>NC_091433.1:61988464-62639668 GCF_964237555.1 Oryctolagus cuniculus
CCTGAAACATTGTCAGGATGACTTTGAGATGCAGATGCACATGCTGGACATAGATGTCTTCTCTTTAGGCCTTTATGTCACACACACATAAGCTCACAACTAACTTTCCTACCTAACATTCCCCCCTCAAGAGGCAATACCCAAAATTCTTCTTTGGGATTATGGATGGAGTTCCGTTTTTTGTAACTTCTTCAAAGCTGGCATATGGGCATTGAGGGGGATTTGGGTATTTCCTCTTGCTATCTGTCTTATGGTGTGCGACAGTGGCCTTGGAAAGACCATCCTGCTCGGTCCAGAGGGCTGCTCAGGTTGTCCAGTGGAATGGGCTGGAAGCCTTGTCTAACGACCATTTGGAGTTCGACAGCTTTTAGTCTGTTAGAGACAAAACGAACAAGGGCATTAAAAACACTCGATGCAAAGAGTTATAGAAGTTATTGGGTCAAGGAGAGGAAATAGCCAGGATTTCCATGATCAGATGTCAGGCCAGAAATCCCAGCCCTGCTTGGCCTGGTCCTGGAGCTGTTTGGCTTTGTCCAGGAGAAGTACAAATTTGGATTTGTACCTGTCTAGTCTGATTGACCCAGAGACAACATTCTTCCTGGAACATGGCACAGACACCCCCCGGAGCAGCAGTCAGCATGTCCAATATTTCTTTCTTTCATAACCTTTTGTGACTTCCGCACATCCTCTTCAACTTACTTGAAACATTCCATCATTTTCATTCCAGCCTAGAGTAAACTAGCCATCAGAATTCTTACAAGCCATGTCCTTTCCTTATTTAAAAAGCTCTTTCCTTTTTAACCCTTCTTACCAACAACACTCTTTCCTTCTAAACCTTTCTTACCAAGCACACATTTCTATCCTTGTGATGTTTTCCATAGAGCCTGGTTGGCTCTTTCTACCTTACCAGAAGACTGAGGTCTCCATGCAGAGTGAAGGTGCCTTACAAATCCCTTGTGTGATCTAGAGCTCTGTTTAAGGCAATCAGTTCTGCTAACTGAGCAAAAGTTCTGGGGCAGAGCACGCTTCAATAACGTGCCATGCCGTAACTGTTGCGTACCCTGAGAAGCAGGTCCCGTCTGACAAAGCTGCTTCATCTGCGTTAGTCAGGGGGCTGTCTTAGGTCCCTTCTGCTGGCATAGATCAAGTCTATAGTCTCAGCACAGGAGTGGAGGGGACCACTTTCCCCTGGAACTGGCATTAAAGTAGCTGGATTAGAGTAGGACAATGCCTTATTTTTACCTGAGGGTTTTCTAGAAGGAGGACCTGATACATTAGTATCCTAGTATCTGTGAGCCAGTGAGAGCCCTTTTGCTCTACTAGAGAATTTATTTGATGTGAGGTATAAAGGGCGATATTTTGCCCCAATGTAGATTTAGATACTTCCTCTGTCAGCAAGGCAGCTGCTGTCATCCTAAGGCAGTGAGGCCATCCTTGTGCAGCCATGTCTAAGGTTTTAAATAAATAGCCCACAGGTTGCTTAACAGGTCCCAGATCCTGAGTTAACCCTCCTAGGGTGACTCCTTGCCTCCCAGCGAAGTACAGCTGGGAGGGTCTCTCTAGGTTTGGCAGTCCTAGCACAGGGGCTTTAGTCATAGCATCCTTTAGCTGAGCAAAGGCTGTGGTTTGCTCTTTCCCCCAAAGGAGGGGGCTCTGCTTTGGCTGCCTGTCGAGAGCCTGGTTTAGGAACTGTGCTATTTCCCTGTATCTAGGAACTTGTAACCTGATAGAGAAAAACTGGGACTGCCTGAAGTTTGCAGAAGTAGGAATTTGCTGCATGGCCTATATCCTCTCTTGGGCTGGTTTTCTCTCCCCAGGGGTGAGGATAAGGGATAAATAATTAACACTCTAATGGGCTAGCTATGCTTTGTTTTCCTCTGGATATCTAGTAGCTAGTTTTGCTAGGAAGTTAAGCCAATGTACAAGACTAGAGTCTCAGGATGGGAAAGGAGACAGACTAACAAGTCATTTACATTTAACCATCCACATTATGTATTATTGTGCACCCCCCTCAAGAGATAGGCCCTTTAAGTCCTCAGTGAGGACCTGTCCAAATAGGTGCAGGACTGTCTGAGCTAGCTGTTATTGAAAGCCCTGTTTTTAGGAACTGGCAGGGAGGGCTTTCTAAGCTTAATACTATTGGATAGACTTTTAAGGCCTGGCTGGGTGTGTGAGGCCCAGACTTATCCCTGGGGTGCTGGAAGACAATTGAAAGAGATGCAAATCTCCTTTAAGGGAGGCACCCTGTTGACTTGCATTACATGGCTGGACTAGGAGGAGAGCTGAATAGGAGGCTGATAGAAATAGGCAACTTGCGTTTCACTGACCCTAGGCCATCCCCTCAATAGCAGTGGCTGGAGCTGGAAGCTGGACAGAGGCTGGGCAGAGCCAAAGGCTTTTTAGCTCGGAGCCACAGGGTCTGCGGTTCTAAACCAGGAGTCCTTCGACACCCAGGGCAGTTCCATGTCCAGTGGCCTTGCTCTTGGCAGAGCTGACAGAAGGCAGTTGCTGTCATGACAGCTGCTTGCCCAATGCCCTGGCTCCTTATATCAGCAACAGGTGCCATTTGGGGTGCACTGGCCTTGCTGGGTCTCCTTGACGGCAGATGGCAGATCACGGTGTAAAGCAGCCATTGATTGGTCTGTTGCCTATCCTCTGCTCCTAGCTTGCTCTTCGTTCGCCTGGTCTCTAATAAAGTAGACCAAGGAGGCAGCCTCTATGATGTCAGTCAAGGGGGTGCTCAACCCAACCCTGATTTTGAGATTTTTTTAAATATTAGGGTGAGCTAGAAAAACTATGGTCATGGGCAAATTCTGACACTTAGTATTTCCCTGCGAGTTAAGACCATGCCCATGAGAACTATGACCTTTTAGGTAAGATCCACTGTGGTGACCTGCTTGCATACTTTGAGGTCATCAGTGCAATTTCCTATCTATCCCTCAGTTTGGTTTAAAAGGGGAATTCTGCCCATTTACCACGTACACCGAAAAATCGATCTAGCTGTCACATTATTTCATAGTTTAACCTCTTATTCTGGCTATGCTGTTTGGTGCCCTATACTGTGGCCAGGCATTATTACAGAAAAGGTCAGTCATCCCTTACATAAGGTCTGGGGATCAAACCGTACATCACAGTGGAGAGTCCTGCAGAACAGTAGTAACTTCCCTTCTCCGATGTCTTCTCAAAATCCCTTCGTGGTCGCCAAAAAATGTTACTGGAGAAATTGCAGGGGTTCTTGTCTTTTTGCAAGAAAGAATTCAGGCGTGAGACAGAGAGTAGTGGGAGGTAAAATAGCAAGGTTTATTATGGAAGGGACATCCGTAAGGACGGATGGACACCTCTCCAGACAGAGCCTGAGAGACTGGGGGTGGGGGAAGGAGCAAGGTTACATGGTTGAGTAGAGAAACTACACCTGACCAGGCCAGGCGGGCGGCTCAGCAGAGAGGCAGAGGGCTGAGCACACTCTAACTTAATATTTTAAAACTTAGGCTTATTACATAATTCCCTTTTGCAATACTTACATATTCTTGAAATATTTACTTATTTACTTACATATTTTGAAATAATTACATATTGCAATGCTTACATATTGTGAGATAATTGTAGATAGTCTAAAACCACTATTTGAATCAAAGTTTTGAGTACCGATTTCTCTTTTATGCCACAGCAGCAATGGAACTTCTTTCGAAACCAATTTTCTCCTTGCAGAATTACATATTTTGTATCTTAACTCTTTGCATTGTGGGTCATAGAATACTTTGCATTCATGAATGAAAAATAAAATGATGAACAAGATATCCATAATAAAGACGAAAATCAGGTTTCCAAAATAAGAAAAAAATAAAAGCAACAGAGAATCGTGGTATATATCCAGATTTGGAGAGGTGTCACTATTGAAGGAGCAGAATGAGAAGGGTAAACTAAATAGAGGTTTGAAGGATTTTACCTCTGTTTAATTGCACTATATTCAGTGAAGGAACAAAATTTTCTATAAAGCATTATAGCTACATAGAAAAGGGAAACTTCGGGCCAGCGCCCTGGCTCACTTGGTTACTCCTCCGCCTGTGGCACCAGAATCCCATATGGGTGCCGGGTTCTAGTCCTAGTTGCTCCTCTTCCAGTCCAGCTCTCTGCTGTGGTCTGAGAAGGCAGTGGAGGATGGCCCAAGTGCTTGGGCCCTGCACCTGCATGAGAGACCAGGAGGAAGCACCTGGCTTCTGGCTTCGGATGGGCGCAGCGCACCAGCCATAGCAACTGTTTGGGGGGTGAACCAACGGAAAGAAGACCTTTCTCTCTGTCTCTCTAACTCTACCTGTCAAATAAAAAAAAAAAAAGAAAAGAAAAGAAAAGAGGAAAGGGAAACTTCAATTAAAATAAGATTATTACATGGTTTATTCAATTATTACATGATATTTTCTGTACATCTATTGTTTAGTTTCATTTTTTGGTTTTTTTTTGCTGTTTAAATATGACCTTGATATTAACAATATAATATTTCTGTTGCTTGATTTATACTTTAAAGAAGCCTATTCATTACTGATACTATTGGATTTTGATTAATTGTATTAAATAAAATTAACTATCTTCTAAGTTTACACTTATTATGAACCTATTGTATGATGGACAAGGCAGTAGTCTCCCTTAAGTGCTGTTTCACTCTCTATTGTTTCATTTACCTACAATTAGCCTTAGTCTGAAAATGTTAAATGGAAAATTCTAGTAATAAAACATTCTTGTATTTTAAATTGAATTTCTGTAAATTAAATTGTATTTTAAATTGCAATTTTGTAAATTCTTATGTCATCCTAGCCAGGATGTGAATCATTCATTCCTTTTTCAAGGGTATCTATGTTGTACATGCTACTTACATGTTAGTTACTTAGTATGTGTCTTGGCTATCAAATTAACAGTCATGGTGTCTCAGTGCTTGTGTTCTATAATCCTTGTCCAATAGCCTGACTGTGTCATAAGGCACAGGTCCACCAAATCACTGACTTAACTTCATGTCATCCTGTAGGCATTGTATCAACTAACCTCATCATAAGAGGAAAGGTAAGGTATAGCTCTACCAAAATATTGTTTTGAGAAAGGGAGAGAAATGGAGACAGAGCTCACACTCACTTTATTATATTGTTATAATTATATTTTATTATTAATGATTGTTGTTAATCTCTTTCTGTTCCTAATTCATAAATTAAAATTTATCATAAATATGTGCATTTAGAAAAAACATTATATACAGAAAGTTAAGTGCTATTCAGAGCTTCAGACATCCACTGGGAGTCTTAGAACAAACATTAAAATACAGTATATTTCTTTGAAAGTATTTAGTGATTTATAATTTGTTTTAGTTCATTACTGGTTGGTTTTTAACAACAACAAAAATTTACTTCTCATGGTATTAGAGTCTGCAATGTCTAAAACTAAAGTTTCAGTTGATTTTCTTTCTGGAGGGGACTTCTTTCCTTACATATTCATTATACTTTCCGGCTGTGTCCTCACAGTGGGAGGAGCAAGGCTTCTGTGTCCTTTTTTGTAAGACAGTAATCCCATTCATGAGTGCTTTACCCTCACAATGTAATCATCTCCCAAAGGCTTCACTTCCTAGCATCATCACGTTTTTGAGTTTTACCATATGAATTTTGAGGAGAAACAAACATTCTGACTATTGTATAATTATATTCTTATAATTTCTAGAATTCTTCATATGCATGGATAAACATGTGTATGCACACACAGTTATGTATAATATGCACAAATATATTAGAAGTGTTTTGCTTTATTTTTTTCATTTTCAATTATATTTATATACAGAAGATAGATTTAGTATATATTAAGTAAAGATTTCATCAGTTTGCACCCACACAGAAACACAAAGTGTAAAACACTGTTTCAGTACTAGTTATAGCATTACTTCACATTGGACAACACATTAAGGACAGATCCCACATGATAAGTAAGTACACAGTGACTCCTGTTGTTGACTTAACAATTTGACACTCTTGTTTATGGCATCAGTAATCTCCCTAGGCTCTAGTCATGAGTTGCCAAGGCTATGGAAGCCTGTTGAATTCGCCGACTTTGATCTTATTCCTACAGGGTCATAGTCAAAGTGGAAGTTCTCTCCTCCCTTCAGAGAAAGGTACCTCCTTCTTTGATGGCCCTGTTCTTTCCACTGGGATCTCATTCGCAGAGATCTTTCATTTAGGTCTTTTTTTTTTTTTTTTTTTTTTTTTTTTCCAGAGTGTCTTGGCTTTCCATGCCTAAAATACTCTTATGGGCTCTTCAGCCATATCCAAATGCCTTAAGGGCCGATTCTGAGGCCAGAGTGCTATTTAGGACATCTGCCATTCTATGAGTCTGCTGTGTATCCCGCTTCCCATGATGGATCGTTCTCTCCCTTTTTGATTCTATCAGTTAGTATTAGTAGACACTAGTCTTGTTTGTGTGATCCCTTGGACTCTTAGACCTATCAGTGTGATCAATTGTGAATAGAAATTGATCACCTGGACTAGTGAGATGGCATTGGTACATGCCACCTTGATGGGATTCTATTGGAATCCCCTGGCACAATTCTAACTCCACCATTTGGGGCAAGTCTGATTGAGCATGTCCCAAATTGTACATCTCGTCCCTCTCTTATTCCCACTCTTATATTTAACAGGAATCACTTTTCAGTTAAAATTTAAACACCTAAGAATAATTGTGTGTTAATTACAGAGTTCAACCAATAGTACTAGAACAAAACAAAGAGAAAATACTAAAATAGATAAAGTATTACATTGTACATCAACAGTCAGCACAAGAGCTGATCAAGTCACTGTTTTTCATAGTGTCCATTTCACTTGAACAGGTTTCCCCTTTGGTGCTTAGTTACTAACTGAGAAGTGTTTTGCTTTAAATGAGTGCTTCTCCAGATATAAAATGTATGTGCCACTTTGATAAACATAAGAAATTACTGAATCCATTGCCCTATGAAGATAGTGTTCTTGAAGATCATAGATAGCATTGGGGCGGGTATTGTTGCATAGTAGGTAAAAGCACCTCTTGAGATGCTGGCATCCCATATGGGCACAGTTCAGATCTCAGCTGCACCAATTCCAATCCAGCTCCCTGCTAATAAACCCGGGAAAGCAAAGCAGTGGAAGACAGCTCAAGTACTTGGGCCCCTGCACCCACATGAGAGACCAGGATGAAGTTCCTTACTCCTGGTTTCAGCGTGGCCCAGCCACTGCCATTGTGGCCATTTGGAGAGTGAAACAGCAAATGTAAATTTCCTCTCTGTTTCTCCCTCTCTCTTTGTAAATCTGCCTTTCAAATATATAAATAAATCTTTAAAAAATAAAAGAAATAAAATCACAGTATCTTCTGCTCATTCTTATCAATAACTAATACTTTGTTGAATTTCAGTTTTGTATTTTTTATATAATAAAAAAAATCAGTAATTACACATATAATCTGTATATTCATAATTATTTTTAACCTCCCTGGGTACTTTAGTATACCCAACTTTCAAGTAGCTTTTCTTTTTAATCTACGAAGTAGCTACATTAAATACATCCTCTACTAAATAGCCTCATCAAGAGCAAGGAATGTGAATTTAATAAAAGACCATAAGAAAGGTCAATTGTATCTCAGGGTAGTATCAATAAAAATAAGATTAGAAATTAATGTGATAACAAATTATTTAAACACTAGAAGGTGTAATTTTGTTCTAAAGATTTATTTATTTGAAAGAGTTTACATGGGGGGAGCGGGGTCGGGGAGAAAGCTATATAGAGAAAGCTTCCAACCACTGGTTCACTCCCAAAATGGTCATAATGGCAAGAGCTGGGCCAAGTCAAGCCTAGTTGCCAGGAGCTTCTTCTAGGTCTCCCAAGTGTGTAGCAGAGGCCCAAACACATGGGCTATCCTCTAATGCTTTTCGAAGGCCATTAGCAGGGAGCTGGATCAGAAGTGTAGTAGCCAGAACATGAACTAGCACTATATGGGATGCTAGCCTGCAGGCCTAAACTTTACTGGCTATGCCACAATGAAACTCCAGGATGTAATTTGAAGAATTTTGAAAAACTCTTTGTTAATAGATTCTAAATTTGGATCATATTGTTAAATTTTATAAGTTACTCAATATAGAGGTAATAGTCCTCTGGAGATCAGTAACTTCAAAATTGCTTCAAAGACATATCTAAAAGGGTTCCCAGAAATTCTAAAGAATTGGGTAATTGAGAGAGTATTCCCTCATCCTAGCAAGCTGATTATGTTAGTCTCAGTGTCCACGTGCCAACTGAGACCACTGATCTGGATAAAGCATTCATTCAAGAATAGTAAAGGAGAACATAAAAATGAGAGTAGAGAGATAAATTAGTAGGAAAAGGTCAGAAATTCGCTCTAGTAATTAATGAAATTAAGTTTATATTCAATATAACTTTAAAATAAACTATCTATTCATTGGAGGAAAGAGTCCTTAAATGTCTTCTCAATTCCTGAGAGCTTCAGAAGTTAAATATATGCTATGATTATTTTATTTAATTCACATAACAAAATATTCCAGGGATGGCTTCAAAGTCATATATACATATACCTCATTACATTTTATAGCTATGTACTTCTTCATTGAATGGATGAACTAGTTTATATGACTAATCCTTTCATTGATGAACATTTGGTCTATTTCCCATCTATGCCATTACAAATAGTGCTTATATCTTTTCATATTTTGACTAGTGTATCTTTGGGATAGCATTTAGAAAAAGAACTGCTGGGTCAAAAGGTAAATGCTAATGAAATTTTGTTAAATATTTCAAATTCCCTCCAGGTTTTGATTCCTGTCTACAGCCTCAGATTTTTTTCTTCCTGACTTCCCTTTACAATAACTCTTCTACTCTAAAGTAGTTAGACAGTAAGACAGAGAGAAAGAGAGAGAGAGAGAGAGAAAGAGAGAGAGAGAGAAAGGTCTTCCTTTTTCCGTTGGTTCACCCCCCAAGTGGCCGCTACGACCCACGTGCTGCGGCCGGCGCGCTGCGTCCATCTGAAGCCAGGAGCCAGGTGCTTCCTCCTGGTCTCCCATGTGGGTACAGGGCCCAAGCACTTGGGCCATCCTCCACTGCCTTCCCGGGTCACAGCATAGAGCTGGACTGGAAGAGGAGCAACCGGGACAGAATCCGGGGTGCCAGTGCCGCAGGCAAAGGATTAGCCAAGTGAGCCACGGCACCGGCCAGTAGTATACATCTTGTTATAAATTTTTGAATGTAGACTTCACATGGATTGCTGGTGATCGTGGAAATTCAAAGAAAGACAAGAGGACAAGCATTTGCCCTATGTGGCTATATATTTTAATTACATTCAATTTAAATTAAAGTTCACACTTAAATACTACACATGGTCATACACTGTTACCATATTGGATAATCTAGATCTAAAGAGTGAAGGTGAAAAAGGGACAGAGAAAGTTGTGCTGTGTGGGGACTTATGTGGAGATAACAAGGAACCAGCAAACCAGACTCGACTGGAGTTGTAGCAATGAAGTGGTAGGAACTCAGAGAGAATGTATCTCTATGGATCAAGTAAAGGACTCCTTCCAGGGTGAACTAAGGAAGGACTGTTCCAGGTGACATTCCAAAAACAGTTACTTAAACACAAGCACTGCAATACCTCAACAAAGTCCAAAACAAATTGTTGAAGACAAAAAAGGTTTAAAATATAAAATGAAAGAAAATTAATATTCCTAGTATTTGTTTTACTTGCAGCAGTGATCCATACTTTTGAAAAAGGGTTAGTCAAATTTAGAGTATAGTAAAAGTGTTACCCATACAATTAAAAATCATGATCTGCCAGTAATATCTAGTAATTTTTAAAAGCAATGATTATTCTAAATGAAATAACCTTCTCTAATTGTGCAAAACTGTTCTTAGGTTGAAAGGTACAATAATGTCTATAATTATGCAAATAAAGAAATAACACTATCTAATTTTGTATTATCATACGTAAAGCAAATAGTAGAAAGTTAATATGAGTATTGCATTGTGAAATTACATTAATGGTTAAGAGAGATGTTTATCATTTTAACTATTTCTCATTTAAAAATATAGTTTTTCATGAGAAAAGCTGATAAAATTGTAAACATTCTTTACTTCACTGATGATGTACTTGTTAATTGATTTTTTAAAATGTTAGTGTAATGAATATTTTTAAATGATTATGTAATATATAATCTGACTCACATTATGGTTGAAGAAGTAACATCTATAATTACTTAGTGAAAAGGAAATACCTTTCTTCCAGAAGGTAAACTATTGAAAAATTACGTCAAACTTTATTCAGCAGTACAATTTATAAAACTCACTACAAAATGTGAAAAATTTGACACTGAATGAATTAAGGCCTAGAAAATTTGACTTTTAAATACCTTTGGGAACAACTACTTGAAGTCACAAAACCTTAATAGAAAAACATTATAACATTATCTGGCAAATATATCTGGCATATCTGACAGAAAATGAAATATGTGTGATGTGAACCTGCATGAACGTTTAAAAAATCCCAAAATTTCAATTTGCCTTCTTTTCTCAATCAATTCTAGTAATTGGATAAAAAAAATGAAGGAAAGATCATAGAAGAGTTCAAATCCATTAACATACTACACAAAAGATTACTCTTCTCCCAGGTGATCTTATAATTTTTGAGTTAAGCCCTGCTGGCTATAATTTGTGAAAGTACTAACAGAAAGCAATTCATCCTTAATCAATTCAATTTTTTGACAACTTTATCATATTGGACCGATGTGCATTTGTCCTTTGTCCCCCATTCTTAATATTGTAAGTACTGTATTCTTGTGGGCTGATCCTTTGCAAAAAAATCGTCTTTCTGTGTTTAGATTATTAAACTGTAAATGTCAAGTGTGTTTATTTTCTTTTTCCTTTTTTTTAGCATTTATAAAGGTTTTGTCAATTGCTGACCTAAAAGAGATTAGATCCAGTCTTAGATATTGAAACTACCATCCAGTATGGAAGATTGTAAAAAAATAAAAATTCACATGAATTATATGTCAAAATTAACATTAAAACTTCTTAATGAGGAAGTGACATAATTCTTGAGGTTATAATTTGTGCATTATTCCAGTTTCTTAGCCTACTTGCTTGATTTGACCCTGCAGAAATAAGCAGATATCTGTGTTTCTCCTTTTATAGCCCCAAAGTTTATCAGCAAATCTTTTTATCACTGATTGACATTCTGGGTTTTGTGAAAGCCAAGAGTTCATTCAGTAATCAAAAGAAACAACATGAAATTATGAGGCAAACACACAAGGACATGAAACAATAGCAACAAAAAGCTAACAAAAAAATTGCAATTTAAACTATTCTCTATATCTATGTTATGTGAGATCCTGCTATAAAAATAGCGTATAAAGGAGGACATTATAACTTAAATTTTTCAGAATTGAATCTACAAATCTATAGAATTGAATTACTTTTTTCTGTATTTACTATAATCATGGCTTATTTTGAAGAAAAAAATCTATAAACATTTCCTATCCAAATCATAAATCAAAAATAGTGTTGATGTTATTCACATAGTTCTTATTGGAGACTCATTTATTTATTTTACTACGAATAACATAGGATTGAGTTAAATTATTTGCTTAAATATTGACATTTCTCAATGCATAACTATTTGTTGTATTTTTCATATCAAGTCTTCCTTAATATTTACTTTTTGAAAATCAATAATTCTATAGATAAATAAATATAATTCCTCATGTTTGCAGGGACATAAATGCCAGATATATTGTACTATATTTATGTTTCTGAAATATTGCTAAATAATTCATTTTTATTTCCTCCATAAAACCTATACTGATTTAACTCAGAATTTCAGCATTTTAGTATGTTGCAAATAATTTCCTTATATGTAGTTTAATGTAAACTGACATTTCAGAGAAACCAACTTTTTTGAGTTCCTTTGGTATTTTTTTTTATCATTTTGAAAAATTCATCACATGCATACATATTTTTAAAAATTGAAGTATTGCCTGTAATGTGTTATATTTCATGAAATTTCTTACTTTATTGTTTTAAAACTTGTGGTTTTCTACAATAAGTAGTTCAGTAACATAAAGACATCATTTAATGGCCTTATGTTATGCCATTTAATATCCTTTGTCATGACAGAGGATCAACCTTGTCGTGAAACTAATTTGATTCTGTGTTAGCCAAGTATATGACCTTCAGAAAACTACTTAGCATTTTCTAGCCTCATTTTGTTTATATGGAATGTGAAGATAGAGAAGATGGCACTTCCTTTTTCATATATGAATGAAACAAGCCATGAAAAATGTCAATCTGATATGCACTGACCAGATAATTTGATATTAATTATTATTATTTGGCTAATCCTTTTTTAAAAGATTTTATTTATTTACTTGAGAGGTAGAGTTATAGACAGAGAGAGGAGAGACAGAGAGAGAGGTATTCCATCCGTTGGTTCACTCCCCAAATGGCTGCAATGGACAGAGCTGGGCTGATTTGAAGCCAGGAGCCAGGAGCTTATTCCAGGTTTCCTTTGCAGTGCAGGTATCCGAGTACCTGGGCCATCTTCTACTGCTTTCCCAGACCATAGCAGAGAGCTGGATCAGAAAAGGAACAGGGGCTGGCACTGTGGCACAGCAGGTAAAGCCTCTACCTGCAGTGCTGACATCCCATATAGGTGCCGGTTTGAATCCCAGCTGCTCAGCTTCTGATACAGCTCTCTGCAGTGGCCTGGGAAAAAAGGAGAAAGAAGATGGCCACCTCCTTGGATCCCACATGGGAGACCTGGAAGAAGCTTCAGGCTCCTGGTTTCAGGTTGGACCAACTCCAGCCATTGTGGCCATTTGGCGAGTGAACCATCAGATGGAAGGCCTCTCTCTCTCTCTCTCTCTTTCTCTCTCTGCCTCTGTAACTCCACCTTTAAGTAAATAAATGAATCTAAAAAAAATAAAGAAAGAAAGAGAAAAGAGCGCAAAGGAACAGCTGGGACAGGAACCGGCATCGTTAAGGGATGCTGGCACCGCAGGAGGAGGTTTAGCCCACCATGCCACAGCGCTGACCCCTTTTTGCTTACCTTATCATGCAAAATCTTGTTCTGGTTTAGTCAGATATTTAGTGACTCCTGTTCTGGATTCAAGTGTGTGGGAAGGAAGCAAACACTTCAAGGTAGCAATGACTTTTGATGAGGAGTGAGTTCCATACTAACAGTAAATGAACAGTATACTCAGCATATTGAATCTCCCATTGGGAGCCATAATGCAGTGTTCATTTGTGAACATTATTTGTGTTTTTTGTGGTGGCATGTTGCTCAGCCATCCTTATCAAGGATAATGAAGCTTATATGTGGATGGTCTAGTTGAATATCTGGGAATTTACATATATGAGAACATTATTATAAATAGATGATAGTCTATGCCCAAATATCAACATTCCAAACTCTCAATTGTAAGTTTTCTGTATTTGTAGTATAGGAGTTTATTTTTAAAACTCTATGAAAAATCATTTCTTTTTATCAAAAACGGCTGCTTTCTTAGTATAATATTGATATTAACTTTAGAAAATTTAATACAGAAAACTATCAGTGGGTCACACATTAAGCTATACCTTTCTATATGATGCCATAAATGAAAGAAACATTTTAATGAATTAAAAACTAAAAACTAATGGTGTTGGCCAGTGCCGCGGCTCACTTGGCTAATCCTCCACCTGTGGCACCGACACCCTGGGTTCTAGCCCCTGTTAGGGCACCAGATTCTGTCCCGGTTGCTCCTCTTCCAGTCCAGCTCTCTGCTGTGGCCCGGGGAAGGCAGTGGAGGATGGCCCAGGTGCTTGGGCGCCTGCACCCGCATGGGAGACCAGGAAGAAGCACCTGGCTCCTGGCTTTGGATCGGTGCAGCGCGCTGGCTGCAATGCGCCAGCCGGCCATAGTGGCCATTTGGTGGGTGAACCAATGGAAAAGGAAGACTTTTCTCTCTGTCTCTTTCTCTTTCTAACTCTGCCTGTTAAAACAAACAAACAAACAAAAACTAATAGTGTTATCCTATTGAGTCAAATCATCTTAAAATAATTTTTTTTTTGTTTGAATGAACCAAATAGCTGCAGAGTTAGAAATGTAGGACAAGTGGTGAACAATAGCTATTCTATTCCATCTATCTTCTCATTGCCCTTAATCTGAGCAAAAGTCTGAGTAGTACCTAACAGAAACACAGAAGTATGCCAGAGAATTTGGAGATTTTATAACCTTTAATGGCCATAAAAAATGAGTATATAATATTCTGACTTCGAGAAGTAGGATGGGTGCGCTGTATACGGCATTTGAAACTACTTGTTTTTATTAAAGCAACTTTGTCTTAAAACTTCAGCTTTTATTACTGTATGTAGAATTATTTCCATTAAAGCAATTTAAGCTTATTTTCATTATAAATATACTTGCTTTATGAATAATATAATCCAGAACCTGCAGTTTTTATTTTTTGTTTGATCACAGAAACAAATCAAAATATGACAGATGTTGGAAGTCCACATTCTAGCAAGATCCTTACTCTTTTTCCACACATGAAATTTTAAACACTATTTTTGTTATCTGTGGTATAGGAAATTAGAAGCCACTTGGTTACCTACCACCACCCATTCCTATGGAGCAGCAGAATAACCACAAAGAACAAAAAATGATTCTGAGGATAAGGCTCTGTACAAAGAGTAAAACAGACCCTAACCTTGATTGTTTTCCACAACTTATGAGAATAAGACAGATCATATCACTGGGGAGAATGGCAGGATACAACAAAAAGGACACAGGTGTTGGATGGAAGTATCACTATCTCCCTTTCACAACCTGGCCCCCTTATGCTTTTGTTTCATTCCAAGCTTATAATTTATAACGTTGTATTTTTCAGGTGGTAGATTGGTAGTGTCTAAGGTTTTTGTTATTGACAAGAAAACTGACTTAAAATGTTGGAAAAAGAAAGAGAGGTTCAATTTCTTTACATGAGGCTTTATTATCTAGTGCGTTTTGATACTAAATAACACAATCTACTCTAGGCTTACAAAACAGTAGATAGCTAATTCAAAGCTGGGTTGTAATATTGGAATGAAAAATTGGTCACAGATTGTAATTTTCACCAAATTTTGAGTTATGTTGTTCATTTCCTAATAACCCTCATAAACAGTTCTGATAGCATTGTCTCTGGTTTCCAGTGAGCTTGACAATGAATGCTTGGGCAAATATAACTGAAATATTCATAAATTCAACTGCCTGAGAAGTTGTATGTTTGCCAACTACCAACAGAGTGACAGACTTAATAGAAACTGAAACAAGACTCTGAGAGCCAACAAGTGAGATGTCTTCAAACAGTCATGGAAAATACTAATTATGAAAAACTGCATGGATTTCATATTTTTGCACCACAATAAATGTATCTTTTATATCCATTTTTTAATGAACTTTCTGAACTCGCTCAGGCGTTAAGCAAGATTTTCCATGCTAGCTACCTTGTTAGTTAAACTACATGAGGTTCATTAAACCCACCAAGAAAAAAACTAGAGGCCATTGTTATTAGTCCACATGCAGAAAGTCAATTAATTCACAGATTCAGGTATTCAATCATTGAACAAATTTTTCCTGAGCGACTTCTTGATGTAAAGGAATTAACTCTGCATGACACTGATTACACAGATGAAAAACACAAAATAAACAAAAATAATGAAAACATAGGCATCATCAGCAAAACAACATTTTTGAATGTGTGAGACAAGGACATCAAATTGAAACTACAAACTTTTACACACACGCATACATATGCACACACATGCACATTGTTTCAGTCAATAAATGGCTCCATTCAGTAGTGGAAAGGCAACAACATCTTATGTGTGCACAGAGACTTGACATCCACACCAACAAAAACAAGACAGGTAGGTCACCTGTGTCAGTAAATGATAGATGAAAAACATCACTTTCCAATGACTGCAATAAAATACAGGAAATATTTCAGACAAATCAGTCTCATAAATGTGAAAGTAAAATATAAAGGACATAGCATACGTTTTCACAAAGAGGTTGCAATGCAACAGAAAATGAAGATCAAATAATCAGAGCCTGAGAGGCAATACTGAAAATTAATCCCCCCACACATAAAATGAAATTTACATTAAAAATTACAAAGATAGATTTTAAGGAAATGCAGTCATTGCTGAGAAACAATGGAACATTTTCTGAAATATTCCTCAAAAAAGAAACAGAAAACAACTACAGAAATTAGGGTATGAAAGATTTTAAAGAGGTAAAAAAAATAGTGTCTGCAAATACTAGCTGATAGACTAAAAAAGGGAGAGAATGGTCCAACATGGAAAGTGAGATACACAGCAGACCCATAGAATGGCACATGTCCTAACAGCACTCTGGCCTCATAATCAGCCCTTAAGGCATGCGGATCCGGCTGAAATGCCCATGAGAGTATTTCAGGCATGGAAAGCCAAGACACTCTGGGGGAAAAGAAAAAAAACCTAAATGAAAGATCTCTGTGAGTGAGATCCCAGTGGAAAGAACAGGTCTTCAAAGAAGGAGGTACCTTTCTCTAAAGGGAGGAGAGAACTTCCACTTTGACCATGGCCTTGTCTAAAAATGATCAGAGTCAGTGAACCCAGGGGGCTTCCATAGCCTTGGCAACTCATGACAAGAGCCTAGGGTGATTACTGATGCCATAAACAAGAGTGTCAATTTGTTAAGTCAACAACAGGAGTCACTGTGCACTTACTCCTCATGTAGGATCTTTGTCCTTAATGTGCTGTACATTGAAATTTAATGCTATAACTAGTACTCAAACAGTATTTTTCACTTTATGTTTCTGTGTGGGAGCAAACTGTTGAAATCTTTACTTAATGTATGCTAAACTGATCTTCTGTATATAAAGAGAATTGAAAATGAATCTTGATGTGAATGGAAGGGGAGAGGAAGTGGATAAGGGGAGGGTTGCAGGTTGGAGGGACATTATGGGGAGGAAGTCATTGTAATCAATATTCTGTACTTTGGAAATTTATATTCATTAAATAAAAATTAAAAAAAAAAGAGGTAAAAAAAAAGAACTAACATAAGCTAGAATTCAGAGGAAAAAAGCGAACATAAAAGAAGCAGAGAAGTTATAGTTGAATATGATACTTCTGAAAAATATTCTTGAATGTCCAATCAACTCTTTACCTTGAACTTTTTCAATAGAATTGTTATCAGTACATAAACTGATCTTTGAAATTCTTGAAGACCAAGGATTAACAATCATATGATCAGGAAAGTGAAAAGTCTTGCTGTGGAGGCAAGAAAGGTTGTAAAAATCGGAACGGACATGCTAACCAATCAGAAAGCAAGGGAGTTATAAACACTCAATGCCATTACTGACTGACATCTAGTAATTGCACTGAGAGCTAGAGATTTTGTTTTGTAGATGGGAGTCTTCTATCAAGTTATTTATTCTTTAACTGGCTCAGTCCACAGAGAGTGGGATTAAAAGGTTATATTGGGTAACTTCTACTCTTATTCTCTGTGACAGTCTTCAGGGCTCACATGAAATGAATTCACCAAATTCTGACTTTAGGAAGTTATAGCCTTTGGACTTAAAATAGCTCTTGTTTTTATTTTGTAATAAAGAAACCATATCTTAAAATCATGCGGCTCTTCTTAGAATATAATAAGTTTATTCCCTTTAAAAGAATGCAGTAGCACGTGTCAGTTAGCCTTAAGAGCTTCCTCACTGGAAAATTTTGCATGAAGCTTAGTTGGTTTGGCTATAACTGATACCTAACTAGAGGCAAAAGGGTGTATTTCTTTCCCTTTGCTGTTGGGAGTTCACTCAATACCTCTGAATGTTTGTGTTTCCCGGAGTCAGTCCATAGTAAAAATGTGATACTTTTTCTCTGTAATTTTCTTTAATGAGTCTTTCATAATTTTTAATTTTTTTGTTGAACATGATATGGATATGTATAATTCATTGGATCTAGAAGGATAAATTGACCTAGTGGAAACTCAAAATTAATTTAACTCGCCGAAATACGCTGTTAGTTTTTTAATTCTGTAGTTTATATAAACAAAAAGTATGTTTCCTATCTTTCTTTTTTTTAAAGGATTTATTTTTTATTTATTTGAAAGACAGAGTTACACAGAGAGGTAGAGACAGAGAGAGAGGTCTTCCATCCTCTGGTTCACTCCCCAGATGGCCGCAACTGCCAGAGCTGTGCCAATCCAAAGCCAGGGGCCAGGAACTTTCTTCAGGTTTCCCACGTGGGTGCAGGGGCCCAAGGACTTGGGCTATCCTCCACTGCTTTCCTAGGCCATAGCAGAGAGCTGGATCGGAAGAGGAGCGGCCGGGATTAGAACTCGTGTCCATATTGGATGCTGGTTCTTCGAGCCAGGGCTTTAACCCACTGCACCACAGCGCCAGCCCCATGTTTCCTATCTTTCTTAGCATCCTAGATATACTCATAAAAATATAAGTGATTAAGATCACTCTGAGTGTGTGATGATTCATTTCTCACCTTACCTGGAGGGAAAAGGAATGCTATTTGGCCTTGTCTAACAGATCATTTAGTATAATTATGGAAGGTCTGCTGGTTTTTGTTTCATATATGGTTTTAAAAATTTTTCATGCTATATGAACATTCTCTCAGTATTTAGAAAACTATTATAGGCAAGAAAATATTCTTGGATTTTCTTTTTTTTTTTTTTTTTTATAAATTCACAGAATTTATTCCCCTCCATTTGATAGTACAACACTTAAAATTTTATTTTTTCAGAATTGAATGCAGTGATCACATAAGCTACGGAAAGGAGACGAAAATAACCTCTGGATATTCTCATGTGATATTTAGTCTGGATGAAGCATTAAGAGAGCTAATAGAGGTGGATAACTGTAAGTATTTTCTGTTGTAGTTAATTTATTTTTTTGTAGCTTGATGATGTCACATATGGTTTGCTATCACAGAATGTAACAATAATGCATGTAGTGTAGTAGCAGTTATCAAACACTACAGATTTCTGAAACACTAGCTAACAAGGGAATAGCAACTTGAAAAGAAAAAAATGAAAATTCTGGGCTATAGGATAACTTAATTATAGCACAAATACTTATTATAAACAAAAATGATGGACAAAATAACTTTTTTTACTATATAAAGGTGGTCTTTTGCAGAATATACTTAGGAATGTGATAATTGTCTAATGAGAATGAAAAAAGCTCTGGAAAGCTGTGCTAGGAAGAGTGATAGCCTTTCTATGACTAAGAAGTGTAATATGAGTTACAAGATTTGAAAAGTAAATGAAAAGTTTTATAAGGTAGGCTGTTTACATTTTAGGGATATTTTCATTCTATGGAAATATCAATGATTATAGCACGAAGGTCAGTTAATGGAATGATCAATCTGTACTTAATTAAGTTATCAAGAGCTCTTTACTCACAGCATCTGCCATTTAATCATACAAAATCGTTGCATTCACAGATACAAAAAAAAAAAAAATTGGTAAACTGACCTGAGGGCTTGATTTGAATATCTAAAGGAAGAAAGAGACATTCCACTTGATATTCCCCAGCACTCTTCTGTAACTTAGGTGTGGATGCTGTTGTGATTGGTTAAGAATTTGATCTTGTTGGCCATTTCACTATTACATTGTTTGAGGTCTATTTATAGGTCGCAATACTTTTGATTCTGTGAATTACAAAGAAATATATAACCTCAGGGGGAAATTCGGAAAGACTATATTGGATAATAATAGATGGCTGTAGATCCTGAATGCCTCCCTAGCATACAGCCAAATATGTCTGATGTTTTCACTTATTAACCAGAAAGACACTCAAGTAATGAATGACCTTTCTTAATTTTCTATCACAAAAACCTATTCCTGTCAGAAAATTGAACATATAGTTTCAAAAAGTCCTTGTAAAGGAAGCAATTTAAATTTCATAATCTTATTCATAAATCCAAAGGTATCTTGTATTATATAATGTAGTGACAACTTAGAATTTATACTGCAAAATTTGAAAAATATATTTGTAGTAGTATTTTTCCTGTATCTAAGACCTTGGATAAAGGATCTAATTTATATTTTAAATGGGTAAGTAGAGATTTCAGGATCAGTTTTAAGGAATTTTCTTTTTCATTGTCTCATAAAAGTATATTTGCAATATGAATGATGAAATTTATTTAAAGCCAAATTATCCTCAAGAAAAAATTAAACTTATTAATCATGTTACTCATTTTTTTTCAAAAACATTGATAGGCAGTTTTCTTAAATTATGTACAGTAGTCCTTAATATAATTTGTCTAGGTTAAAGTCATACAGAAATTTCTGTCAAGGTACATATTCCTATTAGATGAAGTAAAATTGTTTTTAATTAATATTGTTGATAACTTGTGACTGAAAGAAATTCATTAGTTACTTTAAAGCAATTAATAGTCTCCAAAAATGGCTAGGCCATTTATCAGAACCACGGTGTTAAATACAGATTTGTGGAAATAATTTTTAGTGACATTTAAGAGTAAGTGGTATATGGAACCATACAGTTTATTTAACACATTTGAATTGTTTAATGCAATGTTCAGTCTATAAAATTTCCTTGTTAACTAATCACTGTATAATGTGTTTGTACCAATGTACACATGTAAGTATGTCTTTGCAAATCACTATGATTAGAAGGATGAGTATATAGAAATTCGTTTATACCAAGAAGATAACATAGTGTAAGACTTTTTTTAATAAGCAAAATGTATCAAGCCCTCTAGTGGTATTAATAGATAAGATATTTCAATGTGATGTTTGCTCAATAAACCAGGTTTGTTTGTTTATTCTTAAGTGCAAAGTATTTAACATTTCCTTGACATTAGCTTTTTGCAAATTCCTATTTATTCTGTTTGGCAGGTAATTTGTATAATACTTTCCAAGGTTTTTCTTAAAAAGAAAATCTGTAACTGAGGATGAATACATTTAAATGCCTAGACTTAATATTGGAAATATGAATAGCCCACTAAATGATAAATTACAATTTGGGGATCAGTAACTATGATTGTTAAGTCTAATGTAAAAAGCTATTTGTAGTGTCATCCATATGCATGTGAGGATGATTTATATGTATCATACTATCTGCATGCTGATTATATTTTTTGCAGAAAATTACATCATTTACATAGTAGGAAAAGCTCATTTAAATAACACAATTAAAGAAAACAATAGATAAGACTGTCTTTGTGACTGAGTTCATTCTTAATATTTTTCAAAGAAATTTAATGGTCTTATTGATACTTAGGGATGTTTCTACTGAGTGTTTTCTTCTTTTTAATTTGACTCTATTATAGAAGACATGCATGTAAAGAGGAGCTTTAGTTGCCAGATCTACAAAATGTGCTTTAATTGCTAAGAACTGAATTTTAACTTCATGGTAGCAGTATTTGTATTTTTGCTACTTAAGAAAATCCAACTATTAACAGTTGATGTACAGGGTTGTTTAAAACAAGTTTACAGAAAAATAGAATTAAAAGATAAGTTTATTCTGGTGGAAAAAATGAAATCCGTTAGTAGTTTTTATAATATTCATTTCCTGTAAACTTATTTAAGACCCCTGTGAATAGCCAGAAGAAACAGGAATATCAGGCAGTAGAAATGGAAAATTAATATTGAAAACTCTAAAACACAAAGCTGAGTCTCAGAGATCTCTTCTCAAAGATGAATACCTTGATTTCTTGTTTTTTATTTCAACTTTCTTTTAGACTCCGAAAATGGGCAGTTAGTGCAACAACTGAATATACTGTAATAGAACATGTTGTACTGGTTTTGGGAGATCTGCACCGTATTTCAGCTTCATACAGTTGTCTCTGCTCTAAGATGAGAAAAATTGCCGTCTTGTCTTTCTCATGAGCCCTCAGCACTTCTGAAGCTGATCATGAATCCTTTGAAAAGGCTTCTGTTATCACTATTCCTCTTTGAGGAATTTATGATGTGGAATGTGTGGTCTCCTTTGCTCATTATTTGTGCTATATCATTCTTATATGTCTCAGATTAAAACTGATGTAAAACAAGACACTAAATCCCATTGACCAATATATCTGTTCTCTCAGTTTCTAAATCTACTCAATTCCAGACTTTTGGTAATAGAGGATATACATTCTTAAATCATTAGCCTTCATTCTGAAACAAGTTCATTTACAAACTTTAACTTGATTTTTGATATGAAATATGAGAAAAAGACAATATTTACATTTCTGCTACCAGATTATCCTTTTTTGGAGTACAACCCTGACCTCTGATTAAGAGACATTACAGACACAGACTCCAGAAATGGAACAAAGAAACAATATTTTGGACCTGGGTGTATTTCCAGAGTCAACCCTTTAAACTATATAACTCTATGGAAGTTAGAGCTTAAGAATAGGAGTCAATATAGCCTTGTCACCCACCCTATCTGTGCCATGAGATCATATAATAGACTTCTAGGTCCACAATGTATTCATATTTAAATAAATAAGTTAAATATATCTTCTAATGTAAGAGTATTCTGGTTTAAATCATGAGATCACTCAAAACATAACACCATCTTGCAAAATAAGAGAAAACAAGTGTTATTTTCTATAATATTTTCTCTTTGCAATCTTCATTTTCTGTCTTTTCCTTGATTGTCAAGAGAGTACCTAAGCTGAAGAGAGCTGAGCTGTCAGGTGCCTTGAGTAGGTGATTAATATAATGACTCAAAATGAAAGGAACAGTGACTTCCTGGGATAATATTAGCAGAAGACTCAACTAGAGGAAGATAATTTTTTCTGTACCATTTTCCCTCATGGAAAGGAACCGGCTGAGGGTCTTGTGAATCAATACAGATGTGATTGTCAAGAGATGAAGAGGGTGGAAAGAAGGAATAGAAATGGGGCTAGGAATTGGGCAGAAAGGTTACTTAAACACTCTTAACCTTGCTTATTATCTATGCTCATATCCACAAATGGAAGACAACCATAGTACATAATAGAGTGTATGTGAAGATTAAGTACACCATTTTGAGCAAGCCTAGCATATATCAAGTACTCTACAATATTGTTACAATATTTCTGCTATAATAATACCTTAAAATATGTTCTACAGACTTTCCAATAGATACTAAGCTCCTTGAGGAAGAAAATTTATTTTATTATCACTAGCAGTTCATGCCAAGCACAGATCAAGGACCTCAGTACAATTAAATAAACTAAATAAGGCTCTCTATGTGACAGTGTTCTAAATGAATGGCCAATTTTATTGGAGTTTGATCCCTAAATTGAACTCAATGGTAAATAGAAAAGTAAAGTAATAGCAATGTGGGTTATAACTCCAGACAAAAATCCCATGTTTGATTTTTCATGATTAACCATAAGAAGCTATAAAGGCTATGTGGCAGGCCTTTTAGAGGAAAGCTGCCTTCCCGCTGTGGGAGTGGTGCACAGACTGTGTGCTGCAGCCAAGGACTAACGTCTCCTGGCCAGCTCTACTGTAGCTGTACCTACAACATGTACTTTCATTTAAAAGCTTTTTTACCTGGAACCTTCAGCAGAGGTCTTTCTCAGGTACCTTTGCTTAGACCTCCTTGTTGGAGGGAGATGAGGGAATGGGGTAACCATGTGTGGAGACACACTTTTCTCTGAGCTGACTCCATCAGTACTTAGTAGTTTATATTTAATGTCAGTAAAATAGAGCAAGGGAGAAAAGAAACAAGAAATTTTCCTGTTTTTCCATTTTGATTTGATGAATGATACTTCAGACTGAGGTTAGTCATGTAGGAGGAAAGCAGGCTTATGAAAAGGATGCGTTTTGATTTGGGGTTCTTGAATATTTCCCTGTTGAATCACCAGGTGATGGTAATTTGCAGACACTTAAATATGGAAGTCAATCACTGGAAGAGAGTTGGAATGCTAGGGGGCACAGATATCTAATAAGAGGGAGAGCACACTGATCCTTTTTTTTAATTAATTAATTAATTTTTTTGGACAGTCAGAGTTAGACAGTGAGAGAGAGACAGAGAGAAAGGTCTTCCTTTTTCCGTTGAATCACCCAGCTGAGCTGATCCGAAGCCAGGAACCAGGTGCTTCCTCTGGGTCTCCCATGCGGGTGCAGGGCCCAAGTACCTGGGCCATCCTCCACTGCACTCCCGGGCCACAGCAAAGAGCTGGACTGGAAGAGGAGCAACCGGGACAGAATCTGGCGCCCCCACCGGGACTAGAACCTGGTGTGCTGGTGCCACAGGCGGAGGATTAGCCTAGTGAACCACGGCGCCGGCTGAGCACACTGATCCTTAATAGATCCTGGGTTTATCGTATCAAACTAGGTCAGGATTAGTGGAATGGTGAGACTGAGACCAGATGATGCTGGATTGAAGAATGAGTCAACGGTGATGGAGCAGAAACAAATTTGAAGAGAAGAGAAGGATTAAGATTTGACAGTAGCTAAAAGAGACAAAGGAATTAAGAAAAGTATTCTGTTTGTAGACTATTTTGCTAATTAGATTTAAATGTGGGAGATATGAAGCGTATAGAATGCCTTGGAGGAGAAGAGCGACCTTAAAGATTCATGGAAAGGAGGCAAAAACTGGAAGTGCATTTCCTGCCATGACAGAAAGATGAGGTGCAAGAAGACACTGACTTCAGGACCAGCTGTCCCACTTGTTCAGACTATAATAATGGCAGCGTTAATCTCTCCAAGCTTCAGTTTTTCTATCTCAAAAATGTGGATAAAAATAGTATCAGTTATTAGGAGAATTAGGTGCTATAATGAATGTAAAATTTATTTACAGTGAGAACACATTACAATGATTTCTACTGTTTCTATTTGAGTACATCAAGGAGGAGGCCTAGAAGTAATCACATCATTAAAGGCTGGAATAAACATCAAATGATGGACATTTTATTTTTTAAGTTTTTAAATATAATACTCAGGAAGATGATACCATATTATTTCAGTGACTTTAGAAGTTATTCTTTTCTATTGCTTCTCGGCCTTTTGGCTAAGATCAAGTATAGAAGTTATTCTTTTCTTAAACCTAAATTAACATTAAATATCAGGACCTTTATGTGACCTGAAATTATAAATGAATATATGGTTGATTCCAAGGTGTTTGGAAATAGGAATCCTTCTATCCTAAACCTAGAAACACCTGATAGATACAAAGAAGTTTGCAATGATTTTAGATATACATTGTGTGGTACATTTGTTAGTGTGTTGTCAAGATGACAGTCTTATTTTACCCAAATGTAAAATGTGATGTGAACTTGTTATTTAGTGCAATATCTAACTACTTACATCACATTTTAATAATGATACAAAACTTTTCGATGATAGTCCTGACTTAAAAAGAGGGGTAGAACTCTCATGTGTCCTTCCTAAGCAGTGTCAAACAAAAGAAACATGATTTTAATACATATGAGAACTGAAATAGAAATCAGGAGCCACAATATGTGTGAAAGTTGACAAAGTAGCATGCTTAATACAAATCTTACTCTGTAAAGTCTGCATGCATGAGAGTCCATCCATTAAATATACAAGTAGTCAATAACATATGCTTACGGAGTGTGTATACACACCAAATGTCTTTCACTGAGATATCTATATCTAATTTAATCATTCCTTTCTAAATGAAAACAATTCTGTGCTTACTTTCATTTAACTTGAACTACTGTTTTTCTAATGATTTGATTCATTCAGCCTGGTTTTCTGTTGAAATTGAAAGCTAGAAATAATCTCAGAAGTGTTGGGTAGATGCTAAACTTAAGAGAAGGGTCTATCAAATTTAAGGATTCCAGTTCCTATTATTTTTCTATTTCTGTATACTTACTCATGCTGATTTGTGAGCTCTTCTGTGAATCAACATTCAGTGTTTATTCTAAATTAAGTACTGTGTTCATTCTAGTGTGATTTGCCCTTCATTTGAGAACTTCCTACTTTGGCAAAGGCTGAAAACATATGAACAATTTAAACCTCTTTGAAACTTACCTGTTTGGGGAACAATGAATATCTTTGAGATAATGATTCTTAGTTAATAAACAGGCCTTTTTAAAAAAGATTTATTTATTTTATTTGAAAGGCAGATTTACAGAGTGGTAGAGGGGTGAAAAGAAAAAGAGAGAGAGAGAGAGAGAAAGACAGGTCTTCCATCTAATGGTTCACTCCCCAGATGGCCGCAACTGCCAAAGTTGGGCTGATCCAAAGCCAGGAGCCAGGAACTTCCCCTGGGTCTCTCACGCAGGATCAGGGACCCAAGGACTTGGGCCATCTTCTACTGCTTTCCCAAGTTGTGGCAGAGAGTTGGATCAGAAGTGTAGCAGCCAGGACTCGAACTGGTGTCCATATGGGATGCCTGCAATGCAGGTGGTGGCTTTGTCCACTATGCCACAGCACCAGCCCCTTAAATCACTTTTTGTGATACATTTTCAAGAGGATAGGAAGCAAGACTGATAACATTTTTCATACCTGGCATGAAAGGGGAACCTAGGATTAAACAAGTAGTGCATGAAGCAGGAACTTCAACCTTTTTCCAAGGCTTCTATCCCTTTTTCAAATTTTGTTTTGTAATTTCCTTTTCCTTGACTCTTTCTTTGTTGCTATGTAGAGCTCTCTCTGGTGTCCCAAGTTCTCAATATTTACTTTCAAAAAGGGAAACATGAATATCTGAAGAGGCCTTATCAAACTCACAGTGATATTGAAAGCGGTTGTCCAATACACAATCTTTCTTGTGGAAAAAAGTGATCGATTTTAATTTGCTACTTTTTAGTATCAGCACACTTTTACTATGCAACTTTAAATATGCACATAAACCACAGTGGCACTAAAACATTGTAAGTCAGATTCTGATCATTTCTTTTGTCAAAGAAGCATGATCTTAACTCATGAGTCACTGTTAAATATAAGTGTAATGTGGAGGAAAAATGAAAATACATTATGAGGATTTTTTTTGCCAATTTGTATAATTTTTCAGTTAAGCAGTCATAAATCAAGGAATATTGTATTTTTTGAGGCTCATTAAAGAGACATTATACATCAGAATAGTGAAGTCGTCAGCATAATGAAATGATGAATGCCTGTAACTATCTGTATGTAAATGATGTGAGACAGATTCAGGGTGTTACAAAGGAGAATAACAATCTCTCTGACAGTTCCCTGTAGGTGCAGTTGCTGGATGCTGGTGACAGATGTTAAATGCAAGCCTCTTCAATGGCAAGCACTTATTAGCACTCAGTGGAAACTCGTAATATAAAATAAGACAAATAGCAGATAGTATAATTTAAAATAAATTTGTTCAATAGGGTTGCTACTGAATTGTAGGAATCTTTTTTTAAAAAAAGGGCACTAAAGAATTAACAGAAAATGTCTATTTTGAAAGTTGGTAAAGCTGGTATATAAAATATATGTGTTTTAATGTAGGGCTATTTCTTTAAATAATATGGGAAATTGCCTATAAAATAGCTAATGTGTCAAACTAGTCTGTTTAGGGTTTTTTATTTATTTTTGTAAGGAATATTTATTTTTTATTTATTCATTTAAAATATAGTCTGATAAATAGAGATGGAGAGACAGAGAGATCGTCCATCTACTGGTTCACCACCATCCTTACCCTGCCACTGAATGGCAGCAATGGTCAGGTGCAAGGAAGGCTGAAACCAGGAGTGAGGAACACCAAACCCACTTCTACATGTGTTTCAGAGGCCCAAGTACTTGGGCCATCTTCTGCTGCCTTCCCAGGCACATTAGCAGGAAGCTGGATCAGAAGTAGACTATAACCAGCACCCTTATCTGGAGTGTTAGCATCACAAGTGGAAGCTTAGCTGGCCCCTATTTAGGTCTATTTAAAAAGTCATCTGTTATCATATTAGGGAATCATCTCTATCTCTCTTGAATATTTAAGGGATGAATTCCCATGTATACACATCTATCTTAGTAGAATTTGTAATATACATACCATTTTCTCTACCAAGGGTGGTTTATAATTTCTGCTTTGACCTCCACAGTTATTAAAATCATGTCGCTTTTATTTGAGACTGCTCAGTCGATTTGGTGGTTAACCAGGGCCTTAAATGCTACATTTCAGGTGGTTTATTTCATTTACCACTAGGGATCAGGCAATATATCTAGTAATTTCCTAGAGGTTCTTAATTTTCTATGTATCGCACAGCACTTGATACAGATTCCAAATACATAAATAATTATTAAATGAAGAAGGAAAAGAGAGAGAAAAGAAAAGAGAGAGAAGGCAACTTTTAGTCTAGCCTGTGTCATTGATGAGTCTGGCATTTGCCAAATCATTTAAGCTCTGAATGCATTCCCTGTAATTTTTTTTCAATGAGATAGAGAGAGGGATGATAGCTAGAGAAAGAGATAGGGATAGAAATAGAGATAGAGATAAAGAGATAGAGAGTGAGAGCTCCCCTGATATTGAAATTGTGGTGCAGCATGTTGAAGTGTCACTTGCTATGATCACATCCCATTTCACAGTGTCCTTTATATCCTCTGCTTCCCATTTGGCTTCCTACTAATGCATTCTGGGAGTCATCAGATGATGGATCAGGTGGTTAGACCCCTGCTATTCATGGTGGAGACACAGATGGAGTGCCAGGCTCTTGACTTTGACCTGGCCCAGCTCTGGCTATTAGGAGCTTTTTGGGAGTGAGCCAGAAAAGGGAAGAGCTCTCTCTTCTCTCTCTGTTTTTCAAGATGAAAATAAATTAGCATTATGAAAGAAAAAAAAATGAGCAACAGTGAACACACCCCACCGGTTCATTTCCCAATTCCTCACAACAACCACCAGCTTGAGCTTAACCCAAGAGTAAGGAACTAAATTCTGGACTCATTGGGTGGTGGCATGAATTCAAGAATTTGAGCCTTCACCTGCGCAGACCTCCCAGAGTGTGCCTTAGCAGGAAGCTGGAATCAGAAGTGGAGCTGAGAAGCTAACACTGTGGTATAGAGGATAAAGCTTGCCACATGCAGTGCTGGCATCCTATACAGACACTGGTTAGAGTCCTGGCTGTTGCACTTCCAATCCAGCTCTCTGCTATGGCCTGGGAAAGGAGTAGAAGATGGCCTAAGTTCTTGGGCCTCTGCATCCATGTGGGAGACCCACAAGAAGCTCTAGCCAGCTCTGTCAGATTAAGGGACACTGAGTTAGGAATCATGAGAAAAAAAACTAAAAAACAACATGACGATTATCTAGAGAGCTGAGAATTTTGCAGTCACTATAGGTGATATCAAGAATTAATTAACTGGTTTGGCATATTGAGAGTCCTGGAATGCTAGAAATGCTAATGACCTTAGAAAAGATCTAGTTTTAGAATCTCAAAATTTGAAAAATTTAATAGTTAAACAATTGAATGCTGCCTTAAACTGATTAGAACTTGATGCCTGAACCTCCGTGTAATAATAGAAACATTGAAGTGTGTCTAATTAGCCCTGTCTGCCATAGGTGATAATGGAAACTGGTAGTACACTTGCTGAGGCTCAAAGCCTATAAATTACATCCCCAAAGTTGCACAGATAGTTAACTTTGAATCCATAGCTATAAACAGGGCACTGACTCATAATCCCATGCTATTTGCTCTGCTCTATTGATAAAGTAGAAACATTCACATAGGCTTGTTCAAAGAAAGTCCACAGAGACATGCAGGAGACTAATTGAGAACTTGAAGGAAAGCTAGACAGGGTATGGTTGCTGCTCTGGGTTGATGTCCTTGTGGGTTAAAATTTACTGTGACTAACTTATTCATCTTATGGCATAATTTACTTAAGGTTGTTCTGAAGCACTGGAACTGGGTGTTGCTTCCTGCATTAATTTGTATTTTATATATTTTATGCTTTGTCTTGTCTTAGCATTCCTAAGCAGCTAATGCCTGTCTCTGTATAAGCTAGAGAGATGTGTTTCTGTATTCTAAATGTACTAAAATATTAGTATTCTCTTCCTGTGTTCAAGATAAAATCCTTCATTTGGAATGGAAAAATAGATTAAAATCCAAACATTTTCATTATAGTAGGTAGTATTTACTTAATCATAATTTTGACATAAACCTTCAAATTGATTAACTTTAAATAGAGGACTAAAACAATTCAGTGAAATACAGACCATCCCTGTTGCTGATTTCACTCCACCCCTCTCCACCTTTTTATAAAAGTTGTCTAGCTGATTAATATAACAGAGCACTTCAGCTTTGGTGAAATACACTTATTCAATTTCACTGAAGATTATAGGTTTCAAATAATAAAATTGGGTTTTATTGAGGATTGAAGTGTGTAAATAGAACATTTGATTGAATTTAATAAAATGGTATCCTGCTGATGGAGGCAAGTCATTTCCTCCAGTTTTAACTTGATTACAAAGACAAGAAGTTATGTGAGCTATTTTGAATGGAAAATTTCTTTCTGTCTAGAGAAAAAGACTGTATTTAGACCACAAAAAATAAGTCATATATTTAGTATTTTAAAATAAAGAATGTATCTTTATTTTTGAAATTCAGTAGATCTATTTTCTAATACATATTTGTAGATTCATATTTAGTTACAAGAGTTAAGCATCTATACCAGAAAGAAGGAAGTATAGCAGTTTTTCTTCTTAACTTGGAACACCTTTATTTTAGTAACTGTTCTTCACCTGATCTATGCAATCCTGCATCTAATCATCAAATATATTGTGATCAGAGCACTACTCCTTTTGTCACAAAATGAATAAGTGCATGGTAACTAATGTTACTAAATGTTTAATTTCTTTTAGCCAAATCCACAATTTCATGAAAAGAAATACAAACCAAATAGTTTGCTTCTTCCTAGCAAATAGATACAAGTGAAATCTAGAAATGACTTTTACTAAGAAACTCAAATCCACACCAAAGCAATATCCTAAGTATATTATAAATGGAAATATCACATTTAGTTGTAAGAAGTACCATATTTTTCTTATGATAAAATCAATATTTATTTCTCAAATATTTAAGAATAATCAGATAAAATATTTGTTCAAATCTAGTATTTTCATAAACAATGTCAATATTTTAGTTGTTTTACTGGATTAGAGAGCCAAACAAAAATACTGTTTAAATATTTTTTTATCACTGTAAACGTTTTAAAGATTGAGGGGCTATTTTCAGAGTTATGGGGTCTGTAATCATTTGGGGAATGAACCAGCAGCTGGGAAGATCTCTCTCAATCTCTCTCTCTCAACCTCTCTTTCTCTCTCTGATTTTCAAATAAATAAATGAAAACTTTTATTTTTTTAAAAAAATGATGGGCTAGAATTTGCAATGAGTTATTATTAACAGTCTAGAATGGGTGTTATGAAATGCAAGAATTAGACATTATATTGAGTGAAAATAATTCCAAAGTAAAAGGAATTTTAATGTTACCTAACAGAGTGCTTTGAGTTGGGTTAGATGATTATCTTTACATGGTTGATTCACAGTATCTACAAGAGAAATATACAATTTGAGTTTAGTAGTTCTGCTTCAATTATGTGAGGATTTTTTTTTTTTTTTAAGATTTGCTTATTTATTTGAGAGGCAGAGTTACAGACAGAAAGGGAGAGACAGAGAGAGAGGTTTTTCCAATTGCTGGTTCACTCCCTATAGGCAGAGCTGGACTGATGAGAAGCCAGGAGCCAGGAGCTTCTTCTGGGTCTCCCACGTGTGTGCAGGAGCCAGAGCGCTTAGGCCATCATCTGTTACTTTTCCAGGCACATGAGCAGGGAGCTGGATCAAAAATAGAGCAGCAGGCATTTGCTTAACTTACTATGCCAAAGCACTGGCACTAAAGGTGTTTTCAAAGAAATAATAAGTAAATAGTTCGCGAAAGGCTGTCTGTAAGTTGAAATGGCTGTGTGCTACAGTTTTTGGTGCTTGGGAGAGAGATAACTAATACAAAAAATGAAGGTTCACTAGAGAACCTTCAGAAGATTGTGATGAAGAAGTAGGTTCAGTCTGGATTTATAGAAAAGAAAAGGTAGTTTAGAATTAAAAAACAAAAGGTGATAGGCAAAAATAAAATGCTATATGCTAATATATGTGGTTCATACTCTGATTTTTTTATTGCAAAACTATTTGAGTACAAATGTCAAAAACAAGAAAGCAGAAAAATGTATATAACATCTGAGGACTGATAGTTTGAAGCTCTTAGGTGAGAAGAAAGGTCTGTAGTTGCGATAATGGTGGAATGGCCTAGTACATGCAGAAAAGGTCCAAAGTATAGTAGGAAAGCATTATATCAGACAAATCAAGTTATTTGCAACCTGTGTTCAAATAACACTCTGGAAACAACTGAAAATTGTACTTTGCACCATTTTAAAGGTGTATATATTGTGGTTAGGGAGAAACTGCAAAGAAAGAAGTATAGGAAACTTCATGTAAAAATTGCACTGAAATAGATGGTGTTAAGTATAGAAATAAGATTATCATTTAGGATATGCATGTCTAGAAAAGGTAGGAAAAGTGAGTCATTCAAATAAAAATATGTATGACAATGTTGTATAAGAGCATTATGTAACATACAGCAAGATTTTCACTTTGAGAAGTGGCTTTAACAGCACCTTGGGTGACATTTGTTAATTTTAAAATTACATAAGAAAAAACAGACCTTAAAAAGTGTCTGTTACTCTTTGCCTAATGCATGCCTAACTAGCTGTCTAATAGTTATAGATCTTTATCAACTCATGTATTAGTGGCATAAAATCATTCCACAGTGATAGTCTACTTTGATCATGAGAGAAGTCTACAATAACACAAATATTAGTTCTATTAGGAGACTGTCAGTATTCATAAGATCAACACACCATGTCTTTTCAGTTCTGAAATCTATTTGAAGAAAAAAACAATGTATTTGCTTATCTGAATAATTTCAATCTTCATCCCATGAATAGTATGAGTATCACTTTTATTCATTGTGAAAATAAAATGACCAAATGTCTACCATAACATCACATTACGTGGTAACATATTGATATTAAACTCAGAATTGACCTGTGGATCTCATTACCTGTAGGAAGATTAAAATCTTCACTGAATGATAAAGGCAGAAATCAGAATCTGAAAATAAAATATAATAAATTAGTTTTGAAAATAAATGAAACCCAAGCCAACCATTCTAACAGTTCTTATTTTCTCCTACACTATTGAGTTTTATAAATAAGAATCTCAAAAAAAGGTATCATCCTCCCCTGATGTGAGTATTGTTGGCTTTTATTTTTCCCCCACATAAATTCTACATGGTTAAAAAGAAGCCTGTCTTCTCCACCAATATCTGTTCCAACGTCAAACACAAAGAAAGCAATCATATTTTTAAGTCTGCATTTAATGTCTGCATATTAGGTACCGAATGAAAATTATTCTCATATTTTTTTCTATCATCTAAGGACTGAAGGAGAGTAATTTTGAGAAATATGAAATGGCATATGGGTGTGCACAGTAGTAATACCAACAGTAGTGGCTGAGCCAGTGCCGCGGCTCACTAGGCTAATCCTTCACCTTGCGGCGCCGGCACACCGGGTTCTAGTCCCGGTCAGGGCGCCGGATTCTGTCCTGGTTGCCCCTCTTCCAGGCCAGCTCTCTGCTGTGGCCAGGGAGTGCAGTGGAGGATGGCCCAAGTGCTTGGGCCCTGCACCCCATGGGAGACCAGGAGAAGTACCTGGCTCCTGCCATCGGATCAGCAGGGTGCACTGGCCGCAGTGCGCCAGCCACGGCGGCCATTGGAGAGTGAACCAACGGTTAAAGGAAGACCTTTCTCTCTGTCTCTCTCACTGTCCACTATGCCTGTCAAAAAAAAAAAAAGTAGTGGTAGCAGTAAATAAAATTTTTAGGTTATATTTATCATAAAAGAGAAAAATTAATGAATGATTAATCAAAAGCATTTGCAAAGAGAAGTTTATAAGTTTTTACATGTTTATAAGCTTTCCAAAAACATAAAGTAGCAATTAAGATAATGATGAATGATATTAAATTAAAATATATCAGTATCATGTGGTTATATTTCTCTTTTGATTTATATCCATTTCTATATGACATAAAGTCAAGAATGTGTGTTTCATCAAGTTTAGATTAATTAAAGAAATCACAAAATATATATACTATTTAAATAGCAAAACTTTAATCTGGAAATGTCATTGTAGTTCATGGAGTACATTTTGCATACATTCCAGGTAAGGAAATTGACTGGTGCAAAGATACTCAGTGACTTACACAAGATCTATCATCAGGCAAAAGAGAATTATTGTCATTCTCAACTGAGACACTTAAGTGCATAACCAGCACTTTTAATGACCTATTCTCAAATATTTATGAACAGCATACTCTTTCAATCTAGGCATTATTTTATGTTGTCAGTTATGAATTATTGTCACACTGTCATTACAGTCAACTCCCAATTTCATTTAAATGAAATAAAATTGCATCATATCACAGTTTTAGTTAATTAAAATTATATAATAGAACATAAGATAAACCTCTCAAAAACTGTTGGTTAACAAGTCTTTTTTTTTTTTTTTGAAGATTTTATTTATTTATTTGAGAGGTAGAGTTACAGACAGTGAGAGGGAGAGACAGAAAGGTCTTTGATCCATTGGTTCACTCCCCAAATGGCCACAAAGGCCGGAGCAGCGCTGATCTGAAGCCAAGAGCTAGGTGCCTCCTCCTGGTCTCCCATGCGGGTGCAGGGGCCCAAGCACTTGGGCCATATTCCACTGCTTTCCCAGACCACTGCAGAAAGCTGGATTGGGAGAGGAGCAGCCAGGACTAAAACTGGCTTCCATATGGGATGCCGGTGCCGCGGGTGGAGGATTAACCTACTGCGCCACGGCGCAAGCCCTGGTTAACAAGTCTTTCAAACATTATCTATTACTTCGTATAAATTTTATTAACATAATGACAGAGGTTTAAAGAGCTTATGACATTAGAAAATAATAGTTATGTCCCACCTTGTATGGCAGTACTGAGAAAAGGAAGGGAATTGTCGAAGCATTACTGCGACACTGTAATTCAGAGATAAGGGAACAAGAGCTTCACTAGGCAGCTGTAGTGGTATCAAAGAAAAACCATGAACATGATCAATCCCTGTATATTTCTGCTACAGAGAGTCGCTCTGGGAAAAAACAGGAAGCATCAACAAATTTTCTGTCTACTAGACCATGTCAGACGGAGAGAGGAAAGCATCGTTGGCTGAATGGTCCCTAGTGTAGACAGATAACAGGAGTGAGAGCCGAAGACAGGTGTCATAGATGGTTCTTCAGGTATCAGGAAACTCATTTCTCAGTTCTGGGCTTGCACACCACAGAAAATAGGAAGTGCATTTGTCTCTCTAACTAAAACTCTGTGGTGAATGTAGTCAGAAAAGGCAATATATACCTTTTATCAGAGCAACCAGAAGGCTGGGTAAAGACATGTAATTCAGCCATACAGCTAGCTAGAGCTGAAAACCAAATTAACAGCAGCAAGAAGATTCTTGAGTTAATTACAGGAAAAGTTAATCTAAAAATAGAGCAACTTATGCATCAAGAGAGAAGAGGAATGCAACTGGAAAGAGGTCATCAAGGTAAGATCAAAGGTTGAATCAGGAACCAAAAGAGACAAAAACACATAGCAGGGACTGGTATCAGTGAGCAAGTATGGGCAAGAGAACAACACCATTTCTGATCAGTTGCTTTGAGGAGTCTGGTGAGACAAGTTACTAGAAAGGATTTTTAGAACATTTTCACTGTGTGGCATAAGACACACAGTCCGTTCTTTGATATTTCCTTGAGAAACATGAAAAACCACGTTGCGTTTATGATGTTTTATTTGGATGGAGCAAAGACCTTCCTACTGAATGGACATTATGCTGAATAAGGGAATAAAGTGTTGCAGGGATACTGAGATAGCACACTGGATTTTTGCAACTTCCATTACATTGTGCAATATAATCTATACAGAAACAATCCTTGAGCACATTTGTATAGTTACCACTAATGTAGTGCTTTCCTTAGAGGGGGGAGAGGGCTTCTAGAACAAGCCACGTTGAGTCCTAGGATAGCTACTCTAATTAGTCAGGAAATGGTAGAAACTACAATGACCATGAAATTATATGCACAGCCTCTGTCTGGATTTCAAGTGGACAATAAATATAGGAAGTAGTTCATTACTTTAAAAATTCAAAAGCTTGAGGAACTCCCTCATGATGATACAGACTATAAATTATTTTCTTAATGCAGCATTCACAGACACTTTGTGTTTAAATAAATTAATCAATTTAAGGCATGTATTGTCCTTAACAAACTGATACCAGAAGCTCTGAGCCTTTTTTTTTAAATTCTATAAATTTGTAAGCTAAATTTTAGGAGTTAACATATTCATATGTTAAGACTGTTTAGAATAATAATAAATTTTAAAAGGACTGAGTTTTAAATATAAATGTAATTATGTTAAACCATTATATACAGCATGTTTTTGCCATTTTCTTTTCTGAGTATTTATGCCTCAATATATATAAGACTTTAAGTGGGCTAAAAAGTATGAAATAAAGAATCAGAGCTTTCACTAAAGTCAAAATTCATTTTAATATAGGGGAATCATATCAATTTCTACTGCCCTTGTTAATGGATTTGCATTGATAAATTAAATTATCTTTTTGAGATTTCTCAGATAATTAAATTTTTTCATCTAACTTGAAAGGCAAAGCAACAGACACAGAGAGTGAGAGTGAGAGTGAAACAGAGAAAGAGAGAACCATCTGCTGGTCTATTCCTCAAATGCCTAAAATAGCCAGGACTGGTCCAGCCTGCAGCCAGGAACCTGGAAATCCATCTTGGTCTCCCATTTATATGGCTTAGGCCCAACCATCTGGGCCATCTTCCAATGCCTTCTCAGGCACATTAGCAGGAAGCTGGATTGGCATTGGAGTAGCCAGGACTCACACTGGCACTCTTAGATGGGATTTGAGTGTCCCAAACAGCAGTGGCTTATCCCACCATGTCACAAGACCTGCCCCAGAATTTTTTTTTTTTTTAATTTTTAGAGAGAGAGAGTCTCCTATCATCTTATATATTCTTCAAATGATCACCATAACTGTGGCTGGGCCAGACAAAAGCTAAGAGCCTGGAACTCACTGAATTAGAATCATCCATGTGGGTGGCAGGGATCCAACCAACTGAGTCATTGTCAGCTGCTTCTCACGGTCATGTTAGCAGGAAGATGAGATCAGTAGCAGAGCCAACACTTGGACCAGACACTCCAATATTGGATGTGGGCATTCCAAATACCACCTTAACTGATTACCCCAAGTGCTTACTCCTCAGAGAATGTGTTTAAATTTTCACTCAGGAACACTTGCTGTATTTTGTTTAACTTTAGTATTTTGTTGGTCCTTTGTAACTATTGCTTATTTCTAAGAGCCTAGGACTTGATTACTTTCTCCCAAAGGATCTGGAAGGTTTAAGATTTTACATTCATTGTAAACACTTAATTGTTGAACAGGGCCTTCAGACTGACGTGTGTTGTAAACTAAAGGCATTGCATAGTGACATTTCTGGGACTCAGCATTTCTTTTCTGCTGTGTGTTCTTGTGTATAAAACTTCACCCTTTTTTACTACAGAAATTCTTTCCCAGTTGGCTTTAATTTTATGTAATATTTGTTTAGGACATGCTCACAATCTATTATCTCCTTTCTTGTGTTGGGTTTTTGGTATATAAAGTATGAAAAAAGATAATTCTTCTTCCTGAAGATCAAATATATTATTAATAATGACCCGTAATTTTACCTCTGTTGGGTTGCTAACACAAGCTATAAAGCTCAGAGATACAGCGTCAAGTTGTCCATAATCAAACATCTCTTCTCCAACTATTTTTCATCCTCTTTTCCAGCTTATTTTGATTGATAACACTGTCCATTGCATTTCTAGAGAAAAGCACAAAAAGGAAGGAGACATTTCTTTTGCAAATGAAGCAAAGGTCTCAGGAAAACAAGACCCTGGACCTATGATCCAGACAACATAACATACTATTGTAAAGGCCAAAAAGCCTCAAATAATAAAAACAAAACAAAACTAACAGAAACAGTAGGCAGAAGAATCTGTACTAATTGAAGGGCATATTGATACATATATATTTATGAACAGAAACTTTCCAGTTGCACAGGTAATGAGAGCCAAACCTACCCACCAAACTATCATCCAGAAGTAGAGAGCCCTGACTGCATTATACTTTTTTTTTTTTCCCCGACAGGCAGAGTTAGACAGTGAGAGAGAGAGACAGAGAGAAAGGTCTTCCTTTTTTGCAGCCAGCGCTGCACCGATCAGAAGCTAGGATCCAGGGGCTTTCTCCTGGTCTCCCATGCGGGTGCAGGGCCCAAGCACTTGGGCCATCCTCCACTGCACTCCCTGGCCACAGCAGAGAGCTGGACTGGAAGAGGGGCAACCAGGACAGAATCAGGCGCCCCAGCCCCCCATCCGGGACTAGAACCCAGGGTGCCGGCTCCACAGGCGGAGGATTAACCTAGGGAGCCACGGCACCGGCCTACTTTTTTTTTTTTTTTTTTAAATAATGTAATTGCTGTCCAAAGGACTTTTTCCTATATTGATATGCTACTGTTCATCAGGATACTTTTAGGTGTAATCATGAGTTTTAAACATTAGGTTGCAGAACACTGCTTAGACAAGAAATGACATGAAAGTGAGGGGTTCAGGGGTGCGGAATAAGTAAAAGAAAAACCATTAAATAAAAATCAGAGGCAGACGTTTAAACTAGTATTAAAGAAGCCCATGTCCCACATCAGAGTACTCAGAGTACCTGGGTTTGATACTCAGTTTAGGTCCTGACTTATATTTCCTGCTAATATAGGTGGGAGGCAACTGTGATGGCTCATTGGATTCCTGCCAATCACATGGAAAACCTAGTTCTATAGTTTCCTAGATTTCATTCTAGCTGGAGCTTTTGGAGTATTTGGGAAGTCTCAGGAAGTTTCTCTCTCTCTCTCTCTCTCTCTCTCTCTCAAAGCAATAAAAATTCTTAAAAATATTTGGAGGTGGAGAAGTTTTCAATTTCTTTGAAAATTTTATGAAAGAATAAAATTACAATTCATGAGGTAGGTGGAGAAGAAAAGCTAGGGTATTGTTTTTTATGTATATTAATTTAAGAGACAATCTTAACCTGAGGCAAACACTTCACTGCTGAAAAGCATAACCAATGATCTCTTTTGTGGAAGTGATTTCCACCTGAAAGGGGTGTAAATTAGAAAATGAAAAGATGAAAAAGAGACTACCTAGGGAATTTTGCACCAGAATGCAAGTATTTAACTCTCAAGTTGAGTAAGTCTGACAGTGAACCAACATCTGGTGACTGTAGTGCTGGAAAATAGTACTATTTACTAAGGCTAATGTGTGAATTTTAGAAAAGAGCATTCATATTGTATAAATAATTATGTATATCAGGTACATGATAATTTTCTAAAACAAAAGTAGTCTTGATTTAAGAGTTTCCAGCAGATATTTCATGTATTTGATATTTTGTGAAAATATACAAGAAGATTAATGGTAAATATGCCAATAATTTTAAGAGAGATTATAAACTCATAAACTCTTAATATATTCATAATATAAAGTAATGGTCAAAATTATATTAGCAGACACAGACACATGATTTTTGAAATAATTGTATAGATATTTGCATTCCTAAATTCCTCCATCCTGTTGAGCACATACATAGATTGAAAAAATGGATGAAGGGACCTGCGCCTTGGCTCACTTGGTTAATCTTCCACCTGCGGCGCCAGCATCCCATATGGGTGCCAGGTCCTAGTCCCGGTTGCTCCTCTTCCAGTCAAGCTCTCTGCTGTGGCCCAGGAAGGCAGTGGAGGATGGCCCAAGTGCTTGGGCCCCTGCACCCACATGGGAGACCAGGAGGAAGCACCTGGCTCCTGGCTTTGGATTGGCTTAGCTCCGGCCGTAGCAGCCATTTGTGGGGTGAACCAACGGAGGGAAGACCTCTCTCTCTCTCTCTCTCTCTCTCACTGTCTAACTCTGTGAAATAAATTTAAAAAAATGGATGAAAATTATGCCCATAATTTCTCCAAATCAGACTCAAAAGACACTGGTGTTATATATTAATGTTAGCCGTCACAAAACACACCGGACACTGGAGTAAGGGAAAGGGTTTATTGGGGAACACCCAACAGACTGGAGTGAAGGGGCGGCGAAGGAAAAGAGAGAGAAAGAGTATAAGAGAGAGAGCCAGAGGAGAGGAGCTAGTGAGGAGAGAAGATAGAGCAGAGAGATGAGAGACGAGAGGATGAGAGGAACCAAGAGAGAGAGCCAAGAGAGAAGAACCAAGAGAGCGCAGGAGAGAAAGGCCAAGAGAGAACCAAGAGAGCGCATGTTCAGGAACAGGCCCTTTTAAAACTTTGCCTGAGTTTGGGCAGGGAAACAGGAGCAGCGAATCCCATTAGGATGGGGGTAGAGCCTGGCTCAGGTTGCTGGGCCATGCGGCCTCCTGGCTAAAACTGTGCCAGTTTCTTAACAACTGGGGCACTTGAGCCCTTAAAGTCTGACAGAGCTCTAGAAGAGGTATAAATTGTGATTATAACATAAATAATATTTTCATCTTATTTGTTACTCTTATCCAGCCTATAAGCATCTAATGAATAGGAAGCTATACAAAGGGAAAATTTATATTTATTTTTAGAACATGCAACAACTATAAAGTATTAAATATAAAGTTAATGAGAGGTTGGCAGTGTTTCAGATACATGTGTATGTCTGTAGCATGTCTATGATAGTTTCTATGAATCCTAGCTACTCATTATTATAGAGTCTTCAAGTTTGAAAAAGCAAAAGATGGGGTGGACATTGTGTGCATCAGGTTAAGCCACTACTTGGGATGCTTGCATTCCATATCCCAGTGCTGGTTCAAGTCCCAGCAATTCTGCTTCCAATTCAGCTTCTTGCTAATGCATTCTGGGAAGCAGCAGATGAAGGTTCAAGTGCTCGGGCTCCTGCCATCCATGTGGGAGACTCAGATGGAGCTCCAGGCTCCTGGCTTTGGACTAGTCTAGCATTGGCTTTTGCAGGTATTTGGGTGGTATATCAGCAAATAGAAGATCTCTCCTTCTCTCTGTATTTAAAATAAAAATGAAAGTAAATAAATCAACATCAAAAAAAATCAAGATTGAGAACTATTCCACACTTACCTAATTATCCCCAGAAAATATGGAAGTCTTTTGAAATACTGTAATATTCAGTTAGAGAAGCCATTGATATATGTAATTTTTCTTCATAATCATAACAATTTAGAGCTAAAAGATATCTAAGATTCATCTAGTCCAATCTACACATCAATATCAAAATAAATTTTACTGTTTTATACCAGTGTATATAATGAAATATATATCAATATTTAAATGCAAGTGGTTTGTCTGTATACCTACTTATTTGTATATATATAGACTATTTAATACATGCATACACATACTCATTCACTGAAAATAATCACTATGATAATAGTAATAGAGATACAATGTTTATTATGTTTAAATAATTTATAGATTAAAAACCATATACATAAGTTATTACAGATAAGGCAGAACTGCAGATAAAGGTATAGTGCAAAAGAAAACAATTCTCAATAAAGTGCCAAGGAGGATTTTCTTTCATCTAGTATTCAAGAAAGAAAAGCTTTTTTGTGCTAATAGAGATGAGACAGAGAAAACAATGAAGTTTGTGGGAAGAGAATGTGCTGAACTACAGCAGAATATTATTTTTTAGTAATGTTTAATCAAATATATGTTGAATATAACATGTGAAAATGAAAATTTATCAGTTTACTAATCACCACTTATTAGCTGATTGAATTAATCTGCATATATGCCTTTTATTCTTTCTTCATTCAACAAATGCTAACGCTAAGCATACATTAGTCCTTGTCAGAAAGGATATCCATCCATTATCTAAAAAGCAAGGAAAAAAATAGTCAAGTGCAAATGGAAACTGATTTATTGTTAAATACTTTATTATTTACATTTTGAATACTACACAATATTCCCAAAATAATTTCTACTATTTGGGGTAATAGTTTATTATAAAGTTTTTCCTATTTACTTGTGAGGCAGAGTGACAGAGAGGGAGAGAGAGAGAGAGAGCTCCCCAAATTCCTTCAAAGGTCAGGACTGAGCTGGACTCAAGCTGGGAGCTGGGAACTAAGTCCAGGTTGGTGACAGAAACCCAGCTACTTGAGCCATCACCTGCTGTCTTCCAGGATCTGTATTACCAAGAAGCTTGAATCCAGGACCCAGAGTTGGGATTCAAATCCAGGTGTTCCAATATGGCATGTAGACATCCTTAGTTGGCATATTAATAAAAAAGCTAAACATCTGTTCCTAGAGTAATATTTTATATTGAAAATTATAGGACGATTTCTTAAAATAACTTCTAAGAAATCATTAGTAATAACATGAACTTGAATTAACAGCATGATTTTTTTGAAAAAAGATTTTATTATCATTTGTTTTATCCACAGAAATTTTAGCACCTTTTGAAAGTGTAGTAGTGATCTATTCATTGTTTTCTCCATCACTTATTTTTATACCTAGTTACTAGTATAGGAATAAGTGATTGTGCTGACATCACTGGATATTAAACCATTCAAATATAATCATAGGTCTGGAAATAACTCATTCTTCATCTTCAATGAGAATATATCTTAATTTGAAATTTTTTTTGAGAAACACTGGTTGGTTTTGTTTGTTTTGCTGCTATCTTGTTATAGAGTCTTCATCTTGGATTCAATACATGCTGCATATAGCAGTCCTAGAGTGTAAGTTTTTTAATCTAAAACCTGGAGACTCAAGTCATAGTAGCATTCTGGGAATCCATTCATTACCTGCTCTCACAATAAACTATATCTTCCTGGTCATATTTTTGGTCTACTTCCTGCTGTTTGTGCTTTTTCCTTTTCCTAGCACTTCATCATTGACAGATATTCAGTATCTGTCTTTCCTTCTAGAAGGTGTATATATACTTTCACCAAAATTTTGCTTCTTTAAGTTCATCTGTATCTTCCCATATTTTCAAGTAAATGACTCCTTCTATTTTGCTATGGCTCTCTTCTCTCTATATGAGCTTCATGCACACACACACACATACAAAGGCACACATTTTTTCTTATTGAAGCAGAATGCTTTTCCTACTTACTAAGGGTGGAATTCACATTATATTCTATTTTACACATCACCTAAAAGAGGACTGGCACACATTATTTTACCTTCATGTGTTTTTATTTAAGTATACATTTAGGATCTTTCCCCTAATTCAGACTATATTATGATTTTTTTCTCACCAAGAAGGAGAAGAACAAGGAACAGCTTCCTAGGCCTTTGTATCTGTCTCCTATGTGTGAAATTACAAGTTTAGAACATAATAATGCACAGATTCTATATGACGAGTCTTCAAAACATACATGGAAAATGCATGTTATCTTTTTTTTCCGTTTTTGACAAACTCTCTGAAGTTTATTTGTATTATATTCCAGGACATCTTCAGTATTCAGTTAGATGGTTAGTAGTCCAGTAAATAGTATCATTAATTACATATTTCTTAATTTTTTGAGCTGTAATTTCAGTTACTTTAATCTTTTACTATGTTTTTTTTAAGTTGAAAATGTGTACCCTCCTATCTTTAGGGCATGAATTTTGAGGCTTGTAACAAGGCAAACTCTAATTACAAGAAAGCATTCTTAGAAAAATTTCAGTAAATGATGTATGAAGTCATAATATTTCCACACAAATCCTAGATGCTTTTTTCTGCTATTAAATATCTGTGTGAACTTGAGAAACATGACATTTCTTCACCTTACTTTCTTATCCTGAAAATGATGCTATTGGATAAATAATTTCTTATGTATTTTTTATTTTTGAAATTTGAATAGAATGTTTTTTTTTCATTAACTGCATTATTGATTCTCGTTCAGATGATCATCCATAGAAACAATGACTTCTGCTTAAAACAGAATATGGTTTGTAAATTTTCTCTTCAATTTTGTCAATAATATTTTCCTTTTTTATTTCAGGTGCATAGAACTGATTTAATTCAAATCCTTGGTTTTTGACATGTTATCATCATTCGACAGTACATGGCTCCTTTTCATTTAACCCAGTAACTTACACCCGCCTGTGTGTTCTGCCTCTGTCTACATTCCTGAGTCCTACCCCATAGCCACCATCTTGAAAGTTGTGTTTATTGATCAATCGTCCTTTCATAATGTTCCTGAAAATATGTGTTCATATACAAAACATATTATTTACATGTTTGCTTTGAAATTTATTAAAATATTACTGTACATACAATTTCCAGATACTTTCTTTTTTATTCAGTATTTTATTACCCATGCTTGTTCATGATATCTTTATAGCTATAGTTATGGCTGTTTAATATTTCCTTATGGGAATGTGAAACTATTTATCCATTTTGTTCATGGCATGTGATTTGTCTTTGACATTATAATTTGTGCTGCTGATTTGAACATTTTTGTGTGTCTTCTAGTACATTTGTAATGAACTATAGAATCCTTGAAAGAGTTAAAATATTTACATTATATGGTCATTTTTTTTCATATATCAACCTTATTTGAGTTTGAGAAGGGCAGTGAATTTCTCAGAAAACTAGGCACATTTGTTAAGAAACATTTAAATATTTGCTGTTTTTATTTCCTAATTAGATTTGGGTTTTGTTTTCCTTTTATGTTTCAAAGGAAACATAAAGATGTAAGATGTTTCCTCAGAGTTTTTGTCACTCATCCTTTTTTTTTTTTTTTTTCTTACTTTATTGTTCAGGTAAGATTCCATTCTCTTTTATTAGCAATTATCAGTAATTTTATTATAGTAGAAACACTGTTTAGATTTTTCTAGAATTTTTGCTAAGATATCAATCTCTCATGACTCATTTGGTAATCATCTAACACTAATTTTTTGAATAGTAAGACATTTCCATCTAGGAAGTATTGTTCTTTGTAGAATTAAGTACCTTTTTTTTTCTTTTTATTGTTTTAAATAACAAAGCAATAAAGTAGCATAATGTCAAGAACCTAATAATCGGATACCAACTATCTAAAGGATTGATGCCGGAAATAATTTAAAATTTAAAATGAGAAGCAAAAGAGGAAAGAACCAATTTAAAATAAGGAATTAAGACAAGCATATTCATCAATTATTTGGACGTGGTGGAGGAACTGGCCTGAGGGCTATTCAATTTAAAATGTTCCATAGGTACTATTGGATCCCTGAAGCAAAATATAATAAGGGGTTGCTGTCCCAATTAAAGTATTGGAAATGTCAGCAAGCTGAAGGGGATGGCTTCATAAGGTTTGAGAGACAAGTATGCTGGAAAGGCAATTCTGACATGGATTACTTGAAAATATTTCAAAAATAATCAAACTGTTTTTCTTAATTTCTAACTTTTGCTTTCTCATTATTTCCCTAAAGGGATTTACTTGTCCAGTGTCAAAAATTACATATTATGAATTGATAGTGAACTAGATCATGGTGAAATTTGTACTGAAACTTAAATACTTGAAAATCCATAGATTGGCTTGTGAACTCTTTAGCAACTTAGACATTGATTGTACTTTAAAGAGATGAAATCAGCAGTATTTCATGTGTTGAAATTCTTTCTGCTTCCTGAAAGGATACAACTTGATTAATTTTGACAACCTTTATTTGATTTAGATGTACCATTTCTATAATCAAATGAATGAGTCATCAGTTTCTTATTTGTAATATTTTTTAACCAGAAACCTTTTTTTAAGGTATACAAACTTTATGCATTTCATAAATACAACTTGAGAAACACAGTGATTCTTATTTTTAAATTTATAAAAATTAATTAAAATTAAAATAACTTTTTAAATACATATTTATAATCTATTTATATTATATTTCGAAGAACTTTATTTACATATATTAATGTTTGGAAGGCAAGATCCCTATTGAATCAGAAGGACATATACCAGTCAGGTATTTCATAACATTATGACATTGGGCAGGTATTTCACCTCTCTGTGCCTTAGTTCTGTTATTAATAGTTAATAAAGCTATTCACATCATGAAGTTTTATGACAATTTAACGAGCTAATATATTTCAAGAATTTAGAACACTATCTAACACATAAAGACTAAAGAGTTATTAGTCATTTCACATTATTAATATTATTTTAACTTGATAAATATTTAGAATTAGAACTATTATGATTTAAATATTTTATCATGATACATCACTATTTCAAAATTGTAATGTTTAACAGAAATAATTAACTGGAAAAACATGGAAAAACATGAACGTGATTTGGATCAATGTTTCTTAAATATAAACATAGTGCAGTTCAGGGTATCTTTTTAGAGATTACACTTCCTTGAGTTATGCTTTGAGAATCTTCCCCTACTCAAATTGGAACCTATGATACTGATACATTATGAAAACTAATAAGCAAAGTATGTCTTACAAGGATGAGCCTGACAGCCTATTGGGGTCTTGATCCTGAAGCGGTCTACATTATATGACTGGGAATTTTTCTCATATGAGGTCCAAAATTCTTCTTTATTAGGTGGACAAATGAAGTGAGACCCAAGGTTTGAACCCAGGAATTGATGTTTTGATTTCCCATGCTTCACTGGAGATTTAAATAAGGAAGCTCTTATTCAGGCCTGCAGCCTTCATGAGCTGAGATGCTACAGGCCTAAATTTAGCGTTAATTAGCCATTGAGCTAAATCACTGGGTAGGTATTTGGATTTTCCAATATTTTTACAATGTTAACAAGTATCTTCAAATATTCCCATAGAGCAGTACACTAAGCTCATATTATGGGACAGTTCTGCATTTTGAAATTGAGTATCCAGTTGCAATTCATTGTGTAACCACTACATAAGGGACACCGAGAGTGGTGGTAATACAAATCGATAAAAAATTGGCTCAGGAAGGAAACTTACTTAAAGTTTTCTTATAAACTATAATAATAATAATAATCAATAATATCCTCTAAAAGATTTTAAACTATGTTTATAGTTTACTTAAAGTTTTAAATAATGTATTAGCACCTATAAAATAAAATAAATTTGTAAGCATAAATAAATATATAGCACAAGATATTTAGAGAGAAGAAACAATTAATTAGAAATATTTCACTCAAATACCACTTGTTCTCCTTGATAGGTGACAACTAACTGAGCACCAAAAAGGAAACTGTTACAGTGAAATGAACACTATGAGAAACGGTGACTTGATCAGCCCTCACCCTGATTGTTGATGAGCAACTTAATATGTTATCCCTCTTAGTATTTTTTTGTTTGTTTGTCTTAATTAATACTTTTGGTTGAATACTGTGATCAATACACAATTCTTCTTAAGTGCTGTAACTTAACTGAAAAGTGATCACTGTTAAATATAAGAGTGGGAATAAGAGAGGAAAGAGATGTGCAATTCGGGACATGCTCAAGCTGACTTACCTCAAATGGTAGAGTTAGAAACGTACCAGGGGATCCCAATTCAATCCCATCAAGGTGGCTTGTACCAATGCCATCTCACTAGTCCCAGTGATCAATTTCTGTTCACAATTGATCATAATGATAGGACTAAGAACCAAAGGTGTCACATAAACAAGAATAGTGTCTGCAAATACTAGCTGATAGAATCAAAAAGGGAGAGAATGATCCAACATGGGAAGTGAGATACACAGCAGACTCATAGAATGGCAGATGTCCTAAATAGCACTCTGGCCTCAGAATCAGCCCTTAAGGCATGCGGATCCAGCTGAAAAGCCCATGAGAGTATTTCAGGCATGGAAAGCCAAGACACTCTGGGGAAAACAAAACTAAACTAAACAAAACAAAACAAAACAAAACAAAACAAAAACCTAAATGAAAGATCTCCATGAGTAAGATCCCAGTGGAAAGAACAGGTCATCAAAGAAGGAGGTACCTTTCTCTGAAGGGAGAAGAGAACTTCGACTTTGACCATGGCCTTGTCTAAGTATGATCAGAGTCGGTGAACTCAGGGGGCTTCCATAGCCTTTGCAGATCATGACAAGAGCCTGGGGTGATTACTGATGCCATAAACAAGAGTGTCAATTTGTTAAGTCAACAACAGGAGTCACTGTGCACTTACTCCTCATGTAGGATCTTTGTCCTTAGTGTGCTGTACATTGAGATTTAATGCTATAACGAGTACTCAAACAGTATTTTTCACTTTATGCTTCTGTATGGGAGCAAACTGTTGAAATCTTTACTTAATGTATGCTAAACTGATCTTCTGTGTAGAAAGAGAATCGAAAATGAATCTTGATGTGAATGGAAGGGGAGAGGGAGTGGGAAAGGGGAGGGTTGCGGGTTGGAGGGACGTTATGGGGGGGAAGCCATTGTAATCCATAAGCTGTACTTTGAAAATTTATATTCATTAAATAAAAGTTAAAAAAAAGAAATATTATATTTTGTGATGAACCATATAAATAAAATAATAGAATTCCCTGAATACAAAAATAGAACAAATGGTAAAGAAACAGTATGTGAAAGAATACCAGGCAAGTTTTCTCTTTTCTTAAGTCAATAACAAATAACAAAGGAAGTACTAAGATACCTAAATAAGGGGCAGTATCCACTTGTGCACCATAGTGTACAGTGAAGTTCATCAAAAGTTAAATGATCTTCAAGATTCTGAGGAAAGAAAGGCTACCTACAAACAAATTAAAATGAGATTGAAACAGGTTTCTTCGTGGTAGAATTGATGTCAGAATACAGCGCATAATAATTTTAAAATGCTGCAGGAAAACAACCACCCCCACAAAATATTTTCTCTACTAGTATCATTCAAGAATTACACCAAAATTAAGATATTTTTATATATATATTTTTATATATATATATATTTTGACATTTATCTTCACTATTGTGATAGATAACCATTAGTTTTAAATAATTCTCCAGTAGAATATATTGAAAGGAAATAGTTAAATTCTATCTTACTTATTTTAAGAAAAATTGAAAAGCTTCAATTATGCTTTATTAATATATAGCAAACTTGTATTTGGGATCTTAATTTTATTTTGTAGATACATTGTTATAAAATTAATTCACTAAATATATATTTGTATTAATTATTACAACAGTCTAATGCAAATGCTTATAACTTTTTATCTCTTTTATTAGCACTTTTTGTAAAAACGAACATATAGTCTATTTTGATATTTCTTATGGTTTAGATGTTTTTAACTTTTATTTAAGTAAAGTGGATTCTAGACAAAAGCTGAAATAAATTTTTATTTTAATTTTCTATTTCCTTATGTAGATAATTCAGCTTCTCATAGATTCCTCTAATTAGGTTCAAATATCTGTGACTTCTCTCCTAAGAACAAATAGTCATCTCTCAGCCAGTTTGTCCTGATAAAATCTAACTCATAAATTAATATATGCTTTATTCTTAGTATATTATCTTCCCAGAAAAAAATGTATTTGGATTATGACAGTTCTCCTTAATTGTATATTTCCTACAATCAAATGTTATTATGTACATTTTAGATATTAGTGATATACAGGGAATTTTACCTGAGACAATGTAGTAGAGAATCTTTTCATATTATATGTTTTGGTAGTAGACAACCCTGCCTGTATTTTCTTGCCTCCTAGATATATGCAAGTTAATAAGATTTAATAAAGAAAATTTGAAATTCTGTAAGAAAAATCTTCATTATTCATTACAATTCTGATATTTATTAAATCTAAATTAAAATAATTATCTTTATTAAATCATAAAATTGTATTACTAAAATTTTTGTCATATATAAGATGTTCACATTTGTGGGAATACTGCTTAACAAAGTAGTCATGTAACAAGATGCTACAATTACATATATTGTTATTAAAATTGTGCTAGAAAGTTATTCATGTGCCTTAAAATATGGTTCCTTGGCAATATTCTAACATATTAAAATGTACTATAAAGCTTTTCTTATAGATGAGAATACTGAGAAATTTTTGAAGAAAATGCCAAGTTCATATAGCAAAAACCTGGAGGGAAAGGATGAATTTAAAGATGATATCTTTTCCAAAAATATACATGGTTTTATAATTTCGGTTTTATTTGTTTTAAAAAAGGTGAAGAGATCAAGATTTTAAGTTAGAAGTGAGAATTCTATTGTTCCTAATCATGCAAGGCATATTAAAAACATTACCAAATGTGTATGCATTAATTAATACAGCATTTACTCCTTTCCTGACATTTGCAGAGCCAGGTTACTTTTATCTCATGTCTACAATAATGAAACCTAATTATGAGACAATCTTTAAAACAATAAATTCTGCATGACGTTGCTGAACATTTTTTTTTTTTCCTAACAGCATGTCAGATATCCTCAGTGGCTCTAAATACATTATAAAGTCCATCTTACTCAGTGTGACATCGAAACCCACCAAGCCTTGACTCCAAAGTAGCTTTCTCACTTCAACTCTCAATATTGCTCCAAAAGAACAGTGTTTTCCCCATGCAGCTTATTCAATGTTGCTTGTACTTACATGACATTTTCTTGTTTGCTCAGTCAGGGGTACTTAAGAGGAACTTTCTAAAAGGTTTTTGTACATATATTTTTAAATTCAAATCCTACAACATTGTGTTTAAGGCTCAGCTATGACAGAATCTGTATGAGGCTTCCCTAATGCATATAGACATTAATTTTTTTCTATCACTTTTAAGACACTTACTAAAGTTTGCCTTAAAATCTACACAGTCCCATTTGTGTCTTTCTCCTAATTTGATTAAGAAGTTTGAAAGCAGAAGCCTTGGATACTATATCATATATACTAAATATTTCTGAAAGTAAAGACAAGACAAGGGTTAGGCAACTAGGTTATCCCGAACACATACTTTAAGGGTCTTTAGAATGATCTGTGGCACACAGTGAGTATTTGGTAAATTTTAGCTATTTTATAAAATTTCAAATAAAACAAATTTAGAAATATTTTGGAAATATAACCCTATTATTCTATTTCTTTATAAGCTTTAAACTCAAAGTTATGTCTGCAGAGGGACTAAGTTTCAGATGGTCATGTACTTTTGCCACATCACTGTATAGTGATGAGGTAGAAACACTTTGACAAGACACAATAATTTTCCAAGTTGATCACCAGTATGTGGATAGAAGAAAAATTTTATTACTAAAATGATATCACCACATATTTAGGTCAAGATTTGGATGTAATTTTATATGGTGTTTAAAACAGTGATACACTTCTTATGTGCTCCTATACATTAAGCATAAGCGAAAAGGAACTATCTTCCCATAGATGTAGACACTGAGTCTATGGATAACATGCAAAAGAAGAGTCCTGAATTAATTCTTTGCTAGCTAATTTTTTCACCACTGTTGGATTTTCCTCACAGGACCAGAATTTTATTATCACCATTTTTCTCTGAAATATGTCAAGCATTTTCAAACATAGACATAGGTGATGGTTATAATGTATTTCAGTGTTTTAAAAATTATAAATAATCTAACCCCTGAGAAAAAGCTTTAAATTATGTCTGGAAAAATTTGAATAAAAATCTCATTGAAGTAGAAAAGTTGATTTTTCTAAGTCAAAAAAGAAGCAAAGTGGATTTTATTTATGAGTGCTTCTGCAACCCCATTTAAATTTGTCTTAGCACATTCACTCCACCTTGTAAATGTAATAGCATGTCACGGTTGTTACACATTGTGACTCTGACATAAATACTTTAAAAGAAAATCATGGAAAATGCACATTATCTTTTAATTTCATTTTCCATGAACTTTTTGAAATCCCCTCAAATTCCATGGTTTATGTATACACTGCTAGTGTGATTAAGTTTTTGGTGAATTTCACATGAGACCACAATAGTTTTGATCAAAAATATTAGATTGGAAAGATATTTATTACATCTTAGAATGTGCTACTTAAGTCTCTATATTTAATTGGCTTATAGGAGTTTTCTTTGAGAAATGTTAATAGCGATTACTCTGGAGAGAAAACAGAAGAAAGTAGGAAGGGAATATATTGGGCACAGCTAAAAATGCAGTAGTAGGAACTCTTTTCATGCTATTCACAGGGTTCTTGAAGGTAAAGATTCCAGGAAGTGGTTGAAAGCCATTCGGTGAGGTGTTCTCAAATGAAACATCTTTACAGGCATGACTGTGCTTAGAGAGTTGCACCAGCTGTAGAAATTTCACACCATCTGATCGAACATAGCCTTATCCCTCAGAGTGTAAATAAAGTAACTTAAGATTACTAGCAAATCTGGACCATCCAGATGGCCTGGCAGGCATTTAATTGATAAGACAAGGAAACAACTATTATTTAGGGTATTTTAATTTTATTTTATGCCATATTTGCATGTATGTGTTTATTGAATGAGCTGGGGTTGGTAGCAGTGAATCCTGAAGTGCTTTCCTATTGTCTTCAAAACTCTGCCTTGATACATATTTGAGTAGATCTCCAATTTTCTTTTTGGACAATATTTATGACAATTCCTGTGGCATGCGTGCTTATTTAAGATGCTAAAAGTCAAATTTTTAGGAATTAAAAGTTCAGTCTTATTTAAGTGGCAATGTGAATTTTTCATTCAATTCAATGTTTGCACCTTCACACCTATTTAAACCTGACTCAGACTTAGAACCCTGCATAAAGAAGGGATGTGTGATCATCCTTCTGTCCTGTCTTTCCAACTCTTTCCTTCAGTATTAAATTGTCCTTTCATACTTGTCATTTAGTCAAATTCAGAGGGGAAGTTTCCTAAAGGCGATGTGAGAAGTGAGTAGTATATTTGGCTCTTGGTGTTTGTGCCCTAGCTGTGATAGATTCCCAAATAGGTCTCTAGATCCCAGGAGACTATTTTGTGGGTTGTTTTTAAACTCTCCCATAGGGAATTCTCACTGCAACATTTTGTGATGAGGTCACTGTACCTCCAGGTGACCATTTTTACTCTCCTCTAACTTCCTGAATCTGGTGCTATACCACAGAAAGACTCCTGATGGAGTCTTACACTGTATTGTCAGTGCAAACTTCAGGTTAATTTTTTTCCCAGCATCCTTTTGGGCCCAGAGGTAAGGCATATGTACCTTACCTTACAAGACACAAAAATTTCTCTAATTTTCTGTTTTGTTTGTCTTTCTTCTTAGCTGCACTTTAAAAAAAATGCCCAAGCCGGAGTAATGTACCCTGTACCTAAAAATCTAGAGTTGCTACAACAAGTTCTCTTGGTGACTGATTTGATTGATTCAAATAAGTAGAAAGTGTAAGGGACAAATATTTCACATTCTAAATATTATTTCCAGTGAACGCTCACTGTGCATCTTTATAGGTAAGACTGTGGTGGATGAAAGAATATAGGTTGAAGAACCAGCTTTTGGTCAATCTCTTAGCAAGTTCACATATATCTGTGATATGTTGGGGACACTTGTCATCAATTATTTCTAGCTTTGGATCTGAGTTCAAATTGAGACAGCAAGGGATGTTTCTTTTATATCCTGTCATAAAAAATGGATTTTTATGCTCTCTACATGGGAAATGTACTTATAATTAGTGCATGATTATTGTATATACTTATGGTAAACAACATAATGTCTTCATACATGTATAAAATATGTAATGAGCAAATTAGGATAATTAACATAACCAACACCTCAACCATGTATAATTTCTTTGTGGTGAGAACATTTAAAATCCTGTCTTCTATCTATTTTGAAATATATACTATTATTAATTTTAGTCATTGTATTGTGTAATAGATCACAGAAATTACTCCTCATATCTAATCATAATTTTGAATGTGGTTTTTGTTCACTTGTTTGCTTGTTGTTTTTTATTTGATATTATGTAATCCTTTATGAAGGCATTTAAACATTGAGCTGTAGTCCCTTCTTCCTTATCAGGAAAAATTTAAGCAATTATTGAAGCTAAATTATTTTTTATAAAAAAAATCTGCATCCCTGTTAAGTTGAATCATAACTTGTGAAATTCCTGAATTATTCAGTAACACAAGAAACAGGTATCTTGATTGATAAGAAATTTAAAAACTAAGTCAATAACCATATCTATGTATGGAAGCAAAGTCTACTACAAAGTTGGAAAGGAGAAGATGTTTTTAAATAATGTTTCTACTGGCTACAGTGTCACGTTTGTTTATTATTGTTGTTATTCTTGTGGTTCACAGTTAGTTTCAAAAAATGCCCACAGGGCAGGCTGGTAGGTTTCAACCAGCTCCTATGTGAGAGGAGTTTTTACCTTTTATTTTCATAGGAAACTATAGAAACTATAGAACCTAGTGATAAGAACCTAAATATTAAAGTTCAAGAGTGTGACCACAATTTATAAATATTAAAGATATATCAATACTAAAATACTTATCATAGTCAGTACAACTATAGCACTGTGTCTGCTGTATATATATTCACTCTACTTACTTTAAATATATCAGCTGTTTATGGATAAAAAGTGAATTCAAAAAAGTTACTGTTTTCTCAAAACCCATTTCAGATATTGATGTAATAAAAAGGAATTCTAAATAATCTTAAGTCAAAGTATTGGATCATACTTATACAAGCATTCTTTAAGCAGTTGAAATCATTTTAGCCACATTACATTGTATGTATTTAGCTTAGTATTTTCAGTGAAAGATATAAAAATATTAAATATTAGCTATAAAAGCTCATTTAAAATTAATCTACATCATGCTATGTCACTTGACTTTTATTAGACAATAAGTTAATTTAATATTATCATATTGATTTATGATTAGAATTTGTTCATTGTACCTTGAAAGGTCAGTAATAAACTCATACATAGTTTCAGCACCACCAGAAAATATGTGATAGCAAGAGGAGAAATTGGGAAAATGTTCCTTAGTATCAACATAGATAAACACATTTTAAATATGAGTAAATGGTGGCCAGCATTTTTAACAAAAATTTTAGTCGATGTATTTTAAATGGAGAAAATGTAAGAGGGATAAATCATAGTCAGTAGTTCAAAACTTAAACATTTTTAGGATTACACAATTTTCTGGGTTTGTAATATAACTATTTAATGAATGAATGACTATTGAATTTTTATGTTTGTAGCTAAGGGGGGGACACAAGAGAGAGAAATGTGAAGTGACTGGCCTTTAAGGAGATAACTGTTAGATAAAGAAGATAAGCCAGATGGGCCCTTGATAAGACAATGATGTTAATATACAGTCAGGAAGCAGACAATACTCAAATGAAAGAGTTGGTCTATGATTTTGTGGCTTTGTACAACTTATATATTTTTCTTACTGCTGATTTTTAATGATAAAATAATAGATGTGATCATGTAAAAAGTGAACTATACATTTTCAACAGTGCTAGGCATAGAATAAGCTCTCAATTAATATTGGTAACACAATACAGAGAAGTTAGCAGAAAAATATTTTGTTGCTCCCATTTTATATCCAAAAGGCCCAGACTAAAACAACTTGTAGATGGCTGAGTAACCTAGGGATTTGACTGCATCTGTCACCCCATGGATTGCTAAGCAAGTGTTCTTTAAATTGTTGTATAGTTGCCCATTTTTTCTTCTATCATTTAACATTTGATCTTCAAGGAGTTTCTCATTCACTCCAAAGGCATATATGGAAGAATATCAAATTGCATTCACTTTGTTAGGACATTAAAGGCAGAAACTTGAATTTTGATCTCTGTTGACCAAGACAGACCATCATTTCCTACTCTACAAGGACAAAAAATTTTAAAAAGGTGTAATTTCTTTCAGGTGAAAGAAAATATCAGAATGAAATTGTGTATGAAATGTTGGTATGTGTTTTACAGACTGCATTTGCCTTCAGTGATAGAAAATTCAACTAAATGTAAAGAAATTATTTTTCTTCTAAAAAGATGTTTGTAGCCAGATGATGCCTGGCTTTCTTGCACAAATTTGGGGATTCTAGGGCTAAAATTCTTTTCTCTTGATGCTGTTAGATGAGTACTGAAACTCCAGCCAGCACAACATTATTTAGAAAGCAGGAAAGAGAAAAGAAAAATGAAAGATCAGCAGGTGTATTAGTACATCAAATATTACCTCATATGCATAGCAAATTTCTGCTTTTTCTCCTTGATTCAGTACTATGTAATATGAATAATACCTGACAATACTTGACATAAGAGATTCTAGAAAGGTGAAGGTTTAGACTTTCAGCTTCCATGGCAGAATTAGAGGATTAGAATGTGTATTAGTTGAACCATAGATCAGTTGCCACTGAGGTGGGCATACACATATGACAAAGAATGGGGGGAAGAAAATCGCAGGAAACTAAAAACACAGAAGTTTTGGAAAATGGTGAATAATCTAGTTGGAACCAGAAAGCTGTGGTCTTTAAGAATCAACCAAAAACTTGGGAAATATTTATGTAAAAACATGGGGAAAGATCTCATAAGAAAGATAAAGAAAGGGTTTTAGGAATTATAATGATTATTGCAGCTGTGGGAAAGAGAGAATACAAGAGAGTAAACTAATGAAGATAAGCTTTGACAATATATTAATCAGAGAGATGTGAAAGGTAGTAAGACAAGCAAAGCATGGCTGGGGCAGTAAGGCCAAATGCAAAAGAGAGGAGTGTCATAGAAGTCCATTTGCCCTATGAGCAAGGAAAATAAAATGAAAAATTAAGGGTCACTCATAACTTCAGAGAAAGAAATTCTCGAAGATTCTCTGGGAAATACTATGGCTCATATCTTGAGTTAACTCATGGAAGAGAATAGAGGCTAGAATGAAACAAATTGTTGTTAGGAGTTTTATTGTCAAGAAGAAAGAAATCAAAGGAAGATGGTGCTTTAAAAAAAGGACTGAAGAAAGTTTTTGTTGTTGCTTTTGTGTGTTATTGTCAATGAGGAAACCCAAGTGTATGAGCAAAATGCTAGTGGAAAGTTAGATATTAGGTAAGTGGGAAAGATGTCAATATTTCAGAGATTCTATTTTGTATTTTTAAATATTTATTTCTTTGAGAGAGTGACAGGGAGAGAGGAGAGAGAGAGAGAGAAGGAGAGAGGGAGGGAGAGAGACAGAGAGAGAGAGAGAGATCAGTCATTGATGGATTCATTTACTCCCCAAATATACCAAGAACCAAAACTCCATTCTGATTTCCCATGTGAGTGTCCTGTCCCCAAGTACTTGTGCCATCTCTGGTGCCTTTCTAGGAGAATTAGCAGGAAGCTGCATGGGATGCATAATATCCAGGACTAGAACTGACACTCCAGTATGGGATGCCAGCATCACAGTGGGTAGCTTAACTTGCTGTGCCACAATGCAGTCAACTATTTTTGACTATTTGAGTCTGGTAATAGCAGACATACTTATATATGTATCAAATATATTTCAGTTGTTGTAGTGAGATGGGATAACATGTATTAAACTGTTGAATGCCTGTTTTAGCCTACACACATTACATAAATCATTGCATCTGATGAATACAAAACTCATGAGTGTGTGACGCAAGATGTTGTCATAAGCATGTAGTTGTTAATTTATGTAAAATGCTTAAAATTGTTTCTAAGATGTTATTAGCTGTACTAATATTATTATAATTAACATAAATGGTAGTAGCAGTCTTTTACATTGCTGGCTTTTACAGAAACATAAGCTTGCATAATTTGATCAATGGATTTGTAGTAATGTAGTTAGGAAGGGATGCAATTAGGATTCTATCTCAAATGTCCCTGTTCCCACATCCTTTTGCAGGATGGACAAATACAGCTGAACTTAAAGTGGGTGTCAGCAATTTGAGTCATAATCACAGACCTGTGTGCTGGGACAGAGTTCAAAGGGAGTGGAGAGGTTGAGTTTTTTAGGAGCAGTCGATGATCAAGGCACAAAGTAGTTATCAAAATAAGGCAAAGCAAGAACAAAGTGTCAATAGTAAAATGAAACCAGGGTGAGTTCAAGTTTGAGTAAATAGTAGTCTTAGTAGTCCTAGGCTATTTCCAAATATTAGCATGATGCTCCTTAAATGTCTAGTGTTCATAAGTCAGATTTGTTCTGGAAATGTAAACGATCATACACTTGTATATGACAGCTGATTCAATTTAACTTACAGAAATAATGGCATTCATATGCTAAGAATCAGGTAAAGCAGTTAATACTAAAAACTGAATTCTTAAATAGAGTTAATAAATTCTTTAAATGTGCATATAGTTTAGTTTGCAGTTTACTAATTACTAATTTCTGCATCTCAAGACAATATATCATCATTAAGTTTTCATCAGAAAGTTAATTATTATTAACTATAGAAATAAGCACTCATTAGTAGAGACCAAATTTGGTTCCTGTATTGTTGCCTTTGGAGACTCTAATGACTTTGAATTATTAATTTTTGTATTCATTTATCCTTCATTTGACAAACATTTAAAAAACAGTACTCTTTAAAAGCCATTTTTTCTTTTTTTTTTAACTTTTACTTAATGAATATAAATTTCCAAAGTACAGTTTATGGATTACAATGGCTTCCCCCCCATAACTTCCCTCCCACCCACAACTCTCCCTTTTCCCGCTCCCTCTCCCCTTCCATTCACATCAAGATTCATTTTCGATTCTCTTTATATACAGAAGATCAGTTTAGCATATATTAAGTAAAGGTTTCAACAGTTTGCACCCACATAGAAACACAAAGTGAAAAATACCATTTGAGTACTAGTTATAGCATTAAATCACAATGTACAGCACATTAAGGACAGAGATCCTACATGAGGAGTAAGTGCACAGTGACTCCTGTTGTTGACTTAACAATTTGACACTCTTGTTTATGGCCTCAGTAATCACCCTAGGCTCTTGTCATGAGCTGCCAAGGCTATGGAAGCCTTTTGAGTTCACCAACTCTGATCATACTTAGACAAGGTCGTAGTCAAAGTGGAAGTTCTCTCCTCCCTTCAGAGAAAGGTACATTTTTTAAAAAATAATGAAGTATATGCATGTAAGGAAGATAGTGTCTTCTAGAGGGAACAAGCCAGAGGCAAGTATGCTGTATAGCAGTTGAATCATCACCTGGGACACCTTCATTCTATTCTAGTATGCCTAGTGCAAGTCCCAGCACCTCCACTTCTGACCAGTTTCGTAATAATATATACCCCAGGAGGCAACAGGTAATGACTCAAGTACTTTGGTCACTGCCTCTCCTGTGAGAGATTCAGATGGAGTTCCAGGCTCCTGATTTTAGCTTCCCCCAACCTCTGTTATTGCAGGTATTTGGGGGCTGTGAAGCAGTGGAAGGAAGACTCTCTCTCTCTCTTGCTACCTCTGTCCTTCTCTCTGCCTTTACAAATAAATTGAAAATAAGTAAATAGAGGGGAAAAACCATGTACTTCAGGATTAGTAACTAAATGTCATAATATAGACAGATAGATTACAAAATAATACAGGAGAAATTCCCAGATGATATAAGATATTCTTTCATATTCAATATAAGATGTTCATATAAAATATATTAGTATAGATTTAGAGAAGTTAAAAAGAGTCAAATGAAAATTCCATTATAATGTCAAAACTCCAAGGACTGTAAGCATATTTGCCAAGGAACCTGTCAAAACTAATGTTTTAAATTAAGTGAAATGCAATCAAATTTTGCTAATGCAACTTCAAAAAATGATGAGCCAAGATGTTGTTATACATATTTTTAAATATTGTATCTATGAATCCATAATGTCAATTTGTATACTTTTATCTTCTTAAGTACTGTACAATAATGTTATATAGGTCAGGAAAGTGGTATTTATATTTAAAGTATACTAATATCAATGTTTTATGTTGACAGGTAAAAAATATTAACTAAATTTGCACCTTAATAATTAATTGCACATTTTACAATTTCAGTAGTAACCCACAATAAAACAAATACTGACTTTACAATTTACAATGCAATACAGAAAAATATCAGTACACCTAATACTTTTATAAATTGGCTAAATTTTTTAGTAAAGATGGAGATATGTAGAATCCATTTTGTTTAAAAAAGTTTAACTATATACATTTTTTATTTAATGTTTATTTAGTATTTATTTTCATCCACATGAAAGAGTGGCATACACAGAGACACACACACACACAAAGTGAGGGAGGAAGAGGGGGAGAGGGGAAAGGAGAGAGGGAGGGAAGAGCGAGATCTTTCATCTGCTGGTTCAAATAGCCAGGTCTGGACCATATCAAGCCAGGAGCCTGAAACTTCATGTGGTTTGACAGGAACCTGAGCCCTTGAGTGGTAATCTGCAGCTTCCTAGGATGGTAGCAGGAAACTCAATTGGAAACAGAGTAGCCAGGAGGTGAACTAGATACTCTGATATTAGATGTGGTGATTCCAAGAAGCAACTTAACCTACTATACCACAGTGCTCACCTCTCAAATCTGTATTTTCTCCTAATAAGTATAACTAAAATTTAAGTAAACAAAAATGATGCATATTTTTACTGTTACTATTCTACATTATTCAAATATCACAAATGTTTTTAGGCAAGGAAAACAAATATATATTTATTGGAAAGGAATAAAAATAAATGTTATATATACAGATCATAAGATATTTATATAGGAAATACAATAGTGATTTCTCTGGAAAAGGCATATAAAAATAAGAGAGTTTAGATAAGTGGGTGACTGTGAGATCAATAAAGAATAACATGTTTTGTTGTTTAAAATAGGACAAACAGCAATGGTCATCCTCATTGCAAACCTTTGCTGTTTGCTTATTACATATCAGACACTCTTCTACGCCCTTTGCATGATTGGAGTCATTCAAGGCTCACAATAGGCCTATGATGAGGTGAATGCTCCTATCATCATTCAAGAGACTGAACCAGTTTTATACAGAAAATTGGTGTAATATTAAATTGACTTTGTAATTCAGGAAAGAATAAATGACAGGCAGTAAACTGGTTGTCAGGATGGGGGAGAAGAAACGTGAAAAGAGATTCCTCCTTCACAACATCCTTGGAAGGATTTGTGCAGCTGACTCCTTCAGTTCCTTCAAGTATTTGCTTAAATGTCACCTTTGCAATGATGTCTTTAAACCATTAACATTTTAAAAATTGGTAACTGATCATCTCTCCTGCACACCTGATTTCTCTTATCTACTCTCATTTTCCCTCACAGTTATCATCTTCATATATATTGTATGATTGACTTATTTGTTTTGATTTTGTCTATAGGGTCTGTTTCTCCTGAAATGTAACCCTACAGGGACACAACAGTTTGCCTCTCCCAGTTACTGATACATATCAAGTAACTAGACAAGTTACTGGTATGGAATGGGTGCTGATTAGATGTTTGCTGAATGAGGTATAGGAATCTGAACAGCACGGATCTGCATCATGCTGAATCGGTGAATTTGTTGTGAGGCTCAGGAGGGTTATATACATAATAATTTCCCTGTTTCACATAAGCATCACCCAATAATAATTTCTTTGAAGCCTTGTTAAATTATATATTTTTCACTGTTTATACAGACTCCTTACCCACTGTATAGATATTAAATGACCTGGCTCTATATATCATTGATAAACTAAGCTGAAACAGTAATAACTTATTTTTTTAAGTTTACTGAATATCTTAAATCCAATTTTGAGTTAATATTCTAACATCAGTATAATTTTACCTAATTTGTTTCTAAGAGGTTAGAAAGACTATACATAAAATATTAGAGTAGAAATAAGAAAATTGGGACACTGGTATTGGTATTGAACTGATTGATTAGATAATCATAGGCCTATACTCTCTGTACATGCTGAATGGACAATGAACAGCCTCTGTTTTACATTATTAAGATCCAAGCTCTTAAAAAAGTCCTTGAAAAATAGTAAGCACTTGCTATCCATTTGTTGAATGAATTGTTATTTCAATGGGATAATTATTTATTTTCTATATTTCAGACTCATTATCAGAAAATGGAAAGAATGCCATCTAGGCAATGTTCATCTTATTAAGTTAAGTGACAACCATAAAACAACATGAATATCATTACCAGCAGAAGGTCAATGTCTTGGCCATCCTTCAAATAGTACTACCTTGCATATTTTATTTTAGAATGTTGCAATTTATCTATAATAGAGGGTGGAAGTGTTAACTTTTTAAAAACAGTTTTTCTCACAGCATTTTTTCACTCTTACCAAATAAATTAATTATATTATAGGAATTTTCTTAAATATGTGTAAGATGTTAATGATGTCATTTAATTGAAATAATTTTTGAGATATCTCATTTTGATTTACAAATGGCATAGCTCAAATCTCATCACTGTTGGATCTATTATTTAACTGAAATGTTCTATTTTTTAAGCTCCTAAATTGTGCAAAAACAGAAGAAATTGAGATATTTGTGTATTTATTACCTTACTAGGTCCCTCAGGATTTCTATTGGATGAATTTCATGTTCTTTCTGGAAATTTCTCACTTTTCTTTTTTTTTAAACTTTTATTTAGTAAATATAATTTTCCAAAGTACAGTTTATGGATTACAATGGCTTTTTCCTTCCCATAACTTCCCTCCCACCTGCATCCCTCCCATCTCCAGCTCCCTCTCCCATTCCATTCACATCAAGATTCATTTTCAATTCTCTTTATATACAGAAGATCTATTTAGTATATATTAAGTAAAGATTTCATCAGTTTGCACCCACACAGAAACACAAAGTGTAAAATACTGTTTGAGTACTAGTTATAGCATTACTTCACATTGGACAACACATTAAGGACAGAGAGTCCACATGAAGAGTAAGTACACAGTGACTCCTGTTGTTGACTTAACAATTTGACACTCTTGTTTATGGCATCAGAAATCTCCCTAGGCTCTAGTCATGAGTTTCCAAGGCTATGGAAGCCTTTTGAGTTCGCCAACTTCGATCTTATTTATACAAGGTCATAGTCAAAGTGGAAGTTCTCTCCTCCCTTCAGAGAAAGGTACCTTCTCCTTTGATGGCCCATTCTTTCTACTGGGATCTCACTCGTGGATATCTTTCATTTAGTTTTTTTGTTTGTTTGTTTGTTTGTGTTTTTTTTTTTTTTTTTTTTTTTTTTTGGCCAGAGTGTCTTGGCTTTCCATGCCTAAAATACTCTCATGGGCTCTTCAGCCATATCCGAATGCCTTAAGGGCTGATTCTGAGGCCAGAGTGCTATTTAGGACATCTGCCATTCTATGAGTCTGCTGTGTATCCCACTTCCCATGTTGGATCGTTCTCTCCCTTTTTGATTCTATCAGTTAGTATTCGCAGACGCTAGTCTTGTTTGTGTGATCCCTTTGACTCTTAGATCTATCAGTGTGATCAATTGTGAGTAGAAATTGATCACTTGGACTAGTGAGATGGCATTGGTACATGCAATCTTGATGGGATTGTATTGGAATCCCCTGGCACATTTCTAACTCCACCATTTGGGCCAAGTCTGATTGAGCATGTCCCAAATTGCACATCTCCTCCCTCTCTTATTCCCACTCTTATATTTAACAGGGATCACTCCTCTTAACCAAGCAGTTTGTTAAGAGATTTTTAATCGTGCTTAAAAACATAATATTGTTTCTTGTGTATTAAATTGTCAGTTGCAAAATTTTTAAATAACATCGGCATTTCAAGCAAGTAGATTTATTAATGTATTGAATGGTTCTTTTCTCAATAAGAGGTATTAGATAAACATCCTTAAATTTATTGTAGATATTGAAGGAAACCAAAATTCACTACCCTATAAATTGTATCCCTATACCTTATTTTTTCAACTTAGCTTTCATCCTTAACCCTAGTCCTGAACTTTTTAATAGTAAGGAAAAGACGGTTTAATTACATAAAGTGACAATAAAAATGAAGCTCTCTCTTATAGATGACTCCATATGGGATAACTTAATCAGAATTTGTCAGTTATGAAAATTTAAGATATTTAAATATAGATTTCTCTTTTTTGTAGCATTTTGATAATGCGTTAGCTTTAGTTCCTGGCCGTGGAGTCAGTTGAATGTTGACATTTTCTCCTTTTCTTTAAATATTTCTTTAATTCATCTTACAGTCCTTTGTTTCCTTCAGCTATTTACTTTCTTTTTTTTTAAGATGTATTTATTTATTTGAAAGTCAGAGTTACACAGAGAGAGAAAGAGCAGCAGAGAAAGAGAGAGAGAGGTCTTCCATCCAATGGTTCACTCCCCAATTGGCTGCATAGGCCAGAGCTGAGCCAATCGGTAGCCAGGAGCCAGGTCTCCCACGTGGATGCAGTGGTCCAAGAACTAGGGCCTTCTTCTACTGCTTTCCCAGGTCATAGCAGAAAGCTAGATCAGAAGCCGAGCAGCTGGGATAGGAACTGGTGCCCATATGGGATACGGGCACTGCAGGAGGAGGCTTTACCTGCTACACCACAGCGCCGGCCTGGATATTTACTTTCTACTCAGTTAGAATGGATATTATTACCATAAAAGACTAATTATAATGTTTTATCAATATATAACAATCAGCTAACAGAATATTCAATATGTGAGGTTACTTAAAAAAGTTTGGGGAAAAATGAAATTAAAAGAAATTTATTTTAGTGCATAAAGACTTTGAAATTCATTTATATATCTACGTATATATGAATATAAAACATATGGAGAGCCCATAAAGAGTGATGAAAACATTTGAGGTTAAGTGTGTTCCTTTTTGCAGTAAGAGAATTGATTGGCCCACAAATTATCAATACATACAGTTACTATATGTGAAACAAAAAAACTTTATTAAAAATAAAGCTTTTGCTTTATTGTGTGGTATAGTATATTAGAAAAACTCCTTTAAAATAAAGCAATCAAAATAATGTTATGATAATGATTTTGTTGTGCTTCTATTAAAGCTTTATGATTTAGTGATTATTGTGATTATCTTAGGAATAACAATACTGTATGGTTTTATGTAAGACAATATGAAAATAATGGTTAAATAGTTCTTAATGGCCAAGTAGAAAATGCTCAAAAGCTAAGAAGTAGAAATATTAAAATTCTGTTTTTATCTGAAATATCAGCTAAGACATATTGCATATTTGTTATTTAAGTTTTTAAATATTAAATGAATCTATGCATTGAGATCTACAATCTGTTAACTAAAATATGTTAAAATAATACTATATTCAAAAAAGCATGGACTACACTGATCAAATACTAATTTTTTTATGTTAAACATACACATACTGATATCACAAGATATTTTCTTTCCTTGTTGCAGTAGTATTTCTTCTATAGTATGCTTCATGTGGACAATAATAACCTCCATGCTGATATTCATAGAAATGGGATGTAAAAGATATCTCAGTAAGCTACTAGCATAAAAAATGAGAATAAGAAGATACTTGCAATCAGAAAAGTGAATGCAACTCTAAAAACCACAAAATGTTAGAATATAAGAAAAATTATTTAAACCAATCATCTGCTTTTCTACACAAATTGTAGATTAGTTTCAAAAATGACATATCTATCTATCTATCTATACACACATATATGTCTATATATATATATATATATATGTCAGAGGTGTGTGAAAATACATGACTCCTCTCTTAAAAGTGTGAAATCAGGAGAGAAAATGGGGGAATTCAGCACTTGATTGTAATAATGTGATACATTATTTGATGATGTGTGCTATGAAAACAGATACATGACTTTTGTGATATGGGGGGCATGGAAAGTCATCAAAAATTTCAAGATGCAGATAACTTCTGATAAATGGGTAAGGAGAAAGGAAGAAGTGGGTCTCAAGTAAGAGCAGTACCATATGTAAATGTGTGAAAGTCAGAAAGAATGCAATGTGAGAATTGCACCTTGGGCTTGTGGCATGAAGACAGATGCGGGGGGGATGAGATGAAAATACAGCTGAGCAAAACAGTTTGGTCTTTGTCTTGAAGGTTATGGGATATTGTGATATTATTTGGGACAATTATTAAGATGGAGAGAGAAGGCAAGGATAAAATCCTAGATTTTGGGCTGGATGTTTAAATGATTGGTAGAGGAAATAAGAGAGAGTGTATACAAAGGTAAATCAAAGAATCAAAGAATTCATGAGAAGTGGTATTAATGGATATGTTTGTTTTGGTGCAAAAACAATTTAAAATCCACACATAGATTTTTTGTAATAGATTTTCATGAGTTTATTGAAGACCCCTTTATCTGCATGTATTTCAAGAATTTTTACACCCAAATAAGCTTATCTTTTAACTCAATTTTCCAGTAACTTTTTGAAATTCCTTTGGAGTGTTTTGTTTGTTTCTTTGTTTTCCCAAGATAAAGACATTTATGCTCAAACTGAGTACAATACAAAGAAAAAAACAAATGAGTGAAGATGATATGAAGTTGATGTTTTATTCAAAAGCAGGTCTTAATGCTTAAGATCTCAGAATTAGAGTACAATAGTCTCTGGTGATGTGTTCAAAGTGGAGGCAGAGGTAGAAACATGATGGAGTACAACTGAGGAAAACCAACACTGCGAGTTACTGCATCTACAAGTACTCACTTTACCTGGAATGAAGGTCATTACAAGTGTATCCCCTTTTCAACAAGAACCCAAGACATGCTTCTGAATACATGTATCATATTCAGTTGCTTTTTTTGCACACAGTGGTTCAGATAGTTCATTTCTGACTGAACACACCAGCAAGAGTAGTGATATCTTGGTTTCTCTGGCAATGCATGCATTCTAGATAGGACAAAAGTTCTATAATGTTTAGTTTACATCTTTATTTCTGTAAACATAGCTTAGTTGGCATCAAAAGTGCTTGTTCTTAGGGAAGAAATGTGTATTTAGAAAGTAATGTTATTATTGACTGCTGGAGAAGCAAATGGAAGGCCATTGGTCTATTTTATCTAATAGTCTTTCTCCTTACCTAAGGATGTCTGAATCCATATTCAAAGTCAAGCCAATTGCCTATTTTTCAATATATTTTATTCAAAAATATTTTATTCACTATACATAAAAGTAGAGGAACCAAAAACTTTTCTTATATCCAAGCACATATAATTCATTCATTCAAGAGAAATGGTATATGACAGATGAACTGATATAACTCAAAAAGTTGGGAGTAAAAAGCCCAAGCAAAATTGTTTTCTAGCCATGCCACTAATTAAGTCAGCAGTATGAACTCATTGTCATTCCATTCGGCATTCTATGAAAATCTCACTACCACAAAGTTTCTGTCATTCATGATTTGATGTTAACTAGATAAATATTACCATGTAATCTATGATTTCCTCAGCTGTGAATGAAAATTGAATCTCAGACCAACATTGTACAAATGTGATCTCTCAATTATAAAGATTAGAAATTATTTATCGGCCGGCACCGCGGCTCAATAGGCTAATCCTTCGGCTGCGGCACCGGCACACCGGATTCTAGTACCGATTGGGATGCCAGATTCTGTCCCAGTTGCTCCTCTTCCAGGCCAGCTCTCTGCTATGGCCTGAGAGTGCAGTGGAGGATGGTCCAAGTCCTTGGGCCCTGCACCCACATGGGAGAACAGGATAAGCACCTGGCTCCTGGCTTCGGATCAGCGCGGTGCACCCGCCGCAGTGGCCACTGGAGGGTGAACCAATGGAAAAGGAAGACCTTTGTTTCTCTCTCTCACTGTCCACTCTGCCTGTCAAAAAAAAAAAAAAAAAAGAAATTATTTATTATTTTGTCTTATAAACATTGACTTTTTTCACCCTAACCTATAACTGATTATTGTTTTCTGAACTGAAATCACATTACTTAAGCTTAGGAAAGACAGGAAAATATGAATGACTTACTAGGGATAAATTGAGAATTTTTAGTTAAATATAGAAAAATGAACAGAGGCAAATATATAAACACAGATATGTTAACATTAATGTAGCAGCATACTTGTATAATTTATAAGTTTGCTATCATTTATGAGATTAATAAATACATGTCAATATTTATTGAATTATTTTATATTTTCTACTAGTCTTGGAATCAAATAAGGCCAAGTCTAAATTCTAAAATAATATAAAGTATTCTTCTACAAATATATAGATTCTATCAATGAGATTTCCCATTAAATACAATTTAAGTTTGGTCAGTTCTCAGGTACTTGATTTGCTAAAACTTTCATGCTAGTGTCTTTTAGTCACAAAAATATGCATTTAGTAAGTACATCAATTCTAGATTAGCTGGAGGGGAAATTTGACTTTATGAATCTAGAATTATTTCATTAGCATAAGTGGAATATTGATAATCTTACACAAGTCAAAAAGAGGAAATAATTCTATCTTTTCTGGTGACTTTAAGGAATCTATCATAAATCAACTCTATGGAAAGTAATACACATATTGCTAAGTAGTATTACCAAATATTTCTAACAACATATAATCTTAGTTTTGGGTTAGTTAAGGCACTGATTGCTTCTTATGAGACTGTTAATATATTCTATTTCATTACATCAGAGTAAATTTGAATTTTTAATTTGTTCACACAGAATTCTTATTTAAATTTTAAATGTTCATTTATTAATTCACTCAAATGTTCATTTATTAATTCACTCAAAATTCATTCAAATGCAATGAATCTCTAAGAAATGTTTAACTTACTATAGAAATGTCATTTTTATATCATTTATACTAGGGTGAATATGTTTTTCTATTTACAAAAAATATGTTTCTTAGTATTAATGCATAGGGGACATGTCTAACATTGTTCACATCTAATTGGAAAGATTCATCAAACTCATTTATTTGAAAGATTCTTCAGCATTAAAGAAACGTAATGCATTACTAGAGACATTGCAAACCACAAATTAAATTCTGATTGTTGGAAAATATAAAAAATACTAATAACTTTGTGTGACCAATATACATATTTACTTTATGATTTAATTAATGCTCAATTTTAAGTTGTATAGAGCAAGCTGTGTTTCAGAAAGAACAATTTACATTTTATTATATGTTTATACAATGAGGTAATATTATATACTCATTTATAGTAAGAATTCAGAACATATTTTTAAATAATTTAATGGAATTAAGTTAATTGTACAACCAAAAATAGCAGTTTGTCTACAACTTACACTGTTTATTATTGGATAATAACAGTAGTATTTAATTTTAGATCATTCTAGTCCTTTTAATATCAAATGTGTTTGTATAGCATGCTTTTGAAAAACATGATGAAACATTCCAAAAAGTGATACTAGAAGCTATATTTTTATATATATTGTTATTATAACAGTAGTCCAAAATATAATTACAGGTTGAGCATTCTTCATTCAAAAATAGAAAAGTCAGCAATGCATCAAAATCCAAAGGTTTTTTAGCATTGGCATGATTCCACATTTGGTAATTTCCAAGCTTACCTCATGTCACATGTTTCAGTAATAATATAAATGCATTAAAATTATTGTATGAAACTACCTTCAAGCCATGTTTATAAAGTATATGTAAAACAATTTATTTGAAGTTGAAACTGAGTCCCATTCTCAAGATATCTCATTACAAATATGCAAATGCAATAAGATCTCCCCCCAAAAAATCCAAAATCTAAAATAATTCTTGTCCCAAACATTCAAATAAAAGATAGTCACTCTCTTTCATTGCCCCTTCTTGACAATGAAACATTTTTATAGATATATTGAATAATTTAACAAGTCAAGTGAAATTCCATAGTTAATTAGGTTTTGTATGATTTTTACATGTAAGTAAGAAATCCTGATTCTAGCAATCGATAAATTAGTGCTAAAAGAGTGAATTCATTTGTTCAGTAGGTAAAAGTTAAGGAAAGTTTAAGCAATACATACCCTTGGTATTTGTGTATTTTCATGAAATGTGTGTCAAAGAAAATAGCACATCTAGAACATTATTTTGCTATTAGACACATGGAAATTACTGTAAAATATTGTCTTCATTTGTTACAAACTTAATTTTGCAGCATACTGATCTTTGGAATAGTCCAATTCTATATGTCACTGTATTGTAGTGACTCCATAAAGTGACAATTAACATTCTTAACTTTAGACACTAAGGAATGTGTTCTCTTCCCAGACATCATCCTTTGACTTGTAGTCTCTTTGGAAGAAGAAAGTTTGAGATGATCCATGTGATGGTGAAGATTTTAGTTTTCAGTTTTCAGGTATTCAATTTCAAACTAGTGACTAAAAAAAGAATGTAGGCTGATGTGTCAAAATTATTGTCTTCTCAAAAAAATTATTGCCTTTTCTACATGCTCTCTGACAAAATAAGCTGAAAAATAAAGCCAAGTCATTTAAAACCAATAAAACATGGATATGAACACATAATAATTATGTGTGAGAAGCATAGTTTTCTATACTGATTGATATATTTACCAAAATAAGACCCAACAAAATACAAAAATATGACATTAGCAATTGAACATATTTTATATTTTATTATGATGCTGGTAACATTCAATTATTTGGCATAGGAAAGATACATAAAATATTTTAAATATCTGTATTGTTTTATGCTAAGGTTAATTTTCTAAAATTAACTTCTATATGGTTCAAGAGCAGACAAATTTTGAGGAAAACCTGTCTCCTTTTAAGATATTATATAAGTGACACCACAAAAGCCCCATTTTTCCAATGATTCTTACACATTCACTGTACTATACAAGAAACACAGTTGCTATATTAAACACAGTTAAACACAGTTGCTATATTAATTTTTCTTTAATAATTTGGAAGTTTTTAACATAGAGAACGGATATAAGGGAAATTAATTGCTATGTATTACTATTACTATAACATACCCTAGTCCCATTTTTTGGAATATAAAATTAAGCATGCTAGGACACTTGAGGAAAAATAAAGATCTAATGTTGATGAAAGCTCATGCAATTTGTCTACATTACAATTTTAGCAGAATGAATCCTGATGAAACTGAATGAGTTGATAACTTTTCTTTTTTTGTTTCTATTTCTTTTCTTTTAAAATTTTTATCATGTGGGTTCACAGATTTTAAGAATATTATGATACTCCCCATCTTACCTTCCCTCCAGCCCATGCTCCCATGATCCCTCCTCCTTCCTTTCTTATTTTTTCTATCAAGTTTTGCAATCACATGCTTTCCATTTATGTTGTAATCACAAGCTTAACCCTCCACTAAATAAAGAATTCTACAAGTAGTAAGTAGAAAAGCCACTGTTCCTCTAGAGTTTAGAAAAGGGCTGTAAATAATAACAAATCTCAAAATGTCAATTTCAATCATATATATTGCAATTTTTTTATACTCTGTGCATTGCTTAGCATAAAGCAGGAAAAATATATGATATTTGTCTTTTGGGGAATGGTTTATTTAACTAAATGTAATGCTTTTCAGTGGCATCCATTTTGTTGCAAAAGACAGAATTTTGTTCTTTTTTATGGCTGAGTAGTATTCCAAAGTGTAGATATATCACACTTTCTTTATTCAGTGATCAGTTAATGGATATCTAGGTTGATTCCATAACTTCACTATTGTGAATTGAGCTGCAATAAACATGTGAGTACAGATAAATATTTCATATGCTGTTTTTCACTTCATTTTGGTAGATTGCCAGGAGTGTGAAGGTTGGGTCATAAGGCAGATTTGTTATGTCAGTTGATGGACTCAAATAATTTTAAATACAGATTATAGAACAAAGGTCTTTGTGATATCCTTTAATGATAGTCCAACAATAGCTTTCATGAAATTTATTCATTTATGCATTCAATCACATGTAATACTTAAAATTTTGTTAAAAACTGATGTATACATGTATTAGTGATGCTTCATGCTATCTGTGTGGTATTCTTTTATATGTCAATGATTTTCAGGAGAAAATTGTATCATTTCGAATTTATGGATTAATTTCTGGCCATGAGACCATTAAACAAAACAGTTGATTTTTGTTTAAGATGTAAAATAGGGGTCTTTCTTCATGCTTCTGTATTTGGAACTGCAGTTTTCCCAACATCATTTGTTGAAGAGACTGTCCTTGCTCCAGGGATTGGTTTTAGCTTCATTGTCAAATATAAGTTAGTTGTAAATGCTTGTATTGATTTTTGAAGTTTCTATTCTGTTCCATTGGTCTATCTATCTGTTTTTGCATGAGTACCTACCAGGCTGTTTTGATTATAACTGCCCTGAGTATGGCTTGAAATCTGGTACTGTGATAACTCCGGTTTTGTTTTTGTTGTATAAGATTGCTTTAGCTATTCAGGGTCTCCTGTATTTCCATATAAATTTCAGCATAATTTTTTCCTGTGTCTGAAAAAGAATATCTTTGGTATTTTTATTGGTATCACATTGAATCTCTAACTTGCTTTTGGAAGTATGGACATTTTGATGATATTGATTCTTCCAATCCATGAACATGAAAGATTTTTCCTTTTTTTCTATCTTCTTCTATTTCTTTCTTTAATGTTTTGTAATTCTCATCATACAGATCTTTAACATCCTTGGTTAAATTTATTTTAAGGTAGTTAATTTTTTTGTAGCTATTATGAGTGGAAAATATCTTAGAAGTTCTTTCTCAGCCATGGCATTGTCTGTGTTTAAAAAAGCTGTTGATATTTGTGTATTGATTTTATATCCTGCTTTTACCAAACTCTTCTATAAATTCCAATAGTCTCTTAATGGAGTCTTTTGGATTCTCTGTATATAGATTAATGTCATCAGTAAAGACAGATATTTTGACTTCCTTCTTCCCAATTTGTAGCTCACTGATTTATTTTTCTTGCCTAATGCCTCTGAATAAAACTTCCAGGACTACACTGAATAGCAATGGTGAGAATGGGCATCCTTGTTTGGTTCTGGATCTCAGTGGGAATGCTCCCATTTTTTCCCCTTTCAATAGGTCACTGGCTGTGGGTTTGTCATAAATTGCCTTATTGTGTTGAGGAATCTTCTTTCTATACCCAATTTGCTTGGAGTTTTCATCATGAAATGGTGGTATATTTTATCAGATGCTTTCTCTGCATCTATTGATATAATCATCCAGTGTTTTTCTTCAGTTTTTTTGATGTGATGTATCACATCGATTGATTTGCAAATTTTGAGCCATCCCTGCAGACCAGGGGTAAATCTAACTTGACCCAGGTGAGTGATCTTTCTGATGTGTTGTTGGATTCAATTGGCTAGAATTTTGTTGAGGATTTTTGCATCTATTTTGCATCAGGGAAATTGGTCTGTAGTTCTCTTTCTCTGTTGCATCTTCTTCAGGTTTAGAAATTAAGATGACGATTGCTTCATAGGTAGAATTTGGGAGGATTTCCTCCATTTCAATTGTTCTGAATAGTTTGAGAAGAATTGGAATTAGTTATTCTTTAAATGCCTGGTAGAATTCAGCAATGAAGCCATCCGGTTCTGGGCTTTTTTGGTTGGAAGGGTCTTTATTACTGATTCAGTTTCTGTCTTGGTGATGAGTCTGTTTAGGCTTTCTGTGTCTTCATGGCTCAATTTAGATAGCTTGTATGTGTCCATGAATCTATCTATTTTTTCAAGGTTTTGTAGTTTGTAGACATACAGCTCTTTGTAGTAATTTCTGATGATTCTTTTTATTTCTGTGGTATCTCTTGTTACATTTCCTTTTTCATCTCTAATTTTATTAATTTGGGTCTTCTTTTTTTGGTTAGTTAGGCCAATGTTGTATTAATTTTGTTTATTTTTTCAAAAAACAGCTCTTCATTTTATTCATATTTTGTGTTTTTTGTTTTATTTTTGTCTTTTTTCTTTAATTTTAATTATTTCTTTTCTCCTACTAGTTTTGGGTTTGGTTTGCTGTTGTTATTCTAGATCCTTGAGATCCACTGATAGCTTATTTATTTAGTGCCTTTCTATTTTCTTGATGTAGGCATCAATTGCTATAAACTTTCCTCTTTACACTGCATTTGCTATATCCCATAAGTTTTGGTGTATTGTATTGTCATCTTCATTCATTTCCAGAAATTTTTTGATTTCTCTTTTGATTTCTTCTATGACCTGCTGTTCATTCAGCAGCATGTTGTTCAGCCTCCATGTGTTTTCATGTGTTCTAGAGATTCTTAAGTTGTTGATTTTCAGTGTCTCTCCATTGTAGTCAGAGAAGATTCATGGTATGATTTTAATTTCTTTGAATTTGCTGAGGCTTGCTTCATGACCTAGCCTGCGCTCTATCCTAGAGAAAGTTACATGCAATGGTAAGAAGAATGTGTATGCTGCATCTGTAGGCTCAAAGTTCTATAGCTATCCGTTAGGCCCATTTGGTCTATATTGTCAATTAACTCTGTTGCTTCTTTGCTGATTTTCTTTCTGGTTGATCTGTCCATTGCTGAAAGTGGGGTGTTGATGTCCTCCATTACTATTGTATTGGAGTTGATGTCTTATTTAGATCCCTGGACTTTTTTTTTTTAAATAGCCAGGTGCCCTGTAAATACATGCAGATATGTTTATAATAGTTAAATCTTCCTGTTGAATTGATCCCTTAATCATTACATAGTGCCCTTCTGTGTCTCTTTTAACAGTTTTTGTGTTAATGTCTATTTTGTCTGACATTAGGATGGCTACACCAGCTCTTTTTTCTCTCCATTAGCCTGGAATATCATATTAAATCCTTTCACTTTCAGTCTGCATGCATCTTTGTTGGTGAGATATGTTTCTTGTAGGCAGCAAATAAATGGGTCTTGTTTTTGAATCCATTAAGCTAGTATGTATCTTAACTGGCGAGATGAGGTCATTTACATTCTAGGTGAATATTGATAAGTAACGATTTGGCCCTGCCATTTTTCCATTAATATTCCTGCTTTGGATTTCCTTTGTACTTTTACTGGTAGATTTTTTTGGCTTAATCTTCTTTCATAGTGACAACCATGTTTCTGTGTTTCTGTGTATCTTTTATAACCCTGGACAAGTGGTGACAAATTCTTTCAATTTCTGTTTGTTACAGATGGTCTTTATTTCACCTTCATTCATAAATGAAAGCTTTGCAGGGTACAATATTCTGGGTTGACACTTTTTTTTTCTCTTAAGACTTGGAATATATCTCACCATTCTCTCCTAGCCTATAGAGTTTCTGATGAGAAACATACTGTGAGTCTAATTGGAGATCCTTGAAAAGTAACCTGGGATTTCTCTTGTTCACATTTAGAATCTCTGTTTTGCTATGGAGAGTTTGACTACAGTGTGTTATAGAGAAGATCTTTTATGGTCATGTCTATTAGTAGTTCTATGTGTCTCCTGTACTTGGATGTCCCCTTTCTTTCTCCAAAATAGGGATGTTTTCTATAATCATTTCACTGAAAAGGCTTTCTAATCCTTCCTCTCTTTCCACGCCTTCAGGAACTCCAAAGATCTCCATGTTGGGTCATTTGATAGTATACCATAAATCTCCAACACTGTTTTTTAGTTTTCTATTTTTTTTCTTCTTTGGTCTGAATGTAAAATTTCCAGAGATTTGTCTTCTAACTTGGATATTTTTTCTTCTGCCTCACAAAGTCTGTTTTTCAGGCTTTCTACCACATTTTCTATTTCATCTATTGAATTCTTCATTTGCAATATTTCATTTTGATTGCACTATAAAATTTCAATTTCATGGGAAAATTTTTATTCATGTCATGTATGGATTTCTTTAATTTGTGGATTTGCTTCTGATTACTTCTAAGTAATCCTATGATCAATTTTTTTAAATTCCTTTTCACCCTAACTTACTGACTAGTGACTGTGTGCCCCAAATGACAATTTCTCTCTACTAGTCCTCAAATGCAACCCCTTCAAGGTAATGAATTATTTTACTTTGGCAATGGATAAATGAATTATCTTAAAATAACTAAATTTGCCTGAGATCAAAGAAGGGCAGATTCTGGAATGAACTGGAGCCTGTTTTTCAGGCCATGGAGTTGTGTTCTCCCCAGGCCACATTGATACAGCAGATGGGATGATTTGATTCTGAACTTGGGTTTTCAGGCTGAGCTTCCCAGCTATAAATTCATGAATCTGATGGTGCTACTGTTTGTAAAATACATTTCCTGTCCTTAGGATATGCTTGAAAAAAGTTGAACTAAGTTGACAACTTTGATTCTTATGTATCAAGTAGAAAATTACTACATTGTTTTAATGGGAAGCTGGGCTCAGATTCAACAAATCTAAATTAGAAATAAGTATAAGCTAGGAATTAATTCATCTATAGCACATCAATTTGTTTTCATACACTTGAATGTCATTTCCTGAAACTAATATTTGATATTGTGAACAAGTCTGTTGTGGGTTCAGGTGATAGACATTAATCTGCAAACAGAATATCAAAAAACAGAGGATGGCATTTGTAGAATAGACATTGTATATATGTAGCAAAAGTTCACAATTTAAATAGCTTTTTGTTATTTTTTTTTTCAATCAAAGCTACACATAAGACCAAACCCAAAAGGTTGCCACCCAAAAGGGAAATAAGGAAGAGAAACTGATACTAGGAATTCACTGTGTACTAATAGGTGATGCCAGAAAGAATAGATAATTTGTGGAGCAAATTGATTTTATCGGGAGATAACTTTGTTACAAATGTGAAAATAGTTACTGAATGTCACGTAAAGCAGCCACCCTTATTAGCAAAATTGTGAGATTATGTTATGATAAGCAACTTCTGAATCTCTAATTATCCCTGCTGGTAAACGGGATAAATTGTTGTCAAAGCCTTTAGTGTGCAAACTATCTTTTTTTTTTTAACATATAATTTAATATCTCTTGTTCTACCTCTATATATTTTCTCAACCCATTTTTTCCTATCCCATGTTTATTCTTACCATCATTTATACTTTTGCCTCTCTGTTAGCAGCCTCTCTCCTTTTCTCTGTCAGAAATGAGTATGTGTAACATGCTAGGAAGTGTTGTGACTTTATATTTTTCTGAAATTTATCTTACTAAATGTTATATGAGACATATGAATCTTTTGCTTATTTTGTTCTGTAATAATTTGTCTCAACAAGCAAAAATCCCACAAATCAACTCAAGTTGAGAAGACTAAACTTTAAGGAAACAACAAGCAATAGACCCTGTCATGGGATGTCACAGAATATGAACTACTGAACAACCTCTTGGACACCAGATGACATGGTGTGTTGATTAAACTTGCTCTCTCCATTTCTCAGGATTGGATCCATAAAGTCTCCATTTTCTTTGCTTCTCTCCATCTCCTCTTTCTTTCCAATTTTGTTGTTAGGTAAATTCTGAATCAGAGTCCTTAGAGGCCCTTTGCATACCATAGATTTGTTATAAATTCTTTGTTTCAGAAAACAAAAAGAATGTGTTACTGGTTAGCCAAATGGCAGTTACCTATGTTGTTTTAATGTGGTCAGAGTTGGCAAGGAAGTTGGAACTGGGTTTCTTGTGAAGGACATGTAATATGAAATAAATATGATTGCCATATTTCAAATTATGAATATTTTCAGTAGGTAAGAGAATTTGAGTCAGCCACCATTTAATATAAAAGCCACAGAGATTCCACTTGCTCTCTACATGCTCTTAAGTTCTAAAGGATTTCCCGTGGAGTGCAACGTACATATACACTACTCCATCTTCCTATGCCCAAATGGTAATAGAGATCCTCTTCCAGCAGTCTCACACTGTTACTTCAATAATAAACAATATTTTATGTATTTATTTAAGATTTGTATATATTTATTTGAATGAGAGAGTAAGAGAGAGACAGTGAGAGAGGAAGGTGGGGGAGAGAGAGAGAGAGAGAGAGAGGGAGAGAGAGAGAGAGAGATATTCCACCCAGTAATTGATTCCCCAGAAAGCAACAACTGCTGGGACAGGCCAGGCCAAAGTCAGTAGCCAGGAACTCCATCCACTTTCCAACATGGGCGCAGGGACACAAGCATCTGCTGTGGCTTTCCCAGGCATGTAAGCAGAGATCTGGATTAGAGGTGGAGCAGCCAGGACTCAAACTGCTGCTCATATGGATTGCAGGGCATTGCAGGCAGCTGCCTAACACGCTGTGCCACAGTGCCAACACCAATATTGTTTTCCAGATGTGGAGATTGTGTGTTCTTTTGTCATTTTCTCAGGTTGTCACTTTTTCCATATTGTTAGTTCCAGTTGTAGTACGTTTTCCATCATAAAGGAATCTTTTAATGATAATCTAATATAAGAATTTAATTAGAATAGAATTACAGAATCAGTATAAATACAGACATATTGTGCCACTATACCCACTTGCAAACACTCAGTTCCAGTGATTTAAACCTAATAAACAGAAACAGTGAAGCCATGGGAGATCATAAAAGTTTGTCTCTGATTTACCTCAGTTGACTATTGTCCAGTCCAATAGATATGCTCTTTCCTTCTCCAAATTCCACAGCTTACCTTAAACAAATTCTGGCCTGCCCACTCTCTGTTTCAATATTCTCCAATACATTCTCACATTTTAAGGAATATTTAGATGGGTTTGATTAAAGTGGCTTCTTTACATTTTAAATATTTCACTTGAAACCTTTAAATGTGCTATTGATTCTTTATCCTGTGTTTATCTGGTTAATGGTGTTTCTGACATAAAATTGTATTTACAGAAGATATTCTTGATTCTAAGAACTAAATAGCATAGCCATATATATCTCACGGTGCACTTGAGTTGTATTCATCTCATGTTGTTGATTCAGAAATGTAGCATTTCTTGAATCACACAAATAATCCTTTTAACTATAGTTCTTATAATAGGCAACATTTAAATATTATAGTCACTCTTTAAAATAATTTATTAGAACAATACCAACTGTATAAGCTGCAGGAGTACATCAATCAGTAATCCTTTTGTTCACTTTGCCTCTTTTGTTCAATCTGTCACTGTTGGCTTCTTCACATCTGCTACAAAAATACTGAGTATTTTTCAATGCTAAAGGAATAAAACACAAAAAGTTTCTGTGAACTGTGTTGCTCCCAGAAAGATGTCCCTTTCACTGTCAACTTATCAAATTACATTTGCTATACTTGCTTATACTTATTCAGGTTTTATTTCTTAAAACTTCACTTTCATCAATTGCTTTTTCTCCTCCTTTGTTTTTACTATTCAAGTAGGGTGCTACTAATGACCGGTTATTCATAAAACTTTCTCTTATATATTAAATGGTTCTGGGCAGAGGGCAGTAGAAAAAGTCAAACTTGAATTGACATTCTCATTTACCACTTCCTGACTGTTCTTTGTTACTTAGTATCCTAGAATAATTTTGAGAATTAAAAAGAATAACAGTTATGGGAATATTTTTATAAGCATTGGATGATTAATAATTTTTCTTTCTTTCTGGATGCTATCCTTTTCTAGATTTTATTTATTTATTTGAAGGGCAGAGTGTTTGAGAGAGACTAAGGGAGAGAGCTTCTATCCACTGGGTAACTTCCCAATTGGCTGCAATCGCAGGAGCTGGGCTGATCCAAAGCCAAGAGCCAAGAGCTTCTTTGGGTCTCCCACATGGATGCAGGGGCCCAAGGACTTGGGCCATCATCTGCTGCTTTCCCAGGTACATTAGCAGGGAGCTGGATCACATTAGCAGGGAGCAGCAGGAACTCAAACCATGCTGGTGATTCAAGAGACAGCTTTACCCTCTGCAGCAAGGTGCTGGCCTTTCAGATTTCATTTTCCCACTTCTTGGATGTCCCTATTGTAATCTGCTTATACATCTTTATGATGTTGCTTTCGTTGTTACTACTGTTTATAGATTTGCTTTTCTTTTCTGGACATATCTTATTTATTGGATTTTGTCTACTAGAATTAGAAAGAGCCTCTAAGTATGTGTTCAACTATAAAATGCGTCCAAAACCCATCTCTTACTCTGATTTATTGTCTAGATTTAGAAAGTTATAAAATCCCCCAAGTTAATAGATTTTGCTACTATAACATGAAAGAAATGCTAACTTTGTTGAATTCATATAAAGATTAAAGATATTAGTTGTAAAATAATTAACAAAGTGTATGCTCTGTAATAGACTATCATTTGCAGCTTTTGGTACAGTTCTTCATTTTAGTCTCTTTAGCTGGTGAAGTTCTGGTGTAGTGAATGTCTTGCCTTGTCTTAATCTGTCATAGGAGAAAGGAAAGTTACAAAAATAATTCAAGATTTAGGACTATATTAATCATGCAGGCAGTTTTTAAAAAACAATGATGATGCTTAAGGATTTATAGGAATACGAATTTAAGCAGTGTTATCCTATTGTAGAGGCGAGGGTCACAATTACAACTGATGTAAGTGTTCTTTTTGAGGAAAGATTTGTTCAGTAATACATTTAAAATGCAAATGTAACCCATGCTAATTAATATATAAACTTCCATTGCACTTAGTGTGGAAGGACTGCTACAAGAGGACTATCTTTTTCTGTACAATTCTCATGATAAAAAAAGGAAGTTACCTAATTTCAGACAGAACTAAAAGGTGAATTTCATGCACACAAGGTAATAGAATAACCCACTGATCAAAAGTCCAGAAATGTTTTTCTTTTGTATGAGTGGGGAAAAATCATTCGTTCATGGAAATCCCCAGGAAGGCACAAAGGAATGTGCTTCAAAGGAATTCCAGTGCACACATGGGGTAGACTTGCAAAAGCTACTCATGGAAACATTTTGTCTTTTTAATTATGTTATCTTTTATGTTTTCATAAATTGAATGGTCATGAATATGAAATTTAAGTGTCTAAAAATAGCAGCATCTAGGATGATCAGTTCTTTCCTTTTTTAGAAAAGTTTGGGCCATCATTTTGTGAAGACAAGGCTATAGAAGGCAGTGTCCTATATAATAATATGTTATATCAGAAAATTCTAATGGAAATGACTGTAGTAATTCCTGGTTATTGATAGTTATTAATACTTAAGGAGATAAAGGATTACTACTGAAAAGTACTGTATCAGATTCTCTTAAACAACAAATTGTAAGTCCTTTCATTGTGAAAAGAGGCATGTGGGACCATGTGGCTCATAGAGCTTACTTTCACTTTTTAATTTGTCTTCATCTTTGTATTTCTATAGTAAGAATGGACAGTGGTGAAATTGGAGCCCAAAAAATGTGGCAAAGGTGCTTCTATTTTCTTTTTTGCAGTTATTTTGCAGACAGCAAAATGAGGTATTGTTGAGATAGTAAAAGAGCCTACAGTTGTGGAAAAAGAATTTTAAAGACGGACAAAATATTGTACATATTAATAAGTACTAAATGAGTTAAATTGCATCATATACACAGAGGTGTGTGTATGTGTGTGTGAGGATGTGTGTGTATGCATGTGTGTGTCTGACATAGCATTCTTTTTTAGACATAAACCGAAAACAGTCTTTCCTTTGAGAGGCAGCAATGTGTTATTCCCAATAACCAATAATGTAGAAAGCCACATTTACTAAAATGTTTCTTTAGACAGAAAACTTACTTAAGTTGCCAATAAAGTACTTATCCAAAACAGTGAGAAACATCCTGAAATTTTTTTCCCTCTCATGAAAGCCCTGCATGGCACATTTATCTGTGATCTTCAATTCACTATGCCATTCTGCAACATAACCCATCTGCCAATATGATCATTGTGATTTAGTCTGTAACCCAATTTATCGACAGAATGATACTTCCTGTGTATCCTCCTGGGCATGAAGGCAAAGCAAGCCATCACAGAAACTTGTTTCATCAACAGCCCCTTCAACTGCCTCTCAAGCCTGCACACACTCCCCTTCCTTTTCACTGCAAAACAAATACACACACACACACACACAGAGGAAGGCCTAGCAGGCTTTTGGTTCTGTTGACTATTACTGTAATAATTTATTTTCAAATGGATGCTAATCTGATAGAAGTAGTCAAATTTTCCCGGAGCTCAGGCAGAAACAAACTTCTTCATGGCAAGTGTACTGATTCCATCCAGTATTATTGTGATGGGGAAGACAAATTATCCAATTACTAAACACACTGCTCTAGGCCATACAAAATAACATCCTGATTAATCTAACTACATAGGAAAGATACCTCTGTTTAGAACAAGTCCACTAAAACAAACAATATTGAATTACGAATGAAGATGAGTCATATTTGTTTGCCAGTACTTATGGATATTTCAATCCTGAATAGAGAGCTTACCTAAGGTGAGAAATATTTTTATAAATCATCTTAAAATATTATATACTTAAAATTATATTCAGTACTTACAAAACAAGTGTATTCATAAGGGTCACTCATGAGATAAAATACTGAATATTTTTGTTCTAGCCAATTTCCACTAATTAAAAATAAATTTTTCCTCCTATTCACCATATACAAGGAGCCTTCAAAAAGTTCATGGAAATGTGTATTCACTTCAAAACTGTTTACATCAAAATAAACTTCTCTTTATTCTTTTTTCCACAAACTCTTTGAAGTTCATTGTATTTAAAAATGAAATGTTGTGGTCAGCATTGAACCTAGCAGTTAAGACACCCTTTAAGATAACAGCACCTCATTTTAGAGTACTTCAGTTCCATTCTCAACTCCAACTCCTGCCTCCAGCTTGTTGCTAATGCAGGCTTTGGAAAGCAGTAATGAAGGCTCAGGTATTAGGATTTCTGCCACCCTTGTGGGCAACATAGATTGCATTCCCGGCTCCTGACTTTGGCCTTAGCCCAGTCCTGTTCACTGTGGACGTACAGAAAATAAAGGAGCATACTGGACCCCTTTCATTCTCCCTCTGTCTTCTTCTGTCTCCCTCTTTCTCTCTCCCATGAATAAATTTTGAAAACATGAAATGTTTTATATAAATGCATATATATGTAAATATGTTATAGATATTTGTGCAGGCATGTGCTAAAATAAGTGGTCATTACAAACAAACTATTGCTTATCATGAAAGTCAAATGATTTAGTTATTTAATCACAAGGAATTTAAAAAACTATTAAAATTTTGATGAGGGGATAAACATTTAAATGATATCAGAATATTTTACCTTAAAATTGATCTGAGAAATTTTTGACTCCATTAGAAATAAGGATAGTAAAAACATCTAAAAATAAAGTACATTGGGATCTGTAAGTTTATCAAACACGTTAATTCATGATGGTGATCTAACCCTAGTCTTTTAATGTCATATTCTATAATCTTCGCTTCTTAAGCTTGGTTACATCACATATTTCCATGACTTTAAATGACAATCTTGACTATTTGATGCTTTACAATTCTGAACTTAAATTGGTTACATAATTTATATTTCCTTGATTTTGATTTCATTACCCATTTTCTGTGACTTTATACTTTGATTTCAGTCCAATTTCCAATCTGCTTTTTTGCTTGATTGTTAAATTTAGAGATGCTTAACACAGATATACAACAGAATGAGCTTTGATCTACTTACCGGGCAACTAAACGAAGTCATTTATAAAACAATCTTAACTATCCAAAGATGACAAAGGACATGCATGTCTAAGAATTACATCAGAAAGGCACCCAAAAGATAAATGAAAAAATACCAGTTGAAACAGAGAAAGGTGAACAAGGAATCCTGCACCCAGGGAGGAGGTCAACATTGGACTAGTGTGTAGCATTCAGAGGGCATGGGTGCAGCCATCGAGAGAAGGGCACAGTTGTGCAGCCAGAAACCAGTGTCAGTCAACGCAGACCTCCACAGGATTGTTGATGTGAAAATTAAGTCACCTCAATTGCAGGACCAAAGTGGATATTTTGGGGAGATGGGGAAAAGTAAAGCTTAGTAACTGATGAATCTTATAAGTGTCTGTCAAATTACCTATTTTATGTAATTCAGTTTTAGAAACGAAACTCTCCTAATCTTCTTTAAAATATTAGCTATTCCACGTTCTCCTGCTATGACATTGATAAGTTATTAAACTTACCAAACCCCAATTTCCTTAAATGTATAAAGGAAAGAAAATAGATAACTGCCTCACAAGTTTGATGGTAAAATCTGATTATTTAGCTCCTGGGAAATCACATAGCAGTAGCCAGGATAGAGCATGCTTAAAAGTAAGTTCTTAAACAGCAAGGCTATTCAGGTGTTCTAATTAATATCTTATAATGCTAAAATACTATGTTCCTTTCTGTTAGAAAATAATGTTCTCATTTGTTTCGTTCAGGGACATTTGGTTACAAGGAACAGAAATGTACTTAAGTCAGGTAGATAAAACAATAAAATGGACTTTTGTCTCTGCCACCTCACCCACATTGCACCTGCATCATGAAAATTACTTCTTTTAAAATACTTTTAAATTAAAAAATATTTATTTATTTGAAAAGCATAGTTATAGAGAGAAACAGAGAGACAGAGATAAGGGAAGGAGAGAGAGAGAAGAGAGTTTCCATCTGTTGGTTCACTCCCCAAATGACTGTAACAGTGTGGGTTGTTCCAGGCCAAAGCCAGGAGCCTGGAACTCCATACACATCTCCCAGGGGGGTGGGTGGCAGGGACCCACATACTTGGGCCATCTTCCTCTGCCTTCTCAGAAGAATTTCCAGGGAGCTGGATCAGAGGCAGAGCAGCTAGGACTTGAGCCAGCATTCATATGGGGTACTGAGCCACAACACTGGCCCCCAAAATTACAATTTTGTGGCTCTAATAGTTGAAGGAGGATTTTAGTGAGACCATAGAAGTTAATACAGTGATCGATTTCAGACAGCAAACTTTTGGAGATTTTAAAAAGGAATTAATACTGACAATGTAAAGGATCCTATTATCTGTGTTGATAGACTGTTACAGTGCTAACACTCAAGACCCCATGCTCTTGCACAGTTCCTAACATATTAACTCTGGGCGTGATTATATAATTTGTGTTGACCAATAACCAGCATAGTTTCAACAGAGGCTTGATAAGCATTGCACATCGGGGCTTGCCCTCTTGGAATATTCCCTCATTAGATGCATAGCATGCAATGGAAAAATCTAGGTTCTCCTTCTGAAGAGAATAATTGGAGAGGTCCTGGAGGATCAAATTCCCTGATGGAGAACTGATCCAGACTCCCAGCTGAATGTCACTGCACGAATGACCCAGCCAGCTGGTATCCTGATATGGAACAGAAATACCACCCAGTTCACCCACAACACAATTGGAGGGCTGAAATTGATTTTAGGAAGGCAAACTCAATGTTCTCTGCATAGCCTTAGTAATAAGATGAAAGTTCCACTTTACAACACTTGCAGAGTTGGATGAGGTAGAAGACTTGAGGAGAAATGACAAATGGCTACTGGTTTAAGCCACTGAGGTTTGGAATGGTTTCACATTAGAAGACAGGCTTAAACTAAAATCTTATCTTTTAGATAATTTGATGGCTTATCATGGTCAGCACCTCTTTAATCGTTTTCCTGTCCTGCAAATTCATTCCTCCTCACCATGACAACTTGCATAGGAGACTGATAAATAATTGGAACTCAAAGGGGAAAGGAGAAGGGACTAAATTCAACTACATCATGCAGATGAGGAAAACAAGAGAATGCCCAAGGGACACATTTCCTGTAAAACTGAAGTGCAGGGCACATTATATCACTTAGCCTACTTTGAGGAGTAATACGAAACTTATCTGAAAGTGTGATAGACAATAAAGGATATTAATTGCCTCACATAACCAACATTGTCTGAGCAGGGGATGTTAAATTAAACTTCTTCCTTTGTTTCGTTTCAGCATTTTTATTTCTGTGTCTTTCCAAGTGTGGCTGAATTTTCAGATGTCTTTCTCCTTGGTCAAAAATTATGCTAGCAGCATAGATCTTCCTTGACATGAAGAGAGAGAGGAAAAGACAACCACTTCCACAACATTGGAATTGGCCTATCCCTAAATTAATCATTGAGGCAAGCCGAAAGGCATGCATTCAATGTGCACACTCAGTGACACTGATCTGTTACAGATGCATTACCAACTTATTGCTGAGAGGAGGGCAATATCATTATCCTTATTGGATGAAAATCACTAATTATTAGAATGTAGCAAGGCTTATCAGATTTTGACCAGAAGTGCAGAGGTCCACAGAACATCCATTCTCCCTTTTCTGCACAACCAAATTAACATATTAACGTCTGTTCTTTATAGCTATTTATCCTGGCAATGACTGATGCATTGATTGGTATGCTTTCAGCCTTAAGAAACAAAAATGTCTAATCCAAATGAATTTAGACAATGAAGAACATTTATTGACTTTTGAAACTGAAAATTTCAGAGCTGGAGTGGACTATGCTCACTGTTCAATTTGGGCTCACCTTCCTTTTGTATTTGGTTTTCTTAACTTGTGTCTTCTCTGAGTAAGACTGCTCCCTTTATAGCTGAAGGACAGCAAATGCAAAACATGACAGTGGATTGCTAATGAACATGGTCCTCGCCTCAGACTGTCTGAGCTCACAATTCATCTCAACCATTATGACCTTGAGCGTTTACTCAACCTCTGTGTCCTTCATTCATATGGATTATCTAAATAAGCTCAGAATCTGTCTCATTGAATTACTGTGAGAACTGCATAAGTTAATTCACACAATAAGCTTAGAAGATTTGGTACTTAGCACATAGTAAGTACATTATAAATGTTAGCCATTGTTGTTAGGTTTCCTGATTCTTCTCCAGGAAAAGAGAGAGAGAGAGACATCTCATAACCGTCAAATACAGATCATAAAATTCACATGTCCTAGATCATCCCCAAGTCAACCAAGATGACAAGGATAAGGAGATCAGTCTTATCAGCTTATACCACTCAAAGCTCATCTTTTCAAATCACATCTGGAATTAATTGGTATGGGAACTTAAAATGTAGCTCAGATAGACATCCTCAAGGTCCACCACAAGACCTGTGTAACGAGATGAGGGTTCCACTTCACAGCAGTTGTAAACTTGACAGAGGCAGATGACTCAAGCAGAGCTGAAAAACAGCTTCTAAGTCTTCACCACCTGGGCACTGTTCGGAATGGAATTTTGACTTCAAACAACAAATAAGAATGAGAAGACAACCTGTCCATGCTGTCAAGGTTTTCTACACATTTAAAAATGAGACTTTTTGTTTATAGATTATGTAACTGTTCACCTCCATGATAGTGGGTATTGTTCTATGGTTACTTGTGGGGGGAAGCCATCAGGATCACTGAATTCTAATCCTGTGTGAAATAAAGCATCAATTAAACTGAGCAAACAGCATTTAACAGGGTATCTTACTGCTGATGTCGTACTTCCAAAGAGCGAAAGTGGCCTTGAGTGATAATGGTGTTCAGAAAACCTCTCAAGGCGTGAAGGACTGGGCACACTGTGATATCAGTGCTCCGCTGAGGGATGTGTCTAATTCTTGAGAATGAGACTTTCAATTGAAGCGCAGAAAATGCCAGACTATTTCAGTTTCTTATTAGGTCCAGTCATTCATAGGGTCTCTGAGATTAGATGAGCAGAAAGGGAAATGAAAAATACTGACTATTGTAATATATAATAGGCAATCTCAGAATTTTTAAGGAAAGAGAAAATATAAAATTAGGACACGGAGGTTTAGAATTATAAAGCCAGATGCTTGGTCTTTGCCTATGGATGTCAGAGCAGAGTCACTGGCAAGTTCTATGTCAGTGTAAATAGAAACGTATGGTAGTGCTAATGAGTAAACATACCTGTGAGGTCATTTTTGGCACTATCCTTTTTGGTTCTTAAATTGAAGTGGTGCTGGTTTCATATCTCAGTGATCGGTATTGGAAACAATGCTGGTATTGAGAAAGCATTTATACTACTACACGTATATTAGGAATTCATTTCACTTCTTTCTAGGGTGTCTTTTTTTATTATTTTAAAGGTCTTCAATGGCATGCTCTGAAGATATTTTACAAAAGTTTGAACTGAACTAATGTGAATGTACATATGGACATAAAGCCCCAAATGACAGTCACATCAAACAGTTTTAGGCATCCATCATTTCTATTATGTTGTCTCCACAATGGCCAGTGAAAAATATAAATTTCCCAACACACCTCTTTTCATTAGAATCAAAACAGAACTAACAGTAGAAATTATTATTACAATAGTAATAATAAATCTTCAAAAAACTGAACACTATGTTGGTCTCTTAGAAACTGATGGTAAAATTAGGCCATCAGAGTCTCTGGGAAATCTCATAATAATTAATTAATTCCAACTGTTATTAGAATGTAGTTAAATGATAAGAAATCTCCTTTTGTGGAACATGAATTACTTTCTCCTGGGACACCATGGGCAAATCTGCGAAATAGTCTTTTGGTTCGTTTTCTAGCAATATATGACTGTCAACACTGAAAATATTTAAAGTTGCATTATATTACCACTAAGAAATAAAAATATTGGGTCAGCACTTTGATGTAGTGGGTTAACCCACCTCCTGTCGCATTGGGGGTCCCATATGGGTGAGTTTGAGTCCCAGCTGGCTGCTCCACTTCCAGTCCAGCTCCCTGTTAATGCACTTGCAAAAACAGTGGAAGATGGCCCGAGTGCTTGGGGCCTGCACCAGTGTGGGAGACCCAGAAGAAGCTCCTGGCTTCTGGCTTTGATATGGCCCAGCTCTGGTCATTGCATATGTTTGTGGACTGAACCAGTGGATGGAAGATCTCTGTCTCTGTCTCTTCCTCTCTCTATAATTCTGCCTTTCAAATAAAATAAATAAATATTTTAAAAAATATTGTGGGAAGTCATATGAAAATTCAAACTAGAAGATATTCTAAAAAATCAAAACTTACAGAATTTTTTAAAAAATTATTTTAAAGATTTTATTTATTTTATTTGAGAGGCAGAGTTACAGACAGTGAGAGGGAGAGACAGAGAGAAAGGTCTTCCATCCGTTGGTTCACTCCCCAAATGGCTGCAATTGCTGGAGTTTCACCAATCCGAAGTCAGGAGCCAGGAGCAGGGTGCAGAGGCGCAAGGACTTGGGCCATCCTCTACTGCTTTCCCAGGCCATAGAAGAGAGATGGATCGGAAGAGGAGCAGCCAGGACTAGAACTGGTGCCCATATGGGATGCCAGCGCCACAAGTGGAGGATTAACCCACTGCGCCACCATGCTGGCCTCCTTTTTTTTTAATTTTTAAAAATGTTCATTTACTTGAAAGGTAGAGTAACAGAGAGAGATGCAGAAAGAGAGAGAGAGACAGAGACAGAGACAGAGAGAGGGAGAGAGACAGAGAGAAAGAGAATCTTACATCTACTTGTTCACTTCACAAATGAATGCAATAGCCACGGCTGGGCTGCCAGAAGCCAGGAGCTGGGAACTCTATTTTGTTTTCCCCCATGGATGGTGAAGGTCCAAGTGCTTCAGACATCTTCTGCTGCTTTCACAGGCACATCAGTAGGAAGCTGGATCAGAAGGAATAGCCGGGATTTGAACAGGCATTCAGATATGAGCTCTCAGTGTCACAAAAGGGGGCTTAACACACTGTGCCACAAGGTCTGCTCCAGTTTTTAAATGTGCATTTTCTTTCAATCAGCAGTACTTTGAAACTGCATAATTGTACACACACACACACACACATACACTTTTATTTATTCTTTTAAAAGAAGATTCAAGACATATTCATTCTTTGTATGGTTCATAAAGAAGCTAAATGCTTTACAAGGCTGCAAACCCAAACCATCATTCTTCAAATGTAGCCTTCATATACACATTCATCTGTTGCTAATAAATTCTGTTTTTTTGTGTGTGTGTGTGTGTTTTTTTTTTTTTTTTTAAAGCTTAATCTCCCATCTTCAATGTCCCTCTTAAATAGAAACATACATTTACTCCTGTGCAGGCTCTTCATGCCTGGCAGCCTTGGGAAACTTTTTTTTTTTTTTTTTTTTTTTAGATTGTTTTCCTTTGTTTTGGTTCTCCCAAGTGTACATTGAGAAAAGTACACTTATGTTTCCTTGATCCTGTTGCACACAAGGGGGCTTCAAAAAGCAGCAACACTGCCATTGTCTCTAGCCCAGTCTTTTCTACTAAGTCAGTGGGAAAATCTAATCAAAAGATCATGGGAATTTTTTTCATCAAGTTTTTGAAGTGTCTTTTGAAGTATCCTGTTTGTATATAAAGTTGAAATTTTGTGTGTAAAATACACATCTTAATACAGAAATCCTAGTAAAGTTGTGGAGTAGTCTTTTGAGTAACCACTAATAAGTAACTTAACTTCATTTTAGTTTTTCACAAGAATAATTGAGTGTAAGAAAGAGGGAAACTACATTTTTTACCTTTGGCAGTTTTCTGTTCCCAACAGTGTTTGTTCCCCTTGCACCACAACTGGGCCACTTCCAGTCCTTGGTGCTAGCAGAAACATCAAACCACACAGGTCCTAGGTGCTGTGTTTGAACCTCTCCCCCAGTCTTACCTCATCACTGTGATGAAAGCAAACCCAGGCCACCTGCCTCACTATCATTTTGCCCTTTGAACTGGTGTGAGCCTTCCCGATGCACCTGGGAAGTTCCATCATACCTGAATAGCAAACTTCCTTTCCTTCCTCCTTGGTGAGCACATCGTATCATTGGTCACCCCTTCTGAATGCACATGGATGGTTGTGAGTTGTTCTCATCCTCTGTACAACCAGCAAAAGTCATCATAGTACTCTGCAATCTTTAGTATATGCCTGTGTGCATGATATATGTAACAATTACAGGTGAGAGAGAGTGCATGTGTATATTTCTGACAAGGCATGCATAGTCGATTCTGCCTCAGTGTCCACTGTCTCCTATACTAGGACAGGTGACATCCCCTGTTTCTTTATACCTTTTGTTGGATTCATGCAATAGGCCTCTGTTTTGGCAGTTCTTACTATAATTGTTAAAAAACCTAAATATAAAGTGATGAACTGAGACATAGCTCACAGAAAATTGAGCTTAAATCAATGAACTAATATCCTATTTCCATGAAAAATATTAAATGAATTTTATAGAAAATCATGTGCTGTTAATTTATAGAAATTAAACTATCAAAAGTAAAGAATATCCAAAATTAATTAGTGTCGCTCCCCCATTTCGCGGAGGAACGACACTAAACCCTGCGCTGCTCTTTTGTCTGCTCGGCCGGCCCTCCCCGGGTTTGCTGCTGGTTCTTCCCGGGTTGGCTACCGTCCCTCCACCTCTGTGGAAGAGCGGCTCCCCCTGCCACTTTCCCCACTTCCGCGGGGGAGCGGCACACCGCCGGCCGGCTCTCTCGGGCGGGGGCTGTTCAGATGTTATCCGGATGTTCCCTTTAGATGTTCCTGGTGCATGTTGTCTCTCTCCTCCTTTATAGTCCTCTTCCACCAATCCCAACTCTGCTACCCACACGCCGAGTACGCTGCTCTCCTCCAATCAGGAGCAGGATCAGCTCCTGCAGGTTATTGGTCGAACTGGAGGCAGCTGTGTGGAAGTTGTTTACTCCTCTCTCAGCACCATATTGTGGGAGAGCAGATGCATAGAATAAGTCTTAATTCCAGTAACTTAGTCTAGTCCGAGTTGCTCCCCACAAATTAGAATAAGTAATGTAGAATATATATTAGGTACTTATTATACATGTTTATTAAAATATGAAAATATTCTTAAAAAGGAAGTCATTCTACAACAGTCTATCTATAGTGTTGATAATATTTTTTGGTTTAATAAAATACTTAGATCTAATTTAAAAAGTGGATGATTAGTATGACAATGCATATTTGTTTAAAGGATAATGTCTGAAATATTCAAATATGAAATTTTCCCAATAAATTATTTCTTCATCTAAATTATTTTTTAGAAAAAAATTTTGTCTTAAAATTGTAGTCAAAGATATCTGATAACTTTCATTAGGCAAGATTTGTCTTCATTCTGTCCTAAGTTGAAATGAGATTTAGAAAAAAGTCTAAGTGAACATTTTTTCCAGAATTCTTGTAGCATCCACTGAAATACATTGCTATACTCTAGTCCTCTTTATTTAAATTGTGCATATTCTAAAATATATTTTTGATAACTTACCATGCAGCAGGCAGTATGTACTTTATATGTAGTTACTCTTTTGTTTCTTATAAGAACCAAATGAGATAGATCCCCATGTCATGCCCTCGAGGACATGCATCCCAAAGATGTTAAACATGCATAATTTAAGTTCAGGAACTTTTGCTGCAAATAATGCATCCTCATTCATTTTATGTTTTATATATTTATATATATGTTATATATGTTTATGGTATATAAACATAAAATATTTAACTTTTGCATACATTAAAAAACTTTGGACTTCATTAGTTCTTGGTAAAACTGACAATAAATGTTTCCTTACTTCATAGCTTTACTTAAGCAATACTTATTACTCACATAAAAAGAAGCATTTTTATCTTTACAGATTTTTACTGCTTTGGAATTCCAATAGCAGAGAAAGTTAACAGTAGATATTTACTAGGTTATTTATAGTTCCTGGGGAAAAATAACTGATATTTACAGTGAGGACCCGATTGCCTTGTGTAATGAGCACCAAAAGGTAGGAAAGAGCAACCCAGGACACTGTCTCAGGATCCAGGGAGTTTCCCTCACCAAATAGAACTGTTTCCCCAGCGTATCCAACTGCTCAAAAAGAATATGCACTTCTTACTTAGCCTTACGTGGATGCCTTCTCTTAACCCGTGTGCTGGTTGGCAGAGGAGGGATAAGACAGTTTGCCAAAAAGAAAGCTGAAACAAAACTCTGTTGGATTCACAATTTCATGATTTGCAAAGGCCTCGTTCTATGTGCATATAAATAAATACCTGGGGCTTCATTTAACCTAATATCAGTTTGTAAATTTTAGGAGGTAAGAAAGTTTATATAAATGCTTACTAGATTATTTAAAAGTGATCTTGATGGTTCCTGGTTGGCTGATCTATTTAAATGTCTAGGTTTGTTTGAAAATGTTGTGTAGCCAAAATTGGAAAATGTTACAATTTAGTTTTTTCTTTAACTTAGTTCATATTTCTAGTTAGGTGGTATGTATGGATATTAGTAAATCAGATTCCTGAAGCACACTTAACACTTTCTCCCTCTGCTTCCTTGGCCTCTGAACTGTGTGTCTGCATTTCCACATTTTCAACACCAGATGATGCAAGTTTCAGATTAACTTCATCCAAAATAGGCAGTAATTCTTCAAATCCTTGAAGGGTCATTTTACATCGTTTATGTATCTGCAGTATTATGAAGCAATTCTCAGCTCCATCTAACTATAAGATAAAAATTCTATTTCTTTTAAAATTTAAAACAGGAAAATAGAACATGTAGTTAAGTTTTAGTTGAAGTGTAATTTTGTTTTCTTTAAATGTTCATTTATTTGTTTTCATCTACACAGAGAGATTTTATCTAAACATAGAGATAGAGAAAAAGAGAGAGAGAGAGCGAGCGAGCTATATTCTATCTACTGATTCACTCTCCAAATGCTTGCAACTTCCAGGGGTGGACCAGGCCAAAGCCAGGAGCCCACAACTCAATCCAGGTCTCCCACATGGATTGCATGGGCCAAAGCATCTGAGTCATTATCTTCTACCACACAGGATACATTAACAGAAAACTGAATGAGAATTAGAATAGCCAGGACACAAGTCAGCATTGCTATATGAGCTGCAGGCATCTCAAGCTGCAACTTAACCCACTGCACCACAACACTCAAAAAACTTAAAGAGAGAGAAGAGAGATCTTCCATCTGGTGGTTAACTTTCCAACTGGCCACAACAGTATGGGCTATATCAGGCTTAAGACAGGAGACTGGAACTCTATCTGGGTCTCCCACATGGATACCAGAGCCCCGAGAGTTGGGCCATCTTCTGCTGCTTTCCCAGGTGCATCAACAGAGAGCTGGGTTGGAAGCAGTGCAATTAGGATTAGAACCAGTGTTCCAATATGGGATGCAGGCTTCACAGTGGCAGCTTAGCCTGCTGCACTATAATGTTGGCCACATAATTCAATTTTTTTTGTTTCCTCCACTGTATTTCTTTGACTTTGACAAAAGATATTTAATCTGTGTATTAGAGTATTTTAAAGAATATATTATTTAAATTAAAATAATATTTTTCAAGAGTCACAATATTTTTCTAATTAATCCTTAAAACAGGATTGAACAGGCCAGTGCCACGGTTCACTAGGCTAATCCTCTGCCTGCGGTGCTGGCACCCCGGGTTCTAGTCCCATTTGGGGCGCCGGAATCTACCCAGTTGCTCCTCTTCCAGTCCAGCTCTGTGCTGTGGCCCGGGAAGGCAGTGGAGGATGTCCCAAGTGCTTGGGCCCTGCACCCGCATGGGAGACCAGGAGGAAGCACCTGGCACCTGGCTCCTGGCATCGGATCAGCACAGTGCGCTGGCCATAGCAGCCATTTGGGGGGGTGAACCAAAAGAAGGAAGACCTTTCTCTTTGTCTCTCTAACTCTGCCTGTCAAAAAACAAACAAACAAACAAACAAAAAAACAGATTGAACATATGCTATTTAAAAAGCAAAAATCAGGTGACAGTGTTGTGGCTCACTGTGTTAAGCCACTGCTTGTGATGCTGGCATCCCAAACCAGAATGCCGATTCCATCCAATTCTGATCCAACACCCTATAATGTGTCTGGGCAGGCAGGAGAAGATGGCCCAAATGCCTGGGCCCCTGCCACTCATGTGGAAGACAAGATTAGATTTCCTGGCTCCTGGCTTCAGCCTGGCTCAGACCTGGCTTTGGTTGTCACCTGGGGATTAAACCAGGAGATGTAAGCTCTGCTTCTCTTTTGTCTCACCCTCTATAAGGCTTTAAAAATGAATAAATTTAAATTAAAAACAAAATAATAGTAAAATAAACCTTAGATAAAGATGTATGTGAAGAAATTATCTAATACATGTGATGACTTGTTTCACTGAGGAGTAATGAGGTGTTATGCTTTATCCCATGACACATAATTCTATATAATTTTACAAGTTGTGCTTTTTTAAATGAAGACCTTTATACAATATCATCAAATGCTCACAGTATAATATGATTTGAAGAGTGAAAATACTAAAGCATCCTATAGGACAGATTAAATCTATTAGCACAGATAAATGTGGTTGTGGGTTCAAAAGCTATGAAAGCAGCATATAGTAATATGACAGTATGATAATAAAAACTAAAAGTTGATACAGAAACCCTTACAACTAATTATGTGAGCAAACAATTTCATTTGCTTATTTTCTTCTATTGTAAGATGTCGCTCCCCATCTTCGTGGAGGAACGACACTAAACCCTGCCTAGGCTTCATATCCGAGTCACGGCACCATTATGTCGCTCCCCGTCTTCGTGGAGGAACGACACAGGACCCTGCGCTGTTCTTTTGTCTGCTCGGCCCTTCCCGGGTTTGCTGCTGGTTCTTCCCGGGTTGGCTACCGTCCCTTCCACCTCCGTGGAAGGGCGGTTCCCCCTGCCACCTTCCCCACTTCCGCGGGGGAGCGGCACACCGCCGGCCGGCTCTCTCGGGGGCTGCACAGGTGTTCCTTCAGGTAGATGTTCCCCCTAGATGTTCCTGGTGCATGCTGTCTCTCTCCTCCTTTATAGTCCTCTTCCACCAATCCCAACTCTGCTACCCACACGCTGAGTACGCTGCTCTCCTCCAATCAGGAGTAGGTCCTACAGTTTATTGGTTGAACTGGAGGCAGCTGTGTAGAAGCTGTTTCTCCCTTCTCAGCGCCATATTGTGGGAGAGCAGATGCATAGAATAAGTCTTAATTCCAGTAACTTAGTCTAGTCCGAGTTGCTCCCAGTTGCTCCCCACATAAGATTCTTTAAAAGTAGAATTTACCCATTGGTATTGTAATGAATTGTCAGGTATTAATGGATATGTTATTGTTTCTCTACCTGACTAATTCCCTCTACTCCACTTTTGCTTTAGTGAAAATCTCTCTCCATTTGTACCACTAAGTAAGAGTTGTCTCTGGGACAAAGGTGACACATCCTTTGTTCATAAATTGCAGGCTGTTGTCCAGGTGCAGACATAGATCGTAGAGATGCTGCCTAAATTTTAGAGAAGCAAACCTGTTTCTTTGATTTTCGGTAGAGTACACTCAAGGGTAGTGAGTGTTGTACTGGAGCCCACAACAGAGAGTGATAGGTTGAAAATGTTTGCATAAGTATAGTCCAAGAGGGCCTTTAGAAGCCTCTCATTATCTTAATACATTTCCATGAAGCAGCATCTAAGTTTTTCATGTGTCATCAAGTTGGCTGGCAGGTATAGATGTATATTAAGGTTAGGTCAAGGACAGGGCATGTAGACATGTGGAAGGTTCATTAGGTTCTCACGTTGTGTATGAATATACCTGAAACCCCGCAGTATAGTATACCTAACAGTAGATACCATTGTTAATTGTTAGTATTGTCTAGAGACCAGATGGACATCATTAGCCATCTTAGGGCTCTGTATCTGTAAATACACCTAAGTTCTTACAGGCAATGGCCACTTCAGGGTGGAAGAGAAAGAGCAGATATCCTTTAATTGATTGAACTTTAATTTGAATTTATTTAGGTTATTTAGACTTGATTGTGCTCATTCTAATAAAGAAAAATGAATATCAAAGTAGAAATTATGCAGGATTATTGAAACAAACTTTTAATATTTATTTATGTACTCAGTCATATTCATTTACTAAAAAAGTTGTGTCCTTTCTTTATGTTAGGAATTCTGCTGAAAATATTAAGATAAGATGCAGCTTTGTTCTTATTTTATTATGGTGGATGGAAAATCAAATGGTTAAACATAAACACATAAGAAGCCTGAAAAGTCATATAATCCCACTTAAGGCTTAATAAAGATCTTGTAGAGTACATCAGCCAAGTATTAAAGTAGACAAGGTAACTATTTAAGTGAAAGGGAAATGAATGAATGGCTCAGAGTGCAGTACATGAGTAAAAACAGAGCTTAGGAATGGAATGCAAGATGAACAAAATGAAATACATTGCTCATTGGAGGAGCATCAGTAAGAATTACAAAAGATGGAGCTGGATATGGGTAAGAGCCAGATGATGAAAAGCTTCATAGGTCATGTAAAGAGCTTGGATTCAGTGAACATGTCATAAAATAATGAAGCAATAAAGAAAAACTAGAATATAATATGTCCCTAATTTAGAAGGTGTACTGGCAGATTGTAGCTGTTAAATGGGTTTGTGGGCTTATAAAGAGAAAGCAGAGTTGTTGGGAAAGGTGATGTTTTGTGGATTATGTATGTGTCAAGTTTTAGATGCTCTCATTTTTTCAAGTGAAATATCCAATGTGCAGTTAGATAACAATGTAAAGCTTGAGAAAAAATAATGATGGGTATTATTATTTGTCAGTTCTCAACAAGTAGGTCAAATTCGATCCATGCAAGTATATAAGGCTATTTAGACAGAGGAGGGGTAGGAACAGAGGCATTTGCATATAACTCTGAGTAGCATTAACATGCAGGGGGTAGATTAATGAAGAAGCAATCACAAAATAAAGAGATTAAAAAAAACTTGTCAAAGTAGTCATGTAAGTTCAGTGTTTTGTAAAACAAATAACTAACTCAAGAAGAGTGAAAATTTAATACTGTCAAGTAAAATAGAAAGTCCAATAAGATACATACCTCAAAACACTAATTGAGTTGAGGAATTCCTTTGTTTGGAGGTTAGGTCATTTTTACCACAAGAGGAGAGAAGGCAGAATTCAAATTCCAGTTGGTTGAGTTTTGAGTTGAGATGAAAATTTTAATGTTAGTAATTATCTTAATACATAAACCAATTTCTACTCATTCCATTATAAATTGAAGCTCTCTGCATATGTAATATACAACAATCTTTTTTAAAATGTAGATCTCATAACCACTCCAAACAGCAAGAAAACCCAATTTGAGAATCAGTTCATTAAAAAAGATCACACATTTTATATGACCATTGGATCTGATACTTCTAAATAAAGGTGCGAGAGAAAACACTGGAATTGCATTGTTCCTTTTTCTGTTTCTGCAGCTGAATACCACAACTGTGTAATTTACAGGGAATAGAGGTTTATTTTAGCTCTGGGTTCTGGAGGATGAAAATTTCAATGTCAAGGTCAAGCATCTGAGGAGGACTTTCTTGCTGCCTGATAACATGGCAGAGGGCATCACATGGTGGGCCACGGCAAGGGTGCCAGTTCAGGTCTTTCTTCCTCTTCTTAAAAGGCCATTAATGCCAGCATGGGAGCCTGATCTTTGTTACCTCATCTAATTCTAAGCATCTCACTAAAATACTTCCTCCAACTCCTGAATGGCTTTGGGGACTAAGTTTCCAACGCATAATCTTTTGGAGGACACATTTGAGCTGTAGTAGTAATGTAGACTACTTTTATTTTAGAGGCTTGCATGAGAAAAGGAGACAGTAATTAGTAGCCAGATGGATCCATAAGATTAATGAAGGATTTTAGAAAATATTTACAAATAAATGCCTGGAGAAACATTTGTTAATAAAAATAATAATGTCTAATTAGCAATAGCATCACCTACATGACTTCCACACTGATGAACATAATATATTTGTAGGATACACAAACAACTCACATATCACTGTATGATAGATTTTTTTTTTATTCCGACTTAGTTTATAAGAAAGCTGAAGCTCACATCCTTTGGGTTATCTCCTGAACAGGGACTTGAACCCTGGACCCTCAGATTAAAAGTCTGATGATCTACCAACTGAGCTATCCAGGCATTATCTCAACATGACATTCAGGTCAGTCAGGTAGTAGAGTGAAATGTAAACCCATTACTACCTCCTTCAGTTTTAAATTCATGCCATCTGCACACATAATATGCAAAAATATTGTTTTTGTGAAATAATTATATATATATTTATTTATTCATTAACTCATTTGAAAGACAGCAACAAAGAGATGGAGAAACAGAGAAAGGGAGAGAGAGAGAGGATCTTCCATCCTCTAGGAACTGGACTGGGTCTGGGCCAAGCTGAAGCCATAGCTGGGAGCTTCATCCTGTTCTCCCACACATGGCAGGATCCTGAGCACTTGGATCATCTTCCACTGCCCTCTTTGGTACATTACCAGGAAACTAGGTGGGAGGTGGAGCAGCCAGGACTGGAGCAATTGCTCCAATATAGGATGCCAGCACCACAAGCAGCAGCTTCACCCTCTGCCACACTGCAGGCACCCAGCAATGTTACTTTTTCTTTTCTTTCTTTTTTTCCCTCCTTAATATAGCATAAGCACTCCAAAGTGCCCAGAGAATCCAATCTGAGAATAACCGTGTGAAAATCTAATAGATTTTATATGATCCTGTGGTACTGGTACTTTTCTGAATAGAAATGTGAGAGAGAACACTGGAGTTACAATACTGGATTTTAATATAGTTATCAGTTGCCAAAATTATGAATATATGTTTTTCAATTATAATAACAACGGAAACTCAATACCAGTAATACTTGATTCATAAGGTTATCTTGGTGGATGCTTAGTTTGACAAGTATTCTTAAATATGGAACAAGTTAAAATTAGAAATGATCATTAAGATCACATAATCCAATCACATTGTTTCGGGGAGGAAAATTGAGCCCTGAAGTTTCAAAGTATAAATGCATAATGAGAAGCTACTCTGTAGCAAAGGTAGGACCCAAACGTCCTAGACTGTAACCTTTCCACCTAATAGCTTTTACCTGTCAATTATAGCTTTCTAGAGTTCTCTCTCTCTCTCTCTCTCTCTCTCTCTCTCTCTTTCACACACACACACACTTGCACACACTTTACATATGAAAACCTAGAAATCCGGAGAAGTAATATACCTTGCACGTAGTATTAGGAACCTATAATTTTGTATATTAAGCCCTATAATTCTGCTTCCACATTTCTATCCCATCGGGGTAGGGGAAACTTAAGAACAATCATTTGGGTAGGTATGTGTTTGTTTCTCAACTTTTATTAACCTATTTTAGGATTGTGTCCCTTTGCCATTAACCACCTACTCTATCCTACTGTTAGTTTAGCTCAGGTCTTTCTTCATACTTCATGATATCTAGTAATTTTGCATGTTCTGGAACCTATTCCTTTCAAAGCTTCTTTTCACATTCTGGCTTCTTAAGTAATATTAGTTAAAAGTATAATTTCTAAGCAAAGGATATCTCAGTTTCCATGAAGATAGACCTGCAGCCAAGATACAGCCAAGAAGTGAAGAATCTGCCTTCAGATAGGAAAAAGCAACTAAAAGCTAAGGAACAAGGAGGGCACCAAATTTCTACCCTGAAATTAGATAGGACAAAAATCCATGACCTTCATCCATGCATGACATAGTGATTCAGACACTGGAGAGGGCCAGAAATCAGTTTTCATTGACAGGGAAACCAAAAGAGCGATGCAGGCCCTGAGCAAAATGAACCATTAATCAGTGGTTATTTTATATAAAGCATGATTTGATTGACAATTTGTTTAATTTGTACTTCCATTCAACAAAATTGTACTGTGCTTTTAAATTATCAGTGTGCTAGCAATTGGATGTATAATGATTCATATGAAGAGAACACCCATAACTGGTGTTCTCTTGCAGAATAACGTGACTCTTGGTAAAGATAAAGGACTGTGTATGTTTCTGTGAAAATGAACTGAAAAACAAGAAGAAATCATTTAGAATGTTTTCATCATAAAGAAATGTTTGATGCTTAAGGAGACAAATATGTTTATCCTGATTGAATATTACACAGTGTATATGTATCAAAACATCACATTCTATCACATAAATATGTACAAAATTTATGTGTCAGTTAAGAATAAAATATTTTTAAAAATATAACACTATATCACTGTATTGATAGTCAGAACTTAAAATTCCATGTCACAGGCCAGCGCCATGATGCACTATGTTAATCCTCCACCTGCGGTGCCAGCATCCCATATGGGCGCCGGGTTCTAGTCTCGGTTGCCCCTCTTCCAGTCCAGCTCTCTCCTGTGGCCTGGAAAGGCAGTGGAGGATGGCCCATGTGCTTGGGTCCTGCACCTGCATGGGAGACCAGGAGGAAGCACCTGGCTCCTGGCTTCGGATCAGAGCAGCACTGGCCATAGCAGCCATTTGGGGAGTGAACCAACGGAAGGAAGACCTTTCTCTCTATCTCTCTCTCTCACTATCTGTAACTCTACATGTCAAATAAATAAATAAAATCTTTAAAAAAAATTCCATGTTACCTTTTAAAACTAAAAAAATCCAACAAAATCAACCATAAAAACACAAATGTGTACCCATGTATTGATTTTAATCATAACATTTATGTACAGCAGGATCAAATAAAAATTTATATGACTTACAGAACTCCTACTTTAAAAAATTATTTGAAAGGCAATTATAGAGAGAGAGAGAGAGAGAGAGAGAGAGAGAGAGAGATCTTCAAACTGCTGGCTCACCCCCTGAATGTCTGCAATGGCTGGAGCTGTGCCAGGTTGAAGCCGGGAGCCAGGAGCTTCCTCCTGACCTTTCAAATGGGTGCAGGGGCTCAAGCATTTGGGCCATCTTTTGCTGCTTTCCTAGATGCATTAGCAGGGAGCTGGTTTGGAAGTGGAGCAGCCAGGCCTGAAACCAGCACCCATATGGGATGCAGGTGCGGCTGGTGGCAACAACTCACTACACCACAAGACTAGCCCCCTAAACTCATACATTAAGTTTTATTTATGTATATATTTATTTGAGAGGTAGAATTACAGACAGAGAGAGGGAGAAACAGAGAGAAAGGTCTTCTGTCTGCTGATTCACTCCCCCAATGGATGCAATGGCCGGAGCTGAGCCGATCCAAAGCTAGGAGCCAGGAGCCTCCTCCATGTCTCCCAGGCGGGTGCAGGGGCCGAAGCACATGGGCCATCTTTTACTGTTTTCCTAGGCCAAAGCAGAGAGCTAGATAGGAGGAGGAGTGGCTGGGACTTGAACCAGCGCTCATACTGGATGCCGGTGCTGCAGGAGGAGGCCTAGCCCACTGTGCCATAGTGCTGGCCCCAAATTCATACATTTTGACATCATGAATTAGACTAGTTTGTTCAGTGTGCTTTTATTACTAGAGTAGAGTTGTCAGCTTTTTCACCAGAGAGAAGTTCCTTGAAAGTTTTTGTTTCTCCACAGAATTAATTTAACATCCATGGTAGGGTGTTTTGTTGCACTAAAATTAATGAACCATTTTTTGGAAAAGAATTACAAAATGATTAAAAATTAATTTTATACCTCCCTGAAATCCATTTATGTTATAAAATAAATATAACCACATTAATAACTATAATTATTGCTATTTTAATCAATTTTTCTTATTAAATATTTGTTAATTGAAAAAATATTAATTCACTTCTGCTTGCTCAAAGAAAGGTGTTCACAACAGAGTTATAACGATATTTAATGAGCACCTGGCTATGCAGTGGGCATTGTCATTGCATGTATCACATATATTAGCTCATTTGATTTTTGCAACAACTACATAAGATGACTTCAAAGATTATCGTGATGCCCATTTTGCAGATGAACAAACTGAGCCACCTAAAAGTAAAATAAATGTGCCCAGGATACACAGGTTAACTTACAGATGAAGGATTTGGACGCATTTTAAGGTTACAGTGTGGGCTGTATGTTTCTTTCGTGAATATGCATAAAAATAGAATGAAATATGTTCTCTTTAATGCAAAAGAATCTCTAATTAGCTAAACTATCTTAACCAAAGTCATGTGGCCCCTAATCATTGTGGAATATAACAAGAAATACAAAAAGAAGTAAAATCATTTGTATACCATTAAAGGGACCCCTAAAGGAAGTGAGCTGTGTGTTCTTATGGCATGGACTTTTTAATTAGAAAATAGTAGAAATCATAGAGAACATTTAGGATTGCTACGTGTAACATGCTTTATGTTAAATAATATAATGAATGTATTTATAGAAGTGCAGTTGATCTTAGTTTCTTTCCCATCCTTGTTTAGACTCTTGTGTTGCATTGTGGTGTGTGTGTGTGAGTGTGTGCGTGTGTGTGTATTAGAAAGGACAGGTTTGCAGTTAAAGCTGATTGCCCAAACACCATCTGGCCTACCCATTTATAATATGTCAGATGAGACCACCCAACGTGTGAGGAAATCTTAATTTCACATTTATTCAGGGCATAACAATTGAGGATTCTCTGGTTTCAACTTCAGTGACACCATTATAGTATTTTTATTTCTATCACAACTCACAAGAGTTTCATTTTTCTAAACTTTCTTAAATGCTTTTCTGATTTTCACTAATTTTCTTTTAATTTTTTCAATACAAATATACCCCCCTTGAATCATAATACTAACCAAGTTGTTACAGTATAGATTCATTTAATTTTAGTAAAATAATTTAAATGTTTTAAAAACTAATTGTCCTAATGTGGCCTTTGCATATATTACATTCTGATATATATTCTAGTAAAGTTTTAGTAGGTATTGATATATACAAATCAGGAAATATTTCAAAACATGTTACTGCGTCTTGTAAAGAAAAAAATTGGTGCTTAATATTGACATTCTCCTTGGCCTCTCTTAACATACATAGGCTAAGATTTACCTAGCTGTATTGACAGTATGTTTGCATATTTCAGACAACCTTAGCAAAATAAGTTTAATATATATTTCTCTATTACTTTGAGTTTGTGGCAGCTACTCATTCTATTACTACTATTTGTACAAAAACTGTGTATGCTTTGAAATGAAATTCAAATGAAACATTGAAATTTTCTGAACATTAAAGAATGATAAGAAAATAAACAGCATAATTCAGTTTGATTTTAAAAGGAAAATAAAATAATTGCTTATTTTGTTTTAAACACTTTTCCCCATAACTATAACCACTTAGAAAAGATTTATCAAAGATTAATTAATCAGTATATATGTACTATTTTAAGAGAGTTACAATTACATAGTAAGGATAAATGCTACTTGATTTTTTCTTCATTTATCATAAAATTGTAGATGTTACATGTTTTTTTATTTTAATTATTTAATTAAAATGTTTATGAAAGATTTCACTGAGTGGTTCTTTATGTTTCCTAATTTGATAATTAGATATCCTATTTTTGTTGCACTAAAATTAATTTGGTAATTAGTTTTCATATGTCTGCAACAGTCAATTTGCATACAAGTAGCTATTAGATATCTTATAAAAGGCATCTTGATTTAAACATCAGACAAAAAAAGGGCAGGAAAAAAGGTAATCTAATCTTTACATCTTCCATAAATAGTAGTCATTAGTCTTAAATGAAGATTTGAAATAGAAACTCATGCTAATGCGAAGCTAAGCAAAACATGAATTTTTATCAAGGTGCACTTTGCATGCATAAATGAACTTACTATAACAAAAATACAATTAATTACTTTTGTGATCATTTTCATTTTGGTATATGCAGCTTTCAGACATAGTTGTCATATTCAAGTGCTAGATTGATTTTTGAATTGTATACCTTTTATAGTGATCTCGTATTATTCTTTACCTGAGCAGCTAACTGTGCTTTTGAAATGCAACAAAAATATAAACTGCTTCTAATAATAATGAACCTGATGGGCCTAAGAATGGAGCATTCATGAGTGCTAATCAAGAACTTGAAAAAGAAGCAACGCATAATGAAAAAGTAATTTTCTTTTGTTGATTTTGCAGATGTGTTTTGAACATATTGCTCTTTCAGGGAAACCCAGGTTTTCTTCCTCTCCTCAACCTATGATGTGGATATTTTAGTCTGTTGTTACAGACATGAATGTGAGATTTGAAATCTTGTTATAAATTCGCTACAGGATCATTTTATTTGAAGGATTGCATATTATGAGGTGGACATTTTCTTAAATATACTTTTTGCTGATGTTCTTTGAATGGTACAATAAAGGTAACTTAAAATCTATGGAATAATTTTAATATTATATTTGTACATTTTGTTTGTTTAAAAGCCTTTTCCTTAAAATCTGTCACACTACACTTGCCTAGAGAAACTCTTTTGAAATAAAACAGTGATTTACTTTTATTTTAATCTTGAAATTTAGCTTGCTTATTTCCTTCACACAAACAGAACTTTATGATAGTATAATAGGAAAGGAGCAATAGAAAATCTAATGTGTAACAATTAACAAAATATACAATATATCATGATAGCTAGCTTCTCATTTTTGGAGTACTGATAATTCATATGTAAGTCTTTTACAAGATTTTATATATTTACTGACCATATGAGTTTTGGGAAAATTAATAGGCTAGAAAAGCATTATGATTTTCTAAAGTGAGTTGTTCTTCCCTAACTGCCCAAGTTGCACTGGGAAGGCTCAAACCAAAACAGCAGAAACTTGACTGAAACACTACCACAGACCCAGGCTAGGCCATGTGTATATATAAGTGCTAGAGGTATCTGTCTGTAAGAAATGCTTAAACAAAATGTGAGTGAGTAAACTTAATGTGACTATACTAATAATTCACAAAATCTCATGAGTAAGCCATGATTTCTTAAAATCAATTTATACTAGTATGGCTTAAAATATCTTTATCTCTTTATAGTCACCATTTTCAGTACTATTAGAATGTTTATTTTTCTCTGGGGGTTTTATCTCAACTTACTCCTGCTGACATTTTAAAACGTATTAATTTTGAGATAAATCGAATTCAAGTTAGTTTTATTCTGTACTTTTTGTTTTCATATTCTATGATAACTTTTTTACTGAAAACATTTTTTTTCTACTTAAATAAGTGAGATTGATTCATTATAAACTAAAATATTGTCATCAATCTTCGGAGATAATCTGAAGGCTTCCTCTTGAAGTAAAGTTGTATCATTTCTATCCAAACCATCTTTCTTGCATAAATCACCCCAGTATGGCATTTCGTTTCAGTGAAGTTAGGTATCTTTTAAGAGGAACAAGGTTCAGTGTTCTTGCAAAGGAATCTAAGTGAAAAGTCCTTGTACGTTTTGAAGAATTAATATTTTTACAGTGGTACCACATTTAATATTAAATGTATAACTTTTTCCTTTTGGAAACACCTTTTTTATTTACTTTGTTTTGTTTATTCAAGAGTTAAAAGAGACATACAGACTGGGAGAATGGGAGTGCTACCATCTGCTGTTTTGTTCCTAAGATGTCTCCAATGGCCAAGGTTAGGCTAGAGCTGAAGCCAAGAACTAGGAACACAATTATGATAACAATTTTAAATGCAATTTTTGGTCACATAAAATATGTATTTACCTACTTTAAATACATTTCATGTTTTGTTGTCTTATAAAAGTACAAAGGACAGAATGTAGCATATAGTAGGTTAAATATTATGTGATGAACCGATTAAAGAGTGCTGATATGAAAAATAGGGCAAATATTTTTATATTGCTTTTGAATTGCATTTTGAATAATTGTAGTGTAGATATTTAAAGGGGTGATAAAATATTATCATTCAGGTTAAATAAAATTCAAAAGAATTATTTCCTAGAAGGAATATTTCATTAAATTATTCTGTAAGGTTTGAACTTGATCATTTAGAATATCTAAGAAAATAACTTTTTTCCAAAATAATGAAATTCTTTTCTGTACATACTTATTTATCAGACAAACACCACATTTTATAAAAATCTTGTCAAAATAGTTTATGTTTACCAATTATACCTGCTACAAAATACACTAGTATTCTCCAATATTGACTGAGGATAGATAGATGCTGTCCTTACAGTAGCACACTAACATCAGGAGAGAAACTGGGATAGGCACATGAGAATTTCTGAATACTGAAGTACAGGTCATGGAAGCATACAGCATTACTGAGTTGTTAATTATTATTATCAAAATAAACAAAAATACATTTAAAGATTTACACTTTAAGGTATTTCATTGTATTTTTATTAAATGTACTTAACCATATTAATAATCTAACTTTTTTCTCTCTTAAAAATATTTTAAATTACGATCATGTTGTGATTGTGTCAAATTCTTATCACTCTTCTTTCCTACTAAGTTAAATGTACAAGGCTTGATCTGACATTTACAACACCCCACAATGTGACTGCAGCCTTCATTCTCAGCCAGTTCACTCTCCTGCCTTTACAACTCTCGTTACCCTAGTAAACCTGACTACTTTACTGCTGTTACACAAGTGTAAATGAAGTAGGCTTCATTAGGGAGTCTTAACATCCTCATAAAAATGTATAACATTGGGTAAAGTAGTTACAATATTGGTGGAAAGGAACTAGAAATATGCCTTTAAACTATTTAGAGTATTGATTTATAGGACAGCAAAATATGAATAAGTTTTGAGTAGTCATTTTGTGTTTGCCCTTAAATTTGTATGTGAGAATATTTCATGTGTACAATGGTATTATTTCTCAGTGAATACGAATTTATTCAAATGCCAATAAATGACTTCATAAGTATATTCAACAATCAACTCAAAGGACAATATATTATATGTAATTTACATATTCTTATATTTATTTCTAATTGTTTACATATATATTTTATGACAATATAACATAGCATGACTTCTTGAGTCTGGGATAACTTATGAAGATGCTAGTTTTGCTGCTAGTAGTTGTCTATCCTATGAAAAGATAAAATGTGCAAATTTAGTAGTACCTTTTAAATGTGGTTAAAAAGGGCAATTATATCATTGGATGGTTATGATAATTTAGACTATGACTATATATGAATATATGTTAATTATTAATACATTATATTTAATAATTATCATTCTCCCTTCCAATCCTCTAAGCTACAAACAATGTGATTTAAAAAGCTAGGCAGAGATTAAAATTCAGGATAAGATTTATTGCCTCAAAAATATGTCATCTCATATACACTGTCATAGAGTTTCAGTGTAGATACACCCCCACTTCCTACCCTGAATCTAGATGAAGTCTGCCTGGGGTAGGGTTGCCAGAATTACCACATAAAAATATTGGGAATTTTAATTTTAATTTCAGAACAATTCATGACTTTAGTATATCATATTCAATATTTTAGGCATATTTGTTAATCTTTCATTATCTGAATACAAGTTGACCTGGGTGTTCTCTGGGACTGAGGATGGCTGTTTTCACAATAAAGACATTTACCCTGCTAGTCTTAAGAGAACAGGGCCTACTTTACTCTTTGATCATTGGCTGGGCACTGCAACTGGGAGATAGTCCTTTTGGCCTGATGAGTCCTTGCAGTCCAGCATTAAAACCAGGCCTCCTGAAATAAGGCCTTTTTGTTGAGAATAGTCAGTTTGAAGTTTTGAGAAAGGGAGATGGAATAACAGCAACCCACCAAGAAAACAGAAGATGAACCCATGCTTTAGAATGCATCTTCCTTACAGTCTTACCAGTGGAATAAATCATCTCACCTCCATGAGAAGAATGAGGCAAGCATTGGCAAGAGTGGGTGATGGAGCTGCCTTGCCTTACTTTCATGAAAAGATACAGGACTGGCAGATCAATGGAAGAATAGTGGGATAACAAATACTACTATGTTGCACATAAAAATTGTCTCCTATTTGTTTTGTGTGGCTACTGTAGTGAATATAATGATAGATATTTTGAATGTTCATTATTTTATAGAATATACTTTATGGTAGCTTTTTATGCCTTGAAAATTACTTGATGCTTTTTAAATTTAAAATGTTCATTAAAATTAAATTATTTTAGATAAGCTTTGTTGATTGTCCACTTAACATTAAATTTGCTTTAATGATGAGGAATTTCTTTAAAATCTCAGCTTCACCTGTCTCCCCCAGTCCATAATCCCTGGAATTATTTTTTCTTATATAGTCAATGAGAATAGTAATACGTAATAATATCTTCAAAGATGCAAAACAAATTAGCTAAAATCATATTCATAAACACTTGTAAAATAGGTTCAACATCCGATTCATGCAAATACTTAACACATCCTGTTTTATCTTGTTGATGGTAAATGTAGAAAAAAATCACTGTAAAAAATCACTGTAAGTAAAAACAAATTACACTGTAAATACAATATATGTAGAATGTAAACTTTACTTAAATACATACTTTTTTCAAAAACGTGCACACTATACACTTTAAATAATACTATTGTGTTCTAAAAATTGTATATCAATTTTCTAAATAAATATGCTTAGTTTTAGTCATCTCCTTCATCTTCTAAAATTTGACATTAAAATTGCAAGAAATTTAATTTTATAACTTTACAAAAAGATTTCCATGCAGCTCTCCATTTGGTGCTCTACATAACATTACTTTGTTCTCTAAAGTACTATGTCAGCTGAAATGTAATGGCAAAAAAGTGTCCTGTTCTTTCCTGTTCTTTGATAGAGTTATCCTTTGCTAGGCAAAGTGTTGTTAGCTTTTATACACTTCACTTGGTTCCCAGCAGCTCTCTCCATAGATTGCTGTTGCTGCACTGCCAGGAGCCTGAGACCCCTACAAGCAGGACATCAAACCTCCACAACAGGGATTCTTCAAGGCAGGTCAAGTTCGAGTCTGCTGGGAAAACTCAGTCTACATCACACACACAAAAATGTTATTACTTACTTGGAATTCTTTTTTTATAGGTTGTCTCTACTTCTAAAATAGACTTTCAATCAAGTTCAAATACAGTTAAAAAACCCTGGCACTGGCTTTCCTTCTACTCTTTCACACACATTCTTTTATCTTATATTTATTTATTTCAAATTGTAATGCATATTTCAACTTTCTGTCTATTCTGCCATTGTAACATTTGGTTCCATATAAAAGAAAAACAAATCATTTGTTTTATTCTCAAGATTACTGTACATGTTGAGTGCCATATCTTTGTATTCTACCAAATTTGAACAATATAGGAAAGAGCAAAGAAGGAAATAAAAGTTCCCAAGATTTCACCTGTCAAAGATAAGTGATTTTATAATTTTGATATGAAATAAAATGTGTGTCCTTTTTGTTTAATATTATATATTATTTTCTCATCTTCAGAAACTATTTTTTGATAGCCAAATAATAGCTTATTGTACCTTTTATTGTATTTAATTTACCTAGTTTCAAATCAGTATTCATGGATATGTATATTAATTATAATTCCCCAGTTATAGAGAATAGTTAATATAAAACTTCCTTGACGGGCCGGCGCTGCAGCTCACTAAGCTAATCCTCTGCCTGCGGCTCTGGCACCCCGGGTTCTAGTCCCAGTCGGGGTGCTGGATTCTGTCCCGGTTGCTCCTCTTCCAGTCCAGCTCTCTGCTGTGGCCCAGGAAGGCAGTGGAGGATGGCCCAAGTGCTTGGGCCCTGCACCCGCATGGGAGACCAGGAAGAAGCACCTGGTTCCTGGCTTCAGATCAGCGCAGCGCTCTGGCTGTGGCGGCCATCTGGGGGGTGAACCAACAGAAAGGAAGACCTTTCTGTCTCTCTCTCTCTCTCTCTCTCTCTCTCACTGTCTAACTCTGCCTGTCAAAATAAATAAATAAACTTCCTCGAAAATAAAATCTTGTCCAACTTTATGTACCTTTGACTGTTTGCTTGATATGGATTATTCAAGCATTTTAGGAACCCTTCATTTGAAGATACTTGGTATGTGTTGAGAAATTATGTTAAAGTTAAAGTGCTTATTTATCCAATATTAACATTGTTAGTGTTCATATTAAAACTTTTTTTCAAAAAGTTTAACTTTAAAAATTTGGTGGATAAAAATGGAATCTTATTTTAATTTTAATTTCAATAGTTCGTGGAAGGGCTGATTAATTTCAATGTATTTATTCACTTACATGTTATCTTTTGCTTATTCATTTAATAATGTGATGTTTACTATCTCCAGTCTCCATATTCTGTTAAAGTCCATTCTACATTCATCTATTGAGTTTTTTGCATGCTTAGAATCATTTTTAAAATGTGATACTTATTTTAGCTATCAAGTCTAGGTTTTAATTTTTAAAAATTAGACTTTCTTCTATTTATAAAATTTGTAATATTTTCTTTGGAATTTTCTTCTTAAAATTGCATTATGCAGCAAAACTACTCTAATAGCAAAGCATCTAAAACTGACAGAACATTTTGGTTAGAAGTTAATTTTGTGGGGCCAGAGCTGGGGCATAGTGAGTTTAGCTGATACCTGTAGTGCTGACATCCCATGTGAGCGCCAGTTTGAGTTCTGGCTGCTTCACTTCTGATCCAGCTCCCTGCTAATGTGCCTGGGAAAGCAGCTGAAGATGGCACAGCCCAAGTGCTTGGGCCCCTCCACCCACACAGGAGACCTCCTGGCTTTGCCATGACCATTTGGCCGTTTGGGGAGTAAATCAGCAAATGCAAGATCTCTCTCTTTCTTTCCCCCCTTTTCTCTGTACTTCTGACTTACAAATAAGTAAATAAATCTTTAAAAAGGAATTTAAGCTGGCGCCGCGGCTCACTAGGCTAATCCTCCGCCTTGTGGCGCCGGCACACAGGGTTCTAGTCCCGGTCCGGGCGCCGGATTCTGTCCCGGTTGCCTCTCTTCCAGGCCAGCTCTCTGCTGTGGCCAGGGAGTGCAGTGGAGGATGGCCCAAGTGCTTGGGCCCTGCACCCCATGGGAGAGCAGGATAAGTACCTGGTTCCTGCCATCGGATCAGCATGGTGCACCGGCCGCAGCACGCCAGCCGCGGCGGCCATTGGAGGGTGAACCAACAGTGAAAGGAAGACCTTTCTCTCTGTCTCTCTCTCTCTCACTGTCCACTCTGCCTGTCAAAAAAAAAAAAAAAAAGGAAAAGAAAAAAAAGGCAAAATTATCTTCTATAGCATTGACTCCTTCTATAAAAATTTTAAAGCACAAGCAAAAATTGTTTTTTGAAGCCCATGTTTTATTTCACTGTTTAGAAAAAAAGTTTCAAAGTAGGGATTTCTAAGTAAACTGCCACCAAACATCTTTGGGAAATCAACTATCACATTGTTACTAAAATGCTTTCATTAACTTGTTTTTCAGGTCATTTTTTTCTTGGTATATAGTAAGCTAATATAAAATGGATATAATTTAACAGGACAATTAAAGAAAGAAGGTGAAGAGAGGCTGTATCTAAGGAGACATAAAGCAATAGAACAAAATGCAGAGAAGAGAGAGAGGCTGGCACAGAGGGAGAAAGATAGATAATATGTATTTTAAAAATAGTAGGAAATAGAAAAAGATTTTTCTATACAAGCAAACCAAGGCTCCAAGGAGTCCAACCTTAACCCAGGATCCTGCATACTCTAATGGTTTTTGCTTAAAGGCATAATAGACATTACCAATTGGCTCAACTTTTTGATCCCCACTCCTGAGCCTTAGGAGTGCTTCTGTTTAGAACCTACATTTGCCAATAACAGCTCTGAATTACTTTATGATCTCTTCTCCTAGGGGCTGCATAAAATTTCGCTTCCAGCAAGAGAAATAAACAACACATAACTAAACTTAGAAATCTAGCAATGTCAGGGAAACTGCTTCAGTCTGAATGGCTACTTTAATTTGAGGGATTATGAACAATACTGCGAACACGTTCATACTATTAATAGAGTATAAAAGGAAGGAATTAATGTCCAATACACCAGAAAGAAGCAAAGCATTTTGTACATGTAAAACAAGAAATTGATAATATGATCTGTTCATTAAGCAAAAGGAAGATGGTATACATTTCTTTTGATAAAATAATGCTTTGAAATATCTGTTTGCTTTACCATGCATTCTTAAAATAAACCAAAAAAAATTACTGAACTGAAATTATTGTAAAATTCCTAAAGGATAAAAAATGAAAAAGACCATGAATTTTCCAATAAAATCTGCACCTCATTTATAATTGATAAAAATAGATAGCCTTTATATGGCCAGCCTTGTGACACCAGTGGATAAAGCTGCCGCCTGGAATGCCAGCATTCCATATTTTAGTGCCAGTTGTTTCATTTCCTAAGCGGCTCCCTGCTAATGAACCTGGGAAAGCAGCAGAAATGGATGAAGTGCTTGGGTCCCTGCAGGCCACATGGTAGACCTGGATGAAACTCTTGGCTCCTGGTTTCACTTGGACCTCATACTGGCAATTAGGAGCCATTTAGGGAGTGAAACAGCAGATGGGAAGATGTCTTTCTCTATATATTTCTCCCTCTATCTCCATCAACCCTGCCTTTCAAGTAAATAGAATATTTTAATAAAAAGAATAGCCTTTAAATCATGTTTGTGTGTTTTAAATTGAATTTAAACATTTATCTGCACCTGCAAATCCATAAATGTTTACTATTAGGGGAAAATTATAACAGATCATTTATATAACTAATAATATAGCCAACTCAAAATTTAGATAACATATCTAACTCAAAATATCTCTAATATAGCCAACTCAAAATTCAGATAACTCTAATATAGCTAGCTCAAAATTTAGATAACTCCAATATAGCTAACTTAAAATTTTAAGTAACTCTAATATAGCTACCTCAAAATGTGCTTATATATTTCATTAGTTATATTTGATCCAGTAAATTAGTGTCTATTTTTAAATGATCTCTTTAATTTTAAAAATAAATATATGGGTATTCCCATCTCCAGGAAGATGAAGGAGATATATTTTCCCTATATCTATTTCTAATTATAACTAAGAACCTTAGGCACCATATGTAAAACATAAGAAGACTTTGAAACATGGAGTTAAGAAGCCAGGCCAGCTAATGACCTAGAAACCTGAGGAAAATGTCAGTGATAAGTTTCCTGGATTTTGTTTTAATCTCAAGTCTGAGACTTGTTACTGAGGAAGTCAGCAGACAGAAATGCCAGTGAGCACAGGCAAAAATATAACCTAAAGAAAGGCTGCTCTTTCTAGCCTGAGGACCAGGGAAGATGCTTCTTGACAAGGCATAATACATGCAGACGATAACCCAGCAACTCTAGCCAAGGGTTATAGAAAAAAAGAAGCTGAGGTATGACATCCCATCCAACAAATACAGATCAAGAGGGGACCTTAAGTCTCCTTCCTCTTAAGGACTCAATGTAGTGCTCCCTAAATCCCTCTGGGTTGGTGTCAGAGAAGTCCACATAGGGAGCTAGCTTTTCATCCCCTTTGGTCAGTAAAAGGTCTCCATACCTTCTTTCTCCTTACTCCTTCCTGTGATGTCAGTGTAGATAATGGGAGAATCCTAGACTTATACCCACATCACACAGTAACAAGGCACTCCTGCTTTCCCTGTAATGATGAGGACAAAGAAAACCTAATAGACAGTTATAGCCAGTGTTAATGGATGGTAACAGGGAGCAGGACTACGTAGCCGTCATGAAGTAGTTCACTTACTCCTTCTGCCAGAGCAAAATTAGAGGAAGCCAAGAAAGCAGATGAATTAAATAAAGTCTATAGTATAACTGGAAATGTCCAGGTTTGAACTGAAAATCACTTTTCATCCTAGAGAAAGCAACAATTAAAATTGATTGACAAAGAATCAAATACAAATATGTGAAAACTTTTAAAAATTAAAAGCAGCCATGATAAAACCTGCTTTAATAAGCAATTATAAATAGACAGTTCCAAAAAAATATGGGAGACATGCCATACCAAAGGGAAATTTTAGTGTTTAAAAAGCAATAACCAATATGGAAATGAGCTCCACAGCAGAATGGAAGAGACAGAATAGGCTTCAGTGAATGGAACAAAAATAAGAGAATTTCCACAATCTGAATAACAGAAAAATGACTGAAAAAAATTCACAGACTCTCAGGTATATATTTATGTAATTTTTACAAAAGATATTAATACCAACAACAAAACATATGACTGGAACACCTAAAAGAAAAGAGACAGTATGCTAAGATGAAAAAGTTCTTGAAAAAAATCATACCAAATTTGATAAGATATTTGTAAGTAGAAAATCAAGAAGCAGAAGAAATCCTAAACAAGATTAATCCAAAGACATCCACAACAAATGTAATTAACTTCTGGAATCTAAAAAAAAGAAAACAAATTTGAAAGCAACCAGAGGGAAAAATCACATCTTACTTAAAATGGAACATCAGAATAACAGTAGATTCCTCATTGAAACCAGGTGGAAAGGGGAAAAATATTTTTAAGTACTAAAAGAAAGAGACTCACTCTCAACACTGTATTCCATAACCCTGAAAATATCTGAGTTCAAGATATTCTCAGTGATAGAAAATTAAGAGTTTTTTGCCAGCAGAACTACACCAAAATATTGGTTAATAGAAAATTTCTATAAACAGAAAGAAGAGCATAAAAAGGGAATCTTGGGATCTTAGGAAAAAAGAACACAATGAACCCAAATATAGGTAAATTCAAGATTTTCAATCTCCTGTTGATTTTAAGAAATTGATTTAATGGTTGAAAACACAACTACAGCACTGCCTCATCTGGTACTATGTGCCTGCTAAAGAAATTTTTAAGATATAGGAACATTTCACTTTAACAGGTTTCCTTTTTGGTGCTCAGTTAGTTGTCACCTATCAGGGAGAACAAGTGGTATTTGTCCCTATGGGATTGGCTTATTTCACTCAGCATAATGTTTTCCAAATTCCTAACAGGGATCACTTTTCAGTTAAATTTAAACACCTAAGAATAATTGTGTGTTGATTACAAAGTTCAACCAATGGTACTAGAACAAAAAATACTGAGCACCAAAAAGGAAACCTGTTAAAGTGAAATGAACACTATGAGAAATGGTGACTTGATCAGCCCTCACCCTGACTGTTGATGAACAACTTAATATGTTATCCCTCTTAGTATTTTTTTTTGTTTGTTCTACTCAATACTTTCGGTTGAATACTGTAATCAATACACAATTCTTCTTAAGTGCTGAAACTTAACTGAAAAGTGATCGCTGTTAAATATAAGAATGGGAATAAGAGAGGGAAGAGATGTGCAATTCGGGACATGCTCAAGTTGACTTACCTCAAACAGTAGAGTTAGAACATACCAGGGGATCCCAATTCAATCCCATCAAGGTGGCATGTACCAATGCCATCTCACTAGTCCCAGTGATCAATTTCTGTTCACAATTGATCATAATGATAGGACTAAGAACCAAAGGGGTCACATAAACAAGAATAGTGTCTGCAAATACTAGCTGATAGAATAAAAAAGGGAGAGAACGATCCAACATGGGAAGCAGGATACACAGCAGACCCATAGAATGGCAGATGTCCTAAACAGCACTCTGGCCTCAGAATCAGCCCTTAAGGCATGCGGATCTGGCTGAAAAGCCCATGAGGGTATTTCAGGCATGGAAAGCCAAGACACTCTGGGGAAAAAAAAAATAAATGAAAGATCTCCGCGAGTGAGATCTCAGTGGAAGGAACGGGTCATCAAAGAAGGAGGTACCTTTCTGTGAAGGGAGGAGAGAACTTCCACTTTGACCATGGCCTTGTCTAAATATGATCAGAGTTGGTGAACTCAGGGGGCTTCCATAGCCTTGGCATCTCATGACAAGAGCCTAGGTTGATTACTGAGGCCATAAACAAGAGTGTCAATTTGTTAAGTCAACAACAGGAGTCACTGTGCACTTACTCCTCATGTAGGATCTTTGTCCTTAGTGTGCTGTACATTGAGATTTAATGCTATAACGAGTACTCAAACAGTGTTTTTCACTTTATGTTTCTGTGTGGGAGCAAACTGTTGAAATCTTTACTTAATGTATGCTAAACTGATCTTCTATATATAAAGAGAATCGAAAATGAATCTTGATGTGAATGGAAGGGGAGAGGGAGTGGGAAAAGGGAGGGTTGCGGGTGGGAGGGACGTTATGGGGGGGAAGCCATTGTAATCCATATTCTGTACTTTGGAAATTTATATTCATTAAATAAAAGTTAAAAAAAAGACATTCGAAAATCAAAAAAATTTTTTTTAATTAAAAAAAGTAGTTTCAATTGAGTTGTTATTTCCAAATGTCCATTTTATATATTACGATGCACACTTAATCTTATAAATTTCATAATATCAGAATTGGTTTATTTACTGTTCAAAGCCTTTAGCAAGGAATAACAATGTGTCTAGAGTATCCTGTATGTCATGTATTCAGTAGAATTCGTTTGTGATTCTTGTAATACTAAAGTTATCAGATATTACTATTTTTAGAAACTATTTTTGTTAATAGAGGTGAGATTCAAAAAAAAATACAGGAACATAACATAAAATACATAATGTTTCTGTTCTACAATCGAACTGATTAAATAGTGACACCAGTAGACTTATCAGTTATGTGAAAATAATTTAATTCTTTGAACAACCATGGAAAATATCCAGGCACATTGAAAATAAACAGTAAACTTATGAATATACTCACAATCAATGAGGGATTTTCAAAGAAAATAAAACAGATTTTATTGAATTGAAAATAATTTACATCAAAATTTGTGGGACACAGATAAAGTAGTGACAAGGGAAAATTTCAGTACTACACTCATAAATAGAAATAAAAAAAGGTTTCATACCAGTGATTGAAACTTTTACTCCAAGAACCCCGAGAAAGTTAGCAGTATAATTTTTAAAGAATCAGAGGTGAAAGACACAAAGGTTGTAAGATGGAGCAGAGACTGACAAAGAATAAAAGAGAAAGGCATGGATTACCATTATCAGAAGTGAAGCAGAAACTCTATATACCCAAGCAGATGAACACAGTAATATAAGGAACAATTTAGAAGCATGAATTTGATAACTTACATGAAATGGACCACATATTAAAAAAAACACAGGTACCATAATTTGTCCAATATAAATAGGTAATTTGGATATCCTTTTAGATAGTAAGGAAAATAGATTCTCAATTAGAAGCTGCTAAAAAATAAATTTCCAGGCTCAGATGGAAAATTCTAATAAATATATATAGAAGAATTACAGAGACTCCTATACATTCTGATATAGGAAAATGGAACACTTTTTGATAGATTGAGGAAAGTCAGTATCACTCTGACAAAGGAAAAAAGGAAGGAAAGTAGGAAGGAAGAAGAAAAGAAGAAAAAAAAGGAAATTATTAACAACTAATCCTTACAAATGCAGGCACAAACAAATTAAGAAAATAATAACAAAAAGCAACAAAATTCAGCAGAATATCAAAAGAAATATATATTATAACCAAGTAATCTAAAGTCAATCCTCCATTTAACCCTCCATTGATCAGGCTAAAGAAAAAAAAATCAAAGGATCATATAAGTGTGTTAAGCTGTCATTTGCCACCTGTGATGCCAACATATCCTATAGTAGTACAGGTTTGCCTCCCAGCTACTCCAGTTCTGAACCAACTGCTTGCTAATGCACTGGAAAGAGTAGAAAATGGCCCAAGTACTTGAACTCTGTCACCCATATGGGAGACAAGGATGAAGTTCCTGGCTCCTAGATTCAGCCTGGCCCAGACTTGGCTGTGGTGGCCATTTTGGGATTGGATCAGCATGGTCTCTCTCTCTCTCTCTCTCTCTCTTTCTCCTTTTCTATCTGTCAATCTTTCTAATAAATAAATAAATCTTTTTTTGTTTTAAAATCTTAGTCTCCTACATAGAGGTCAGGAACCCAAGTACTTGAGCCAATCACTGCTGTCTCCCAGGATCTGCATCAGCAGGAAGGAAGTTGGAGTCAAGAGCTGGATCTAGGAGTCAAACCTAAGCACTCCAGTGTGAGACGCAGGTACTTTAACTGCTAGGCCAAATACCTGCTTTTAGAAGTGTATTTTAAGTGAATGTCTTGATTGCAAAATCTGAATGATCTGATGGCACTTGAAGAATATCTATTCTATGGGGACTGGCGCAGTGGGTTAATGCCCTTGCCTGAAGTGCTGGCATCCTATATGGGCGCTGGTTCTAGTCCCGGCTGCTCCACTTCCAATTCAGCTCTCTGCTATGGCCTGGGAAAGCAGTATAAGATGGCCCAAGTGCTTAGGCACCTGAATCCACGTGGGAGACCTGGAAGAAACTCCTAGCTCCTGACTTCAGATCAGCTCAGCTCCAGCCACTGCAGCCATTTGGGGAGTGAACCAGCAGATGGAAGACCTCTCTCTCTGTCTCTACCTCTCTCTGTAACTCTGTCTTTCAAATAAATAAAAATAAATATTTTTTAAAAAAGAATATCTATTCTATAGTACAAATTCACTCAAATATTTACTCCTAATTATCTACAAACTGATGTAGTGTGCTTGCATTATTCTCTTGTAATTATCTACAATTATTCATCTTTTAGCAAAAGACTGAAAGAGCAGCACATACAAGCTATTCAGAGAATACTAATGACTAACTATAATTCATCATTTTGAATTTTCTAGAAGAAAGTAGGAAGACATAAGAATGTATTTCTCATACAAAGGAGAATTGGTAGCAGCTTATAAAAGAGATAAGTAAAATAAGACGAAAAATAAACAGAAGTAAAGAAATAAGAATAGGAAAATAAGAAGAGGCCAAAGTTAAAATTGGCACAAAATACATGTAAAGGAGCTCTCTACACTTGGTAAAGCTGGAACTGCTAAGTTTTTCAAGGAACAAATTTATAAATGTGTAGAGATGTGTAAGTAAGAATTAGTTGATATTCTTATATTACAAAGCTAAAACTCAAAAATAAGTAGCTCAATTAAACATTCCAAGCTTAGTCACACTTTAAAAAATTCTATTCAAAATATATGCAGTACAATTTCTGAAGTAATTATTTCAATTCAAGAAGGGAAACCTTCTAAATATTTAAATGCTAAATAAATCATTGATAGTTTATATTCATGTTTTCAGACTTTTGTCCTAGAATCATGAAAAATATGCACAACTTTAAAATGAAGACTATTTATCAACCTTAATAGTGGGCAGTTGAAAGGCATAATCAGGAACAGAAAATGTATTTTAAAATTGCCCATAGAGAAGAGCCACACTAATTATAACTTAAAATGCCTCATTTAAACATCAAAATTTAGGAATAAAGGTGGACCAATTTTATTAAGATATTTAGAATAAAACTATAAAAAACTATCTCATGCAATTTGTGAAACTTGGTATCCTGAAAGGAAAAAAAAAAACAACTCAAGTTATAACTTTCAAAATATAAAGTGATTTCCATAGATGTATGATTGCTGTCTTTAATGGTTTTCAATAACTACTCTAAAGTTTCTTGTCATGAACATCCTAAGCCTTTAGAATAAACCATAAAGATCATCATATTTATGAAAGTTAAAATTAATGAGGAGATATGGCCCACTACTGAAGTCATTTTTAAAGAGAAATGGTATGAACATTTTTTAAGTGTTATATATTTGAAAATACACACATTTTAGCAAGAATTACATTTGCGTCATGTGTGAAATACAAAATGAAAGACATCAATGAAAAAATTGACTACCCATCATGGTTATTTTTCAAATCTAACATGAACACTGCTAGGAGAGTGAGATTTTAGTCTTTTTTTTTTTTTATTTTGACAGGCAGAGTGGACAGTGAGAGAGAGAGAAAGGTTTTCCTTTTGCCGTTGGTTCACCCTCCAATGGCCACCGCGGCTGGCGCGCTGCAGCCGATGCACTCCACTGATCCAATGGCAGGAGGCAGGTGCTTCTCCTGGTCTCCCATGCGGGTGGAGGGCCCAAGTACTTGGGCCATCCTCCACTTCACTCCCTGGCCACAGCAGAGAGCTGGCCTGGAAGTGGGGCAACCAGGACAGAATCCGGCGCCCCGACCTGGACTAGAACCCGGTGTGCTGGCACCGCAAGGTGGAGGATTAGCCTAGTGAGCCGCGGCGGCGGCTTGAGATTTTAGTCTTGTCTTAACTTCTTTCATTAGTTTGGAAGAACTCTCTTGTTCTCAGTTTCTTTGTGAATAAATTTGGAATAATCTTTTCTTTCAGAGAATGTTTTCAGACTTAAATAAAATGATAGATACAAAATAATTTGAGTATTAATAAATATTAATAGTATTATTACTTGAAATGGACAAGCCATAATGTGAGAATAGCATAAGAAGAAAAAGCTAAGCTAGTGCTAAACCCATGAGGTAAATATTGATTGGCTTTAAAAATAAAACTAACACTAATAAATTCAAAGAAATTTTTATAGGAAAGCTTGCCTACCTGTTCATTAAACTAATGGCCTTTTACTCTGTCATTACATAAATAAGGTACATCTCCTAGTCCTAGATAAGTCCAATGCAGCCATGTGACTGCAACATAGCCAATACAATGTCAGTGGAAATAAAATGCGTCACTTCCAGGACTTGCTCATAGCTGGATCTTTCATGCTGTATTTCCATGACTGACTGGTTGCACAGGCCTATGGAATGTACAACTGTTAGAAGGTAGAAGTAGGCTTCACTGAATGAGGGTTAACACACTCCAGAATTACCTGCAATTAACCCTTGTAGCAAACGAGAATTCAACTTTAATTATATTAAGCCCCTGAGATTGTTTGATATGTACAGCATCTAAACCACCCAACTAATCTGCCAACCTAGACAAACAGATGCAATTAGTAGCAGCAATATCAAAATTATGTTAATGTTACTTAATATAAAAACAAGTACAAAGGAAAACTAAAATCACCAACATCCAACAAAACCCTTTATATGTTATTTTCAGGCACTAATTTCGACCATGGTAACATGCAAATAAAGTTAGTACGTATTACCCTAAACAAGTATATTGAATGATTCTTAGGGATTCCTGTCAATGAAAAGATTTCTTTTAGTCTGAGTCTTGGTTAATTCTAGTCCAAGAAGTGGATTCAGAGAAGTGGAATTTTTTTTACCCCTTTGCCATAACTTGCAATTTTCAGCAAAATAAAATCATACTCTCTGTATTCTAGCACCAATTAGCATTTTTTAACTAATAGCATTAAAAGATGTAATCTCTGCACTATTGCTATAGATGTTCATTATTTATATTTCATTATTACATTTTAATCTTTTAGTTCAAAGTTTTACAATAATCTTTTTTTAAGATTTATTTATTTTTTACTTGAGAGTAAGAGTTACACAGAGAGAGAGAGGCAGAGAGAGAGAGAGGTCTTCCATCCGACGGTTCACTCCCCAGTTGGCTGCAATGGCACTGATCCAAAGCCAGGAGCCAGGAGCTTCTTCTGGGTCTCCCATATGGGTGCATGGGCCCAAGGACTTGGGCCATTTTCTACTGCTATCCCAGGCCATAGTAGAGAGCTGGATCGGAAGTGGAGCAGCCAGGACTAGAACCGGCGCCCATATGGGATGCCAGCACTTCAGACCAGGGCGTTAACCCACTGCGCCACAGCGCCGGCCCCCAACACAGTAATCTTATAGTAAAATAACATTACCAATCCTTCTAAGAATCTTCCAACTTCTGTCTTTCTACCATCTTCACCCAGGGACCCTAAGTAACCCTACATATTTCTGCATATGTGCCTTTTCTCATATCAAAACTTTGAACATAGAAATAGATAAATTCAGTTATAAATATGTTCAATTAATTTTTATGTTAATTATCTAATAATAGGTTCTTCTTAACTGAGATTAAACCTTTACCTAAAAACCAATGAATATTTAATGTTTTAATGTTTCAATATTTAGCTACTTATAAAGGATTAATTTTAGGGATAGATCATTATCAAGAATCCAAAATTATCACAACAGATGTCATTTATAAGTGATACTTCACAGCTGTCTCCACGTACAAATTTACATGTCTAACCTCTATGTTTTTATAAAGTATCATTTTCTTAATTTGTAGGTGTGCCACCTCCAGATTAAATGATTTGCCAAAGACTAATAAGAGACACCATCACAATTTGAACTTCTGTTTTATTCTCCAAATTCAGGACTCTTTTTCTTGTCCTTTCTTATCTGGAATAGGTTGTTCTGCTTCTTTTCAATGACTAATGATATATAATCATATTAGTTTAATTTAGCATAATTTAATAATCAATTTGTGATATGTGTGGTAGATGCTATGCTAAATGATTAAGACACAAAAAGAAATAGAAATCCCTCAGTGGAATTGGAGAAAATTTCCTGTAAACACATGATTTACATGATGGTGGTTACATGAGTACAAGTTAAGTGGAATGCACAGAAGTCCCATAGACAAGGCAGTGATTACTTCCATACCTGGGAGTTATAATAGTAGCTGAGTAGGAATTAGAGGTTAATTGAGAACTCAATAGGACAACAAGAGGAAATAGAGGTGTTGGGTAGGGGAAAAAAGAACATTCCAAAAAGGGGGGAATCTAATGGTGACGGTTGCTCCCAAGCACGAGAGGAAAACAATGCTCTTAAGAGCTTTACTCAGAAAATCGCTTGAAAAAATTTTCCATGTAAGAAATCAGTCAGCACCAGCATACATGGTGGGGTACAGAAACCAACCAGGTCATTGCAACACATTAGAGAGGATGAAGGCCTGATGGGTTGATGAATGTCTATGTCTGTATCAATTTATCCACTTTTTCAATCCACTTATCATTCCAATTTATTCCAAAAAGCCTGGTCTAATAAGAAATTGTTGGGAAATTGAGAAAAAGAATATTGAGATAATTAGAGGGTGAAATGAAGATATTTTGGAGATTTATGTAACATCTATTTAAAATTCTGATAGAATTTTATTTTCATCAAAAAGCAGACTGAGAAATACATGTTATTATTAAAACCAAGGACAAAGATTATATGGCCTTGGGATAGATTCAGAAAGTGAGAGGACTGAGTGGAATCTTGTGAAGGGGCACATGTGAAAAAGAAGAGGGACTGAGAAAGAAAAGTGGAGAAGGAGCTGGAGCGAGTCAAGTGGAAAAACCACGGATGACATTGTACAAGACTGTGAATTCCTGATAGTACCAAGTCACAAGGAGCTTAAGAACCATGCACTTTTGTCTCACAAAACAGGAGATCATTTGACCAAGCAATATCCATGACACTATCAATGACAGAAACTAGAGTATGGTTAGTAATTAGTGGAATTTTAGAGAGTGGGAATATTCATGCAAATAACAGTTATCAGAAATGCATGAAATGCAAGCATGATTTCGTAACGGAGTGGGAAAAGACTGGTGGTTAGAGGGATACACAGTGTAAGGGGAAGGCTTTTTCTCTTGCATTCATTTGTCTATAGGGAAATCTTTTATTGATTTCATTGGATAGTCATTTGTTTTTGTGGGAGACAATGATAAGACAGCAGAGAAAGAAGCATTGAAAATACGTAAAGAAAAGCATTACTGAGGATTACTTGGATGAGAAATGAAGAAGTAAGATGAGAATTGGAGGGATTATCCATGGAGAAGAACTTATCTCCAGAATCAAGGACAAACAGACTCGGAAGAAAGCAAGTGCAAGTGTTGCTGAGTATGTCTGTGGTGTGCTGGAAGGGATAATTTGTCAGTTGGGAATTAGAGTGACACTTGATAGAGGAATTTGGGGAAGTTCAAACCACCTTTTTTGGGTTTATAATTGAACTATTCCTTTTTCTTAACAAGTAAGATTTCATTACATTGAATGTAATGACTCTGCTAACATCCTTCACAAATTTATAAAAATAATGATTACATCAAAATTATTTTCTAAAAATATCTAGGCTGCTTTCAACTAATAAAGCTGAAATAATATATCACTATAGTTTTAAGGAGACATATCATTAGAATTATTCATATGTGCATTAATAATAATAACATGATTTTAAATTTAATTATTTAACGAGATAAACCTACCTATTTTTCATGTATTTTTTATGCAAACCTAATTTTAGACTATATATCCTGACTTTCCAACCCACAATGACCTTCTTTAATTGTTAATAAAATGTATATGGGTGAACCAACGGCAAAAGGAAGCCCTTTCTCTCTGTCTCTCTCTCTCACTGTCCACTCTGCCTGTCCAAAAAAAAAAAAAATGTATATGGGGGCATTTAAAAAACTTCTGACTTTCTAAGCTGTAGAGAAATGTTTGTTGTGACTTTTAAGCCGTGCTCTGCTGGCATGTTACAAAATGATAGGGATTCCTTCCATAATTAGTTAGTAGTCAAATAATCATGGAAGAATTTCCTTTGATGTTTACTGTATTTTAATTGAAGTGAAAATGTGAGAATAGTCTTCAAAAATATAATATTTTTATCATTTATTCACAAATATGCTTATGTACTTTGATTAGAGCTCATTATCCTGTGGCATTTCTGTATTATATGGAGAGCATTTTTTTGATTAAAAAGTAGATTTTTTTCCTCTGTAGTGTTTCATTGTAATCATACTCTACCTTATAAGCTTTGAGGTCCTTTTAATTTGGCATGAAGCAGAGACACTAAAGAAACAGAAAATAAGGCTGAACACTTTGACAAATGAATCTTAAAATGTTTGCACACGACACTTACTTTTCCTATCACTGGTTTAAATTTATGCATAAAATGATGTGGATAGGCAAGCATAAGCTTGTTATTGATATGTTTGTGATATATGGCTATGTCGGTCAATTTTATTGAAAAGTTAATCTAAAGCATTTATTGATTACTTTCAATTCCTCACATGCTGTCAGCTAACTTCTTAAAAATCACTCTCTTAATATTGTCCTCTTTTCTGTAAAAGGGAGTTTGTGGTTCTTAAATATTCATGAGGCACAATAGTTTCACAACAAATCAAATTTAATTAAATGATGCATTTCCTCCACTTACAAAAGGTTTATTAAAGGTTTATTTGCTCATGCAAATTAAAGTGTTAGAGTAAAAATCCACATGAAACTTGGCACTAACAATTAAAAAAATATATTGAAAGATTTCTCGCCTCACTGCAATACCTTGCTATGTTTAAACTGCTCAGCTTGTCATTTAGAATCTTTAATGAAACCAGGGAGGAGGCTATTTATTTGCATAATAGGACATAATTTGCTGTGGTGAAGTTTTAATTATTTATAGGCTGTCTGAAATATTTAAAATGGCATCACTAAGGAGCATGAAGTGTTGGATAATGCCTTCATTTCAGGTTTCCTGCCGTTTCTTTTATGGGTCAAGCGATTTATTTCTAATTAGCATACCAGCCTAGTGGCTTTTAAAAACATAAGGAAAACAAATTGGTTTCAGTCTGTTTGCAGCTTGAGTAGTTGGAGATGGCCAAGGGTCACTGACAGAGACTGAGTGGAGTTAAGAGATGAAGCCAGAAGTCAACTCAGCACATGGAAATCACTGACTCCACAAGCCATACATTCTTTGTGCTCACTGTTTATTGTATGTATTAATTTCTCATTGGGAGGTAGTAGTTTATAGTTAATGGATGTTATTGTTAATTATGCCTTACAATATTTTCAAACTAATATATTTGTTACTGGAAATGAAGTTTGAGCAACAGATAGCATCCCATTTCTTTGGATAAAAGATACAGTGATTGTTCTTTACATAGAGAAAAATGCAGCAGTTTCAGGGTGAGATTTAACATTTTATTGTTTGAAATCTTATACAGAGACAAGAACAAGAGTCTGTGATTAAAATACAATAGTGTTCACTTTTTAGTAAACCAAACAGAAACTAACATATGACAACTTCTGAATTAATGCAGTACACGAAAGATTTATGAAAAATTCAGAACTATCTTTATTGTGTATTGTTTATGTTATAGGCAGAATGAAAAAAATCTCAAAATTGTCTGTATGGTCTCATAATTTATAATAAGATGATTTGCTTCTTGTTCACTTAATATTTCAAATAAAATAATCTTCTTCAATGTAGGTTATTAATCGTCATGTTTTAACACCATGATGTAACAAGGATAAATATATTTAGTTCAAGAGCTTATTTTATTTCTATAATGATCCTTGTACCCCATCATCATGCACATGGATTTAAAGCTGAGGTAATGCACTATTGTCAAACATTCTCTCATCTGTTAACTTATGGCCTCAAAACATGAATAGGGAGATTCCTGCCAGCTGTCAAGAGACAGCGTTTGGGCATTACAGAGAATGTTCTCTCTGCCCTTTTAAGTAGGAGACAGATGCTTTATTCAGAGAGAGGGAGTTGCACGATTATCATTCACATGGCCCAAGTGATTGGTCAAGGCTGTTAAGGAGTCTCCTGGCTCATGCAGAACTTTTTAAGTTGTAGGATCCTGAACGAAAAACATTGTTAAGTGGCTTATTCTATTACTCCTGAAGGTATAACCATCAATTATCATTTAAAATATTTGTTAAATATCCAGTGGATACAGATAGTGCTGGTTAGAAAATGATAGACAATGACATAATAAAATTATGGTTTCAACATTAAAAAACTGGTAATATAGTCAATGAGAAAGTGGAAACTGATATGAAATAGATGGAACTACTTATATTTTTCAGGATGCATCTCAATTAAATACCTTTTGTTATCTACTGATAAAATATCAAATAAAATATTCACTGGAATCAAAGTTACAATGCAGTATGGTGGGAACAAATAAATGATTTGTGAAAAATGGGGTCAAAAAATAGTAGACAAATGGATCTGAAAGGCTAAATTTTTCAGAATAATTTTAGCTTTACACAGCTATTTTTACTAAATTATAACATACGGAATTGTCTTTTTGAAACTAATAGAAAGTTATCAAGAATTTCATATGATTCAAACTAGTTGTGGGGCTGGCGTTTTGGCAAGTAGGTTAAGCTTCCACCTGCAGTACTTGCATCCTGTATGGGTGCCGGTTCGAGTCCTGGCTGCTCTGCTTTCCATTCAGCTCCCTGCTATTGTGCCTGGGACAGCAGCAGAAGACAACCCAAGTATTTGGGCCCCTGTATCCATGTGGGAAACCCAGAAGAGGCTCCTGGCTCCTGGCTTTGGCCTAGCCCAGCCCTGGCTGATTTGGTCATTTGGGTTGTGAATCAGTGAATGGAAGAATTTAACTGTCTCTTGCTCCCCTTATCTCTCTGTATCTCTGCCTTTCAAATAAATAAATAAATCATTAAAATAAAACTAATAAGTTACTTGTTAAAAAACATGATCTTTGGTATTGCAACCACATGCCAAAACTATACAATTAAACTTTGTCTTGATTATTGTAGAAGTTGCCCTGTGTTAAAAAAAATACTTTTTTAAACAGCAGTTTAGAAGTTACTGTAGTTTGTGGTTGATTTTTAATAGGCTTTGTTTTTGTAGTAGTTCAGTGTTCATATCAAAATTGAGTAGACCATAGTGGGACTTCTCATACAATCCCTGTTCTGAACACACACAGCCTCCACAACTGCCAGCATGCCCCAACAGAGTGGTATATTTGTCACAACTGGTGAAATTACCTGGAGACATCATTATCATCCAAAGCATACAATAAGCATGGGAGTTTGCCTTTTGTGTTGTATATTCCATAGATTTTGAAAATCTAGAGTGACATGGATTCACCATTAAAGTGCAATATACAGCAGTTTCAAGTTCTGGAAATTCTCTGTTCTCTGCCCATTCATCCCCTCCTCCCCTGAATCTCTGGCCATCATTGCTCTTTTTTTATTTCTTTTTACTGTCTCTATAGTTTTGCCTTTCAGTAATGTTATGTCTTTGGAATTAAACAGTATGATGTTGCCTTTTAGTATCAACTGCTTTTACATAGTAATATGAATTTAAGAATTTTCTATATTTTTGAGGATTTATAGCTCATTTATTGTTATTACTGAATAATATTCCATTGTCTGGATATATCAAAGTTTATCTACTCATTCACATACTAGAGGATATCTTAGTTACTTCCAGGTTTGGTCAATTGTCAATAAAACTAGTTTACATGTCTATGTGCAGGGAAGGGTTGTGTCATGGAGTGTGACTGCTGAATCCTAGGGTAAAGTGTTGCTTAGTTTTCTAAGAAACTGACAAACTATTTTCCACAGTAGCTGTACCATTTGCATTTCCAATTGCAATGAAGGGGAATTCCTGTTGCTGAATGTTTTCCCCAGCATTTGGCCTTCTCAGTGGTTGAGTTGTGCCATTTTAATGGCAGAAATCTGCTTAGTGGTATTTCATTTTTATTTTCATTTGCATGTCCCTAATGACAAATTGTATTAGATATCTCTTCTTGTGCTTTCTTTTCCATCTGTATCTTTTTTGGTGAAATGTCTCTTCAGTTCTTTCACACATTTTTCAATCTGCTTTTCATTTTCTTTTTGTTGAGTTCTTAAAGTGTTGTATGTTTTGGATGTGAGCCAACTTCTCATTCACTTTATGTTACTCTATTTCTGTTAATGTGCTGACAATGAAAAAACAAGGGTCCTGTCCCAGAAAAAAGACTAATTCTCCAGAATATTTGCTTTCTGCTAAGGAAACCAGGTCAAGGTATTGATGATCCATTTTATTTGGCTCAAGTCTATCAAACCTATCAAAAATGAAACTTTGTCTAGCAGGTATAGAAAGAAAGAAATAATCTGAATTGAAGTGCTTTTTCTTTACACTTGAATAGATAAAGAAATTTATTCTGGGGCTTATTTGCAAAATATATGTCTTATATGGAACAATTAAATGAAGTTGGCACAACTGGATTTGACCTGAGCACCCCTGACTCTCTGGGGTTCAGCTGAACCAATATTTGGCAGGCAAAATACTTGGTTTGGCAGTAAGCCCAATACAATGACCCAAAAGACCTGAAATCCAAAGGGCTTAGTCAAAGCTGATGTGTTATCAAATATGTGGCAGCCAGGACAAACCTTCCTTTTACCTTAAAATAAAGGCTCCATTACCAATTTCTAAAAAACACAGCATTTTCTAATTCTAGTGATATATATGTTCTATATAAAAATGTGGATTTGATGCTTACAAGTTCGGAATAAATTCAACAGCAGGATATTATTTGAAAAATACCATCCAACAGGTGTATGTGTTTGTGTGTGTTTTTAATTAATAAAGTTTAAAAGTGTTCATTAATTTAGTCTAAAAGAGATTAGGCATACTTTTGAAGAACTCAGAATTAGATATGATAAATTTCAGTTTCCATGTAAATAAATAAAATTCTTGAGACTAAAACAAATTTACTAAATATTTCTATTACTCATCTACATGCGGAAAAATCACATCTCCAACAAACAATTCTCTCTTTTTCTTACCTCATAATGTGTGAAGTATTTGAAGGCTATGAATACTTGAATCAAAAACAGGAAAACTTTTACTCCTATGTTTAGATCAGGGGCTAATATGGAATCAATTACATGTTGCTGTTGTAATACAGAAAATTATTAAATTGATTAAATATTCATAAATACAAAGAATGTATTTCTCAACTCATGAACATGAAAGATAATTCAATATTGCTATAACACTGACATAAAATTTCTAGGTACTTTTCAGAGAGAGTTGGTGGAATTTGACAATAAAACAAATGAATAAATTCTTAGTTATGTGATGTTAGTCAGAAAAGAAGTGGCATAAGATTCAAGCAAACAATTGGAGATCAGTTGTGATCATCAAAAAACTGACTAAAAACCCTGAAGTACCAGCTCTTCCATTAATTAGAAATAACAATGACATTTAATGTTTGCAATTAGATTATTTGTACTATATACTTTGAGAGTTTGAGAAAAATTTCTCTGATAGTTAAAAATTTCTAGGTTAGTGATTTTTTTAGAAAAAGTGGTCACTCTGGGTAGAATTGTTTCAGTTTGTGTAATGCGAGAGCACTTTTTAAAGATAAGTTGAATTTTATAGACAAATTCAGTAAAAATACATTAATTAGGACTTCTGGTGGTGCTCTGAATCTTTCTTGTACCTATGACTCTTAAGACTTGAATTTCCTGCTGTTTTTAAAGTGATATTTTCTTGGTGTGGAACCATTCTCTCTCTCTCTCTCTCTCTATATATATATATATATATAGTATATACATATATATAATATACACATTTATATTTATATTCTATTATATAGTAGGGGGAAAGCACTTTTTTAGCCTAAGAAATATGATTGCCATCTATTGCTGCTGTAATTTTTAATTGCATTATATACACAAGTGAATTTTTCTAGAAGTACAACTATAGCCACCTGGTACATAGTATCATCATTCCTCAGTATCTATAAAGAATGGATTTCAGCAAGACTGTGAATAACAAAATTCATGGATCACTAAGTTTCTTATGTAAAATGGCATAATATTTTTCATATGAGATACAAAAATCCTCCTATATATTAAGTTTTCAAAACACATAGAAACTGAAGCTATTTCTGGGGTACCATGTGGTGTTTCAACATATGTATACATTGTATAATGTCTTATCAAGATAAACATAAATATTTCCTCAAATATTTAGCATTTCTCTATGGTGAAACCATTTGATTTTTTTCTTTTAATTTTTTTACAGAAATATGAGTATATTATCATTATGAATAGTCACCCTATTGTGCAAGAGATCACCAGAACGTGTTACTCCTGCCACTTAATTCACATTAATCAACATTACTCCAAACCACTCCCCTGCCCCCACTAATCATCTCTAGATTACCTATAATACCTAATACCACGTTAAATAGTTGATACATTGTGTTGTATAGGGAATAGAGAAAAAGGAAGATAAGTTTCTGTATTTTCAATAGGTGCAACTTTAAAAAATAGTGACTTATTTATTTTCATTTTATTTGAACAATGGAGAGACAGAGACAGATAGATGGAGAGAAATCATTCATCTCTGATTCACTTCCCAAATGCCTGCAATAGCAAGTGTTAAGCCAAACTGAAGCCAGGATCCAGGAACTCAATCCAGGTCTCACACCTGCAAGGCAGGGATTCAAGTACTTAAGACATCACTTGCTATTCCCCAGGATGCCTGAAGCAGGAAGTTGGATCAGAAATAGGGAACCTGGGATTCAAACAAGGCACCCTAATATGGATGTGGGCTTCCCAAGTGGCAGTTTAATTACTTAACCACACACCAGCTCCAGATGCATTTTTAAGCCAATACATTTCAAACTGAGGATGTAGAATTTCTAATCACCATAAGGAGGAGTGATTATGTATATGGCTCAATACAACCATAGATATCTGGTTAAGATAGTCTGTTTATGTTTGGTTCTCATTTTCTCCTCCCCTTCCTGTCCTATACCTGTCACTCCTCATTACCACCACAATTTTCTCACAGTTGCATTACTCTCTTTTAAGATTTATTTTTTGTTTATTTGCAAAACAGATTTACAGAAAGAGAGGATAGACAGAGAGGGAGAGAGTGTTGGCTCACTCCCCAGATGTCTGCAAGGGTCCCAGGTGCAACAGCAGGGAGCTGAATCCGAAGTACAGTAGTTGGATTTCCAACCAGCAGTCATATGGGACAGGTGGTGGCTTAACTCATTAGGCCACAATGCAGCCCCTCACGGTACTACTTTTTAGCATAATAGGTTACTCGTGCTGACCATCTGTTATTCGTTTCTCCACAACTTTATCATACTATTCTTATCACAGATTAAAATGCAAATACCAGAGGCAGGCATTTGGTGCAGCCAGTAGGGCACTGCTTAGGAAGCCTGCGTTGCATATCAGAGTGCTTAGCTTTGAGTTCCCACTCTGCTCCTGATTCCATATTCCTGCTATCGCACACCCTGAAAGGCAGTGGTGATGGCTCAAGTTCCTGAGTCCCTGTCACCCACACGGGAGACTGAGATGGCATTTCTGGTCTTAGTCTTACCCAACCCTGACTGTTGCAGGTATTTGGGGAGTGAACCAGGAGATGGAAAATATCTCTCTGTGTCTGCTTTCCAAATAAAATGAAATAAATGAAAATAAATAAATACACACATACTTGTTATATAGACAGCTTTATACTTAGTTTTATAAAACTACAGAATCATAGATTATTTGATTTTGTATTTTAATTTCTTCCTTAAACATACATTGTAGAAATCTTTACAAATCAACTGCTTCACTTGTTTTGTTGTTGTTGTTGTTGTTTGTTTGTTTTAAGATTTTATTTATTTATTTGAGAGATAGAGTTACAGACAGTGAGAAGGGGAAACAGAGAGAAAGTTCTTCCATCTGTTGGTTCACTCCCCAAATGGCCTCAATGGGCGGAGCTGCGCTGATCTGAAGCCAGGAGCCAGGAGCTTCCTCCGAGTCTCCCAAGCGTGCACAGGGGCTCAAGGACCTGGACCTGGGCCATCTTCCACTGCTTTCCCAGGCCATAGCAGAGAGCTGGACTGGAAGAAGAGCAGCCGGGACAAGAACTGGCACCCAAATGGGATATCGGCGCCTCAGGTGGAGGATCAACCCACTGCGCCACAGCATTGGCCCCACTTCACTTGGGTTTTAATGACTGCATAATATTCTACTGTGTGGAAAACTAAATTTTTCAGCTTTTTCTTTGCTCATGGAAATTAATTTTGGTCTCCAGTTTTTTATCACTAGGAACAATATTATGATATTCAAATATCCTTGCATAATAGAGCTTTTGTTATAATGGTATTTATTTCCAGAACTTGGTGCTGAATGAAAGAAAATATTTTCTTACAATTTTATGAATTACTTCCCCCACATATAATAATTTACATTTTCAATATTATAAGACCACCTTTTCTTGCATATCTTACATATGTTTGCCATCATAAGCTTAGTTAATAATTTATTTTTTAGCTGATGATTGGAGTGCAGTATGTCATGAAATATGGGATAGTGTGTAATATGATTCACTCCTCAGTTGGCTGCAATATCTGAGGCTGGATCAGGCTGAAGCCAGGAGCCAGGAACTCCATCTGGTCTCCTATTTGGGTGGCAGGAACTGAAGTACTTGAGCCATCATCTGCTGCCTCCCAGGTGTATTAACCAGAAAGCTGGGTCTTAGCCAGGACTCAAATCGGCAGCTCTGTAGGGAATGCAGGAGTCCTAAGCAGCAGCTTAACCAACTGCACCAGGGTGCTTGCCCCAATTTGATTTGAAGTATTGCCTGTTCCTGTTCTTTATACATTTTTCTACTAAATTATCATGTCCGATTTGAGAAGACCTGATCCCTTCTGTTACATTTTAGCACATTTCTCCAAAAATTGTTTGTATGTTGCCTTTCGTTATTGTATCATTTGCTGTACAAAACCTGTTTTTATATTTATTCAGGCAAGTATATTTACATCAAATGTGTTTGTGCTCTTAGTTAAGAATTTTTCTTCTGATCCTAGACTAAGTTTGAAAATGCCCATATTTTGTCACTCATTTAATTGTTTGCTTTTTTAGTATATGGAAATGAAATACATACTGAACAACACATATACTATGTAGTAATTTACAATAGTAAAATGGACACCATTGTATACCCCCAGGTTAATTGATATAGCATTTTCTCCCAAACATATCCCATTTTTACCTTTCTGCCAATAAATGATGTAATGCATTTGTGTTAATAATACCTTTGCTTTTGTTTATAGTTTTAAGACAAATATGCAACTGTGAACAATGTGTTTTAAGGGTCTACTTGGAGCCCTTTTATTAATGGAATCATGTAAAATGTACTGTCCTACATATTTTGTTCAACATTGTGTTTGTGGAATATTATTTTTAATGTGGTGCGATGCTTTGTATATCTAATCTACTCTAGGATATATTTTTATAGTATTTTATTTTGTTTTTCATATTTTAGTTTTAATCCATCCAGCACTTAATTCTGTTTACCATACACACATCTATTGTTCTTACATTCTATGTAAATTATCAGTCATATAAGCACCTAATTAAAAAAACCTGGCCTTTTGTATACAATGAAAACATTCGTCTTTTGATGAATGCCTATCCCTACTTTCTGTTTTATTCCAGTGATGTTTTAGGTATCCAAATACCTATATCACATCGAGTTGGTTATTGTAGTTTTGATTACACACTAGATTCCAGTAAGGAAAATCAACCCCCAGAATACATACAGAAACTCACCAATTTCATGGTTTGACCTTTGGTGTTTTTTTGTTTGTTTGTTTGTTTTGTTTTTGTTATTTGTTCTTCCACAGAACTTTAAGATTATCTTACAAAATTTAAACTATGACAACAATGACAAAATCTGTTCTGATTTTACTTGGAAATGCTTTATATTATTTCATGAAGTAAGTTCAATTCATTTCCAAAATAAATCCTGCCTGGTTATCTGCCTGTTTTAGGTGTTTTTTCACTCCTTGTGTGAGTTGGAGGTTATTTTTGTAGATTAGTGAATCAGAATGATGTCAAGTTTTCATTTTTCAATCAAAATTGCATTACATCACTAATTGAAGTTAAAAGCTCTCTACTCTTTTCTAGAAGTAGATACAGAATGAGTAAAGGGAAATCTTTGCTCCTCTTAAGGCTTACAGCAGGATCATCTGTGAACCAAGCTGGTCTTTAAGATTTTTGAATGGCCCAGGTATCTCCTTCCCAATCTCAACTTTGATAATAGAGCTATTAATATGTTTTAATTCTTCTTGAATTAATATTAGAAACTGTCATAGAACCATCCATTTTTTCTAAGATTTGAGATTTCTTGCCATCAGTATGTCCAGAATTTTTTCTACTTCTTTTAATCTGTCTTATGTTTGTACTAGTTTCTCCATTCGCATTCTTAATACTTCTGCTTATGCCCCCTCCTTTTTTTTTTCAGTACTTAGACTCCAAAGTATTTATTCTTACAAATACATTTTAGGATTTAAATTTTTTCTTGCCTTTTTTTTTTTAAATTTCTGCTTCTTAATTTCAGATTTTACCTTCTTCATTCTTCCAATCCTTGTTTGTTAATTTGTGGTATACTTCCCAAGAACTTCTACTTGTGTTAAGTTCTATTTTTCCATTTTCTCTTTAATATAGGAAACATTTCAGGTCATAAATATTACTTTTGTATAGTTTTCTTTGTGGAGAACCTTCAGTTTCATGGGAAGTGTTATTCCTTTCACTGCTTTCCTGATAGTAATTTCCTTTTGATCAAAGGACCACTTAACCTTGTGTTGTGTTTTTTAAATTCTGAATAAAGATTTGGTTCCTTGATAACCTACTTAAAAAATTAAATCTTCTGTTTGTGGCCAGTTATGTGTTAGATTTGTTAAATGTCCCATATAGAATGCACACATGTGTTTAATGGCTCTAGAGTTTTATTTATATATTATATCAAATGCTTTAATTCTACCATTAATTCTCCTTATAATAAATATTTTCAATTCCCATAAATTTTTTAAAAATATTTATTTTTTTATTTATTTGTAAGGCGGAGTTACAAAGAGAGAGAGAGAGAGAGAGAGAGAGAGAGACAGGGAGAGAGGTTTTCCATCAGCTGGTTCACTCCCCAAATGGCTGCAACTGCCTGGAGCTGGCCTGATTGGCTGAAACTAGGATTTAGGAGCTTCTTCTAAGTCTCTCACATGGTGCAGGGATCCAAGGACTTGGGCCATTATCTACTGCTTTCTCAGGTGCATTAGCAGGGGGCTAGAGGGACAGTGGAGCAGCCAGAACACCAGGGCCCATATACTGGTGTCGCAGGCAGAGGCTTTACCCATTATGCAACAGTGCCAGCTCCCAAAAAACTTTCACTTAAGCTTCTAAATATGTTTTACATCTGTCATATTCTGGAATGTAAATTCCAGATTGTTTGATAAATGCAATTTTTTAGTAATAAATCATTTTTGTCGCTCTCCTTTTATCTTGCTTTCATGACTTAGAGTTAACATCATCTTGTAATTTTTCTGAAAATAACATTGAAACTCTTGTTCTCTTTTTGTAGCTGTATGTTATCTTTTCCATCAACTTCATACTTTCAACTTAATATAATCATTTTGTTTTAGTATATCTTGTAAAAAGTATGAAGATGCTTTTTGTTTCTTAATTTTGTATCATAATGAGGCTATTTAGGGGGAATCATTTAATTGTACTGGCTGATTTCCATGGTTTTATTTGTTCTGTGTCTCAGTATTTCTTCATAAATTTATAGTGTTCTTTTTTTCCCTGATGTTTGTAGCCCAACATTTTTCAGTCCAGTCTATTTCTTCATCCTTGTTAATTTAGAAATTCTCTACATCTTCCCCTTCTGTTAACATTTAGTTAAATATTCACACACACACACATATGTTATTTTTTGAAATCATGATAATGTTTTCTCAGGAATACACAATGTTTCTCAGGTCCCTACTTCCCTTCTCTATCATAACCCTACTCTCCATCTGTGGCCAGTAGAAACAAACAATCAAGAATGTTTATTTGTCATCTACCCATCATTCTTCTCATGAAATGGGGTAATTGGAATTTTTTTTTAAATCTAAATGCTTTCCAACCCCTTGGTTTTGTTATATTCTGCAGTGTACTGTGTTCTGGGCCATTACTAGAATTTCCTTTGCAGTCTACCAGTAGTTGTCTTTATTACTTACACTATACACTCTCAGAGTGTTGTGCTACATATGAATGAGTAGGTATATGTTTGAATGTGTATGTGTGCATTGGAAGGCTCATAGAATAAGAATTTGTGATGACTTCTCTAACTCTTTGAGGCTGTGTTCCAGGCCCTGGATTGGTTACTTTCTCCTCTATTATGTATCTCAGATGCATTACCCATATGAAAAATTCAGTCTGTAGATAGAACTGTTTTACACAAATTGGAAAACTGCATTTCTGGTCCAAGATTCTAGGCTTACAGTTCTGTTCCTTCAGGAACGGGTACCATGTGCTTTTGAACTTCAAATGTATAAACTATAATCCCACTGCAATTAGTTGTATTTTGGGCCAAATCGTCCTTTCTCCCATGAAGGCCTAAAAGCTCTTCTTTCTACTTCTATGTTCAGTAACTTTATATGATAGATCTAGGAGGAGGTTTTTGTCATCACTCTAGTCTGGACTGTAGTGAACTCTTCCAGCCTGCAGCCTCTAATCTCCCTTCCCTTTAGCAAAGCTTATTCTATTATTCATTTAATTAATGCCTCCCCTCCATTTGTCTTTTCTTCCTCCTTCTGAAGCGGCAAGTATTTCTTTTTTAGTTATCCAGTACATACCAGTTGGTCTTATCCCACAAAGTTTCTTTCTCTTTATAGTTTGTTCTCTGCTTTTATGTATTTTTTTCAGTTGAAGTTCCTGTCAAGTTTATTCTCCTCCTATGATTTGCATTTCATTTGTTATTTGGGAAATCATGGGATGATTGTTTTCTGCTGTTGCTGTTTGTTTGTTTGTTCTCTATTTGAATCCCTTTGCAATTTTGTTAGTTTTCTTTTCAAATTATATTTTGCCTAAAAGAGACTCTTTATTTTCTAGTTGCTTCTTTACTTGATGATTCAGCTATCTCTTCTTGTTAGAATCCAAGAATGGTCTGTTGTCTTTAATCCTCAGTTCTTCCACACATTGGTTGTCAACTCACCCAGCAGAAGCCCAGCAGTAATTAGGTTCAAAGGAAATTGATTCAAAGTTGCTAGCAAAAAATAATTTGTTTCATTCACATCTTACCAAAATCTTCTATTGCTGATTTATTACAATAACACAAAACATTTTGTTTTCTCTGTGTTCTTTAAAATTTGATCAAAACTTGTTATATATCAATTTAGAATAAACAAAGCAAACTTATATTTGCACATGAATTTTAGCACCATAAATTTATAGTGCAAATCTTTCACTAAACACATCCTTAGGCCGGGACAGGAGACCTATTAACCCACCCACACAGAGAACAGATTGTTCATTTTTAGACAATTAAGGTTAATACTACATAAAGTTTTTTCATTATCTTGTGCTTAGACGGTTTCCTCTTAATTTTTAAATACATTTTAATCATACATATTAAAGCTATACATTTCCATTGCTCAGAGTAGCTATACTATTAATTAGAAGAAAATTATCTGGAAAACATTTCGTCATTTGCCTCGAATTTCAGAATTACTGGTTTACAGAAGCAAGTCCTGATTTATTCAGTGTTGCATTTCTATTTCAATTCTTTAAATGCGTTGAAGTGAGGATAGAAACACAAGTACTGCCTAAAGTAATGGAAATCGAATAAATGAATTAAATGGTCAACAATTCAGCTGCAAGAACCATCACATTTAAAACTATGTTCAATTGTCTGGATTGATTTTAGAACTCGCTCATTTCTGTGGAAATAAAATTCTAGTTTTTCCTGCTTTCTCTATGTCCTTTGTTTCTTATCTTTTTAACAACATGAATGTCTACTGAAAACATTAGCCTCTTAATTTTTTGAAATATATTGCTTAGGGACCAGTGTAGTGGTGCAGCAGGTTAAACCATCACTTCTGGTGCTGACATACCATTTTGGAGTCCTGGTTTAAATCCTGGCTACTGTGCTTTCCAATTCTGCTTCCTGCTAATGCACATGGGAAAGCAGCCAATGATCCATATATCTGTACCCTGCCACGAATGTGGAAGACCTAGATAAGAGTTCCTGGCTCCTGGTTCTGTCCCAGGCAGCCCTGATGGTGCAGTTATTTGGAGGGTGGAGCAGCGGATAGAAGATACAGATAGAAGGCCAGCGCCCCGGCTCACTAGGCTAATCCTCCGCCTAGCGGCGCCAGCACACCGGGTTCTAGTCCCGGTCGGGACACCGGATTCTGTCCCGGTTGCCCCTCTTCCAGGCCAGCTCTCTGCTGTGGCCAGGGAGTGCAGTGGAGGATGGCCCAAGTCCTTGGGCCCTGCACCCCATGGGAGACCAGGAGAAGCACCTGGCTCCTGCCATCGGATCAGCGCAGTGCGCCGGCCACAGCGCGCCAGCCGTGGCGACCATTGGAGGGTGAACCAACGGCAAAGGAAGACCTTTCTCTCTGACTCTCTCATTGTCCACTCTGCCTGTCAAAAAAAAAAAAAAAAAAAAAAAAAAGGTACAGATAGATACAGATATTTCTCTCTCTCTCTCTCTCTCTCTCTCTCTCACACACACACACACACACGTTCTCACTAGTCTCTTCTCTCTCTACTACTCTGCCTTTTAAATAAATAAATCTTTTAAAATACTTTAAAATAAATATGCTTAATGATGAAAGAAAAAGCATCTTTTGAATCCAATTAAGATAAAAGTTCAACTGAATATGATTTTAACTATCATCTTTGTGTGTTGGTCTTTTTTTAGGGGTAGTATTAAACTATACTTCTGTTCTGCCACCCTAGATTTCCCCCTTCTGGATTTTATTCCTTTACTCAAGTTTCTTGAATGGCAAATTAAAACCTAAGGATTTATTTGCTCTTGACCATGCACAAGGAGCCCATATTCTCCTCTTCAATGCTGGAGTTCTTAATCACCTGAATATATAATGCAATTACAAGACAAAAATAAGAAAGCAGAGCAAACACAGAGAAAGAACAATACAACTGATGAGGTAAAACTACTTCCATAGCACAGTGATAAATGGAAATCAGCCAGAAGTTGTTCTCTGCAGACAATGAACCAATTGAAGACGGGACACAGAACTTCCAATGGTGATGTCTGCATCAGTATAAGTCTTTGAAAGTCATTATCATAGTAGTGAATGTTTAATGGATGTCTATTCCATGCCAGACATTGTAATAAGTGCAAATTTTTCTTTGTTCTAAACTTACGAAGTTTCTTCATAATTTTATTTGCCACTTTTTAAAGAAGGACGTTTATATAGTTTATATTAGCAATAAAATTAGAATTCAATCCTGGTTTATCTGAACTGTAGTTCTTCCTCATAACTTATATGCCATACATTGTATTCTCTATCATTTTCACCATAATCATCAGAGTTGAAGATAGTGTAGAGGGAAACACATGGATTTCATCTGTTAATACTAAATTTCCATGAATAAATTCAGTAAAGATACGCGGAGGGAGAGCAATGGTCCTTACTATGATTTCTAGTCCCATATTCCCTGGAAGAAAAATGGGATCATGTATATTGTCCTGATATTGAGATTTAGCATGGAAAACTACAAATAGCAGTATAAAGTATCAAGAGACAGACAAAAGTACTTAATATATAATTACAAGTTTCATGTTATTTAAGTTGTTAAGTTTGAATACCAGTGAGAATCTTGCCAAGAAATCAGCTTCCCGAAGTTTTCCAGATGAGAAAATCTAAAGGCTTAGATCAAACTATCAGCACATTGTGGCCCACATTTACAGTTTCGTCCTTATCTCCTCAAATTACATGTGTTCAGAGGCAAGTTTGTATGTTCATCTATTTAATAATATATGTGCACATAGACAAATATGACTTATATGTACATATATATAAACATAAATGGATTAGTGAATGGATGTGAGCATCACATTTTGATTAGTAACTTCATATCTACACTAAAGTTGTCATTATTTCAAGAAGGACTTTATGACTATTCAGTAGATTTTCTTATTTCACAATAGAAATCTGTAATGTAAAGGGCTCTTCTCTTTCTTTCTTTCTTTCTTTCTTTCTTTCTTTCTTTCTTTCTTTCTTTCTTTCTTTCTTTTTGCTGATTGTTCCTTTATTGAGCATATGGGAAATAGTACTAAACACATACATTTCTAAATAAAATTTGGGTTAGTTCAGGTAATGCTTAGTGATTACAGAGAATGTTTTTTCATATATTTGTCATTTTGGCAGTGTAGTTATATCACTTGCATCAGATCTTTATTTGTAATGTCTGCATTGTTCTACCTTCACCTAGACCTCTCTCTGACATCCATAACAAAATTTAGATCTGTGTTTAGCTCAATTTACCAAATTACCACAGACTTGTTTTTTCCCTGCCTAAATATCGTTGTTTATATTCTTATTTTTATATCTATTTTTAATTAATTAATTAATTAATTTTTAAGACACAAGCCCAGCTGCTGCCTTGGCTGCCTCCTGGGAGCTGATGCTTGTCTGTTGCCCTTCTGTTGCTTCAGTTCAGAACTGTCCTAGCTCTTTTTTCTTTTTATGATTTATTTATTTTATTTGAAAGGCAGAGTCATAGAATGAGAAAGGGGGTGGAGATACAATCATCCATCCCTTAGTTCACTCCCCAAATGGCCACAAAAGCTAGAGCTGGTCTGATTGGAAGCCAAGAGCTGGGAGCCTCCTCTGGGCCTCTCACATGGTATAGGGGCCCAAGCATTTTCCCAGGTGCATTAACAGAGAGCTGGATCAGAAGGAGGCACCAGGCCCCAAACAGGAGCCCACATGGGATGCTGGCGACACAAGCCTTTACCAGCTATGCCATAGAGAGGCCCCTAATACCATTGTATAAACCAAATTTCTTGCAGTAAAGTTCTTCCTCACATCAATTTACACACCTCTCTATCTCCAAGCACCATGTACCCAATGGGTTTATGGAGCCTCATTCTTCATTATGAATAAATAACTAATAATCATTTTGCACATGAGGAAAGCTGAAACAGAGATAAAACCAGGAACAGAACAAACTATGTTTTTAATTATAAAGTTTATTCTCAAGGTTAGAACAGATATTGAATGCAATAAATAAAACTGGACACTACTGAAGGAAAACAAAATAAACAGAATAATACTTGGTAAAATATTGAAGATTGTTGAGCTAAAGGCAGTTAAATTTGGGGGTGAGAGTTGCTTTTTTAGTCTGCCTAATGGCAGGACATACATTCTTGCTTACTGTAGACAGCTACTACCAGTCCTGAGATGGTACCACAGGATTTCAGAGAAATCTATGAACAAACTTTCTGCCATAAGTCTAACTTCTCATGGTTTTCTCACCTTTGAGAGACTAGAATTGCTTGCTTTATTTGTTTTTTCATTAATCTAAGATTTATGATTATTTCTTAAAATACTAGTTAAGAAGAACCCCTGAGCCATTGCTTTAAGATACTTTCTCTCCAGAGAGAATTAATTTTCATCCATGTGGTGGGCAAGACTGCTGTAATCAACAGTTATTAAATGCAGTTTGTTTTTTCTTGTTCATCTGTCTTTTGTTATGGAAACAGCTTAATTGCAAATTTTAGGGAGCTGGAGAATATTCTGTTTTCCTCTTCTTCATTATATAAAAGAAATAGAAAAGAAGGAAGAGTTTTAAGGAATTAAAACACAAGGAAAAATATTTTAAAAGAAAATTTCAAATGGAAAAAATTTGAAATATCTAAGAGAATAAAAGGTTCAGAAAGAAAGTAACAGAAAAAGATGAAAACTAGTTTTGGATGAGAATGGCCAATATCAAATTGTTATCATTACTGGTGTGTGTATGTGGAGTGTGCTGGTGACTAACAAATGAATTTTACAAAATGATCTTATTAAGGCTGACAATATCTAGATTGATGATGTCCACTAAGTGCTTGGGACACTGTTGTAAAGCTTGTTACTATAAAATTTCAGATGATGAGAGAGAAAATATAAAAAACTTACAGAGAAAAAAATAGATTCCCTAAAAAGGATTAGGTTTCAAGCTGTCATTTATCAGACCATTCAGTAATAAATTCCTGTCATCATGACTATGCAAAATCATCAACATTAACAATGCCAAACAAGATTCAGCCTGGAATTCTATGCACCACTGAACAATTAATTAAACATAAAAGTAGAATGAAGATATTTTAGTTGCACTAATTCTCAAAAATGTTACTTCTCCTGCACACATTTTTAGGAGATGGCAGGAAGATATTCCCAAGCAAAATAATTTAGATAAAGAAATGAGAAAACAAAGGAAGAGGAAGACATGTGATGTAGAAAACTGGGCTTCAACATAAGAAGGTTAAAGTAACTACATAAGAGGCCAGCGCTGTGGCATGGCAGGTAAAGCCGCTGCCTGCATTGCTGGCTCCCATATGGGTGTCAGTTCAAGACCCGGATGCTCCACTTCCGATACAGCTCTCTGCTATGTCCTGGGAAAGCAGATGATGGCCCAAGTCCTTGGCCCCTGCATCTGTGTGGGAGACCCAGAAATGAATAAGCTCCTGGCTCCTGACTTTGGATGAGCACAGCTCTGGCCATTGCAACCATCTGGAGAGTGAACCAGTGGATGGAAGACCTCTCTCTCTCTCTCTCTCTCTCTCTCTCTCTCTCTCTTTCTCTGCCTCTCTGTAACTCTGCCTTTCAAAGAAATAAATAGATCTTTTAAAAAAAGTAATTACTTCAGAGGATGGTATTTAGGGTGTCCCTACATGAAACAAAATAATCCAAATGATTTTGTGCAACGAGATTTCAAAGCAGTCAGAATAGACATGGAAGGATATCACTAGAAACAAACAATAAAATTAATAAGTGGTGAACTGAGAAATTGCTCCATGTTTTTGAGTACCCTGTAAAACTCCATTCCTCTTAAAGATTTTGGAGGGAATTCATGAGACTAAACTGAATAATTCATTCAGAAATATTTACATTAAAAATCATAATATCGTGCATAATTCAATTGGGAATAATATTTTACAAGAACAAAAACATAAACTGATTATTGACCAGGCCAAAAGTTGTGGAACTTTACCTGCAGACTGAAAGATGGGGAAATTTGTGTGTGTCTATGTGTGTGTGTGTTTGTATTTGTATGTGTGTATGTATGTGTGTGTGGTAAGAACTAAGACTAAAGCCTTTTAGTGTCATTAGATTTTTTGAGAAATCAAGAAATAGTTCTGGCACATTATTTAGAAACATGGTAGCAAACACCAGAGGAATGAACCCATGTTGAAAGCAATTACTAGATTTATGCAGCTGAATGCTACTAGACTTGAAGTACTATGTGACTTGTCAGACCATGGTATTTGATAGCAAGTATACAGATAGAAGGAAAAATTAAGTATGGTTTCATGATACCAAATTGAAAATATTTCAAAAGCTAATTTGAATGTAATAACTTTTTTCTAATTTTTATCATTTTTGGCATAACAATTGTATTTCCAGTCTTATTTTCATTTATTTCAAAGACAAAAGCTTCCATGTTTAGCATGATATTAAGTACATTTTAAAATGTGCCCTACATTTTTGTGGATTGAATCAATATAGATTCACATTAAGATATATGGAAATAGGCAAATAAAATATAACAGCCCTCTACTCGGATTCTACAAGAAGTCCATTTCCTCCAACTCTTGTTTGTCCATCAAGATCTCTGGCTGTACCATTTTTCAGTTCTCTACATATCCAAGTTATCTGTTGTATTCTTATCCCTCTGAGGTCTTATTAAATGAATACCTACCTGATCTGATAAACAAACTATTCTGTGTAAGATGCACAAAGGAGCTAATTATAGCCTAGTAACTGTACATTGCAACTGTGTGCATTCCGACAGGCCAGACACAAAGGAGAAGGATCCAATGCAGAGTATTCAGATGTTGTGAAGTGTGGAATCTGTTTTTGACAGATGGGTTTCTCAGATCATTTATCTTCAGCTGCTACACGTAGGGCAGGCGCCATGTCCTGCTTGCACCCTTTTGTATCATCATTATTCAAAGGCATACCATGCAAGAATTACATACCATTAATTTTTATTAAGTGCAGATTGCTCTAGTGGTTTTTTTTTATTTTCTTAAGAATTCTTCTGTCTTTTGTCTTTGCAAGCAAATATCTTTCTCTGGCTATGCAATTTACCATGTTACCATTTAATCAATAAATACTCTTTGAGTGCTTACATGTTATAAGTTTTGTTGAAGAAACTTGAAGTACCAGTATTGGAGACACTTCACTGAAACAAGATTTCTAACTAAATTTCAAGAGATGATAAATAACAGATAAGATGACATTAAGTTCAATATTTTAGTTGTTGAGCGTATTTACTATAATCCATTTCCTTGTATGCCAAGCTCTTTTAGGTTTCAATGAAGTAACAGCAAGAGCTTTTTAAAAGTTTACTGTTTTTGTCATGTGTGTATGTATATTATCTATTCTAGACCTGCAATCCAAAAAAAAAAAAAAAACCTTTGAAGCTATCAGACTTGTTATATCTGATAAATAACAAAGAATTATGCTTTAACAAAGAGAACTTTTCTAAAATATATTTGAAATACATGGCTGTTAGAGTGCTGGTCACTGTTGTTCCGTTTTGAAAAGTCTAGTGAAAAGCTACTTAGTTGGTTGCATATGAAACTTAATTATTAAAAATATTCTTGTCTCTTCTGACAAGCCACTAGTTTGTATTATAAACTACTTTTCTTTTTTAGAAGTGATTTTTGTGACAATATTTTGTAATAAAAAAGGAATGTGATAATACATTTTTCTGAATTTTCTTTTTCATCAAAGATGAAAATTGAGCTAAACTTACGACTGAGCTAAAGTAAAATAGTTTTGCTGAGGTAGGGTCACAGAAAGTTTTCAAAAACTGAAGTCTCTAACATCCATTATTTATGCAGTTACTATGGGAAAACTTTAAGACCAAATGCCAGTTTTAATATTTTATAACTGTAGTATTTTTCTTTAATCCTTGTTCCTAGAATCATTAAATACATGGAATCAGAGCATCTAAAGATGCTTTTTAAGGTGGCTGGTTAAGTATTACTCTAAGAGAAGAACCATTTATTCCTCATTACCAGTGCCTTTTTCCCAAACAATAATTAAATCTTAATCTAGTTTATATAAACCATTGGTTTTAAGTATCATTTTATCATGTGTAATTATTGTGATAATATCTTATAATTATTGTTTGATAATGAATGACCATTATTAGCACAGTTTTTTCTGATGGAAACTGAAAAAATAAATCCACATGTTCCAACAAAAGCCCATCAAATGGTTCCATTTTTACTCTGTTATACATTCTCCTTGACCCCATTCATTCTATGCACAGTTTTGAGGTACACAGAAATACTTTTTACCCTTTTCTAGGCACTGTTATGATTATTATCTTTTAAAGCTTAAATTCAGTAGAATTTTTAAAATCTATTGAGAAATCCAGCATTACTTAGAAGTCTAGTTTTCTCTTTTCCAGGAACTGAATGCCATGTTATTATTGTCAAATAAAATTTCATTTGTATTTGACATTTTAGGATTTTTCAAGTCATTCTGTTCATTTAGTGTATAGGCTTTCTAATGTGGTTGAATCTGCGTTTAAGACAAATATTAATTGTGTAAGTTATATGCATGTTGCATTGCATATGATTAAAGAACTCTTACTCTCTGTAATGATAATAGATTACAACATTTCTCTATGTGCCAACATTGATTATCATACATGGCCCTGAAATGGTTTCTCCATAAAATAGTTCCAGGTCATTAGGATAATCTTTGTTGAAATATTGTTAGAGTACATGAGAATAAAAGATTTCTTTTGCAATATTTCACCCAACTGTTCCTAAGGGTGTATGTTTTTGTACTGTGTTGTAACATATTGATTCACTGAAAAACTAAATTTTCACTGTGTATATAATCCTTCTCCAATAGGATAACCCACATTGAAACTGAAAACTCAGTTCAGGATAAACTACAAAGATTGGTCTGGCCCTTTTTGGATAGTTTAGGTGCCTTAATTTCTCTGTTGTTGTACTGTTAACTTTTACACAAGCTACTATCATGATGTTTAGATGTGTCTCTCTCTTTGACTAGACTGGCTCCATGAGAACAGACCACACATCTTTTTAATTTTATGATGTAACAGTTGGTATAGTTTAAGTTCAAGTTAAATATTTACTAAGCAGCTGAATAAGTGAATGCATTGTAGGATGTATGGATGGATATATTAACAAAAGTTGTTTAGAATTTGAATAAAATTGAACATCATTTAAAAAGATTTATTTGTTTATTTGAAAGGGAGAGTTACAGAGTGAAAGAGAGAGAGAAAGTGAGAGAGAAGAAAATAGAGGTCTTCCATCTGCTGGCTCACCCCTCAAAGAGCTGCTCCAGCTGGTGTGGTCCAGGCCAAATCTTGAGCCTGTAACTCCATCTCTGTATCCCGTGTGGGTGTCAGAGGTCCAAGCAGTTGGGCCATCTTCTGCTGCTTTTCCAAGTGAATTAGTAGGTGGCTGGATCAGAACTGAGCAGCCAGGACTAGAACAGGCACTCATATGGGATGCTGGCATAGCAGTGTGTCTTAACCTGCTATGCCACCACGTCTGCCCCCAGATGGAGTATCTTGAAATAATATCAAACCTAGACATCTTAAAATGGTTTATGCTTTGCAAATGAAGATACAAAAACAAATGTTTCATCCACAAGTACGCTTATGAGTAATAGAAATATTGTCAATAAAATCATCTTAAAATTTAAACACTAAATTGCTTATATGTATATGAAGCTTGGAATTAAAAATGGTCAGATTATTTAAATATTAGCAAATTTACCAATAAGGAACTTTTTCATAAATATGATTTTTAAAAATAGGCATGATAATACATTTAAAAAATTTTAACCATATATTTCCCCCCAAATCATACAAAATGCTTTCAATTCTAGCTCATTGTATTGTTAAGTATGAAAATGGTCTGGAAACATGCAGAAATATAAATGCACAGTGCAGTAAATTATTCTCCCCCCAGAAATTAATCTCTATTCTCAATTTTGTTCTTTTTTATTATTTGGAGGGCAGACAGATTGCGGGTGTGGGTTGGTGCAGAACCATCAGGTGATTGGTTGGCCCATGCTTGAGACGTCTGAAGTCAGGACCCTGGAACTCCTTCTGGGTCTCCCATGCAGGTAACAGGGACTTGGGTACACACTTAGTGCCTCCCACAGAGTGTGCATTATAAGGGAGCTGGATTGGAAGTGGAGAAGCAGGGACCTGAATCATGCACTGAGATACAGGATACAGACATCCCAAGTGGCAATTTCACTCAACCCTGACTCTATAACCCTTCTTTACCACCGCATACTATATCATACTTTACTATATTTTACTTTTGCTGATTTCTGAAGTTTTTATAAATTGAAACACAGAGAATATTTTTCATCTCTATTATGTCTGCAATATGTACACACATTAAGTATGGATAGCTCTAGCTTCACATATTTATTACTCCATAGTATACTCATAAATATTATATCAATTTATAAATTCAACTGATGGACATTTGAGTTGTTTACATATTTTGTCAATTATAAATAATACAGCAGAGATCATTCTCATAAATGTTTTCTGCAGCAAAGGCAAGCTAATTTTTGTTGGGCTTATACCTTTGAGTATGTACTGGAGACTCATTTCTTGGCTTGCCATAGCTAGAATCAAACTTATTTCCTAGGGAGTTTGATCTAGTTTGCATGCCCAACAGCAGTGCATGGCAGTGTGTTTTTCCCCATATTATTTCCAACATGATTTTGCCAGTCCTTTTAATTTTAGCTGTGCTGGTATGTGTAGTTTAATCTATTTCATTTATTAAATTCAAATTAATATTCCATGGTAATATGTACTGTACTGTTATTAAATTTAAAAGTGTATCAATTTTGAGATTTATTACTTTATCTAAAGTCTAAAGTAATTCTTATAAATTATGTGTTGTCAAGTCTCAATATATCAACACATCTGTTTTTTTTTTTTTTAGTATTTTGTCCTTTAGCCTATGTATATATTTGTCAGATGAAATACCAGCTCCCAGAATGTAAATGTAAACTATGGAATAACCTGTTATCTTCCCAGTGAGGTATTTTCATTTAGTTTGAATTTCTCTTCATTTCATTAAAACTCATTTTTCTCCTATGCAAATAATTCCACTAGGAAAGATAAGTACACAGAACTTTAGAACAGTTTTCTCATTTTGATTTACCACAAACTACATTGACATTTTGAAAAGTCATCTAATATTTCTTTCCAATGTATTTACTAAAGTTGTATTGCAATTTCTTGCATACTTTCCCATTGATATTTCCTCAAATGCTTAGTGATCATTGATCTTCTTTATTCTTAAAGTAAGGCAGTATTAACACACACACTTGTGAGCTTTGTTTAGGCAATTGAAATCTTACCATTGAGCAGACTTTGGAAAATTATGCTGTTACTTTCTAGGGATCCAAAAAAGGCCAAAATGAGGAAATATTTCCCTCTCAGTAGTTTCCCAAGCAAGGTATCCTAGGTTTCTCAAAACAACTCCTCCAGTGTTGGTTTGCCAGAACTTTTGCTTTTTGCCATGCAATAACACATGAGCACTGGGTCTTCTGCAAACCAGAGTGAAGATTGAGAGGGGAGGTTAGGAAATGTCTCCGTTTCTCAGGTCATTAGAAACTTCCACAGGTGTTGGCATTCCTTCACATTCACTGCCCTGTTTACATTGTTCTGTGTTCTGCCTTTTCCTATGAGATTCAAGACTGTTGATTTATCTACTAATGTTTTATCTTCCAGAGGTGTATCTTGAAATAGCTTACCTTTAATATTTTTCCCTGATTTACTCTGTTGGGGAGTGATTCATATTTCTGCACCAATGGACTTTCATTAAGGAGAAATGATAAATATACTCTCAAAACACCTTACTGGATTCATACAGAAAAGCATTTGTTTTCTCATTGGTGGTCGAGAAGAAACAGGCCTTCTTCAATGAATGTTTCATTTTATCTCTTAAAGACTCATAAAAATTTTGTAAACCATTACCCTTCTCACATTCTCTAGCTCAGTGTTATAATATTAAACTGGATTAGCTTTTTTTCACATTCAATACTCCATGTGATATGGACTGCATATTTATAAGTTAAAAGGGATAGTGGTTTCCTTTCTGTTTGTTTTAAAGCTTTATTTATTTATTTGAAAGTCAACAGGGTGTGGGAGGGGGGACTGGAGAAGGAGAGAGATATTCCATCCACTGGTTCAATCCCCAAATGGATGCAACAGCCAGGGCTTGGTCAGGCTGATGCCAGCAGCAAACTCCATGCTGGTCTCCTACACCAGTTGCACAGACCCAAGAACCTAGGCCATCACCTGCTTCCTTCCAAGGCACACTACAGTGGAGCTCTATTGGAAGTGGAGCATGCAGGAATTGAACCATCACTCTGACATGGGATGCTTGGATCCCAAGTGGAGGCTTAACCCACTGCACCATAATGCAAGCCCCTGCTTTTGTTTTTAAGTGCATTTTTTGTACCTTCTAATACTAGAGTAACTTTTTGCTTCATAAGGTTTTTTAGAACACATTTCTTTCTTGCTTCTTCCTCTTTTTTTTTTTTTTTTCCCTAGGATGACCAGAGGGAGAAGCTCTTACACTCTGAGGATTAACCTAACTTTAAATGCTTACGGGGGCCGGCGCCGTGGCTCACTAGGCTAATCCTCCGCCTAGCGGCGCCAGCACACCTGATTCTAGTCCCGGTCGGGGTGCCTGATTCTGTCCCGGTTGCCCCTCTTCCAGGCCAACTCTGCTGTGGCCAGGGAGTGCAGTGGAGGATGGCCCAAGTGCTTGGGCCCTGCATCCCATGGGAGACCAGGAGAAGCACCTGGCTCCTGCCATCGGATCAGCGCGGTGTGCCGGCTGCAGTGCGCCGGATGCGGCGGCCATTGGAGGGTGAACCAACAGCAAAGGAAGACCTTTCTCTCTGTCTCTCTCTCTCACTGTCCACTCTGCCTGTCAAAAAAAAAAAAAAAAAAATGCTTATGGGGGACCAGCTATAAAATCTTGCACATGAAACTTTTGAAAGTGGCTTAAGTTCATAGCACCCTCACTGTTCTCCTCCCATTGTTCTATTCACATGTTACATGTGTGATGGTGACGGCAATCAGAATTATGAAATAAAGCATAATGCCAATTGTTTTCTCAGAAATTTTAAGATAGTTTGATGTTGTCATCCATGGCCTATGCTACTGAGGATAAATCTTATATTTCTGAAGCAAATGTGATGATCTTCTTTTTCAATTATTAAGTATTTTCCAAGTCCTATATTTTGATTCATCTATTATTTCCTAAACCTAGTGTATCTGAAAATATCTTTTTTATATATACTTTAACAGCTTCAGTGGCTATAAAATAATTAAGGAAGGACCATTTTCCCATTAAATAATGTTAAAATTCCATTGCGATATAACATTTAGTGATGACTGTTGATGGTTTTCTTGTTGTCACACTTCATAGTTTATTTTATCTGCATGTATATATATTAGGGGGAGCATTTTTTCTCTTATGATTTTTCCCAAGATATACCCAGATGTGGATCTCTTTACATTTATTTTGCCTTTCACATAATGAGACTTTTCAATTTCCAAGGACATGTCTTCTTTTCAGCTCACTAAACTTGTGTTAATTTACAGTCTTTTATTGCTTCCCTTCTGTTTGTTCTATTTCCTCCTTCAGTAATACTTATAATTATGGGGATTGACGTCCATGACTTATCCTCTATATCCTTTAGTGGCTGTCACAACATTTTCATTTCTTCCTTTTTTTCTGTAAATTTAAAGACTACTTATCAAATAGATTGTCTACTTTATGTCTTGATTTTTAAAATATTTTTAATATTCTCATCAGAGTTTCAGGTGTTTAAACTCTCTCTTTCTGTCTCTTTCTCTCATATCTAATCCCTCCCACTGTTTCTCTTTTTCTGTCTCTTTTTCACATGCACACACATATACACAGGTACACACACACACACACAATACTCACATCCATACAAGTCATGCTTGGAGAAAAATATGGGTGACAGACATACATATAGAAAAATCAAGCAATTTATTAATAACATATGTATCCATCTTTCCTTCATAACTGACACTTATTTTGTATTGTTGAAGATACTTTTTACCCCAAAAGCATAAGTATTTTTCTTTTGTTATAGCTTTGATTAGTTTTTATTATTTGCTAACATTTAGTTCTATATTCAGCAGAACATTACCTTTGTAGTATCAGTCAGTAATTGGTTTCACTTGATTTCCCTTTATTGAATAATTTACCCTTTCATACTGATATGGAATGTCATTTCTATCATGTTCCATGATTTTTTTTTCCTGAGCTCTCTGTTAGTTTCATTTTATTCAAGCCAATAGCTAATGTTTCAAATACTCTGGTTTAAATACTATTAAATAAATTCCATTTCTCAAGAACAATACACACTCCTTGTTTTCTTCCCAATTTATCTTAAATTTGGGTCTCAATTTAGTCAAATTTCAGTTTGAGATATAAATTTTCAAAAGAGATTTGTTGGAATTATTAATGGGAGTATGTTGATTTCATAGAATAATCTTAATAGTTAAATTTCTTTAGGATAGCTTTAGAATATGTAAATAACATAAGCATATGTATTTATTCAATTCTCAAACACAATGATGCAATATTATATTGTGTCCGTTTTACAGAATAAAAAATTGAGATGTAGAAAATTTACGACTGTTGCCTCAGTTAACAAAGCTAAAATGTGGTGAAGGTTTCCAGATCATCCAGCTTTATAGTCAATGTTGTGATGATGGTAAAACTATGTTATTTTATCTTACTTCCACCGCTAAAAATCTTATTAGATGCATTTCCCCCTCAATTTTTAGATTCATACATTCTAGCACCTGGATTTTTTTGTGCACATTAGACAATAAATATTTCTTAAAATTAATGAATTTAAATATAAGTATAAAAACATGAACTGTAGAAATACCTAGGACTTCTTAGAAAGATTCACATTTCTATTACTGTTATTTTCCAGTATATCAATAAATGGTGCTTAATTTGTAATTTTTTTTATTTGACAAGTAGAGTTATAGACAGTGAGAGAGACAGAGAGAAAGGTCTTACTTCCGTTGGTTCACCCCCCAAATGGCCGCTATGGCCAGCACTGGACCAATCCAAGGCCAGGATCCAGGTGCCTCCTCCTGGTCTCCCATGCAGGTGCAGGGGCCCAAGCACTTGGGCCATCCTCCACTGCCCTCCTGGGCCATAGCAGAGAGCTGGACTGGAAGAGGAGCAACCGGGACTAGACCCTGGCTCACATATGGGATGATGGTGCCAGGAAGAGGATTAACCAAGTGAGCCACGGCGCCAACCCCGCTTAATTTGTATTTTTAAGCTTATCCAGTCATCTATCATTTATGCATTTTGAAGCATTACACTTTTCTATGTGTCACTTCAAAGATAATATTATATTATCACACCCTACTGTATGTTATTAATAAAAGCCTAAAAGATAACATTTTTCATATCTTTACTGTGATTTCCAAAGAAATGCAGGCCTTGAATATGTTTTCCCCCTATCAGTACACTAGGACCCAAGAATCCCCAATGTGTCAGGCAATTTTCAGACCATTATCACATATCTGTAGTTAATGCCAGGCAAACTTCGGAATCTCTCATAGCAGAGGCAATTTATTTTCACAATCTTGAATCAAACACTTGTTAATTTGTCTTTTCAATTTGCCTTTTCAATTTGCCATGTCCCATCCTCCTGGTTCTTTTCCATTTTTCTAGAAGCAAGTTTCTCCATTCTGTATAGAATATTGATTATTAAAACCTTAGTCTTAAAATCATCTTGTACAGAATTCATCACTCAGACAAATTTATTTATGGAGAGGTACATTGATGATATTCATGATTACATGCATATTTAAGATAGAGCTAAGTTGTTTACAGATTTATAGGATAACTTCCTAGTTCTTCAAAAAATGTTTTTTATAAGATTTTAAAGTTACACATCAGTTGTTTTATATTTTACAAATTTCTACTTTTTCCACCAGTTAAATTATGACACTATTTCATCTCTATTTTCTTTACCACTTAATATTTTTAATCTATCTTTAAAACCTGTAAAAGATGTATGAAGAAATGTCCTCTCAATTACAGTTTGGGACTGCAATTATTTACTTTAACTTTATACAAGGACAAAACTAAAGTGGAGGCATGTCTGATTCCAATGTTTGAGATACTAAGAACAGTGTTATGGTGTGGATATGGTTTGTCACACAAACATTCACGTGTTGGAGGCCGGTTCCTTGTTAAGAGGTGATAGAACTTTAAGAGGGTGGGTTTGAGTAAGAGGTAATTAGACCTTAGGTGCACATTCCAAGAAACAGATTAATACAGTTCTGGCAGGATGCTGTTAATTTCCTAGAGACCGGGTTATTACAAAAGAACAAGCCTGTCCCCTCCAGGCTTTCTTGTGACCTCTCTTTTACACATTACACTGGCCACTCCTACACATTCTCTTGCAGTGTGATGTCTTCTGCCATATTGTAACTAGAAGGTCTTCAGTACAGGCTAAATAATTGGGTTGCCTGATCAGTTCAGCCTCCAAAACTGTATGTATGGTAAATAAATCTCGTTTCTTCATAAAAGTACATAATCTCAGGTATTTTGTGGGTGATCCTGTGCCTGGCTGGAAGACTGCCTGCCTAGCCCATGCAGGAGGTTAAGAGGGCATGGCACACCATGCCTCCCAGAAAAGACCCTGGTCAGGGGCTCAGCTCACTGAGACTCATCCATGACCTGACTGCTGGCAGGTGACAGAGGCCCCAGGCACATGTTCCCCATCCCTGCTTCCTGTTGAGGGCCTTGTAATTGTCAATTGGATAAACAACTCCCAGGTATGGCCCAAACCCATAAGACCACCTGGAAGGCTATGTGGGCTACATAACCTTCAAGCTGATTAGAGAAGCATAACAGTGCCAATATTGCCGTTAGCCTATAGAATTAGTGTTGCTATCCTGAACTAGCTATTCCCGTTTGCCTGCCCCATAAAAGCCTGTGCCTGGTTGTTAATAAATGGTCATGTTCACCAAAACTGTCTCCCATGCTTCTTGTTGAAGAGCACCATTGCCCCACCACCCCGACAGTGTGGGCCTCGTAGGATGAGCCCACAGTATTTTGTTATGGCAATGGAAAATGTGCTAAGACAATGAGAATATTGTCTATCCCTACTTAAAATAGCTCACAATGGTGTGCAACAGGGTAGCTTGTCAAAAAGACAAATCACAAAGCATAACACTCTTATTAAGAAAGTTATGTCATGCATTTACCTGATCTTCACTGGGAGGATTGATCTGACTTTTGACAGTGGGTAAAATATTTTTATGCAGAAAGTGGAGAATAGTTTTCCAAACAGAGGGTATGACATATGCAAATATAATAGAGTCAGGAAAGGGCTAGAGGTAAGGGAAAATGGTGACACGGTGTGACTGGTGTGAAGATTAAGGTGGCAAAAGGTGAGGACAGGGCCAGATTGTGTGGAATCTTTGCTTCATTAAACATGCAATCTCTTAATCAAAAGTTTTTTTTTTTTAAGTTTCTATGTGCATGTGTTTTTAAAAATAGGGCTTTTAATTTAAAAATATGGTATCCTGATTCATAAAAGATTTTGTTGGATATCCTGAGAATTTATAAATATTGTTTTGGTGACAAGGATTGTTTTGCAAATTGAGAAGACCTATCAACCAATTTGTGAAAACAATCTGTTACATGGGTACTCATCTAATTATTAGCAAAATTATTTTTCAACAACCACTTAAAATCTTTCAGGTAAATGCTATCCTGTGGCCTTCTAAAAATGCTCTTTTCTCACCTTTGTTTGAGCCATCTCTTTGATCGGAGATTGCCTCTGACTAGATTGGTCTTCTTTAGTGCTAAATAGTTGCCCAAGTCAATCCCACAAACCAATAGATGTAAGAGTTTTCCTCTCCTTTTGTCTGTTAATTTATTGCTCAAAGTCACCCTTAATGGAATGACCTTGATATTTGGGAATAAACTGTGAGAAACATATGCACTCTACTCTTAAACCTCAAAACCATATTATTAGCATAATCACTATATACTTTCTGATTCACTGAAAAGCAGTAATGGCAATCACACTTTATGATTATCAGAAATCACTTGAACTGGAAAATAAATGCTTCCAATTGCAGGCTCCTTGTGATTACTGAATCTCATTTTGACTAGATAAAACATTATTATTAGACAATTTCTGTGTCACATCCTTTACTTTCCTACTTGGGTGCTGCTGAGAATTGATGATTTATCAACACTTAGTATCCTCATGTTCTTGTATATCATATACTACTCATTATTTTATCATTTGATCTTATCACACATTAACTTCATTCCCCTAGAAGAAGTCACCAAGATCTCGTGGGTTAATATGAATTTGATTTTGTTCTGTTTGGACCTATTTCTGTTTATGGTAGCTGTGTTTCAGAACCCATTTCTATTTCTGCTCTTAATGGAAAAGCTGGCTAAATCTCAATTTGACAACAGTGTATCTCAATATTTTATTTCCAATGTTAATTTATACATGCATAGACAAATTGAAAGTTTTTGAATTTGCAAGGAATTGATGGAAGAGTCGTTTTTGGAAACATGATATAAATAAAATGATTTCTACTACTTGAAAGTCGATTCTGGAAGTGAAATAACTATTGTTGAGCTACTGTAATTAAAGATCAGTGATCTGAAAGAGCTAATTACCCAAGATCAATGTTGATGGTATTCTAAAAATTTGTTTCATATCAGTCTCAGAGTGTTTATGTCAGGGGAGACTTTCTTATCCAGCACACAAAATATCAGCACATTCATTAGATAAAGTTTATAAAACTCAGATATCATCCAGTAATTTCATAGTTGGCAAGTGCAATATAAAGCTGGAATTTATTTCAATTACAATTCTTTTCCCACATGTTAAAGCTATTTTAACCTTTAGCAGCATACAATTATTACAGAATAGATCATTTTTAATGATTCATTATGTATGAGGTCATTTGACAATGCAATTAGCTTTGTGATGAAAATTTCTATTCTTTTGATCATTCTGTACCTATAATGAATAAAGAGAGTTTTACATCTAATTTCCTGAAATTAGAAGATTAAAGATAGAAACAGACTCTTGTATTTAAATGAGACACAAAAATGACTCGATTGCATTAATCCTTTAGCAGTGCACCGTGGAATTGCAGAACTTTGCAATGTTTCTCCTTTTCCTCATTATTCATTCAACTGATCCATTGGTACTGTGCTGTCTGCTTCCATTTTCACCGAAATTTTCAAAGTGTGCTTTTGACTGTGATCTGGAGATTAAAGAGGAGGTCTTACAAGTTCTCAGGGCTGACATGCATCAGTGTATTGTGCACAAACTAAGCAACGAACCAAAAAAATACTAGAATAGAGTTGCTGAAGCTGTGTGTAAATGTTGCCTGTGCAGTAGAAAGTAGTTTTGGGTTCTGGCTTTATGGTTTGTTTATTTTCTTTTGTTTTGTCTTGATTTTCATTGTTTTTGTTATTTGTCAGATATTTACTGTAAACACAGGTAAGTCATATTTTTATTCTTATTTCCAAGCTTTTTGTTGCATACTACTAGTTAGTTCCTGAGGCATTATATGTTTCTATTTAAAGTTGATTTCAAACCAAGAGCAATTTTTATTGTCAATGAATGAAATTTATATGGGCTTTTATTCTCCAGCTAGTAAATACAAAAAAAAAAAAAAAAGATTCAATTGATGTGAAAGCAAGACAAAATGAGTTCCAGATCCATTAAAATTTGGTTAAAGATAGAAACATCATATATGCCTCTGTGATTTAAACTAATACTCTCAAGTTACTTGCTATTTCTGGATATTACAGGAAACCATAATTATATATTGAACTGAATAATAGTTTATTCTAAAAAATTTTAAAGCTAGATTTGTTTTTGGATTAAGTTTTTGTTAGTCTTCTGAATTTTAAATAAGGTTCAATGAAGCTTTGTTAATGAGAATCATATCAAAGATATATAAATATCAGTTTTACACACATGCTTGAGAAAGCTATTAAACAGGAATATTATTATTTTTTATAAACAAATTCTGTGTGTGCTTAATATATGTCTTTTAAAGAATAAACACCCTAGTGTAACTGTTTTTTCATTGCTAAAAGAATAAAAAATGAAAATATCTTATAGTCAGTACCTTACTAAAATGATTATAAAATGAATTAGTACAATGGGTAAATCCAAAGTTAATCATATGAGATTCTGAAATATTTACACTTTGAAATGTTTGACCTTACATATAACTACATTTGATATTTTTGAGTTGTCAGTAAGCCACCCTGGGACATTAGCTGATGGTCTAGTTTTCCACACCTGACCTAACCTTTAATAAGACTCATGCAGTTGGAACTTTATGTGGAAAAATACAGCAAAAGTTTTTTTTATTTTAATATTGTTCTTTGATAAATCAGCAAAGAGTAAATTTTTACTTTCTTAAAATTGCATGAAAGAAGAGACACCATTTTCCTAAAAAAAAAAAAAAAAAGAACTTTAACACTTGAAGTTGTGTGAAATTATATTTTTAAATTTAAATAAAATATATTGAAAATTGTGACTAATTTTTGAAATTAAAATCATAGCAATAGAGGTTAATTAATCTGCAGTGTAAATTATTTGTACCAAAGGAACTCCAGAAATAAGGTATATTTACTCTTGTAGATCCAAAGTGTAATATATTTATTTATAGCTAGAATGAACTAGGTAGGAAATAATTTTACAGAGGAACTGGCTTTGGTTCTGCATGTAGTAAAAAAACATAAAACTGTCAATAACTGCCTTAATCTAACTACTACCTAAAACCTCAGTGATGCAGTTAAGAATTATTACAGAAAAACTACATGTAGATTTTCTTAAGGCCGCCATAACAGAGTACCACAAACTATGCAGCTTAAAGCAGTGGCAATTTATTTTCACTCCATCTTAGTGGGTTGAAGTTTGAAATCAATTCATTGGCAGGAGCATGTTCCCTTTGAAGATTCTAGGAAAGAAATATATACCTGTTCGTACCTTCTGCTTGCTCCTGACAACCCTTGGTATTTCTTAGTTTAGAGCTGTGCCACTCTCATCTCTGCCTCTATCTTCAGACGCTCTTCTTTCCTGGGGTATGATTTGATGCTGTAAATCCTCTCATCTTAAAATTACTCTGGTATTGGATTTGGGGCCATCATAACCCATTAAGACTTCGTGTTAACTTGATTAGATCTGAAAAAAATTCTACTTCCATAAGGGTACATTTGCAGGATTGAGGATTAAGATAGGCAGAGATATTTTCACAGTATACAATTCAGTCACTACACCATGCTACACAAATCAATATGTAACAATTTGGTGCTTATGGATATTTTTACCCCAATCTGTCATGATCTAATGACATGATTTCTAGACACCAAGGTACATTTCTCTCCCTGTGTTGTCTGTGTTCTCTTTCTCTAAGATTATTGTTAGTCTGGATTGAGTTCTGGATTGAGCTCCTCACTTCAGCCTGACCCAGTCCTGGTTCTTGTGGGCATTAGGGAAGTGAACCAGTAGATGAAGATCTCTTCAACTGTCTCTTTTGTCTCTCTGCCTTTCAAATAAGTTCAAACTCAATCAATCAATTAAAAAATGTATAACTTAATAACTACAAAACTTCCCTAAGACATAACTATGGAACCTTACTGTTTGTTTTTTTTTTTTTTTGCCATTTTCATGCTTTCACAAGATAGACAGATTGATTGACCATTCCATAAAAATATATACACCAGGGTTGACACATTTTTATCAGATAGAATATATATATATAATAATTCAAAACTCTACTCCAATAAAATCAGAGAAAAATAATATTCAAAATGGAGAGTTCACAATATTTTCTGTCTGTAGCATTCTCCTATGTACTTAGTTTAAAATATTAATCATGAAAGCAGTACAATATTTAGGAATGTCCTCAGGCAAAGAAATCTCTGGAATATATGTATACCCAATGCTTTCTCCATTGAGATAATTAAAAACTATTTTTATAAGTGCATAAATATATATTAAAAAAAACCCTTTACACTAAGAGAAGAAATCACTTTAAGATAATTGTTGAGGTGGGCATTTGGTCTAGCAGGTAAGATACCACTTGTGACACCTACATCTCATATCAGAATGCTTGGGTTTGAGTCTTGACTTCACTTCCAATTGTAGTAATACAGTTTCATTCTAATGGACACCCTGGGGTGCAGTAAGTGATGGCCCATGTAGTTTGGTTCCTGCAACCCAAAGGGAGACCTTGCACAGCTCCCAGTTTCAGCCTGGCCCAACCCTGGCTGTTTGTGGGCATTTGGAGAGTGAATCTGCAGAAGGGAGCTTTTCTGTATGTGTCTGCCTCGGAAATAAACTAACTATGCAAAAATGGAAAAATGTAATTCTTTGTAGATTCTGTAAGTATATTTTATAATTGAGTACAACTTTGCTTTTAAATGTTGTATTATCTGCCTTCATTTAGATCCCATGAAAAATTTCTTCTTTCTGAAATTTAGTAAATGCTCCATTGCTTCTGGAAATGTATATACCCAAAATGGCAAGATTGCTTTCAAAAATTTGATTTTATATTTACTTTAGCCTGCTGCTTAACTAATATCCTCACCCACCTAGATATTACTTTCAAAAATTAAGATGATTGCGTATTACTATAGCACAAAAAGCAATTACTTATAATAAAGCTATTTTCTTCTTCAAAACAGGGAAAACGTTAGCCACTAAAACGTGGCATGTGGGAAATGTAATTCTCTCCATTATTATTTCTTGCAATTTGTCTCTTGTTTTAATATTTTGTGGTTTTCCAAAGACAGGAGGTAACTTTAGCCTTTATTACAAAGATTAGTCAGTACTGAAATAAAAATATTTAAAAATCTGCACTAGACCCTGGGAGGCATCAGTTATGAGTTCTTGCCATCCACATGTGTGATGTGGATTGATTTCCTGGCTCTCAGCTTTGGCCATTGTGGGCATCTGGGGAGTGAACCAGTTCTTAGGGGGCCTCTCTCTATGTCTCAAGTAAATGAATAAATATTTTTTTTCAAAAAGAGCACTAAATTTATTGTTTCTTTTTTGAATCCTTTTCTAAATGCATACACAAAGATTTTAATTAGTTGAACTATTACAAATCTCCAAGTAAGCATCACCTTATGAGCTAGAGAAAAGGGAATGAATGATAATTCTTTGGAAAATGAACCGTTAATGAACCCATACTGCTTTAAATGTTGAAGTCTTCAAACTGCTATCTTAGGTCATTTTATTTGTGAAGGTGCCTTATTCTTCCAATAAATCAGTGATTAAAACACATGATATTATAAATCTATGGGAAAATACAAGACTGTAGATTTTTATAAAAAATTCTAACAGAAAGGAATATTGAAAAAAAGTTTAGCATGGTCATTTTTTGAAAAAGATAAGGAGACATTAGAGTCTCAAACTCAAATCCACATGGTCCTTTGCTTAACACATGTGCAAAATTAGCAATACTACTGCATGAAAGCAACTGCTACATAAATGAAAACTCATTTTGGAAAAGAGAAAGAATAAGGATATAATCTAGTGAATCAATTTTTCAAAAACAAATATTTTGTGGCAAACAATAAATGGTAGCTCTCTCTGAGCTCCTTGTTACTTATCTGTAAAGGTCTCTAGTGGAATGCATAAGTGACTTGAAATTATGATGTGCAGGTTTTCAAACAAATACCCATTGTTACCCAGATTTAGAACAGTTTTTTAGTGTCCTTGAAACAGGCTTTATGAGAGAAATAATGAAGCATTGTAAATAAAGCTGAATCCTGTATGCCAGTACATGAAACCATTAGTCAGTGGTCTAATGCAATGCTTCTCAGTCATCAAGGAGTTTTCTCTTTCTGTGATTTGTATTCTCTCAAACAAGGTCTTAGCCTAGAGAGTACTAGGAGCATATCTATTTTAATAGAGAACATACAGATTTGATATCAAAACTGCTGACAGATCTCTTTGCTTGGAATGTTTGACATGGGTTGGCTATTCAATTATGAAAGCTGTTAAGAGGTAGTATACCAAGTGGGATTCTCTGCTCTTCCTTGAGATAGCAGAAGTTCTGATAAAACATTGATAAGGCACCTGCAGCAATCTTAACTACTTTGCCCCTAGATGGTAGTAGTCTGGGCAGCGCATGATTCTCTGCTTTGATTTTGGCTTTGGCTTTACTTCCTGTTTCTCCCTCAGATTTTGAACATTACTGTTTAACATCGTGTCTATTCATGAACAGAGAGAGAATAGCTCCTGTAAAAAATGTGCTTCGATGTTGTCCAATGTCAAACCATCTGAAGTTTCCAAAATATTGTTTAAAAAGAAAGAGCATGAAGCTGGAAATTAACAAACAACTCAAGGATCTCCAGACGTATGCAAACACATGGAGACTGAACGACATGCTCCTGTTGAGGAACACTTGTTTTTTTTTTCCATACTCTTTGTTGAACACTTTACTTAGTATAATCTTCTGCATATCAAGTTAATTGAAAATAGATCTTAGAAAAAAATAAGAATGGGAATAGGAGAGTGAGGAAGAAGAAGGAGGAAGAGTGGGAGAGCGGATGGGAAGAATCACTATCACTATGTTCCTAAAGTTGTATTTATATAATATATGAGGTTTGTATACATTAAATAAAAGGTTTCTGGGGAAAAATAAAAAATAAAAAAAAATAGTTTAAAAAAAGGAAAGAGCAAACAAATAAGCAAAACTCATTTTGCCTTATATGGAAAAGACTGTCAATATCAAAAGGTTGCAACACAGAGCTGGACAAAGCAAAGATGATATTCTGAAAACAAGAGGTCACTTTATTTACTCATTTTCACTAAAATTGCCCTTTCCATGTTCATTACTAGGGCACACTCAGATTAGACAAGATCCAGAGATGCTAGCAGTAATAGAATATTCAGATTGTGAATGGGCCATGCTACCTGCAAGTAGTGCCAATATTGCCTAAGTGTTTTCTGAGTCAGACACTGAACAGCTTGGTTCCTTGTACAACGCTGCTTGCGCAGATATGATGCTGAACTTCTAGTGATGGAGTCTCAACTTTCTGCACCATTGAATTCCTAACATAGAAGAAAAGAAATATATGGGGTTGGGAAAGATGAAATCCCATGCACTAGAAATTTGTTAATTTGCACATTGGCAAACTGCAAACATACACATCAAAATGAAAATGAGTCCTGTGGATTTTACATATAAGTGCAAATTAAGCAAGTGCTACTAGTTCTGTCATGTATGAGGGTGAAGCATATGGCATTCAGTTCTCCACCTCCTAAGAGATACAAAATAACATATTTTTTCTTGTGACATTAACTTATTCACTGTTGCTATTCCTATTTCTTTAACTTGTCTTTTGTAGTATGCAGGCACTCAGTTTGGGAGCCACTTACATTCATTACTTTTAATATATATTTTAAAATGAAAATTTTTATAGTCGGTGAGTTTTTTAATTCCCAACATTTGTTTCTGAAAAGTAAATACTTCTTTGAGAGCTGATAATGATTTTTCTTTGTGAAAAAGATTGTTAGCACTTTTGCTTTTGAGGAAGATATTAACTATCTCTGCTAAAAGTACTCACTATAAATGAGATATGTATGAAATCAGCACTCTTAGTGACTATTTCTGTTTAATATTAGATAGCAAAAAAAAGTCACAAGAGAAATACTACTTTTGTAAGTATTGCCCTTATAAAGAAAGCTGGATATATTCTTCTTTAATTTACTCATTTTCATTTATTTATTCAGTTATTTGATAAATATTTGTTGAGTGACTACTGTGTGCAAACAGTGTTAAATGTGAAGATACAGGAATACACTAAGATCTGTTACATTCCGCTTGAAGACACAGATGTTACTTGCTTAATTACAAACTGAGTTTTTTATAATTGATATACAAACCTTGTACATGTTACAAAGAGATGTACAGGGTAGAAGACATAACAGGAGCTCAGAGGGAAGATGTCCTTCAGGACTTTTGAGTAGAGCACTGGAGGACGTACTCAACAGTGGTCTGAGCAAGAGAGCAGAGCTTTCAAGGTAGGACGAACAGCATATGCAGGGCTGTCAGGTTAGGAGGAGCTGGCATTTTTAGAGAAATAAAAGAAGGCTCTAAAAATAAACCTACCAATTATACTACTTCTAGGCGTATATGCGAAGGAAAATAAATCAACCTATGAAATAGCAACCTACACTCCCATGTCCATTGCTGCACTATTCACAATAACCACAATGTGCAATCAACCTAGGAGCCCATCAGTGGATGAATGGATAAAGAAAATGTGGTTTTTATTCACACAATAGAATATTATCCAACCATTAAAAGAAGAAATCTTGCCTTTTAAATAAAATTAATGGAACTGGAAATCATTATGCTAAGTCAGATAAGCCAAATATAGAAAAATAAATACTTTATCATATGTGGAAGGTAAAACAAAAATGTCAATTTGAAACTAGAGTAGTGATTACTAGAGACTGGGAAGGATAGGGGTGGGTGGTGGGAGGGTTGGAGCAATAGTTGATAAAGCACTGTTGGATAGAAGTAGTGGGCTTTGGTATTACAAAGAACAGTAGAGCAGCTGTAGATCATAATGATGTAGTTATACTATTGAAAGAACTGGAGGACAACAGCAGGTGAAGGGGAGATAGGGAGATACAGATGCTGATTGCTTGATTTTTTTCAGTTCCCTCCGTACACATTTGTTGAAATACTGTATTGTGTATTTTAAGGTGTACAAGAAATACATCTTAGACAAATTTTCTTTAAACAAAGAAAAAAAAGAAAGTTGGATTGTGGCCAGGAAACAGAACATAGAGAACTCGGAATAGTCCACAGGATGAGGCTGCACTTTAAAGCCATGTCAAGGATTTTGGTCTTTTTTGGTTAATGCAATGAGAAGCTAGAGAAGAATTTTTAACACTGCATAAGCAATAGGTCTACAGCTAGACAATTCCTTATATGTTACAATTTTCCAGTTAAAATAGCTGAGGTCTTTAGAAGAGAAAATGTTTTTCCCAAATTCCCAGTGCAAATTAGTGTCAAAGATGAAGATAATTTTCCTAAATTCCTCAAAAGGTTTTCAGCAGAGGCTAATATCTACAAGAGGTATTGGCATTCTCTCCTGCCCAGAGAAGTCAAATTTAGAGGAGAGGTGGAAATAGGCAATACTACATTATTGCAAGAGAAGACTCTTGGAGATGGGAAAGGTTGGGTCAAACATGATGTTAATATGAAAGAATACCCTATTGAAGTAAAGATTTACACATTTTAGTATTTGTAATCCACCTGTAAAAGGAATTCATTTCTCCTACCTCCCATTTTGAAAGTTCTATTACACCACTCATGCCCAGATATGTTTTGTATTTTGAGGATATCATGGTTTCACAAATATTGAAATCTGGGCTGAGAAGTAGTGTATGCCTTAGTAGAGGTTACTAGCTCTGTCTCCTAACTTTCTGAGTTCAAAATCTCACTCCATATACTATGTATTTTGAGACCTTGGTGAAGTTTTATAAATAAAAAAGCTCATTTTTATTTTAGTTATCACAAAACAGTAATATCCTGAGTAATAACAGTTGATGTGATAATTAACATGGCTGCATCTTTCTCTATTTTCTAAACCTGGTTATTGAAAGATAATGGAGAATGAGAAGATGTGGATGACTGACAGGAATTCTCATATTTCTTGCCAAAGCATATTTTGGCTAATATCATTTTCAAGCTGGTTCCCTATACTTACTTTCCAGGCCTATCCATCTATCTGGGCCATTAAGGATGTTTTCTTTTTGCTTTATAATGCAGTCTGCAACTCAAAGTAGATAACCTAACCACTTTGAAGTCCTGTCATCCCTCCATCCATGCAAGGTCCTAAAATTGGTGAAGGAGAGCCTTTGCTCGAATAATATCACACACTTTTCCTCATCTTCTATGATGCCCATGACATCAGCTTCTGAAACAAACCTGGATAATTAAATGGAGAAAAAGCTTAAGCTTACTTGTACAGTAGAAGTGAAACAACCATGACCATAGATCATTAATCATTACAGCTTTAACAAAACGTCCCCACTGTTTCCTCAAAAACTCACTTGTGTTTAAAAAATCCAACTGTCTGTTTCCACTGTCTTCCACATTTAAAATTTGCACATTACACTGCCCTTCTACCATACAATTCTTTTCATATTTAATACCAGATTACCTTCAGCTAAAAATAATCCCTACCCAAATAAACCCATATAATGTCTGCAGCTTTTGAATTCTTGAAAAATTGTCTTTTTTTTGCTTTCCTAATTTAAATTATGCTACTAAATTAACATGGCAGGTTGTGTTTTTTCCCTAAGGCAAACCTAATTTCCTAATGAGCCAGTATTTTTACTTATACAGTCATGGGTCAGTTAATGTTGGCCCACATTCTGAGAAATATGTGATTAGAAAATTTTAGTTGTGGGAGCATGATGGAGTATATTTATACAAGCTAAGATGCTATGAGATCACTATGTGATTCAATCATATAAAACCACCATTGTATAAATATCCCATCATTGACCACTGCGATTATGTGGCATGTGACTGTATTTCTTTCATATTCAGTGGTAATACCTAGCGAAATTTATTTTTATTTACTTTACTTTGAAGATTGTTGACTTAAAGATCACATTTTTTCTTGTAAATATAAGATTGAACTGATTGATTGTCAATTCATAGAAAGTGAAGCTGACTCTAAACTTGGTAAATCCATGGGGTTGCTTATTAATAGGTTTCATCATTCAGTACCTACAACTTTCACTCAGGCTAGAAAGAGAGATGAAAAAAATTTTCTGTATATATGATTCAGGCATGTGAAGAGAAATCTATTCTTATAAAACTCCAAAGGAGAATCTTCCACCTTTTTTGTATTTAAAGTACATGAAGTCAGTAAATTCACAAGCAAACATAGAGCTTGTTCTTTGGAGAGCAGCATCTCGGGATTTAGTCTACCAAATCATACTACATATGCAAATGTTGTTTGAATGCAATTTAGCTGCATGCTAAGCAGCACAGAAATCTCAAGGGTCAAAGACACAAAAATGTTTGCTGCATTAAAATCATAGAGACAAATGTTTGATGTACAGATCTGTGTACTAAAATAGGTCACGGTTAGATGGATTCATCTATTTTATTCAATCCCTTATTTGAAAACGTTTACTGGGATCTTTTTAGCATGTGTGATTTTGGTTTCAGTTCTATAATGAATTCAAAATTGTGTTTCACAGTTAATATTAGCCCAAATATAGTGTATGTTTACTGTGTGGATAGTAGTGGATTTATAAAATTCTCTAGGAATACGGGAATAAATTTAATGCCAAAGAGTCTGCTCTCTCATTCTCTCTCTGTCTGATTAGGTGTGTTTATGAACTTTTAAAGGCCTGTCATAATAAAAGTTTCTATGGAGTTATATTATTTTCACTTCTTGCATTAAGAAACAAACTGTTGATGCAATCACAATTTTTAATTACACCAGTTTGAATTATGAATTTTGATATATTCTTTCACTGAAATATTTTGCTTTTATAAACTGTGATCAACTATATAATTTAGATTTCTTTACCAAAATCACTCTAAAAGAAAAAGTTAAAAAGCCAGGAATATTAAAATTTTTTGTTCCTTTAGTGTTGAGAGAATTTATTATTTTATTTTGCCATTCACCAAGCATTTATTTTCTCATGTAGTATGGTGGGAATAGGGTTATTATAATGAACAAGACAAACTTGATGTCTGCTTTGGGGAAGGTGTATTCTAAAAATATAAGTAACATTTTCAAAGGTGAAAACAAAGGATATGTGAACGATAAGGAATACAGGGGAATAATGTTATATTGACTTCAGAAAAGGTTCTACATATATGACACAATTACATATTATGGATTACTGTATTCCTTGAATTTTGTATTGTAGTCTCATTACTAAAGCACTTTTTCTTTTTTTACCAAACACTCTCCTCGAAGTTCATCTTGATAGCAGCATTTCCATCAAACTTAGGAAGCTCTTATGCTCCTAAAACCCACAAATGAAACCAAAGGAATTCTCTGGTCTTGCTTGGTTGTGTACTTGACTCCTTAATATGAATGTATGCATACTTTATACATGTTCTGAAATCTATCATAAAAAATATCACAAAATTTTCTTAACATAAAACTATTCAAAACACAAAAATATTATTTAAGCAACTACATTGAATTATGAAATGGTCTCATTCTTTGGAGGAATCCAAATATATGAAAAACACATGAGTTATAGTAAAATTGATTAACTTCACTATTTGGAATTTTTAAATCAAACCAGACTATTTTCAAGAGTGTATATAAATATTCACTTTTATCTGCAGGATGAATATGTTCTATCAATTATTTACACTTGGCATAGACTGTATTTTTATCCATTACATATGTCTTGCCTTTTCAGACTTAGAAAGTAGATTATTAAAATAAATATAGATATTAATTACACAAATCTGCATTTTGACTTTAGCTACACACTTACAAAATTATAAAAATATGATTATTTAATGAAGATTTTAGTTGTCTATTTGAATGGTCTTTTAAAATTCATGGAAAATGACCTATTGCTTTCAAGCATTTTTTTTGCACCAAAATAATTTTAATTCCATTTTCCTTTTAATTCCATTTTCCACAAATATTTTGACTAAATTATTTATGACTAAATAAAATAATTGGAATCATTATACCTATAATAGTTGCTCATATGGTGCTGCAAGAAAAAATACAAATTAGAGAAAACTATAGCCAAAGGCAATTTACACATGCTTTCTCTCTCTATGGGTTTATAATACAGTGCTTCTAAGTATATGCTAGTTTCTGGTTGATTGTTTTTATTGTTTCATGTAATTGTTTTGTTAACTCAAGTTGGTTTTTTAAGATTTTCATTTATCTGAAAGGCAGAGAGAGAGATAGAGAGATAGGGAATCTTCTGCCTTTTCCTCAAATGCCTGCAACAGCCATGAGACAGGAGGCCAGATCTCTGTCCTGATCTCCCACTTGGGTGGCCTTCCCAGGCACATTAGCAGGAAGCTGGATCAGAAGCAGAGTAGCAAGTAGAGACTTGAACTGGCACTCTGCCTTGCAGGCACCCTGGGTGGCAGCCTAGCCTGCTACATCACAATACCTGCCCCAATTTCATTATTAACGTGTAATTAACATGCATCAAATTTACCCATCCATCATGAAGTCAAAGAACATTTCAGTTACCCCCAAAGTTCTCTTAGTGCTCCTCTCTAGTGAGTCTATCAGCCTTACCCTGATCCTAGCCAAACAAGCATGCTCTGTGTACATACAGTTTTGTCTTTTTCGGAGTTGCATGATGATATTTGAAAAAAATTATTTGGGCTTAAAGTATTTTATAACTAATATTTGTTATGCCCAGATAAGTATATCCCAAGAAGCTATCAGCGACCTGATCACACCGAAATGCAAAAACAAGGTTTTTATTAAAAAGGTACAAGCCGCAACAGGGACCTCATCCAACCAACTGGCGCAGCAGAGGAAGGAGGAAAGGCCCAGGTCTGTTCAGGGATGCTTTTAAAGGGAAGACACGTCAGCAAGGGCGTAGGGTGAGGGACCTTTCGTGATTGGGCAGGGCAGGGGGTGGGGGTCTCCATTTGGCTTGGGTTCAGGGAGTTACCTCATCTGGTAATCTCTACTGAGCTCCCCTTGGTCTGCTGAGCTAGCTGTCCTTGGTCTGCTTTGATATCTCCGGAATGCCTGAATGCCTGCTTTTACAAGGACTTGGGTCTGCTATGGGAAACGGAGGCTGCTTTTTATTGTTTCAAAATAGAGTCACTTTGGCTCTTCAATATTTATGAATTTTTATTTCTTTTAAAAAAAGTATTTATGGGCCCGCGAGGCTCACTAGGCTAATCCTCCGCCTTGCGGCGCCAGCATGCCGGGTTCTAGTCCCGGTCGGGGCGCTGGATTCTGTCCTGGTTGCCCCTCTTCCAGGCCAGCTCTCTGCTGTGGCCAGGGAGTGCGGTGGAGGATGGCCCAAGTGCTTGGGCCCTGCACCCCATGGGAGACCAGGAGAAGTACCTGGCTCCTGCCATCGGATCAGCGCGGTGCGCCGGCCGCAGCGGCCATTGGAAGGTGGACCAAAGGCAAAGGAAGACCTTTCTCTCTGTCTCTCTCTCTCACTGTCCACTCTGCCTGTCAAAAAAATAAAAATAAAAAAAAAAGTAGTCATGTATTTGAGAGGTAGAGTTACAGACAGTGAGAGGGAGAGACAGAGAGAAAGATCTTCCTTCCAATGGTTCACTCTCCAAAGGCATCAACAGCCAGAGCTGTGCCAATCCAAAGCCAGGAGCCAGGAGCTTCTTCCGGGTCTCCCACGTGGGTGCAGGGGGCCAAGCATGTGGGCCATCCTCTACTGCTTTCCCAGGCCATAGCAGAAAGCTGGATCAGAAGAGGAGCAGCTGGACTAGAACCAGCGCCCATGTGGTACGCTGGTGCTTCAGGCCAGGGCTTTAATCCACTGCACCACAGCGTCAGCCCCTTAATTTTTATTTCTAAAAGAAAATCATATACAACATTTACTTAATTATTTTTATATAGAACTGCTTCCTATGAAGCTTAGAAAATGAACATCCTTCTTTTAAATGTTTTTGATTTCCATATATGTCTTTATCAGTTGTCTGCGTTATAAAATTATGTTTTGTAGTTATTCTTACAATGCCGTTAAGCTAATTATGTCACAAATATGTTAACTTTTCATACAAATCTACTAAATTCTGAATAGGAACTGTCTGGATACTGGTGCATAATGGAAAAAGAATCCAGAATCAATTGTTTCCAATCTTTTGGCAGTTGAGTTATATTTTTAACATACCTAAACTATGTAGATGCAAACCTAAATTAGTAGATGCAAACTTATATTAAATATATAAAACTATTTTTAAACAGTATCTCAGCATAATATACACTATGTCTATAAAATCATTGACAACTGTTACACTATTCATTTTGTAGCTTTTCAGCTCTGTGTTATGCCTGAAGGTACTGTTCATAAACAAGACATAAGTCTCATGCACATTGCATTGGCCTGATGATACGTATTTGGTGCTGCTAGCTTATTTTTCCCTGAACATCACAGTGCTCAATAATCAGACACTGTTTTAGCAACATATTGTCCACCAACAAATATGCCATTTACAAATGTTTATAATTTGCTTCCATAGCCACTACCAGGACGTAGTCCTCAATTGTCAAATACATTTCATTTACACATGGTTTCTGCATACTTACAAATAAACTGGTTAAAAACATAAACAAAAATCAGTGTATCCAGATGGTGAAAAATTTGGTTTTAATTTTCACTTCGTTTATTCATTGAAATAATTCATTAGTTGAGCGTATCCTAAGTAAAGGGACCCAACAGTGATGAAGCCCTCACTGAAGCAGTTGCACTTGAGTGAGGGGAAAACAGAAGAAAATAAAATAATGAGAAAGTCAATAAACAAGCAGGATAGAGATTAGGATTAATGATAGAAGGAATTAAAACACATAAGAAAAACAATGGAAAAGATAATTCTTGTAAGAAGGTGGCATTTTACTGAATGACCAGACTTGGAAAGATATAGACAAAAGAATTAGAAATATCAAAATCTCAAAGACAGAAGAGTCCTACTGTGTTCAAAAACCAAAAAGTAAACTAGTATAGGGAGTGGTTTGAGTATGAAGACAAAAGGCACATAGGGAAGGCAGGAAAGAGTCCCTTCTTTAGGGTCATTATAGGAACTAGGAAATAGCTTGGATTTTACTTTACATTGCAATGAGAAAAAAAAGAAACAAATCTGAAGGGAGAATAGTGCTACAGTGTTTGAATCTAATATTTTTATTTTTATTTTTTTGCACTGTATGGGATAGAGATGAGGAAGAACAAGAGGGAAACCACAGCATTGGTGTGTTCTGGACCTCAATATTGACGAGGAGGATGGAGAAATGCACATGCACTCGAGACTTCTTATGCACTAGGGTCAAATAGGTCCTGGTGAAAAGTAAGCTTTGCTTGATGGGTAAATGAAAGAACCAAAGGCATGGATGGTGCAAGGATGGGAAATTTTTCTTTGCCAAGGACCACTTGGATATGTATAACATTGCTCATGGGCCATACAAAATTGTTATTATAAAAAATTGCTAAAGATGTATTAAATTTCGAGTCCCACCTGTGGTTGCCTTGTCAGGGATAGACCAAATGATTTTGCATTCCCTATATGACCCCTGGGCCAGACACTCCCCATCCTTAATATATAAAATCTTCAGGATCAGATATGTAGAAGGTAGAGATCAAAGCTGCACTTGTTAATGGTAGATAAGAAAAGACCAGAGCAAATTTAACTGCAGAAGTCAAGTAAGCATGTGGATATTTTAGTTTAGGGCTCTGAGAATGATGGGACAGTTTGTGCCAGTGAGTAGTATTTAAATGTTGAAAAGGTATTAACAAGAGGACAGACCACAGAGTTCAGTTCTGAGGTCTTCCACCATGGGCCCAGAGGAGGAGGAGGAGGAATGAGAAAAAGCAAAAAGTAGAGCCTATGTGGAAAGAAAATCTTAAAAGAACCATCCATTAAAATCAGCTGAATCTTTCAAGCAAGAAGAGGTAGTTAAATTGAGAGAATGAAAATTGAAAATCCTCCCTTCAGAGAAAGGCGCCTCTCTCCTTGATGGCCTGATCCTTCTGCTGGAGTGTTGTTCGCCAAGATCCTTCATTTAGATTGTTTTTTGCCACCGTGAAGGAACCTCCACTGTGATATGGCCTTGACTAAACAAATTCAGAGTTGGTGAAATCAAGGGGCCTCCATAGCCTAGACAGCTCATAGCAAGAGTCTCGGGTGATTGCTGACGTCATAAATAAGAGTGCCAATTGTTAAATCAACAACGGGAGTCACTGGGTTCATGCTCCCTTCGCAGGATCTCTGTCCTTAATATGTTTATGTATGAAACTCAAAAACAACACTACTAGTCGAACAATACCCTATACCTGGTTCGGTTGTGTGAGTGCAACCTGTTGAAATCCCTGCTTAGTATATACTAAATTGATCTTCGGTATATGAAGGTAACTGAAAATGAAACGTGATGAAGGGGGGAGAGGGGAGAGAAAGTGGGTGAGGGGAGGGCCACGGGAGGGAGGGAGGTCGGGGGGAAGTCACAACAATGCAAAAGATGCGTTTTATATTCTACTTAAAACTATTGGTTGAGCTCTGTAATTAATACACAATTACTCTTAGGTGTTTAATTAATGCTATAACTAGTACTCAAATAGTATTTTACACTTTATGTTTCCGTGTGGGAGCAAAATGTGGTAATCTTTACTTAACATACGCTAAATTGATCTTCTGTATATAAAGATAATTGAAAATTATTTGTGATGTGAAGGGGAAGGGAAGAGGGAGTGGGAGAGGGGAGCGTTGTGGATGGGAGGGAAGACACGGGGTGGGGGGAGGAGGCTATTGTGGTCCATAAGCTGTACTTTGGAAATTTATGCTTATTAAATAAAAAAAAAAATTCATATAAAAAAAAAAAAAAGAAAATTGAAAATCCTCACTAAGATTGGCAAGATGGAATCTCCAATATCCCTAACAGCTCAGTTAAGGAAGAAAAGGCTATATCAGTGTGTGTGTGTGTGTGTGTGTGTGTGTTTGTGTGTGTGTGTGTATCTGAGAGAGAAAGAGACAGAGACTGGAGCAAAGAAAGGAAGGAAGGAAGGAAGGAAGGAAGGAAGGAAGGAAGGAAGAAAGGAAGGAAGGAAGGAAGAAAGAGAGAGAAGAAATCCAGACAAATGCTTCCTTGAGATGTTTTCTTCTCAATGATAGTGAGGAAAAGCTCAGTGGCCTGTTTTAGTACATGCATCAGAGCTCATTTTGAAGGCTTTTGGAATCATTCACTAGAAAAGAAAGGTTAGTGATGGAGGAGAGAGGTGTAGTTGAAAAGTTGAAAGAGGAAAGTTCACAGACAGTCTGGAAAGATCTTCAGAGTACATTAAAATTTCCATTTTTATAGGGATATAATAAGTTGAAGTTAATTAATAAAATAATTTTGTTTTTATAAACTGTTTCTTTTTTTTTCCTAATCAAATACATTTTTCATTTATTTCTTAGATTACATGTATAAATAAAATTTTACAGCTTTCTACATAGACTGTCAAATATTTGTTATTATTCTCAAGTATGCTATGTACATTTACTATTTTTCCTAGGTTATTTATATGTTTGTTTTTCCTGATAGGAAGTTTACTGGTCAGTTTTTTTTTAATTTATTTATTTTTTTTAACTTTTATTTAATGAATATAAATTTCCAAAGTATGATTTATGGATTACAATGGCTTCCCCCACATACCGTCCCTCCCACCCACTACCCTCCCCTTTCCCACTCCCTCTCCCCTTCCATTCACATCAAGATTCATTTTCGATTATCTTAATATACAGAAGATCAGCTTAGTATACATTAAGTAAGGATTTCAACAGTTTGCTCCCACACAGAAACATAAAGTGAAAAATAATAGATGATTTTTTTAAATGATGATGAAATCAGATCAGACCTATTGTTATGTTTAATCCCAGTGAGAGACAAGTTGGGAATTGATAATTTCTTTCTTTTTCTTTTTTTTTTTTTTTTTACAGAGGATCAGTTTAGTATACATTAAGTAAAGATTTCAACAGTTTGCACCCCCATAGAAACACAAAGTGAAATATATTGTTTGAGTACTCGTTATAGCATTAAATCTCAATACACAGCACATTAAGGACAGAGATCCTACATGAGGAGTAAGTGCACAGTGACTCCTGTTGTTGACTTTACCAATTGACACTCCTGTCTATGGCATCAGTAATCTCCCTATGCTCCAGTCATGAGTTTCCAAGGCTATGGAAGCCCTCTGAGTTCTCCGACTCTTATCTTGTTTAGACAAGGTCAAGGTCAAAGTGGAGGTTCTCTCCTCCCTTCAGAGAAAGGTACCTCCTTCTTTGAAGACCTGTTCTTTCCACTGGGATCTCACTCGCAGAGATCTTTTGCCAGAGTGTCTTGGCTTTCCATGCCTGAAATACTCTCATGGGCTTTTCAGCCAGATCCGAATGCCTTTAGGGCTGATTCTGAGGCCAGAGTGCTATTTAGGACATCTGCCATTCTATGAGTCTGCTGAGTATTTCACTTCCCATGTTGGATCACTCTCCCCTTTATTTATTCCATCGGTTAGTGTTAGCAGGTACTAGACTTGTTTATGTGCTCCCTTTGACTCTTAGTCCTTTCATTATGATCAATTGTGAACTGAGATTGATCACTTGGAATAGTGAGATGGCATTGGTACATGCCACCTTGATGGGATTGAATTGGAATCCCCTGGTATGTTTTTAACTCTACCATTTGGGGCAAGTCAGCTTGAGCATGTCCCAAATTATACATCTCTTCCCTCTCTTATTCCCACTCTTATGTGTATAAACTATTTCTTAAATAAATTGTTTCGGGATAGAAGAAAGCCCAGAGGTTTTCACGCAAAGTATATGAATTTAAATTCTAACTTCCTCACTCATCTGTTATGTCAATGTAGGCCTTCACTTACTGCTCTTTTATATATTAGTGATATGCATTGAATCAAGTGGCACAAAATAGACTCAAAAACTAAAAGTGTCCTCCAGTTAGCACTTCATTTCTCATGGTTTTAATAGTAATATTTTCTGAGTTTAATATTGCTGTTGACACATTTTATTTATTTGGCATAGTCATTTAGAAATATTAATAGAATCTTGAAAAAATCTATAAAAATACATACATAGAGTGATGTATGTAATATGCTTAATCTCTTTGAGAGAAGTCAAACTTTTCATTGCCTTATTATCAGGTAAAATCTGGGGTTGGTGTCATCTTCATACTTGTTATTTCAGTTTATATTATGCAACAAGATTTCATATTCCCTGTGCCTAAAAATTTATGACCATATGAAAATCAGCTATGAAAAATCAGCAAAACCTTTAACACTTTGATTAGGCACTCCATCAGAATAATCACAGCTCTGTGATGCAAAATAAATAAGATGAGCATGGTCATATTTTGAGCTTGCTTAAAATACCAGGCAACTTCCGTATGATATCTAAATAATTATTAGTCTTCCTTTTAATAATTTTTGTGATTCCTAAAAATGCTGTCTAGATTTTTGTTTCAAAGCAAGTTTATGGTGTGGTACTGCAAGATGTAACAGTATAATACTTGAATATGGACATTCTAGTCCACTCTTGTTTTACTGATCTAGTTACCTCTGCCATGGCCTTACTTTTCATTTGCTACTAATTATATTTCCCTTGGTTTATCTCTGAGACTACTCTGTGGACATCCCCCATCATGCTTTTTCATTTTTTTCCAAGGAAGCAGTAGTTCACTCCCCTGATGGAATTAAGTATTGCTTAAGTGAAGTCGGCTTTTTGTATTAAACAGGAAAAATAGAGTACTTATAGTTTCAAAATACATGAGATTGTATCGATAAGTTGAACTCAAATTTCTCATCTTTTTCAAGTGTATTTTCATGGAGTACTCTCTTGTTATGTGATATCAATTTCTAAATTTTAAGAATAATCATATTTTTAAAAGTGATTGTTAAAACTTCCTCTCATGGAATCACTCACTTTCACATCATTGTCATGGTTAATTTGTGTGCTGATAGCCGGAGGCACCTCAGAGGGCATGAATGTATCTCCTCTCATAGAAAAAGAGGAAGCTGTGGTCCAAGGCACTATAAGTTACCAGCAGCCATTCCTGGTCCAGAGCCCTGATTCCCAGATGCCTGGACAAAACTGTTCTTTTTCTAACATAACTGGCTCTGGGGTGATAATAATTTAAATCTGACAAAACAAAAAAAATGAACTTTGTTTTAAAATTAGGCTTTATGTTAAATGATAATTTGGTGGAAGCCCTATCTTTTTTTTTTTTTTTTTGGTTGTCTGATTTCTGTGGCAGTCTTCATGTATCCAGAATAGTTTCTATTCCAGGAGCTCATTATATGATGAGGGGAAAGGTAATTTTGTTTCAAATATGGTTAATTTAAAACATTTGTGACATATGACTGATTAAGTTACCACTGTGAATCGTATACATGTTAAATGAAAGTATTCATTAATATTTATTATGTAAAAGTTCTTTTGAAATAACATCTAGTTTTTAAAAATATATTTCTAAAATGTGTATGTATTTGAAAGGCAGAATGGCAGACATAGAGACCCATCCATTGGCTGCCTCCAAATGTTCACAACAGCTAGGCTGAGCCAGGGCAAAACTAGGATCCAGGAACTCCATCTGCCACATGTGGTGGCAGGAACTCAAACATCATGCACTGCTTCCCAGGCACATTGGTAAGGAGTTGGATCAGAAATGCAGTGGTTAGGACTTGAAAGAGTGCTCTGATGTGGGTGAAAGAGTCACAGGTGACAGATTAACCCACTGCACCACAACACCCACTCCAACACAACATCCACTCCAACATATATTTTGTTCATAAAACACAGTATCTGAACCTTCTGGAATTCCCTTGTAATAGACTTATTCATGATTATATTTAAAATAGATTCTGTGGTGTGTGTGTTCTCGGAATAAACAACAGAAAACTGATTAGCTGTGGAAATATAGAGCGAAGTTTCTGTTCTGTTAATATACACTTTGATTTTTTAAAGGATGTGCTGACAGAAATCTACATCATAACTTGATATATCCAACTTGTGTTCTGTTATTTAAATAAAGAATTTTCTATATAGATGTCATATAAAAATGAAATTACAGCTTATAAATATTGATTTCTCTTTTACAAAATTAATGGAGAGGTATATAAAAATCAGTAATTACTAAGAAGACAAAGTTAATTAATATGTTGTCACTAAGACTCATTTTTACACAATACATAATATTGCATAGCACACACATTGAAAATTCAGTTGTGTATTTCCTTTTCATTAAAAAATCTAAGTTTTAAAATAAATGCTTGGGTTGGATATTTTGTGTAGCAGTAAAGGCATATGCTTGGGACACATGCATCCCATATCAGAGTGCCTGGTTTCAAGTCTGGGCTCCAGTTCCCAATTCCAGAATCCTGCGAATGTGCACCCTGGAGACAGCAGGTGATGGCTCAAGTGGTTGGCTTTTTGTCTCCCATATTGGAAACTGAAAACGATTTCCTGGCCTCTGGCTTTGGCTTGGCTAAGCCCTAGCTATTGTGAAAATTTGGATAATAAACCAATGGATGAGACATATCTATCTCTGCTTGTCTATATATCTCTCTGTATCTGTATCTTTCTCTTTGTGTTTCTTTCTCATTTTCCAATTGAAGTGTCATAAATGCTCAGAGAAAAATATTTGTCATCTATATATATGCCAGAAAAGGAGAAACTATATAAAATAAAAACAGTAATTTCAAATAAAAAAGAGCTAATGAGAAATTCTACAGAAATTTTTGAACCATTGCAAACTTTACTTAGTTGAAAGCAGTCCATTCAAATGTATCTTATTTTGAAAGCAAAAATGTTCTGTGCTAAACTTTATTGGTCATGGAGGAGAGCAGAAGTAGTAAGAATATAGTTACTGTCACTTGCATAAGATTCTGAGGAGTTTTGAAATGTTTTTAAGATTTATTTTAATTTATTTAAAAGGTAAATGGCAAAGAGAGTGAAAAAGAGAGATACAGTGCTAGAGCGAGAGCGAGAGCAAGAGCGAGAGAGAGAGAGAGAGAGAATCTTCCATCCCTTAGTTTGCTAGCCAGATATCAACAAATGTCCAGCCAGGACTGGGCCAGGTACAAACCAGGAGCCCAAAACTCCATCACAGTGTCCCACATATGTAATAGGGAATCCAAGTACTTGATCCATCATCTGCTGCCTCTAGGTGCATTATCAAGAAACTGGATCAGAAACGGAGGCGAGACTCAAACCCAGCTCTGACATGGAATGTGGGAAATTCAAAGTGGTAGCTAAATCCACACATCACATGCCTGCCCCATGAAAACAGATTTTGGATACTTCAGAAAAAGCATTGATTTATTTATATATGTAGTAAATATCATGCATGTATTTTATAGAACTATATTTAAGAAAATTCAGTATATCAAATGTTTATATAGCAGTTTAAGCTCATATGTTGAATAGCAGTCATCACATTATATTTTAAACGTTTTATAATTCAGAATTTTCATGTAGGTTAAGTGGATATTTTAGTATAAATGAATGTGTTTAGATGAATTGTCTAAGTAAGCTGTATTTAATGTTTTCTTTGAAAATTTTGGGAGACAGTAGATCAAAATGTCTTATGAGACTTAATATTTTCTCAAATGGTAAATTTTGAAAACTGCACAATCATATAACAGCGAGGATACTGCCATTGGTGAAATTCACCAGTCCTATTTAGATTTTCCCAGTTTCACAGGTATTAATTTAGCTAAGTATATTTGTGTTCGTCAATTTCTGGGTTCTTGGTTGTGTTTCATTGGTGTATATGTTTATCTCTCCACCAACACTATATTGACTTTTGCAGCTATTTTAAAATACATGTACGCCCTAATACCATGTAGAATGATGCCTTCCACTTTATTCTTCTTGAAATGATTACTATAATTCAAGATTATTATAGTCATTTAAGGCCTATACTTTTCTGTGGAATTTTAGAAAGAGCATGACTATGTAAAACTATTGCTGAAATTTTCATGGGAATTACATTAAAGCAGTATGTCAATTTGGGGACAAGTTATTTCTTTACTTGATTGACTCTTCAGATCCTTAAACAAAGTCTTACTATTATTTAGGTCTTTTTAAAAATTGTTTCATCAGTGTTGTGTAATTTTCCACATATGGATCCTGCACTTGTTTTAAGTATATAACTATTTATTTATTTATTTTTGATGATTATAAGTTTTATTGTGAGTGGTCATTATTTGAATATAGAAATGTAACTACTTTTTGTCTTCATTTCATATTGCGTATCTTTAGAATTCACTTAGTTCTAACTCCCTTATTAGCTCCATGAGATGGATTGAAGATTTTTTTTAGAATTTTCTATGCAATCTTGTCATCTGCAAATAGAAGCAATTTAATTTCTTTCTGACTTATTTGTCTTTTATTTATTTTTTCATTATTGCATTGCCTAAAACACTAAGCACAATTTTGCATAAAAAAGCAGACATTTTTTGCTTCATTCTGTATCTTAGGGGAAATTGATTAGTCTGTAGTGACATGCTCTTTATCAACTTGAGATAATTCTTCTCTATTAATTTGTTGACAACTTTTTATCATCAAAATACACTGCAGTTTATTAAATGCTTTTTTTGTCATAATTGCTATGATCATGTGATTTTTTTGATTTTCAAATCATGAGCCCATTTTGCATACTTAAAATTAATATTTTTGCTCAAATTAATAAATTTGGTGTACAATTGTTTCTATGCATTGTTAGGTTCAGTTTATTAAATTTTGTAGAATTTTATGTTGCTAAGTTTATGATATATATTAACTGTCAGATTTTATTGTGACTGTTTTGCATTTGTCATCCTTTGGTATCATTGTAATACTGGCTTTATAATATGAGCATGGAAATATTTCCCACTTTTTACTGTGTAACTTTTTCTTTAAATATTCATAGTATTGTAGAAGAAAATTTGTGTCTGGAGATTTCTTTTTGCTATATTTTGTTTAAAATTTCAGAGTCATTAATGGTAATAGAGTTATTGAAATTAAATATTTCAGGATTTTGTTTTTAAGTTTCAAGTTTGTGATTTTAAGGAATTGGTCAATTTCTTTGACCTTTTAGAATTTATACACATGAGGTTTCTCCTAGTATTTCTTTATCATGCTTCTGATGTCTGCAGGACCTCTGGTGTTTTTTAGTGGCATAATTGAGTTTCAGGCTTAAGGATGAGGCTGTTTCAGTAACCCAGCACCTTGTGGGGTGTGATCCTTTCTGATCATTTGGGATGGACAGAGCTTCCTGAGTTAAGCACGTTTGTGGTGGGGTCTCTTTATTGGTGACTGCTCTCCCCCTCCTCCGAAGCCTCTGAGGCAGGTAAGATAAGACCTAAGAGGTTTCCTGGGCTGGGATACTAGTGTCTCTCCCCCGCCCTGCCTTGCATGCATCATGGGGAAGGAGAATGCAGCTTTTCCTGGCCACTTACTATCCGCAAATCTCTGCACTGGCCCCCTTGTCAGATGTGTCTGGCATACATGCTGCTTTCAGAAGGACTCCTATTTCAAACAGGACGCGAAGGCACCCACTCTGGCTCTGATACCAGACTAGGGACCCAGATCATCTTCCCTTGGGTTCGGGAACATAAGATGTCCAGCTTGTGAGGTTCCTATTGTCCTGGAGTCCCACACCACTTCACCTAACACGCTCAGTGTTAGTTCCAGGGCTTACAATCGTAGTTCTCACGGAGGAAGAGGGAAAAATGTGCCTATGTCATTATCTCTACACCATAATTATATATTGAAGCTTTAAAATATCAAATTCTACCTTTATACTTCTAAAAATGTAAATAAATTAATTTGACTAGACATGTTAGGAAGCAAAAACACAAAACGTACACAATCATTTTTCATTTTTTTCAACTAAAAATCATAACAATACCCTGTCTTTTTGGATTTTAAGAGATGTAGAAGTATGTCAAATATTTATTACCTTTTATCCACAACTTAATCCCAGGGATACTAGGTCAATTGTTCATATTTCTTACCTTTATGAATAAATAATGTGAACAATTAACAGTGACTTCTCATTCCTTCTTTCTAGGCCACAAGACTGACATATGTTTATTCTTTCTCTTTGTACACACACATACACACTCACCAAACACATAGTTACCATTTTCTTTCACTAGCAATTGTGTTAGTCACCAAGGGATCAATATTTTCCAGAAATACTCATTTTCTATATTTTTCTTGTTTGTATGCATATCATAAAAGAAATGTTTAATGAGTGTTAATGGCCTCTCTTTTGTTTTATTGTGCATTATCTCATTTAATATTCACAATAAGCCCATCAGGAAAATTGCACTGTAATCTCTATTTCAAAAAAGATACCAGAGCTTAGAGTGGTTCTATAAATTGCCAAGGCTCACATCTCACTGCAGTGCCAAGACACTATACAAAGGAATCCCAGTCCTGACTCTGGATTGTGCTACTGCAGAATATGTGGCAGAACTTTCCTTCTCAGACTCATTAACTAGCAATTGTTTATCTGGTTGTTGGGTACTTTTCACTTGATCTTAGTCAAAAGGCCGAGGAGTGATGGGTAATTTTCCTATCTTTCCTTTCTGCTCTCCCCATTCTCTGCTTTGTAGATTGGTGGTCACTACCACTCAGCCCTCCTTATCTAAAAGTAACGTAACAACAAATATGCATGTCTTCTGAATAAAACTTGAGTTGTTCAGTATCTCTGTCTTCTCCTGGAATATGGCAAACCCGTTTTCATGATTTATCTGCCAAACAACCATCTTTCTAATATCTCTTGTTATTCTTTATAATTTTCTACTCTTTGAACATTAAGATCTCCTATCTTAAATCAGCATTAATTATCTTACATGTTCTCTGTTTTGTGACATCACCTTCTTTCTCCATCCATTTTTCCTTTGAAAGTATAGCCAGGGCCAGTGCTGTGCTGTAGCAGGTAAAGCCGCCGCCTGCAGTGCTGGATCTATATAGATGCCGGTTCAAGACCCAGCTGCTCCTCTTCAGATCCAGCTCTCTGCTATTGCCTGGGAAAGCAGTAGGAAATGGCCCAAGGCCTTGGGCCCCTGTACCTGCTTGGGAGACCCGGAAGAATCTCCTGGCTCCTGGCTTCGGATTGGCACAGTTCTGGCCATTGCGGCCATCTGGGGAATGAACCAGTAGATGGAAGACCTCTCTCTCTGTCTCAATCTCTTTCTGTAACTCTCTTTCAAATAAATAAAATAAATCTTTTAAAAAAAGAAAAGAAAGTATAGAGCCATGATTTGACTTTTTAAAGATACCCTGCTTATGTTGAATTCTCCTAGTTTCTATAAGTCTAAAAAAATACTTATTTTTCCTTCATTTTGGAATCATAGTATATTTGAATTTTGAATTTTGAATTCTAGGTTTTAACTATTTTCCTTTGCATTTTAATATTTCTTTAATGTTTTACAGTTGTCCCTTGCCCAATAATCTCCCAACACTTACTTTTGCTGATATATAATCTGCAGTGAATAAAATTGTTTTTGTTAGCACTTTATATATATATACATAATTTATGTTTTTTAGAAGGTGTTTTTCTTTATCTTATTTTGCTGTGGCTCTATGGTGTTGATACTATGCCTAATGTGTTGTCTTATTTTTATTTATCCCACCCATACGGAAAGTAATTTTCCAATATGAAGGCTCCTTTCTGTCTTCAGTGAATGAAATCTATGCCAGTTTTCTCTTTAATCTTACTTCTTCACCTTTCCATCAATTAATTTATCCAGTCCCTCTTAGTCTTTCTTGAAATTCTTCAATCATTACCATATCTTTGGACTATAAATACATCTCTCATATCTTCTTCTACTACAACTCTTTCCTTTCTTTACTCTTTCTGTTGATCTAAAAACATAAAATATGCATTCTTACCAGGTCTTAGTGACAAACATTTTCTCAAAAAAATTCTTGTTCAATACTCTCACTCCCTTTGTGAATCAGTTCAGTGGTCACCTACTTTGATCTAATATTTTCTTTTGAGGCTTTCTGACTAGTGTCCATCACTCCTGTTTATAGTCCATATATTCATGTTTCATTTCCCCCTTTGTTTCATTATTCTTCTTCCTGTTAACAGATGCTGTTCCTTTCTTTATTCTATACCTAACATACTTATTTAAAATAACTGTAAAAACTAATATGAGCAGACTTGATTTCATTAATTAATTAATTTCATTAATGCCATCTCACTTGTTAAAGTGACAAGTTTAAGTACATAATTGATCAAAAAGGTTAAGTGTCGAAAAGATTTCACAAATAAGACCAGTGTCTGCAAATAATGAAGGATAGAATTAAAAGGGAGAGAAAGATCCTGCGGGGGAAGCAGGATACACAGCAGACTCATAGAATGGCAAATGCCCTAACCAGCACTCCGGCCTCAGAATCAACTGTTGGGGAATTCGGATCTGGCTAAAAGGCCCATGAGAGTCTCACAGGCATGGAAAGCCAAGACACTGTGGCAAAAATGACCTGAATGAAAGATCTCAGTGAATGAGATCCCAGCAGAAAGAATGGGCCATCAAAGAAGGAGGCACCTTTCTGTGAAGGGAGGAGAGAACTTCCACTTTGACTATGGCCTTGTCTAAATAAGATCAGAGTTGGTGAACTCAAGAGGCTTCCATAGCCTTGGCAGCTCATGACAAGAGCCTCGGGTGATTACTGACGTCATAAATGAGTGGCAATTGTTAAATCAACAATGAGAGTCACTGTGTACCTGCTCCCGACATAGGATCTCTGTCCTTAATGTGTTGTACTATGAGAATTAATGGTAAAACCACTTGTCAAACAGTACTCTATATCTTGTGCAGTCGTGTGGGTGCAGTCTGTTGAAACCTTTGCTTAGTATATACTAAGTTGATCTTCTGTATATAAAGATAATTGAAATAAATCCTGATGAAGAGTGGGATGGGAGACGAAGTGGGAGAGGGGATGGCTGCAGGTGGGAGGGAGGTTATTGGGGGAGAAGCCACAACAATGCAAAAGTTGTACTTTGTAAATTTACATTCATTAAATAAAAAAACTAATATGATAATTTTTTTGTAAATTGTGAAATACTTTATCATAATTTTTTTTTTATTATTTTGGGGAATATGGTCTGTCATAGTATTAGATTTCTCATTTGTTTTGAAATATGATTTGCAGACTCTTGCCTAGTGGAATTCTCTTTCTGCTAAGCCCTCACTGCATCAGAGTTTAGAGTTTTCTCTTCATCTCCATCTGAATCCCCAAGGACTCATTTAATAAACAATGTATTAAATGGGCAACTTTGGGGTTACAGTTGCCTACATAGTCCAGGCACCTTTGTTCTGGTGCAAACTCCATTACTCCATAGACTAAATATCTCTTGTTGGCATTGCCTCTCTTTGCTTCCAGATCATGTTGTGTGTTTCCTTGTATTTTTTATAAAACTTTTAATGTAACCACAATCTTTTAATATTCAAATTTTCTTTTTAAACATATTAAGTGTTGACTCAGTTGCAGAATAAAAAAGGTCATCAAAAATAGCATTGCAATGCTATCTTCGTCTTAAATTTATTCAATTATTATTTTCAGGACTTACCTATGAATCAGAATCACCCTCCCAGCCAATGAACTAGACATGTTTTTTTTTTTAAAGATTTGTTTATTTATTTGAAAATCAGAGTTACACAGAGGAGAGGCATAGAGAAAAAGAGTGAGAGAGGTAGCTCTTCCATCTGCTGGTTCACTCCCCAATTAGCTGCAACAGCCAGAGCTGTGCCAATCCGAAGCCAGACGCCAGGAGCTTATTCTGGGTCTCTCACGCAGGTGCAGAGGCCCAAGGACTTGGGCTGTCTCCTGCTTTCCCAAGCCATAGCAGAGAGCTGCATCAGAAGTGGAGCAGCTGGTTCTTGAACTGGCGCCCATGGGATGCCGGTGCTTCAGGCCAGGGTGTTAACCCACTGTGCCACAGTGCTGGCCCCAAAACATGTTTGTTAATCCCAATGTTACCAGTTAAAGGAGGAAAACAAAAGAGACAATAAATAAGTATAACTAAGTATTATAAGTTAAAAATAAAAGAGAAGTTAGGGGATAAGAGAAGAGTGTTGCTTTTAGTAAGATATTAAATAAGAATTTTGTGGGCCGGCGCCGTGGCTCAATAGGCTAATCCTCCACCTTGCGGCGCCGGCACACCGGGTTCTAGTCCCGGTCAGGGCGCTGGATTCTGTCCCGGTTGCCCCTCTTCCAGGCCAGCTCTCTGCTATGGCCAGGGAGTGCAGTGGAGGATGGCCCAGGTGCTTGGGCCCTGCACCCCATGGGAGACCAGGAAAAGCACCTGGATCCTGGCTCCTGCCATCGGATCAGCGCGGTGCGCCGGCTGCAGCGGCGGCCATTGGAGGGTGAACCAATGGCAAAGGAAGACCTTTCTCTCTGTCTCTCTCTCTCACTGTCCACTCTGCCTGTCAAAAAAAAAAAAAAAAAAGAATTTTGTGATGACATGGTGTTTCAATATCGAAGTGACAATTGTGGGTAGTAGCTAAGTTGTATATGGGCAAAAGTATTTGTTGAAGCAAAGACAGCAATTGCAAAGGCTTTGCTTTGCTAATAGTAGAGTTAGGCCATGGTCTCATTTTTCATTCTAGATACCTCATTTACTAATGTAGCTTGCTTTAGCCCTAACAGTTTTCTAATCAAAATTGTGTTTAAGGGCAGGCATTTGGCTTGATGGTTAAGATGCCTGCAAACTTACGTTTGATACCCAGTTTCATTTCTGAAGCCAGATTTCTGCTAATACAGACCCTGGAAGGAATAGTGAATACTGATGGCCCAAATAATTGGGTTCCTGCCCCCCACATGGGGAATCTTGATTGAATTCCTACCTTCTGCCTTTGGCCACCCCAGCCTAGGTCATTGATGGCATTTGGGGAGCAAACCAACAAATGGAAGTTCTTTTTCTATCTCTTTATCTCTCTTTCTAATTCTCTTTCTCCCAAATACATATATACATATGTAAGTATTTTTAAAAGATTTATTCCAAACTACACTGTCGCTCCCCCTCTTCGTGGAGGAACGACACTAAGCCCTGCCTAGGCTTCATATCCGAGTCACGGCACCATTATGTCGCTCCCCCTCTTCATGGAGGAACGACACAGGACCCTGCGCTGTTCTTTTGTCTGCTCGGCCCTCCCCGGGTTTGCTGCTGGTTCTTCCCGGGTTGGCTACTATCCCTTCCACCTCCGTGGAAGGGCGGTTCCCCCTAGCCACTTTCCCCACTTCCGTGGGGGAGCGGCACACCGCTGGCCGGCTCTCTCGGGGGCTGCACAGGTGTTCCTTCAGATAGATGTTCCCCTTAGATGTTCCTCTTAGATGCTCCCGATGCATGCCGTCTCTCTCCTCCTTTATAGTCCTCCTCTGCCAATCCCAACTCGGCTGCCCACACGCCGAGTACGCTGCTCTCCTCCAATCAGGAGCAAGTCCTACAGTTTATTGGCTGAACTGGAGGCAGCTGTGTAGAAGCTGTTGCCTCCTCTCCCAGCGCCATATTGTGGGAGAGCAGATGCATAGAATAAGTCTTAATTCCAGTAACTTAGTCTAGTCCGAGTTGCTCCCCACACTACACTGCTAACTAAACTTCTTGGAACATGCTTTCTGTTTGTCCATATTAAGAGGTTTTCCTGTGCTTAAAAATTTTTTCTCAAAACCAAGCATTTCAGACAATTACTTTTTCTTCTATAAATTATATCTATCTCTACAACAAATAAGAATTTTTTGGACTCTATTCTGGTTCTACTGTTTAATTTATATCCATATTTTATACAAACAAACGTTGTATCTTAGGTAAAATACAGTTTAATTACTCTACCAAGCCTCTAATATTGAAAAAAAGTTTTTATGTGTGTATAACTACATGATAATTATATTAGCCAACAAAAAGTGAAGCCTAATTTATTGATTACTTCATTTAAGATATAGCTATATCTAGTGTATTTTGAATTGATTTCAGATTTATTTATGCATTTTCCAGTTATAGTTTATAGAGTTTACCTTCTTTTTTTAAACTTTTATTTAATAAATATAAATTTTGAAAGTACAACTTTTTGATTATAGTGGCTTTTTCCCCCCATAACCTCCCTCCCACCTGCAACCATCCTATCTCCCACTCTCTCTCCCATCCTATTCACATCAAAATTCATTTTCAATTATCTTTATATACAGAAGATCAACTTGGTATATACTAAGTAAAGATTTCAACAGTTTGCACCCACACAGATACACAAAGTATAAAGTACTGTTTGAGTACTAGTTTTATCATTAATTTGCATAGTACAACACATTAAGGACAGAGGTCCTACATGGGGAGTAAGTGCACAGTGACTCTCGTTGTTGATTTAACAATTGACGCTCTTATTTATGACGTCAGTAATCATCCAAGGCTCTTGACATGAGCTGCCAAGGCTATGGAAGCCTTTTGAGTTCACCAACTCTGAACTTACTTAGACAAGGCCTTAATCAAAGTGGAAGTTCTCTCCTCCCTTCACAGAAAGGTGCCTCCTTCTTTGATGGCCCATTCTTTCCACTGAGATCTCACTCACAGAGATCTTTCATTTAGGTAATTGTTTTTTGCCACAGTGTCTTGGCTTTCCATGCCTGAAATACTCTCATGGGCTTTTTAGCCAGATCTGAATGCCTTAAGAGCTGATTCCGAGGCCAGAGTGCTGTTTAGGACATCTGCCATTCTATGAGTCTGCTGTGTATCCCGCTTCCCATGTTGATATTAATAATACAAACTCACTAGGGTTGTTGTGAAAAATAAATGAATTAATTATAAATCTAGAAGATCATGACATAGCAAGTACAATAAACATAATTGTTGATAATACTAAAAATAGTTTAGTATCTGATCCAGTGTCTTAAGTGATGTTGTTTTATAATAATTTTAGGAAATATACAATGTTTAGAAATACAAGTTCTGGCATTTTGTTTTTATATGATCTATTTTGGTTCTGATGATAATCTTAAATTTAAAAATGGTAAACAAATAGCTCATGTTATTTAAATAAAATTAGTTTATGAGGTGGTTTTCATTGGTTTTACCTTTCTATAACACAATCAAATAATAACTGTAATATCTAGAGAGTGAACTCTTAGCTCAGTTCATTTGTTTATCTATTATAATGGTTTATTTTCTAATGTCACACATAAGGATTTTCACAGTGAATACTTCTAAATTGATGCCTTAAATGAAGTATTTGTATGAAAATTGAACAATCTTCATGTTCTTTTCCTCAGAACATATTTTATTGACAGTGACCTCAGAAAAGCAAAGCTGCCTCTGAGAAAGAACAGTGGTTGATGGGTTCCTGTAGTGAAGTCAGACAGGGTTGTAACACTGACTAAATGCTGGACTTGATCATCTACAATCTCCCAGATTCATCTTCTTCAATGTCACCCTGAGAAGGATGGCCCACTTCATTTCTAACATTCCTTCTACTCTGAAAAGAAAACATCTAGGAGAGAATGAAAAGGTGTGCTATTCTATTGTATTAGGTGATAAAACAGAAATAAATTATACCAGAGCTAAATTTATAAATAAGAACCATAATTACTTTATAACTTTAAAAATGGTACATTAGCCCATTTTTCTGTCTCTGTAACAGACACCCAAGGCTGAGCACTTATAAAGAAAAGAGGTGGGCAGGTGCTGTGGCATAGCGAGTAAAGCGGCTGCTTGCAGTGCCTGCATCCCAAATGGGTGCCAGTTCGTGTCCCGGCTGCTCCTCTTCCAATTCAGCTCTCTGCTATGGCTTGGGAAAGGAGTAGATGGCTCAAGTGTTTGGCCCTTTGCACAAGGGGAGACCCAGAAGAAGCTCCTGGCTCCTGGCTTTGAATCGGCCCAGCTCCCATCATTGCGGCCATTTGGGGAATGAACCAACGGGAAGATCTCTCTCCCTCTCTGTCTCTGCCTCTGCCTTTCTACAACTCTGCCTTCTAAATAAATAAAGAAAGAAAAAAGAAGAGAGGTTTATTTAGCTCTCAGTTCTGGAGGTTCACAAGTTCGGCACTGGAATCTGCTCAACTCTGTTGAAGTCACAGTCACAATATGGGAGTAAATGAGAGGGTGCCAAGGTGCCAGGCTCACTTCTAACATCCTGCTCCTGTGTACTAGTGTAAGCTGACAGTAGATAGAACTCCCATTCAGAAATATAATGCTCCCAAGGCTAATTAGCTCCCACTCAGCCTCAGCTCAAATCACCAAACTTCTAGTATATGCACCTGTGGGAGGCACACTCATACCAAGTCTAAACCATAGGAAGTATTCAAATCAGATAATTAAAACCTCTGGCTAACTATGCTGTGCTGACAAACCTGATACTTATTTGCTGGTAGTTTGATGCTTACTCTGCTCAGATCCAGATTATGTCTCAGTTTGCAAATGAGGGCAAATCAATAATAGCTAATCAATTTGAAACAGAATGCTTTAATTATATTGCCTATGTTTTTTATTTAGTGAAAATGTTATCATATGTAGGGCAATAGTTGGTGTTTTTGCATTCAGGAATCATTGCCTTGGGATTTGTTGTGGCCCAGGAGGTTAGCTGCTGCATGGGATATCTCATCCTATGTTGGAGTATGTGAGATGGAATCCAGCTAACATGGCTGTTTGTAAAGGCAAAGAGGCCAAAAGAGGTTACTAGTTTTATGTAAGCACTTTGTCACCCAGAACAAAAGTCCCCAGTCAATTACTGAGGAAGATAGAAAGAATGGTGAGTAGGCAAATAGGAGTATCTATAGAAACGTCAGACAGAAATCTGTAGACAGAAAACCTCATTGAAGGTTTTGGGAAAGTACAGTGCCTATAACATGATCTGATTATGAAATAACTCCAACTACATGTTAATAAATGAAAATAAATATACCAAAAATGTCTGTTGTTTTCATATTTTGTGTACTAAGAGTTTTAAATATAAAGTGTTTTTTCAAGAAGTAAATTATTTCCTAAACATGTGTATCATATTTTCTGCTCCAGTGATTTCCAAAATAATAGAGCACATTAAAATCATTTGGGAACTTAATTGAAATTTTAAATTCCCTGTCTTCACAAAGAGTCTGATTATAAAAAATTCTTAGAGTGGTCTGTATTTTAACAAGCACCCCAGATATTTCTATCACAGGTGCTCAGCAAACCCTTCTTCTGTTTTAAAAATCCCTGATGAGAACATTTGCATTCAGTTCAGAGTGCATTTCTTGAGTACCTGATTTGGAATCTGAACTGGACATTGTGAGCAATATAAAGACTCAGAAGACCCAGTCCTTCTTAAGCCACTTCCAGGGAAGCAGGAATAGACTCCTTTCACTACTCTAAACTGAGAAGGTTCTTGAAAAGTGCAAATAGTAGAGTGGGCTCATTTTCTTTCTTAGGGCTGCCATTGTGTCACAACATGTTAAGCCCCATTTAGAAAGCACACAATCCATGTTGGAGTGCTTAGATCAAGTACTGCCTCTGCTTCAGATTCAGCTTTCTGGTAATGAGTCTGAGAGGCTTAAACACTTAGCACCTGCCACCCAGCTGGGAGGTCCAGACAGAATTCCTGGCTCCTGGCTCCTGTCTGGCTGAGCCCTAGATGTTGCAGTCATTTGGAGAATGAACTAGCAGATGGAAGATCTCTCTCTCTCTCTCTCTCTCTCTCTCTCTCTTTCTCTCTAATCCTATCACCTCTGTCGTTTTGCCTTTCAAATAGATGAAAAAAAAACACTATTACTATTAATTCTTATGCATTTGTGATTATTTGACTAATTACAATCTTCACCAATATACTTTAAGCACCACAAGAACAGCTAGATATGTTTTCACCCCATTGCATACCTGTTTTTAGGAATGCTATAAATAATTGTGTGTGATAAATATCAATCAAATGAACATTGTGCTCTACATGTTGAAAATAAAATTGAAATACATTAATTGGGAAGACCAAACTTCCTTCATAAAGGAGAAGATAGTTCCATTAGATCTGGAAGCTTTCAAGAAATAGAAGTGGAGGAAAGAGCTTTCCAGAGGGAGAAAGCAATGTGATCAAAGGTGCAGATAACATGAAAGAATATGGCCAATTAGGAAATGTAGAATAATGAACGTGTCTTCAATGGTGGTTCAAAAGAAGAGTTTCTTTGTCTTATCTGGCTTTTCTGTTCCTTTGAAGACAAACTTGAGTCTGACACGTGACAGGGTTTAGCATTACTATTTAGTTCTGATCATTATTTTCTTGAATGTAGTAGCAAGAATGTCTATATTGTCAGAGATTTTACCCACCTTCAAAGATGCTGAATCTGTTAGTTCATTTTCTCTATATAAATGCAGGCTCAATAGATGAAATATTGTAATGGCTGGTCTCCTGGTTAAAACAAATGCACACAGACTGAGACACTAAAAAAATGAGTGAGGTTCTCTATTGTGGAATTCCTAGTTGCTAATCAATAATCAGAAACCACTTCTTACTTTTTTGAAATACTGTTAATAGAGTTTCATTAATAATTTTTAAAGAATCTACTTGGATATTAAATAATTTGTTCTTATAAAATATCTGGGATGTTTGGCTTATCTTTTTATTGTTTATGTAAATCAAAACTCAACTTATTTTGATATTTTTTCATGTTTTCATCGACAGTTAACTGAGTTATGACACAATAATAAAACTGCTATAACTTTTATAACAAAAATGTATACAAGGGGTCTTCCTGGAGAAGGTGTGTTATAAAAAGTTTGCAAGAATTACAAATAATTTTTGCAGCAAAATGAACATCTTTTACTTCTATTTTTCCATAAATTTTTGAAATACTTGGTATCTTTCAATTACTTCATTTGTTTCCTTTTTCTTCTATTTCTTCTTTGACATAAAAGAGACTTTTGAAAAATCACAATTGGCTTAAAGGTGGTGAAATTATCAAAAGAAAAGTCCTATTGTGTAATAGAGACAATTAAAAGTATTTAGTATATATAACTCAGAGGTATGATGAAAAATGGGGACGCATTATAACTGTATATGAAAACTTGTGATGATTAGTTATAAAGGAGAATGAAGATTTATTTTAGCTGGCTAAGGTCTTAGAAGAAGGAATAATGATTTGAAGTTTTAAAAAGATAATAATTTAAGTATAATGAAAAATGTGTCTGCCATTGAGAACAATTAGAAAGAATATTCTTCCCTGTAGACATGAGCACTAGAGATGATCAAAAACAGACAAGATAAAACCTTTGAGGATCTAATAGATAGAAAGTCATTTATAATGTCCTATTTCCTGGTCTGAGTAGGACTTTCTTCTATAATGTATCCTTAATCACTTGAAAAAGAAATTAATGATCCATGAAATGGGAATTCTTATTTCAATAGGTAGGTTATTCCATAGACTTTGAAAAGATCTGTGGTTGCGGCCAATACTCCTATTACCTTCAAAGGTCCTATATTTCTAAGTCAACTGCTGTTTCCTACCAAAATATCTTTTCTGCTTTCTGTTTTCTTTGATATGGTTGATTAAAAACAACTGTTTTATATAAACAAATGTCTTTCCCATCTATTATCTATCATTTACTACCAACTTACCTACCTACCAGTCATCTATCATCTATATATCTCTTCCTGTTTCTTAATAAATATTTTTAAGATTTATTTATTAATAGAAAGTGTGAGAGAGAGATACAGAGAAAAAGAGAGAGATCTTCCATTTGTTGATTCACTCCCCCAAATGGCTGCAACCACCTGATCTGGGACAGGCCAAAGCCAGGAGCTTGAAACTCTGGATCTCCAACAAGGGTACAGGGGCCCAAAAATTTGGGCAATTTTCTGCTGCTTTCCCAGGCTCACTAGCAGGAAACTGGATAGGAAGTGGAGCGGCTGGGACTTGAACCAGTGCTCATACAGGTTGCCGGTGTTAGGAACACTTAACTGGCTGTGCCACAATGCAAGCCCTTCTTTCTCCAGGTTGAGTAAGATCATTCTCCTATAAAATATAATCATATTGAAGGCCAAGTTCACAATGTTTGTTTCAAACTTCTTAGTTAGAAATCTCCATAGATAATTTTTATTGCTAATTATTTTAGGTACTGTTGACCCTAAAGAGAAACTGAGGCATGAATACATGAAGGGGCAAAAAGGTTTGACCTTATTTAGAGCTGTAGCTCAGTAAAGTATGAAAGTAAAGCAGTTTGAATTTTTGCTTGAAAATCTTTTAGATTGCAAATAGATTTTTATGGTAAATCTGCATGTAAGGAGGGGAATCGCATCAGTTGTTTACCGATATTTTGTATTGGTGTAGGCAGAGTGGCACTCCTGTTGTATAAATAAGAGTTTGCATAACTAAGGAATATATGTGAGGCAGCTTTAATGGTAGAGAAAGGGAGGTACAGGGAAGGGAAAGGGAAAAAGAAATCTATGGGGAAAGGAAGGTGCTACAATGATGATCCTGAGAGCTGACTGTAGAATTGGAATGTTCCACTTTTATGAAAACTATAGCTTTCAACATGTAAATGACAGGTATAGAGAATTTGGTGGCATGGTGGAGTCTCAGACTATAGTGCAAAAAGATGGTCTATCTGGTGGAGTCAAAAACTCTCTGGTATACACTAGAATATAGTCAGATCTCATGTGTCCCTGTGGCCCGAGGCTTGAGTTGCCTATGTTTGTGATGTCCTCTAATTTCTAATGATTTTGCCATAGTTCTCTTCAAATTAAATGATTACCAGGTTTTCTGGGTTGATTTCTGTATGCAGAAGCACACACAGAGGTCTGAGTACACACAAGCACATAACACACATGCACACACACACAGGTATGCACATATACATCTCTGTCTTCTTTCTGTTTCCTTTACTTTAACTTGTTTTCCACAATATAGATTGGGTTGTATATCTTAATGCCAGTGTAAAAGAGTACCAAATGTTAAGTAACTGCTTTCAGTGCTTTCAAAACATTAATTTCATATGTTGTGTATATTAAACTAATAAATGACAAAGGCTGAAGATTCAGCTTCTTGGGATGTTCCAAAATAAGTAAATTAGAAGAGTAAGAATAAGAGTGTTAGCAATGGGCACAATGCAAATAGGAGAATCTCAAAAGCTTAGAATCATAAGATTAATTATATAGGAGATTTATAACAAAACTAGTCAGAATTTCAAGTTTCAGACTTATTCGTTAGCTCAGACTATATATAAAATGGAAAATGGAGTGGAGTGATGACTATTTCTGTTCTAGTAGTTGGATATTTTATTTTATTGACTGAGTTATATGTGTGCTATTTAGATTTAGATTTTTTAAAATATTTCTTAAATATCTGGTTTTCAACTGTTTAAGATAACTTTAAATTATTCAAATCCAGATTATAATTACTGATGAACCCAAATGTAATCATTTGCATTATTTTGTTTCAAATCAAATAATCGCCAACACACACACACACACACACACAAACACACACATGTATACTCACACATACAGTTGGATTTCAAAAAATTCATGAAGAATGCATGCTATCTTTTAATTTTAGTTTTCCATGAATTTTTGGAAGACTCCTTATCCATATACCTATATATCATTAGAATATCATATAAATGCTACCCTACTGAAGAAGATCATATACTGAAATTACTTTACTGCTCCTAAAATTCTGTTGCTCTCACCAGACTGCTGCTTTTTATTGCTTTTTACTAACCTGAATCTTCCCCTCAATTTCAGAAAATTTGATTTAAATTATTTTATAAATTCATGGTTCATATGGCCCTTTCACACTCTAGTAGTTGAGGAAATAGATGGTTTCCATCTGTTTTAGCACTCAGAGAATTCAATTCCCAATATATCTGGATTTGTGATTTCACCATTATAATGCTCCTGTTCCCTTTAGGGACATATTTAGTCTTTAATTAGGAGCTCACAACTCCAGCTTTGCCTTTCTTCTTCTTATTCTGAACTTCAAGAGATAAATGATTGTGGTGTCTTCTCAGTACGTTTTGAGCATCCTTCATTCTTTTGCTTCCACTTCTCTTTTTCCTCTGTCTTCATTTTTCTCTAATTAAAACAAAAGGACAAAAAAGGAAAGGAAAGGCAATGGAATTTCATCTTTTCTATAATGAATATAAAATATATTCTATTATAATATAGCTTGGGCAAATACTGTGTTCCTGTGTCTACTTTTTTTGGTTAGATTTTATTTATTTATTTATTTGAAAGTCAGGTTACAAAGAGGGAGAGAAAGAGAGAGGAGAGAGAGAGAAAAAAAATCTTAAATCCACTGATTCACCCCTGAGATGACCACAATGGCTAGGGTTGGGCAAAGCTGAAGCCAAGAGCTAGGAGCTTATTCTAGGTATCCCACATGGGTAGCAGGGACCCAAGCACTTGGGCTTTTTCTGCTATTTTTTCTAGGCCATTAGCAGGGCGTTGGATCCGAGTACACTGGCATTGCAGGTGGTGGCTTTACTTGCAATGCCACAACGCCAGCACCCTGCATCTACTTTTTATAATGCTCAAAGTTGGCCCACATTACTATGGTAGTTGGAAATTGTCAAGCTATTGTTTCAATATTGTTCAAAAGACCATGTTTACAATAATTTTTGACCTTGTAATAATTATAACATAATTCTAACCTTTCAGATGCAAAAAATTATTTTTCCTTTAAACATTTTAAATAATTTATAAATTTTAGTGGTAGAAGTAAACCTCAACCTAATATGCAAATTAGCAAAGACATGTGTTTTTAATTCCTAGATATGAAACAAAATAATCACAAGTACACTCTGGGGTATCATGTTTGACAAAGTAATACATAGTGTATGAAAACTATCACACTTTGACTTCTTTGAATGTTGTTAATCTATCATATTCTTCAAAGCAGAAATCTAATTTATTCTTAATTAATTGACTGTGATGAATATGCTATAAATTATCAATGTTATTTATAATGTTTAGCATTCAACACTAAACACAAGAAATATATATTCATAATAATCATACAAACATAGATCCCTACATATTAGTACATTGTGATTAGTGGTTTCAATTCCAAAACACTGTTACATATCTACTTTGCTTCCTTTGTGTTTAAGAAAAAAAGTAAAAGACTGTCATTCAAAGGGTTATCTACTAAGTCGTGGAAAATCCGATAGCAGCTAAATTCATGAACCTTTTGTGACAAATACTTTTATGAAAGGAATGTATTAAGAAATTAAAGATTCATATCAAATACTGATAAAAGAGGAAGAAATGTCAGTCACACAATATTTTTAATAAGAGAGCATGTATGTTTTCTATTCAATAGTCATTGGTGAAGTTTGGTTTTCTTCAAAGGAAGTGATCCCATATTTTTTGCAGCTTGCATCGTTCACAGCATTTTCAAGTGTTATTTCCTTTGATTAGACATTGTAATGTTTTCTAAGCTTTCTCTTTGAGAAATTCTGAATTAATTTTTACGCTCAAAGGTAATTATGAGAATCCATTTTCTGTTTTCTCTTTTCATCAAAGTTTTGATTTAAAAAAAATACTAATAAGATGATAGCTTCATATATTCTCTCTTGTGGAGATGTGTTTGTGGTGAAATGACTAAAGAAATTAGGCCCAACTCGAATCTATATGTTTCTAATATTTCTTTAACTATTAAAGGATTCCATACTCCAAAGCTCTAGGGATTTTATTTTATTTTATTTTTTTATTTTTTTTGATAGGCAGAGTGGAAGGTGAGAGAGAGAGAGATAGAGAGAAAGGTCTTACTTTTCCGTTTGTTCACCCTCCAATGGCCATTGTGGCCGGTGCGCTGCGGCCAGCGCACTGCGCTGATCCGAAGGTAGGAGCCAGGTGCTTCTCCTGGTCTCCCATGCAGGTGCAGGGACCAAGAACTTGGGCCATCCTCCACTGCACTCCCGGGCCACAGCAGAGAGCTGGACTGGAAGAGGTGCAACCAGGACAGAAGCCGGCGCCCTGACCAGGACTAGAACCCAGTGTGCCGGTGCTGCAAGGCAGAGGATTAGCCTATTGAGCCGCGGCACCTGCTGCTCTAGGGATTTTAGACTACAACTTTTGTTTTTCTCATGCTTTCCTTTTCGTTTTAAGATAAATGTTAATAACTAAATATATTCTAAAGCCATCCATTCATATGTATTTATTTAGATGCTTTTATTTTAATTTGTTCTTTACAACATTTATGAAAGTAACTGAGAATATAAACAAGGATTTATTTCATGTTAATTTAGAGTATATTTCTTTTTCAATCTGCATAAGAGCATATAATTTTACCTTTGGATATATGACAATATTTGTCATTAATTTATACTGAAATTTTAAGTTTCTTCCTCAAGATTGCCCCCTCAAGTTGTAAGGAAATGGTATTACTGTAACAGAGTAAAATATTGTACATTTTACAAGTTTTTTTACAAGTTTTATTTATGGCTAAGTCATTTAAAAGCACTATTTAATAAAATATCTGAAAAAAGAAAAATTAGGTATAGATAGACTGTCCCATTTATGAAACAAAGAAAAAACTTACAGCAAATAATGCTTTACTGATCTTAAAATGTTTAAATATGCAAACAAACTATAAATGCATTTGAATTTTTTTAAAGATTTATTTATTTGACAGGTAGAGTTACAGAGAGAGAACTAGAGAGAGTGAGAAAGGTCTTCCATTTGCTAGTTCACCCCAAATGGCCAGGGCTGGGCCAGCCAAAAGCCAGGAGCCAGGAGCTCCTTCCAGGTATCCCACATGGGTGGAAGATCCTAAACACCTGGGTGATCCTCTGCTGCTTTCACAGGCACATTAGCTCGACACCCATGTGGGATGCTCATGTTGCATGTGGTGGCTTTACCCAGTACACCACAATGCATTTTCAGGCATTTGAAATTTTTAGCCCTATCCACTCTTCTAACCAAATATATGAAAAAACGTCAATTAGAGACAATTTCATGCGTTCAATATGAGAAAACAACTGTTACATTTTTTGAAACCATGAGAATCATAAATAGAAACTAAAGAGAATTTTAAAATAGTTTTGGGTAATCAAAATAAATAGTTAAGTTGTTTGATACTATATAAGTCTTTGATAAGAATTAGAATATTGGAGTTAGGCCTGGCTTCATATTTCTCTGACACTTTGAATCAAAATGAACTTGGAATAATTACAAACATCAAAAATTCAGTTGTTTCATTTATAAAAAAGCAATATTTTATCCATTTTAAGAAACTGAAATAAATTTCAATGAACAGATTAAATGTTCAAAAATGTTTCTCTATTGTCCCGTAAAAACAGTTAATTTCTAAAATAATATTGCAATACTCTGGATGTTAGCAAAATCATAGGAGAAAAAATCAAGGATTTACATCACATCTATTCTGATGGTACCCCTCATGTTCTGGAGGGCGTTAGACTACCCAGTCATGGTAGATACCACAGCTAGACCTTGGTGTAGCTCCTTTACAGGACATACAAACAGTGGTCCAAAGAATTCCCTGTAGCTAGAGTAAAATGTCGTCTCTGGAAGATAGTTTATTTCCACCTGCAGGAGTGGAGTGGTTAAACAGGAGCTCAGAAATCTTTGTCTTCATAAGACTCCCTTTCTTCCCTTCAATTAGTTTTCAAAATCTGACATCTGTCTGCCTTGTGACTCTCTAAACTTATTTTCTCATTTATCCCTGTGTTTTTAGTTTGGGTTCCCAGAAAATAGACTCTGAGATGGTGAATGTGGAAGGAGGGCTGCCCTTAAGGAAAGCTATCAGGGTATATCAGTATAAGAAACTGGGAAAGGCGGGTCGGCAAAGGGAGGAACTGACTGCAATATGTTTATAACTGATTATGCAGAGATCCCTCGAATTGGGAGGGACTTCAGTGTTCCCCCAAATTAACATTATGGAACTGAGTCTTATATTCCTGCCTTGTCTGATCATTTGCCATAAGCAACCCTTATAATACTGGGAGAGTTATGAGCTCTCTACTTGGAGACTATGGCCAGTGAAAGACATAGCTGTGAGTCATCAAAGGCTGACATTAATAGCAACTAGGGAGCTAGGTACATTGGCTTCGCTAAAAAGATTTAGGCAGAGCTCCCAGCATATACAATGAAATGTGCCACAATCCACTCACATCCATTCGATTCCTGGAGCAATTTGTACCACCTACAAAAAGCTTCTCCTGTATTGTTATTGATCTTGTTCCCTTGGAAATTACAAGATTAAGATATTTCTGTTTCCATTGGTTCTTTGTTGATCAGTTCATAAAAGTCACTACACCAGATTCTCCCAGCTGCACAACACTCAGGTTTCTGGGCTGTTCTGAATTTACACCGCTTTTTCTAAAGCGCTTTGAGCTGGGTGAATCTCTGAGAGGTGGTTCACAACTGTATTCCTTAGGAACCTGGGTTGTCTTTGAAACCTGCATCCTGACATCTGAAGAGCTGCTAGATTTGTGGCTTCCTTACAGGTAGGATTTACTTTCTGTCTTTCTTCTTCCAATGCCTGCTCTGCCTCTGACCTCTGCTTATGAATGTTTTTATTTGTTTTGTTTTGTTTGTTTTTTTAATCGCCTCTGGGGTTCCTTCTTTATTGAGTCTAATTGTAAGACAATACAAAAGCCCAAACTTTGAATCTGAAGTGCTTTTACTTTGTCTTTCAGCTCTCTCTGGGTTTAGATAATGGATGGTACTGAATAAATGGGTGGGAGGTGATAGGATATAAAAAAATGAAAATGGGAAGAAGTATAATGTTTCAAAACATTATCATGAGTATTCCACTATCACCTATAGATTTTTATCTATTTTTTTAACTTTTATTTAATGAATATAAATTTCCAAAGTACAGTTTATGGATTACAATGGCTTCCCCCCTATAACGTCCCTCCCACCCGCAACACTCCCCTTTCTCACTCCCTCTCCCCTTCCATTCACATCAACATTCATTTTCGATTCTCTTTATATACAGAAGATCAGTTTAGCATACATTAAGTAAAGATTTCAACAGTTTGCTCCCATACAGAAACATAAAGTGAAAAATACTGTTTGAGTACTAGTTATAGCATTAAATCTCAATGTACAGCACACTAAAGACAAAGATCCTACATGAGGAGTAAGTGCAGTGACTCCTGTTGTTGACTTAACAAATTGACACTCTTGTTTATGGCCTCAGTAATCACCCTAGGCTCTTGTCATGAGCTGCCAAGGCTATGGAAGCCCCCTGAGTTCACCGACTCTGATCATATTTAGACAAGGCCATGGTCAAAGTGGAAGTTCTAATATTCAAAAATATATGATACATTCAAAGTGCTGATTTGCTTGTAGTAGTAATAGTAATAGTAGTAGTAATAGTATTGGATTTCTTCTTTAAAACATGATAAAACATGAAAAATTGACACTATCACACCTTTTTTCTTCCCTGTGATCATGATAGGTGTTTTATGTTTATTTATTTATTTTTGTTTACTTTAAAGGAAGAGAGAGAGAGAGGAGAAAGCTTTCACTATTGGTTCACTACCCAAATACCTATAACTGCTAGGCCTGACCCAGGCCAAAGTCAGAAGTCATCCAGGACTTTTACATCAGTGGATGGAAATCTAGCATTTTGTTGTTGTTGTTGTTGTTTTGGCCATCATCTGCTAACTCCCTGTTGGATGAGCAGGAAGCTGGATTGGAAGCAGAGGAGCTAGGATTCAAACCTGCACTCCAATATCAGATGCAGGCATCCCATGCAGAGGCTTAACCCATTGACCTGTAAAGCCAGCCTGACATTTAAGTTTTAAAACAAAATTATGAGAGCAAGAAAGAAAGTATCCTTATATATAGGGAATGTGGTGTAGTTTTTTTTAAAAGAGAACATACATTTAAGATTAATAAAGTCAGTGAAATATTTGTAATCAAAACCTTCAATTTTCATTAATAAATTGAACAATTAAATTAAGATTTTTTGATGTTTGCGATATACATAATAAGGAACCCCATATTTCTATGTGAAATATATGTGATTAAATCAACATTCTAGTGATGCACATTTTGTGACAATTCATCTCTGAATGACTATGCATGATTTTTTCCAGGATTGCGATAAATTAGATCCTACAATATGAAAAATTATGCAAGTCACTTTATATTTCATTATTAATTGGGTGTTTCTCCAGCAGTCAAGCCAGGCTCATTTGTTGGAATGGAATGCCACCACTTAATGTATCTAATAATGTCTTCTAAATGATGAAATTACTCACAAGGGAAAATCTGAGGAATAAGATCAATGAACTTATATTACTGTAAATTATCACTGATTAATGAATGAAACATTGAGAATTGAAATTTACTTAGAATTTAAACTTACTGCCAGTTTTGCAAGTTTAAATAGGATGAATATGCCAACCATTGAAAATACAATTTGTAATAATATAATACTTATACCTGATTCAGGTTACAAAGGAAATTAAAAATTTAAGAAATCTATATATATAATATTTAATATACATACACGTTATATAAGAAATACTAATTTAAACTAAATTTGATTAGGAAAGAAGGTCTGTATAAAAAGATTGTTTATATGTTTTTACCCCCATAGGCTCTGCCCCAAATTGAGGCTAAAATCACTGTTTTTGAGATGAAACTAATGGCTTAAAATAGTTTACTGTAATTTCCCAATGTTACTATTGTGCAATTAGTTGATACTGAAAGAAATGAATCAATATAAATATTTATTTTGTTCCTGTGTAATTAAATGTTATTAAATGGAAAGTTATTAAATGTTTGTTACTTCCTCCCATTTTCTAAAGGAAGTAATAATAATTTCATCATTATAAACAGATTAGATTACATGGCCATCAAAGTGAACAGAAAACTCGAACACAAAAGAGTAGGTGTGTGTTCTGTTGACCAGGAGCTCTGTTTCTGAGCAACAGTCTTCGCCAATGTCTGTCTGTCTGTTCTCATACCCACAGAATTGTTATCTAGAACACAGAGGGATTTCATAGTGAGAGCATTAGAGCTTGATGGAATCATAGACGACAGCTGTCTGGTGTGTGATGCGTATGGTCTTACTCTGTAACTGTTTTAGGATGATGTGACTTCCCTACAAAATGGTCAGAAAGGAACTGACTGAAGTATCCCACAGTTAGGGAACCTGGTGAACAGCAGAGATCTCATGGACACATTTTTCTTTGATGATCATATTATCACTACAAAGTGTACAAATTTTGTACTGGCTTTAAATAAAGAACACAAGTTTCCAATTAACAGAAAAATATCAACTCAAAGATTTTTTTTCTCAATCATCACAATATAATAGAGTATTATAAACATGATTGAGACAGAAAACTATGTGAAATTCTCATTTTATATTGAATTGCTATCCCATTTCAAGTGCATGATTCTCCAAAGGAATATCTTAACCTACAACTTACAAAGTACACTTGATATTTAAAAATAAAGTGAAGCAACAATAATATGGTGGTGTGATAAACATAACCAATGCCAAAGTAAATTTTGATTTCATCTTTTTGAAACTAAAGACAAAACATTTCCCATATCCATATATTTACAAATGTCATGTAATACCTAAAACAGTTAATATTGTTTTTTGAAATTTTTGAAAGATTATTTATTTATTTGAAAATCAGAGTGACAGAGAAAGAAACAGACAGATTGAAACCTTCTATATACTGACTCACTCTCCAAAAGGCCACAACAGCCAAGGGTGGGCCAGGCCAAAGCCCCATCTCCCACTTGAGTGGCAGAAGCTTAAGAACTTATATCATCTTCTGATACCTTCCCAAGTGCATTAGCAGGAAGTTGGATTGGAAGTAGAGTAGCTTGGACTTGAACCAGTGGTCTGATATAGGATGCCAGTCTCACAAGTGCAGTTCAACCCACTGCATCTCAATAGTCCCCAATACAGTCAATATTCTTGAATTACTTTATTAAAGAAATATTAGTGTCAACACATAGGTGGGAAAAATGATAGTATCAATATAGTAGTTTCTAGGATTTAATGTATATATTAACTAATGCATATGAATTAGACATTATGTAAATATAACATTAAAATATTCATCAATTTTTTGCCAAATGTAATCATTTAAATAATAAGCTGTTTTTACTATTCTATTGTATCAAAGAAGTGTACCAGGGAATCAGAACTTCTCTTCTTACAGCATTTAAACCCTGTGACTATATGTGGTATACTAATGTAAATTATGATTCATATTTATAAAACATAAAAAATATTTCTAGTCAAATCCATAACAAAAATATTGTGTATGATGGTGTCATCTGGAAACAATTTAAAACATAACTGATTTTTATGTAACTGTATATTGTTTATTTTTAAAAAGTAACAGAATAAAATAAGAGAATATATGGGATCTTCTTATTTTAAAGATACTTAATATGAATTTTATAAAATTTAAAGTGTTTTAAAGTCATATGAGTAATTAATATTACCAATGTTTTTAACAAGTAGTGCTTAATTTCTCATCTTTCCCCTTTTTTCTTTTGTGACTCTGGCGAAGCACTATTAAATGAATTTGGTGCTTACTTTAATTCTTTTTTATATATATGGAATTAAAGGGGTAACAGAAATTTTCTTAAATTGGATTATCCTTAATTCAATGTCTACCTTTGAAATACGATGCTATACAACAAAGCCTGATTTCTTATCCACTCGCAAATTCTTTCATTGCATATCTGTATATATAGAAGCTCATTAAAAACAAACTCTCTATTGAGCATAATAAAAAGAATACAGTACTTTACCATCTAAGGTAAAAGAAAGCTATAGTAATTCCATTTTAATTCCTTTTATATTTACATTTCCTTAGCACACCTCTTTCAAAATGAATATTGATTTTCAATCTCTTACTCTTTAGAAGCTAATGCATCCAAGGGTCATAATCTAAATAGAAGACTATTGAATAGTCTTCACATTTTATTGCTTGCTTAACTTTCTAGTGTTTTTGCTCTCCACAAACCTGTCCACCCATTATATGCTCCTCTGATGCTTTTGTCAACTGCACAGAAAGACTAGAGAATCTTCCATTTCCACCCAGTGGTTTATTCCCCAAATGGCCACAACAGCCAAGGCTGGGCCAGGCTGCAGCCAGAAACTCGGAACTTGATCTGACTTTCATGCTGGAATGGCAGGGGTCCAAGCACTTAGTCACCTTCTACTACCTTCCAAGGGACATTAGCAAGAAGATGGATTGGAAGTGATGCATCCAGGACTCAAACTGGCACTCTGATATGGGATGCCAGTGTAAAATGGTGTCTTAACCTGCTGTGCCACAGCATCAGCCCCTTGAATGGATATTTTATACAGATGCCTAATTAATGGCTCTTTTTTTCACATTAACTGGGAATCAAAAGAAAGAATAAAATTTAGGAAATGTCTCTAAATAGCAATGTGTTTTCTTTTTTTAAATCTATTATTTCTTCTCAAGTAGATTAAAGCAAAGAAAAAAGATCCTTACTTTTGGTTATTACTATAAAAACATCTTTGTATGTATTCTTGAGAGATTGTTTATAAAATCAGCCAAAGTTAAGATTTAGAAACATAATTATTACACATTTCTTGAAAAGGTTTTGAGTTCTATGTATAAAGCATTGCAACAAATTAAAACTAAATTCACATGAGTGAGATTAAATGGTATTAGATAAAGCACTGATTTATAGTAATTAAAGATTTAGAAGGGAGTTAATAAATTTTTATCATTTTCATTAACCGTGTATAATTTTTTCAATCTATATTATGTAGATAATTTATATACCCCAGTACACTCCAAATGTGATGAACAAAGTAAAAATCAGCTCATGAAATAGTTTATAATGTGTTCTCTTAGCAGTCTTAATATGCTTTTACATTTTTGTTTAAATGGTAATTGAGAGGAAATAAGCTATTCTCTAAATTTATACATAATGCTCATATCCCAAGATCATCTAAACATAGACCAGAAAACAGTTTGCTTTAATTAAACATATGTAGCTCAGATAGTTAATATTAACTAAATAAATATTTATTGAATACTTTTTTTAGTTATTCTGTTTTAGGTATCAGACACTTATCTTCCAGCAACCCCATATTCAGTCACAACTGGTTCTTATGAAAATTCTCTGATATTTTTACTTAGACATTACTAAGTAGAGGAAGCAAACCGAATTCAGATTTGACTGGAAAATTCTTGTCTTTCTCTAGTAAATATATCTTTTCTGTATGCAGTTGAGAAAAATACATGCTGTTGACATCAATGTTCATGAGGCCAAATCTATAAAATTAAACTCTAAGACTCTAAGGAATTAATGAAACAAGGAAGTACGAACAAATTAGATGAATGCAGAGAACGTGCACCTGATCAACAGGAGAAACAGGGCTCAAAATAAATTTAAAAAATACAGAGAAATAGGGAATTAGGAAAATAATTTTTTAACTGAAGATAAGCAGGAAAATTTTTAAAATGGAAGTTGTTGCAAGTCAAAGGTTACCAAAAAGGAAGGAAGGAGGTAAGGAAGGAAGAAAGCTAAAGAAAGCTAAAGATTGCTCCCTCCTCCTCCCCTATCCCTCCCCCCTTCCTTCTCCTTCCCTCTCCCTCTCCTCTTCCTCTCCCCTTGATGTAAACTTGTAATTCTAACAGCAGTTCATAAAGTGGAAACGCGAAAAGTCACCAATATAATGTCCACAGAGCTACTGTAAACCTGGAGTTCCCATTTACATCTAAGTTTTATATTTGAGCTTAAATGGTAGATGGGATTAGAGCATACAATATCAGTGAAGAAATATTATTGTTCTAATTAGAGGTTAAGAAACTGTTACCTTGTTATAGAGATTCACACAACATGTAGGATCGCCAAATTACGTAGACATGCACATGATTTAGAAAGCATGATTCTAAAACAATGTTTTCCTTTTTAGAAATGTACTTTATGTAAATCAACACCATGAAAATATGCATAGATATTATTTAATAAAAATGTCCATGTCTTAAATGTGGAATTTCCATTTTACTAATATTATTTCCAAAACTTATTTCACTATTACATCTTTTTTGTTGGATATCACCACAGGATTGACATTGGAAAATACTGTTCTAAACGATAAGCAGGGTGAGAAGTAAGCTGGGGCCAGTTTACTGGTAAAATGCAGGGGAGAGGTTCTTGGAGGACTTCTGATCTCAAATGACTTAACATTATGTAAACAGATGTTATGCCTGGGAACTTTAGTTTCACTGAAGAATTATTGCGGTGTGCCAGTTAAGATGCTGCCTGGGATCCAGTCTCCATTCTGCTCCCAATTCCAGCTTCCTGCTAGTGCAATTTTGGGAAGATATCAATGGTGGCTCCAGGACTTGGTATATACATCCCACTTGGGAATCCCAAATGGAGTTCACATCTCCTGGCTTTGGCTTGGCCAGCCCTGGCTACTGTGGGCATTTGGAGAATGAGCCACTGGATGGGAAATATCTGTCTGTGTATCTCTGCCTTTCAAATAAATTAAATACATAGATAAATTTTAAAAATTAAGTACCACATGAAAATTTACAATTTTTATTTCTGCTGATTTTTTAAAATAAAGGAAATTTTTAAAAAATTATTTTTGTCCAATTTGTTTATTTGAAAGGCAGAGTGACTAAGAGAGAAGGAAAGAGACAAAGAGAGATGTATGTGCTGGTTCATTCCCAAATGGCTGCAATGGCTGGGGCTGGACCAGGCCAATGACAGGACCCAGGAGCTTCACTTGGGTCTCCCGTGTGGTTGGTAGGGGCCCAAGCACGTGGGCCATCTTGGCTGCTTTCCCAGGCACTTAACAGGGTGCTAGATCAGAAAGTGGAGCAGCCTATATTTGAATCAGAGCTCTTATATGGAATGCCAGCATTGCAAGCAGTGGCTTAAATCACTGTACCACAACAGTAGTCTTTAATTTTTTTGTTTTTAAAAAGTTATTGTTAATATAGCTCATTTTTATGAGAGAATTTTAGGTGAAACACAAATGCAATCTTGGTAGAAATATAATTTCATGGGAAATAGTGAAAAGTTTTTATTTTTTTGTGCATGCTCTCAGGCTAATAAGGCATAAGAGGATCTTTTCAAGTGTGGATTATCTACAAAGTTTATCCTGTTTCTCTTAATAATATCTTTCATTTAGTTATATCAAAAAGATATTGAGCTCCATCCTCGTTTAAAAGTGAGAACAAGTCTTTAAAATAATCCTCAACAATTTGAATTATTTTAGGAAATTATTTAAATTAACACTATAATGATATCATCTTTAAAATATATTAATGTTTACAAATCAATTTCTGGGTTTTGATGTATTACAAGGAATACAAAAAAGTAATTTATTTTGCCTGGGCTTCTTGAGTCATTTTAGTGGCAATTCAATCAGTCACCAATTATTGATTTATTTGAAATATAAGCACAAGCATAATTGTATGTATTTCTCTGGAAGCAATAATCAATAATAACTTATTAAACTACATTGTTATTATTGTAACTATGCCTTTTTAGAGCAAAACAAATACCTTAGCAAAAGCTTAATTTAAATATACAGAACTAAAATTATTTATTCAAACTAAAAATATTTAGTAATCAGTGAATTAGGCACTGAAAAAAACAGCTATGAACAGAAAAATGTTCCAAAACTTGTGGCTTATGCACTAGTAGAAGTCATCAGCAGTTACCAAAGAGTGTGATTTTTTTTCTTCATCAGATAATAATCCAAGTGTTTCTGATTGACAGGTAATCTTTTATGGCTTAATCGTAGGCTCAAACACTGATCTGGTTGTGACTCTTTCTTGCTGTAATGTCTAGGACTCCTCTCCAGTTTTCAACTGGTAGTTTGGGGGCAGGGAGAATTACAGGAAAATAATAATTCTCTCATGTTCCACTGGTGAGAACCAAAGGGTATTTCTTCCTATATGTAAGGGAGGATGGAAAATAAAATCTCTTGCTCTATGTTAAGAAGGATGAGGAGTAAAATTATGTGTATATTGAGACATTGTTCCCCTAGACTCTGAACACCAATCAAGCTAATTCATGGGAGGAGGCCTTCTACTCTTCCTTTCCTTTTAGGAGATAAGTAATCTAAAAGTAAAAACAGGCCAGCGCCAAGGCTCACTAGGCTAATCCTCCACCTGCGGTGCCTGCACCCCGGATTCTAGTCCCGGTTGGGGCTCTGGATTCTGTCCCGGTTGCCTCTCTTCCAGGCCAGCTCTCTGCTGTGGCCAGGGAGTGCAATGGAGGATGGCCCAAGTCCTTGGGCCCTGCACCCGCATGGGAGACCAGGAGAAGCACCTGGCTCCTGGCTTCGGATCGGCGCATTGCGCCGTAGAGGCCATTTGAAGGGTGAACCAATGGAAGGAAGACCTCTCTCTCTGTTTCTCTCTCTCACTGTCTAACTTTGCCCGTCAAAAAAATTTATATTCTTAAAAGTATGTTTGAATTGTTATATCATTAAATGTGAATCATTTTATTGGCTTGTAAAATACATGCATTATGCATCAATAGATTTTACTCCTGAGGTAAAGTCTAATAAGATGTTCTGAGTTTGGCAAATATGACAACAAATCTAAAAAATAAAATAAAATGTAGAAGTAAGCAATATAAAAATCATCAGCATCTTCTTCCTTCACAAGTAAAGTAAAAAATGCTGAAATATAGTAGTCATTTTTTATAAGGAAGTTGATTCTTACTTGCCACTAACGCTTTGCATTGTCATTATAAAACTCTCCTTGTAAGACTAGTTCTGGGCTATGTTAACACCATCAGGATCTGAAAAGAACTCAGAACTTCTAGTAAGTTTCTGTTACAGACTAAAAGAGTCACAGGAATTTGATTTTTTTATTCATTCATTTTTTTCTTCAACTATAAAGGAAATTAAGTGGAGTGCATATCCCGTTTCCCTCCTGGGTACAGGTTGCTATAATATTTCTACTTGATAAAAGACATTTTATCTTTCATAAGGACATAGTATCTAATTTTATCAAACAAAACATTTTGCAGTTCTCAGCTGAAAAATATATCAAACAACGAACAGGTTTGAAATAAAACAAAATAATACAAAAGGGAAAAAAACTGAGTGGTCCAGAGAGAAAAACATTGAAAAAAATATTTATTATAGTTATATATTTACTCCTTGATATAAACATCCTTGGTGTCCTATTTTCTCATCTTATTTCATATCCACAGTAGATAAAATTCACTGCAGGCTGATAATATTGATCTTTTACTAGATATGTAATCAAGTGCTGACAATTCCTGATTCCTAGCTCTGTGAATAAGTATGATTACAGATCAGATCATAGAAAATAAATGATTACTGCATTCTAGGATTTCTGTTGTCAAAATTTAACTGGTCGTCTAGATCATTAAATAATCAACACGCAGTGGGAACAAGCAGTAGCATGAAACATACAAGATGGTGAAAAATCTTGATTTTTTTTTTTTGACCCAAGAATGCATCTGTGAAATTACTTCACTCAGGAAAATAACAATCCAAAACATGTGCCATTTTTATTCATTATATTCTATCATTTTGTAATTCTTTGAGTTTCCTCTTCCATATGGAATTAGTAGATGTATGTTTCTGTGTGTGCGATGCTTGTATGGGTCAGCCTGTGCTTTTATGAAAAAAAAAAAAAAATCCAAGGGCAGGAGTTGTGCAGCAGGCTGAGCTGTCACTTGGGGTGCCTACTTCCCTTTATTGCTGAGTGTCTCAGATTGAGTCCCACCTCTGCTTCCAATCCAACTTTCTGCTAATGCATCTTGAGAGGTAGCAGGTGACAGCCTGGGTAGTTGTGTCCCTGCCACACACATGGGAAACTTGGATGGAGGTCCAGGCTTCTGGCTTCAGCCTGGCCCAGCCCTGTCTGTTGCAGTCATTTGGGGAATGGACTTGTAGCTGAAAGATTGATCACATCTCTCCTACGGCATTTTATATTATATTTTATCGTATTTTATATTATATTTAAAAATAAAGTAAATAAAAAATGCAAAATATTTTTGTTCAAGACTCTTGACAATCACTGGGCTTCTGGAAAGGAGGATATCACCTATAACCAGCATTTCCTTCTAGAAATATAAAATTGTACCGTGTAGATTTTTACTGTATCCACAATCTCATTTATAGGAACTAAAGTTATAACTATAAAGTTATAAGTAAAGTTATATACTCATTAAATATACATTGGTTTATAACTTCAGTTCATAAAACTGAAAGCTCATAAAAATACTAAATTACCAACCTATTAACTGGTATCCATTTTCAAACTAGCCCAGTGCTTTAGTGAATTATTGCTTTATTTTTGAAAACTTCTTCATGTGAAATTCTCAGGTAGCAACAATGACCATGAAAAGAGCACAGAGGTCTTCATTTCTTAGATAAAATCTGGTAAAGATGTGATTGTCAACAACACATACTGGCATTAATATATTTGACAAACACAGGCTGGGTGGAATATACTCTACCAGATAGTGGAAATATGGAAGCCATTATGTTATGTATCTGAAAATCCAGTGTGTTTACTAAGATGTTAGGCTGAATATCCTAAGGTAAAGTAGACAACATTAAGTGCAAAAGACTGATCATCTTTAGGAGGAAGAAGAGGGGGATGGGCATTTACATAGTGCTTAGCACGTGGCAGGCATTGTCCGCTTTACTTTTCACACATTCATTTATTTAATTCTCACAACTCGAGAAGATGTGTACTACCATTGCTCCAGTTTTACAGGGGAGAGTTTACATGGTTCTCTCAAGTTCACAGAGCTACTCAGAGATGGAACCAGTAATCAGCTGTTGATTACCATGACTCTAATTCCTACAATGTATATAGTCATTGTAGACATTCAGTAACTTTAATAAATAAGAGAACTACAGTAGTATAGGTGTTTTTAACAAGTAGGCTAAGGAGAAGTTAAGTGGTAGACTCAATTTGGAGATCGGAAGAGACGGACAGAATGCAAGATTCCAATTAAGTAGATGGGGATAGGAAGATAGGACAGAGAAAGGAGAGAAAAGTAATGCCAAGGATCCCATTTTGAGGAATTGGAAGCTGTGCTTACATAAACAGAAAATGTACATGAAGGGAAGAAAGATTAGACTTTCAAAGTTTGAGGTTTCAGTAAAGCAGTCATGAAGTTGTAAAAGCCACTGCTGAAGAAAGAATTCTTGATTACAGTCATGGATTGCCTAACAACAAGGGTTTGTTCTGAGATCTATCTTATTAGGCAATTTAATAGTTATGAGAACACTGTGGAGTGTACTTAGGCAAACCTAGATGGTAGAGGTCAATTGCTGAATGTGGCCTATTGATGCATAAAAGAATCACGATAAACACCAGATGAATGGGGCAGTCGGCGGTGTAACACAGCATGCTGTTTGCCAGTAAACTTTAATTATCTATAAGGAGGAATGTCGCTCCCCCTCTTCGTGGAGGAATGACACAGGACCCTGCGCTGTTCTTTTGTCTGCTCGGCCCTCCCTGGGTTTGCTGCTGGTTCTTCCCGGGTTGGCTACTGTCCCTTCCACCTCCGTGGAAGGGAGGTTCCCCCTGGCCACTTTCCCCACTTCCGCAGGGGAGCGGCACACCGCCGGCCGGCTCTCTCGGGGGCTGCACAGGTGTTCCCCTTAGATGTTCCTGGTGCATGCCGTCTCTCTCCTCCTTTATAGTCCTCCTCCGCCAATCCCAACTCGGCTGCCCACACGCCGAGTATGCTGCTCTCCTCCAATCAGGAGTAGGTCCTACAGTTTATTGGCTGAACTGGAGGCAGCTGTGCGGAAGCTGTTTTCTCCTCTCCCAGCACTATATTGTGGGAGAGCAGATGCATAGAATAAGTCTTAATTCCAGTAACTTAGTCTAGTCCGAGTTGCTCCCCACAGAGGAATGCACTCCAAAAGAATGATTACAAAGTATAGTAAATAAATAAGTCAGTAACAATGCTGTTTATTTCATTGTCAAAACTGTATATGTTGTACTTTTATACAATTAGCAAGGCAGTAGATTTATTGCAGGAGAAGCATGAAGGTGTTGTTTTATGGTGTTAGGAAGACTGTGTCACAGGTGATGGGAATTTTTCAGCTTCATTACAGTCTTTTTTGTTAAAGTTTTATTTATTTATTTGAAAGTCAGAGTTACACAGAGAGGAGAGGCAGAGAGAGTGAGGTCTTCCATCTGTTGGTTCACTCCCCAGATGGCCAAAATGGCTGGAGTTCTGCTGATCCAAAGCCAGGAGCCACGAGCTTTTTCTGGGTCTCCCACACCGGTGCGGGGTCCCACGGCCTTGGGCCGTCTTCTACTGCTTTCCCAGGTAATAGCAGAGAGCTGGATCAGAAATGGAGCAGCTGGAACTGGAACAGGCGCCCATATGGGATGCCAGCACTGCAGGTGGCTGCTATACCTGCTACGCCACAGCGGCAGCCCTTCATTCTAGTCTTATGGCAACACCCTTCTCTCTCTCTCTCTCTCTCTATATATATATATATAATCTGTCACTGACTGAAACGTTATGTGGTGCATGACTGTACTAGAAATATTTCACACCAGATTAACCAGTGACATATGAGGAAAAATAAAATATATGTTGAAATATCATAAAAGAGAACTCACTAAATTCTGTCTTGTTTCTTCAAAGTAACTGGCTAGCAAGTGAAGAGAACTTCTTAAAATATATATTACACTGTAAATATATGCTCTCCTGTGCTTTTTACCAGCCTCTATTTTAAAAATTACTGAGACTTCCAGTGAACACTTCAGTGTCATTATTTCAGAGAATGTGAATGTCAGAAATTATCATCATCTCTAAAGTTATTGCCCTCTCCTAGGGCATCATTAGGCTAATTTAAAATGAATAAAATTTCTGTGATTAATAACATCAACGTTTAAGGAATTTCTCAAGAAAACATTTATGGCCTATTATTATTTATAGTAAAGTAAGCAATAATTTTTAGCTGTGTTTTCTCTGTTGCAATATTATATTTGGATGCAAATAAAAATAGGAGGATTGTAAATTTAGTTTGTGTAATATAATTTAACTAAGTGGGTAGTTGTTAATATATTCAGCTATATTTGTTATTAACAGATGAGAAAAAACAACCTTGATTTCATACTCGGGAAGTATGTCCTAGTTACCCAAATTGTCTTTTCCTCAATTACATAATTAGAATTGCATCAATTAATTAAGCAAGGTTATATCCAATCTCATTTATATAATTTGGCACATGTTTCTCTGTAATGTTTATGCTCTAACAACATTGGCCCTTCAAGTTGCAAAACATCTTACTCGCCTTTTTCCAGTTGTAAAACAAAGCGATTGCCCGTCACCAGCCTATGCCAGCCAGTATTACTTAGCAGAAAGGAAAAGAAGCTGAGACTTTCTGTCTAGCATGCTGTTAATGGTGGCTCTTTCTAATTTCCATATAGAAATCACAGCCTTATGAATACTGAAAATCTTCTAGGTGAGAGCTGTAAGAAAGGCATTTTCAGTTGATAGGATATAGGGTCCATTAGTAGGATTTAGCATCTATATATATATAGATAGATAGATTATTCAGTTTAGTTATAGGCATTAGCAGATTTCGATATTGCTGAGAAAAAGTAAATATTTATATGACAGTACTTCAGAAAGTTCAGGAAAAAAATTATGCATGGATGTCAAAAATTTTTGCCCCAAATAAACTTATAATTTAGTTTTATGTTCTATGAACTTTTTGTAGTACCCTCATTTCATCTTACAGGTTCTTATTAACATAGCCATGTTTCTTTCCCAGCTTAGCAGAATCTAATATGGTTTCCTTTTGGATGGCACTTGGGAACTATCACGTGTTTGAAGGCTTTTATATGGTAGTGTAATAATTTGTCTTTTAAAACTATTTTAATGATAAAAGTAAATGTCATTTGATACATGAGATTATAGATCAAAATATGACTGAAGTGATGTCTTTATATGAAGACTGTTCCATTCACATGGCAATGGTGAAACAAATAACTATTGATTTGTGTAAAAACTTATTTGAAAATAAGACTGAACCAGGAAACATCTCTTTATAAAGTGATCTTATTTTATTTTTAAAAATTTTTATTTATTTACTTGAGAAGCAAACATACACACACACACAGACACAGCACAACACAACTATGGAGAGAGATAAAGAGAAATATAGAGGGAAAGAGAAACTCCCATCTACTGGGTCACTTCCCAAATTCCTGCAAGTACCAGGTCAAAGTCAGGAGCTGGAAACTCATTACTTGAGCCATTATTTGCTCTCTCCCAGAATGCACACTAGCAGGAATCTGGAATCAGGATCATAGCTGGGAATTGAACCCAGTCCTATGTGGATCACTGACATCTCAACTCATGACTTAAATGTAGGGCAAATGCGTATATCAAAGACCTTATTTTCTAAGTTCCACCTTCTTTTTCACTACCATGTTAAACAGGATAGTTTCCGCTCCTCAAGGTGATCTCTATGTTTTAGCTTACAAGAACATCCTGAGTTCAAGTCTCATTTGCCTCTGGACTATGTGTCCCACACATATAAGTGAAGGTAACTTGACTAAATTAATAGAGCTCGTGAAGCCTTTCTTTATAAATTTGGCTTTGGGCTTCTCCTTTTTCACTCTTAATAGCCTAACAGAATACCACAGTTCAACAGTAATACCTTTTCCAAAATGTCAGTTATTCATTATAACCAGAATAACTGATTAGGATGCAACATAGTAAATAATTAATCCCAGAAACTTTCACCACAGCATAAGGTGTCTTTCAATGAATATCCAATCTGTAATACTGATCTACAGATTGCAAGAAAGCTCTCTGTCATACATATATAGATATATGTGTGTGTGTGTGTGTGTACACAGACTCATACACTACTCACTTGAGAACAAGTACATAGTGTAGAACCAGTGACAATACTTATACTATACATTTAAGAACTTTTAGTTTCTTGATATCTTAAGCCATACACATCATCAATTCTTTACCTTTGCATAGCCAAGAGACTCACAAAATTATATATGTGTATATGTGTGTGTATATATATATATATATTCTCTCAATAAATTTGACTTTTCTAAGAAAAAGGAAAAAAATTGAACCTTTCCTGAACACCTTTCTGAGTTTTATCTTAGCTTTTTGAGAGTTTATTATCAATCATTTAATCATTGGGGCATTAAATTATTAATGCCTCTGTATTATAATTTAAATACTTTATGAATTAGTTTGGAATGGTAGTGAAAAAAAGAATTGGAGTTTGGGGTCATATGTACTTAATATCAATTCCCAAAGTTGCTACTGATTATCTGGGAAACATTATGCAAGAAACATCTACTTCCATTCCTACGGTTCATCATTTATCAAGCAGGGTGAATAGCATCTACTTCTCATGGCTGATGTGAATTAAAAGTAATATACATAAATCACATAGCTGAATGCCTGGCAAATAGTGGCATTTAGTAAATGGTAGCTATAGTAGTTATTGAAGTTGTTATCATGATTACCATATTTCTTATTATGCAAATAAGTGCTCTTTAAGGACTAAGCCTGTCTTATATTTAGTTTATGTCCTCTACAACGCTGTAATAGTACTAACCACATGTTAAGGAATGAATGAATGCATGAATTAAGTATTTTCAAAAACTCTTCATAAATCTAGTTTAGCAAGTGAATAATTGCAAGGTGAATATCTCATTTTATTTTAAGTGGTTTTTCAATACCAGTCATAGTTAGGATCAGTTCCCCTGAGGCCACTTGCTATTGACCATGACCTCTCTAGCTCACAGTTTTTCAAGTCTTTTGGTTTATGATATTGTGATATATTCTTGGGAAGTTGGATTTGCCAGAAAGGTTAAATAAGTCCATTACTAGTCACTGCACTACCAAAAGAACCATATTTCTCAATTTATCTCCACATCTGTATGGAGTTTTCTTTTACATTTTGAAGTTATTGAAGTTTGTCATCATAACAAGATAGTAATCATGCTATTCCTAATTGCCAGCCATCAGTACAAATGTTACACCTTCGTGGCTACAGTTGTAATACCACCCTCAGGAGTTACATTGGAAAATATTGCAAAGTGGGGCCAGTGCCATGGCTCACTTGGTTAATTTTCCGCCTGCAGCGCTGGCATCCCATATGGGTGCCGGTTTCTAGTCCCGGCTGCTCCTCTTCTTCCTGCTGTGGCCCGGGAGTGCAGTGGAGGATGGCCCAAGTGCTTGGGCCCTGCACCCTATGGGAGACCAGGAGAAGCACCTGGCTCCTGGCTTTGAATCGTCGCAGCATCAGCCGTTGCAGCCATTTGGGGAGTGAACCAATGCAAGGAAGACATTTCTTTCTGTCTCCTTCTCTCACTGTCTATAACTCTGTCAAAAAAAATTGCAAATTATCCATTTTTCCTGTGTGGTTTTCACTTCAAATACCTCTACAGTTATTTGGATATTTATGAAATCAAATCCTAGCTAGGAGGATTTTAAAGATCTGATCAACAAGTTGTTGCTTGTCAGATTCTCAGGAAGGTAGACTTGGAGACAGACTTGAGTGAGTAGGAAATCTAGTGAAGCAGTAAGGCTAAGACTGGGCAGAGGGCCGGTGCAGCGGCTCAGTAGGCTAATCCTCCACCTAGCGGCGCCGTCACACCAGGTTCTAGTCCCGGTCGGGGCGCCGGATTCTGTCCCGGCTGCTCCTCTTCCAGGCCAGCTCTCTGCTGTGGCCAGGGAGGGCAGTGGAGGATGGCCCAAGTGCTTGGGCCCTGCACCCCATGGGAGACCAGGAGAAGTACCTGGCTCCTGCCATTGGATCAGCGCAGTGCGCCGGCCGCAGCGCACCGGCCGCGGTGGCCATTGGAGGGTGAACCAACGGCAAAGGAAGACCTTTCTCTCTGTCTCTCTCTCCACTGTCCACTCTGCCTGTCAAAAAATAAAAATTAAAAAAAATAAAAGACTGGGCAGAGGGAAAAGATGAAATGTGATACCTACAAAATAAAGCCTCTGACTACTTTTAGACATCCTGAAGCTGTGACAGCCTCTTAAGATATCTTAAATTGAGATTTGAGGGAATCAGCCCTGTATATTTCTTCATTTACCAGTCATTGAATGTACATTGTCCCTAAATTGGGATGTCATCTGGAGTGAGGCAGTTCTATTCAGGTTAGAACAATTTCAGTAAATGTTGATGGGCCAATGGCTTCATACCCAGCATCTAGAGAATATGTTCTTCCATTTGGAGTTGGAATCAGACTATGAACAGTACACAGTTCACACTGGACTTCACAAGGTGTGTGGATAATTGTGTTGTATCTTTAAATCTCATGGCTAACAATTAGAAAAAAAAATGATAAAGGAGGGCTTCCTGAATCTTTTCAATGCATTATCTGACTATGTAACACCGGTCTTACATCTCCAATGTAAATTAACATCTTAATTATAAAAATCATGCGAGCTATGCTGATCAAGTCACCGTTTCCCATAGTGTCCATTTCATTTCAACAGGTTTCCTTTTTGGTGTTCAGTCAGTTGTCACTGATCAGGGAGAACATATGGTATTTGTCCCTTTGGGATTGGCTTATTTCACTCAGCATGATGTGTTCCAGATTCCTCCATTTTGTTGCAAATGACTGGATTTCGTTGTTTCTTACTGCGGTATAGTATTCTAAAGAGTACATATCCCATAATTTCTTTATCCAGTCTACCGTTGATGGGCATTTAGGTTGGTTCCAGGTCTTAGCTATTGTGAATTGAGCTGCAATAAACATTAGGCTGCAGACCGCTTTTTGGTTTGCCAATTTAAATTCCTTTGGGTAAATTCCAAGGAGTGGGATGGCTGGGTCGAACGGTAGGGTTATCTTCAGGTTTCTGAGGAATCTCCAGACTGACTTCCATAGTGGCTTGACCAGTTTCCATTCCCACCAACAGTGGGTTAGTGTCCCTTTTTCCCCACATCCTCGCCAGCATCTGTTGTTGGTAGATTTCTGCATGTGAGCCATTCTAACCGGGGTGAGGTGAAACCTCATTGTGGTTTTGATTTGCATTTCCCTGATTGCTAATGACCTTGAACATTTTCTCATGTGCCTGTTGGCCATTTGGATTTCCTCTTTTGAAAAATGTCTACTGAGGTCCTTGGCCCATCTCTTAAGTGGGTTGTTGGTTTTGTTTTTGTGGAATTTCTTGATCTCTTTGTAGATTCTGGTTATTAACCCTTTATCTGTTGCATAGTTTGCAAATATTTTTTCCCTTTCTGTCGGTTGTCTCTTCACTCTCCTGACTGTTTCTTTTGCAGTACAGAAACTTCTCAATTTGATGCAGTCCCAATAGTTGATTTTGGCTTTGACTGCCTGTGCCTCCCGGGTCTTTTCCAGAAATTCTTTGCCTGTGCCAATATCTTGAAGGGTTTCTCCAATGTTCTCTAGTAACTTGATGGTGTCAGGTCGTAGATTTAGGTCTTTAATCCATGTTGAGTGGATTTTTGTGTAAGGTGTAAGGTAGGGGTCTTGCTTCATGCTTCTGCACGTGGAAATCCAATTTTCCCAGCACCATTTATTGAATAGACTGTCCTTGCTCCAGGAATTAGTTTTAGATCCTTGATCAAATATAAGTTGGCTGTAGATGTTTGGGTTGATTTCTGGTGTTTCAATTCTGTTCCATTGGTCTATCCATCTGTTTCTGTACCAGTACCATGCTGTTTTGATGACAACTGCCCTGTAGTATGTCCTGAAATCTGGTATTGTGATGCCTCCAGCTTTGTTGCTGTTGTACAAGATTGCTTTAGCTATTCGAGGTCTCTTGTGTCTCCATATAAATTTCAGCACCATTTTTCCAGATCTGAGAAGAAGGTCTTCGGTATCTTGATTGGTATTGCATTGAATCTATAAATCGCTTTTGGGAGAATGGAAATTTTGATGATATTGATTCTTCCAATCCATGAGCATGGAAGATTTTTCCATTTCTTGGTATCCTCTTTTATTTCTTTCTTTAAGGTTTTGTAATTGTCATCGTAGAGATCTTTAACGTCCTTGGTTAAGTTTATTCCAAGGTATTTGATTGTTTTTGTAGCTATTGTGAATGGGATTGATCTTAGAAGTTCTTCCTCAGCCATGGCATTGTCTGTGTATACAAAGGCTGTTGATTTTTGTGCATTGATTTTATACCCTGCTACTTTGCCAAACTCTTCTATGAGTTCCAATAGTCTCTTAGTAGAGTTCTTTGGGTCCCCTAGATAAAGAATCATGTCATCTGCAAAGAGGGATAGTTTGAGTTCTTCCTTCCCAATTTGTATCCCTTTAATTTCTTTTTCTTGCCTAATAGCTCTGGCTAGAACTTCCAGAACTATATTGAATAGCAGCTTTGAGAGTGGGTATCCCTGTCTGGTACCAGATCTCAGATCTCTTGATCAGCATAGCCCTGACTGTTAATGAACAATTTAATACATTATCCCTCTTAGTAGTTTTTTTGTCTGTTCTACTTAATATGACTGGTTTAATTCTGTAATTAATACACAGTTATTCTTAAGTGTTGAAATTTAACTGAAATGTGATCCCTGTTAAACATAAGAGTAGGAATAAGAGAGGGAAGAGATGTACAATTTGGGACATGCTCAAGCTGACTTGCCCCAAATGGTAGAGTTAGAAACATACCAGGGGATTCCAATTCAATCCCATCAAGGTGGCATGTACCAATGCCATCTCACCAGTCCAAGTGATCAATTTCAGTTCACAATTGATTATAATGAAAGGACTAAGAGTCAAAGGAAGCACATAAACAAGTCTAGTACCTGCTAATACTAACTGATAGAATAAATAAAGGGGAGAGTGATCCAACATGGGAAGCGAGATACTCAGCAGACTCATAGAATGGTGGATGTCCTAAACAGCACTCTGGCCTCAGAATCAGCCCTAAAGGCATTCCGATCTGGCTGAAAAGCCCATGAGAGTATTTCAGGCATGGAAAGCCAAGACAATCTGGAAAAAAAAAAAAAAAAAAAGAAAAGAAAAGAAAACACAAAACCCTAAATGAAAGATGTCTGTGAGTGAGATCCAAGTGGAAAGAACAGGTCTTCAAAGAAGGAGGTACCTTTCTCTGAAGGGAGGAGAGAACCTCCACTTTGAATATGACCTTGTCTAAACAAGATAGGAGTCGGAGAACTCAAAAGGCTTCCATAGCCTTGGAAACTCATGACTGGTGCATAGGGAGATTACTGATGCCATAAACAGGAGTGTCAATTTGTAAAGTTAACAACAGGAGTCACTGTGCACTTACTCCTCATGTAGGATCTCTGTCCTTAATGTGCTGTACATTGAGACTTAATGCTATAATGAGTACTCAAACAGTATATTTCGCTTTGTGTTTCTATGGGGGTGCAAACTGTTGAAATCTTTACTTAATGTATACTAAACTGATCTTCTGTAAAAAAAGAAGAAATTATCAATTCCCAACTTGACTCTCACTGGGATTAAACATGACAATAGGTCTGATCTGATTTCATCATCATTTAAAAAATCATCTATTATTTTTCACTTTATGTTTGTGTGGGAGCAAACTGTTGAAATCTTTACTTAATTTATGCTAAACTGATCTTCTGTATATAAAGAGAATCGAAAATGAATCCTCATGTGAATGGAAGGGGAGAGGGAGTGGGAAAGGGGAGGGATGCGGGTGGGAGAGATGATATGGGGGGAAGCCAATGTAATCCATAAGCTGTACTTTGGAAATTTATATTCATTAAATAAAAGTTAAAATAAATAAATAAATAAAGGTTAAAAAAATCATGCGAGCAAATTCTTTAGATATTATATCGTGATACCTAATTCCTTTTCTCAAATAATGCAGGTTTTGGTCATATCTAAGTTTGGTCAACATTTCAGTGTTTAAACCAGAGTACTTTGCTGAATATTTAATGAATTAAATGTTGACTCTTAAAGAGCATGAACTCTTTTTTTCTAATACTTCTCCCACTTATTTCTATGTCAAGAGAGAAATCAGCTTTCAAAATTTTTCATATTATAAGCCAAACTATTTTATATATCATGCTGTTCATAAACCATATGTACTTTCTATTTATCTCAAAATTGGATTAATATATATCTATTGCTTTGAAAATAATTTATACAGTATTGGTGAAGTTTCAAAAACAAAAACAAAATTTCTGTCTTTTGGACAAGTTCTATCAACATTAATGAGCAATTTAAAAATTATCTTCATAATTGTGCAAACCATTGTACAGCTGGAAAGATGGAAGTGTAGGAGATCTTAGTTATTCTTCTGGGTCATGGTTTACTGCAAAGAAACAAAGCCTCTGTGTAAAAGCAGAATAAGGGATGCAGCACATGCATATAAATATATTAAGCAAGAACCAGGAAACAAATGGATCTTTTACATTAATATAAGCTGTGTTAAAGCAACCATTTGGTAACATAGAATAATAAAACCTAATTTGTGCAATAAAATAACATGGAAGAGAAAAATAGGAGTGTCTCTTTCCTGAATATCTTTTAGTTATTTTAGTACTATTCCCCTTTAAATGAAATAAAATCATTGCCCTTTCATTACAGCCTAAAAGGCTTTAACATTATAAACAATATTGCAGCTGACTGAATCGTTATCCTAATGGGATATTCATCAAAAGTCTATGAAGATTCACAATGAGAGGCTTTTATAACTGAAATCCAAATGTAATGTACAATGGCAATTTAAATGCACGTATTCTTTCCTGACGAATTGGCTTGGAGACATAGAAGTCTTACTTTGATTAAAAAGAACATTACTATGAGCATGAAAAATGATTGGAGTACTCTAAATATACTAAATAATAAGCTGGGTAAGGCTCTGATCTTGCTTGGTACTCCAGATACTCTTTTTCTCCCTCCCTCTCAGTCCATTTCTGCTCTCTCTTCATTAATGTTTTCAATTTAGATACTGAGAAGAGGTAATCCAGAAATCAACTGAATTTAGCCACTCAGATTATCATTGTATTTTTAACTTGATAGACATCTAAAGATATCTGACATTAATACCAAGTCACACCCTGTAAAATTTTCCTGATCCTTTTCCTTGCAAAGTATTGAGAAGTGCTACTGAGATTAGGAACTTTCCCCACAGAAACCACAATGTGGTTTTTTTGACTCCATCAATGGATAATGTGTGAGCCAAAACAAACAATTGGATTGTCCAGTCAGAAAAGACAAACAAGAAATCATGCAGTATCAAGGAAACAATGGATTAAAAATGATAAGCACGTAGAAATGGGGAGTGTTCAGTTGAGTACTTTATTCTTTTATACTTGAGAAAGAAACAAACTGAGTCAAAGTGTAGGAATGTCGAAATGTAAGTTGATCAATTTTTCTTCTTTATCCCATCTAGCATAGAACAAAGTTAGCTAAGTAAGAAGAGTGGAATTTGTAAGGAAAATTAAAATCTTAACATCCATTTTAATTTCCCTCCAATTTCTTTGAATAGTTAATTGTTGATTATGTCTTAAATCTGTAGGATACAAACTTATTTATGCTAACATTGATCATCTGATTGCATATGAAAATACAAATAAGCTGATGATTCCTATATACAGATTACTTTTTTTTAAAGATTTATTTATTTTATTTGAAAGTCAGAGTTACACAATGGCAGTTCCACGATGGCAGGAGTTTGGCCGATCTGAAGCCAGGAGCCAGGAACTTCTTCCAGGTCTCCCGTGTGGGTGCAGAGCAAGGACTTGGGCCATTTCTACTGTTTCCCAGGCCATAGCAGAGAGCTGGATGGGAAGTAGAGCAGCCAGGACTAGAACAGGCGCCCATATGGGAAGTCAGCACTGCAGGCAGCAGATTTCCCCACAATGCCACAGCTCCAGCCCTCAGATTACATTCAATATTCGACTATTTAAATTTTACTTTAATATTTTCAACATACTTTAGTGCTAAAGTGTCTTATATAATTTGTATTGCCATATTCAATTAAAGATGCTAGAGTTCCATAAATGTTTGTTGGATTATCATTGGTGGCAAACAAGGTTACTCTGCTGAAGATTCAAAATTCTTTTCTCTCTCTCTCTCTCTCTCTCTGTGACTCTGTCTTTCAAATCACTAAATAAAATGATTGTAAAAATTCTTGGTAAAGTAATAAGAAAAAAGTTTTTCCTCAAAATTAAAGTGACAATGAAAGATACACTTTCTTTTAAAAATATTTCCAGAACATATTTTTACTAATCTAACCACAAAATCTTTGATAACTGATTCTATGTGCATTTTCTCTGTCTAGATATAAACAGCTCATTTATTCAGTGTGCAGAACTTTTTATTTCAAACTATGAAAGTATCATTACTAGGTAATATTTATAAATAAAGAAGATTATTATCATTTTTATTTCACCTCCATAACGTTGTTGTCCAATTGCTATATCAAATTTTAATAATATTTGGTGCCAAAATAGAATCTTTATTCAAATGCAAGATTTTAGGACTCTGTTAGCTAAACGGTACTAAAAACTACAGTCTCCTTTCATCTGAAAAAAAAAAAGGTTCTGAAAAGAGGCTGTCAGGTTGAATAAAAAGTTAAAATTTCTATTTGGTAATTTTCAGAAAATAATTGCAAGTTTTAATGTCTCCAAAACAGAATATTCATCAGATACAGATTAAAATGACCAAACCTGGGACCTATGTGCAAATATTTCACATTTGTTTGCAGATTGTAATGACAACAATTCATAGTGTGTTGACTGAAAATGCAGCATAGGGGACTCTGCACTCAGCCATAAACATAAATTAAACCAGTCTGGGCTCAGTGCCCAGGGATCCAGGCAAGCAAACACAACCAAGCAAAGAAATTCCTAAGACGAAGAGCAAAAGACAATGTTACAGCTAAAGATGTACCAAATTCATTGACAAGGTGTTTGCCAATTTTGAAAAGATCTGTATAACCTGAGCCAAAGTTGTTGGGTAACTGAGCAACCACCTGACCACTTGGTGGAGACTATAGCACTGAAATGAAATCTTACGTCAATTCCAATATGTGTAAACACACGTCCACAGTCAGTGTCAGCATCCTTGTTAGAAACAGATTTCTGATTCACGGTGTTACCTGTTACCAGTCTTGTTATGACTGGTTTGGTTCTTCCTCTATAAAAAAATGCTCAGACCTCCAAATGATTTTCTTCTGCTCTCCTTTAAGATAAAAAGGCTTCCTCTACTGATTATGAAAATATCTGCACCTATTTGAATGCTGGTCCTGTTCTAAGAAGCAAGAAAGGAAGTGAAAAGCTGGTTCTTTACTTTTAAACTCTTCTGTTTCTGTGCTGATAGTTTAAAGATAGACAAGAAATATTGCTTTGTATTGACCAAGTATAACTTTGGGTGATAGCTATGCCAGCATCAGCTAACACATTCAGAAACCACATCGAGAAGTTGCCTCGACTATGGAACACAACCACATAGACAATATAGTCAGGATACTGACAGTACTCTATATGTCCTCAGAAATAAATTTATTAGATACAAAATATTGACTGTATTTTCTAAACATGAGAATAATTGTGTCAAGTATAAGCCATTTTCCTGATACAAAAGAAAATTAAATTCAATAAGACATTTTTTCAAAATTATGCAACTGATCTGGTCTCAAATTTGCAGAAAATAAGGGTATTATAGTAAAATCAAAAATATATAGGTCGGCGCCGCGGCTCACTAGGCTAATCCTAGCGGCACCGGCACACCAGGTTCTAGTCCCGGTCAGGGCACCGGATTCTGTCCCGGTTGCCCCTCTTCCAGGCCAGCTCTCTGCTGTGGCCAGGGAAGGCAGTGGAGGATGGCCCAAGTGCTTGGGCCCTGCACTCCATGGGAGACCAGGAGAAGCACCTGGCTCCTGCCTTCGGATCAGCGCAGTGCGCCAGCCGTGGCAGCCATTGGAGGATGAACCAACGGCAAAAGGAAGACCTTTCTCTCTGTCTCTCTCTCTCTCATTGTCCACTTTGCCTGTCAAAAAAAAAAAAAAAAAAAAAAAGTAAAAAAAAAATATATAGATGGTCCTGTATCTTCATTATATATCTATGGATATAGAGGCTGATAATTGCTAAATGCTTTTCACAACATCTGTAGTTTTTGCCATTGGTCTGGTTTAGAGCTTAAACTAAGGGAATCCAATTCAGTACACTTTCCATTATGCTGTACTGTCCTGATTGAGCCAAATTTCGTGAATTCAAATCCTAGTTCTGCCATTTCTAACTGACCTTAAGGATGTTAGTTAACATTTTTGTATTTTGTTTTATATTTCTGAAAAAAATAGTATAATATACCTTTTACATATGTTGGTTTTAGTGATCAAAATCAGCTGATCCACAAAAAGGACATTATTCTGAACCACACACACTAAAAATCTTGTATAGTATTATCAATTATACTTATAAATTTATATGTGTCTCTTGATGCACACTTATGAATACCTTCTTAGGACACTTAAATTCACAGAAATACACTTCATTTGAAATTCAGGATAAGGGTACTGTTTAAGGTAGTTTGATAAATCAGAAAACATTTAATTCATATGATGAAAGTGATATCTCTTTTAGTAACATGAGGTATAGAAACTCAGAATGGGGTTTACTTAAGTAGAATTTGTACAAGATTCTTTCCAGAAATGTAACTTTGGTTTGGATCATGGTCAAAAAATAGCATACTTAGTGTGATGTTTCCCCTAAAAGCTAGTAGCCTGATGATAATTGTAATTATACTGTCTGGACTACATAAGAAGAAGGAAAATGTGTGCTACATGTAATATCACAACTTAAAAATATGAGTATTTTCCCTGTGTAACATTTTATGACTTAATTTTAGTAGAATATTAGAACCCTATTGTGCTACTGCAATAAAAGTGCAATTGTAGGTTTTTACAAAATGTGGTACTATGTAAGACTGAGTGAATAAAAATAATTATAAGTTAAATGGGCAATTCTGTTATATCAAAATTACATGAGATTATGGTATAATGTAATTGCCCTACTCTTTAGCTAAATTGTAAAATAATTGGTTGTTTATTAGCAATTGTTTAATGTAGAGTACTGGATTTTTTTAACCATTCATAGTATAGAAAAAGGAATATATTAATATTGTGAGTCACATGCAAAAAATACATGTAAGTTAAGTTCACTGACTTATAATCACAGTAGCAGGTGATTAGCCAAAAACTCTGAAAAGAAGTATTTGTAATTTATAGTTTACTATCCAGTTTTAATTTTGAGTCACTACACCTTTGTGTCAAAATGTCAATTCTTATCACTTTATAAAATACATTTTATAATAAGTTAGCCAAGTAATTAGCCCTAGATATGAAAGGAGATTTTTGTCTTAATTTTCTAATAACAAGAATTCTATGTAAGTATCTTTAATCTCTTAAAAGTTTTCTGCTTTTAGTCTTCATTGTATAGTCTTCATTCATAGTCCTTTATGATTCTAAAACACATGGCAGAAATTGTAGAGACAGGTAGATTATTGATATAGCAATATTTAGATCAGAAGAACAATTGCTTAGGTATAACAGCTGGCCTGGGTTTGTGTGAAAGGTCAGGCTTTAAATTAAAATTAACTCTACAGTTCAATCTGCCATGAAATCGACTACTATGAAGAATCATATAGATGTTAATAGCACACATATCCTCTTGAATCTGTCCAGTTTAGTGAGAAATCTCTTCTGTAAAACCATTCTCAATGTTAATTCTTTCTCCTAACTTTTATATCCCATTGCTGTAGGTATTATTGGGTCCCTCCAATGATCTGATCCCTTCAATGTCTCTTTGTCCAGAAGTCCCACATGAATATCCTCACAGTCCTGCCATTCCTACAGGAGAGACAGGAATCTTGCTATCCTGGAAAGGCCCACAATACTCTGGCATCACTCTGACATTCTTCTTGTCGGCTTCGAATCTGTCTCTTGTGTCTTGATTGACTTTTTCATCTCTCTGCTGCCCTTTCCAGTCACTTGAGGTTATTCAGGTGTTCCCCACTACAATCGCTGTCTTCCTCTGCAGCACTATTCTGACTTCTGCAGTTTTCACTTACAGAAATTGGTAAAGGAGAATTGGTCACACACCTGTGCTGGCACAGTCTCTGCCTCCTAAGCTTTGAAACCTCAGCAGTGACCATACCTTACTCCAAACCAGGCAGCACTAATGGTCTCTAGAGAAGAGTACATTGATATTCCTTGTTGTGCTTTTTCCCATCTGTACCTTGTGGGGAGCAACTCAGACTAGACTGTTACTCGAATTAAGACTTATTCTATGCATCTGCTCTCCCACAATATGGCGCTGAGAAGGGAGTAACAACTTCTACGCAGCTGCCTCGCCAACTTGAGTGATGACCTGCAGGAGCTGATCCTGCTCCTGATTGGAGGAGAGCAGCGTACTCCGCGTGTGGGTAGCAGAGCATGGATTGGTGGAAGAGGACTATAAAGGAGGAGAGAGACAACATGCACCAGGAACATCTGAGGAACATCTGAGCAGCCCCTGAGAGAGCCGGCCGGCGGTGTGCCGCTCCCCTGCGGAAGTGGGGAAAGTGGCAGGGGGAACTGCCCTTCCACAGAGGTGGAAGGGTCGGTAGCCAACCCGGGAAGAACCAGCAGCAAACCCGGGAAGGGCCGAGCAGATGAAAGAACAGTGCAGGGTCCTGTGTCGTTCCTCCGCGAAGAGGGGGAGCGACAGTACCTGAAATTATTCATTACACTAACCAGGGACGCTCTGTGAACAATATTGAACTCTTAAGGTAATAAATAAGGAATTTTAGAGTATCATTTAATTCTCTTATAAATAATATCATCATATTGAGGATTCACTTTGGCAGAATAATGAAGCAAATTTTATGAACAGGATATAGATACAATTTGTTGCGAAAATCAAGTTGGTTCGTATTTGACTTTTCATAGAATTATTTTCATAGAATTCATAGAATTCTCCTTTTAAGCCTGCAAAAGTAGACCTAACAAAGGATGTTACAATTACAAATGATTGCATCAAGGCTTAAAATAATAATTTTTCTACAAGTCCAAATGTTGCTAGTCTGGCCAGTTCAGGAGAATAGAACCAAAGGACAGGTACACAGAGAAGCATGAAGTATCTAGACCATTTAAATAGGCAATCTGCAAAATTGTACTGGTGTTGGAAGCATTAAGAACTAGAATAAGAAAGCAAAGCATGAATATCACAGCAGGGACTTTTTATGGGACTGGTCCAGGCAGGTCATGTAAGGACAGGAATTTAGGTCAGTTATAATCAAACATTTATGTGCAAAATTGGCAATGAATAAATTATCAATAGGTTTCATGAAAGTATACTCAGAATTTTTGTTTCCTTTAAAACTAGGTTTATTTTTTAATGTGTGGATCAATTTGGACATTTCTAAATACCTCCTCAAAATTGCTATTTCATTTCATAGGATTTTCCTTTGTGCCAAAGAAAAAAAAACACGTACGAATTGCATTCTTGAAACTGAATAAGCTCCTAGATACAAGATTTATAAAAAGATAAAAACACATACAGCTCTTTATCTTCCTTTAAACTTCCAAGCTCTTTGTAGAATAATGAAAATGTCATATAAGGCCTACCTATCTGACAAACATTGGCACATCCCATTTTTGAAGCAGAGTGTTCAATGTTATTTTGCTTATAAGAGTAAACAACAAAACCTGCTCAAATGTTGTCTGGCAAAAGCTAAATAATTCCAACTCTCAGGAACAGCTCAAATGAATCAACAAAATTCTCTGCATTTAAAGTTAAATATAAAGAAGATAAATATGCCAAAATCTCTTTAATATATTGAAGCCCACAAAAAGAGATTAAAAAAATGGTGAGATAATATCTTATGACAAAATTTAAAAGGGCAGTATGTATTTTCCTGAAACATAATTTTAACTAACTACAACATCAGACACATCTATTTTTCTTTAGACATTTCCTTATCAGTTTATATTAATTGATAGCCATCAATGTAGTACATCTTCACATTTCTTTGTCATTTGGCATTACATTTTTTCTTATAACCATTGGTTATCATTAATTTTATTAAGGTCAGACTGAAGTAATTGCCCATTAGAGTCAAGGAAAATACATTTATATGAGGGAAAGGTATGGACAAAAGAAAGTAAAAGTGGATAAGGGCAGGCTATAACATTCAAATTAAAATAATGGGAAATGACAGCATTCCTAAAATAAATATGAAGACGTGATTTTTAGAAAGGAAATAAAAATTATAGTTGTAACTAATATACAATTAAAGTGAAAAACAGAATTATATAACACCCGTATGCCTGTGGACTTGGAATTTTGGAGAATGAGGAACACCTTGAAGAGGGAAATGAAGGTATGTGTAGCATCTGAAATTCTTTGACAGGCTAGGACTCAATCTTAATGATACTCAATACTGGGATACGGTCAACCCTTGGTGTCTGCAGGGACTGGTTCCAGGACCACTGTGGGTAATAAAAACTGTGGGTGCTCAGGTCTCTTAACTAAAATGCAGTATCGTTGTATAGCCTACACATAGCCTTCCATCTATTTTAAATTATATCTATATTATAATACCTATCGTAATGTAAATGCTTTGTAAATTGTTTAGGGAATAATGACAGGAAAAAAAGTCTTTATATATCAGTACAGATGCAATTATTTTTTCCCAATGTATCCAACCCACGGTTGGTTCAATTTCTGCAGGAAAATCTCCTCAGTAACAAGATGCCTAGGAAGCAGCCCGAGCATCCCCTTTGCAGTCCTCTGGCCTCCCTTCTTGTTCTCTTGTTCTCACTTTTGTTCCAGTACAAGAGAAGGAAAAAAATAGAGGCGGTGCTGCAGTGCCTGGAAAGAGGAGGAGGAGAAACAGAAGGAATGAAGAGAAAATGAAAGAAATAAAATCGAGGTGCTCACAGGAGACAGTGATAGCCCCTGTCAGATTCAGGACTTATCTGCCGCGGAGATGATAAAAAGACCTCCAGAAAATCCAAGGGCCCTCAATTTAATTGTGTTCTCTGCTATTAACTAGTTCTAAATGTTCAACTTTCCGAGATGTGTTGTCATTGCATTCCACTTTTCACTTTACAGCATCTGAGTAGCCATTTTCTGCCGGGCTTCTAAGTTGGGGTCTGTGTATGCACAGGTTAGCATTTGCCTGAAGACAGTCCTGCCAGGGCCCCTGAGCTGGCAGAATCCCAGAGCTGTTCTCTTCAGAGCTCACCGCTCTCTAGTAATCCACCCCATACGTCTCATCAGGTTTAGCACCTCTTCTAGGAGAACCCTGTGCTCCTCCCCGGCTCACTTGCCTGAACTGTGACCTGGAAAGTGCTTCCGGACAGAGAGCCCAAGCAATGCAGTTCACCCACTTCATAGCGACTCCAAGACGTATGTTCTTCAAAATGTGTACACAGTTGTTCAAGTAGAATGTACAGTTTTAGAATTGGTTTGAGCAGGCATGTTTGATTTGAAATAGGTTATTCCAAATGGATTAAAAAATTAGTGATTTTTATCCTCTCAATTATATGTGGGAAGAAAATTAACAGCATTGTTTAATGTTTCTTATTAATTGCAAACAGTATAATTACCTTTCTGAATGCTAAGACAATGTTATATCATTCATTTGAAAATTTATTTGCAATTCCATCATAATTTTACGTGACAATCATTTTTCTACTGCAAAGTTAACATGAAATAATAATTCAATTAGTGAAATATTCACATCTGTATTCACTTTTTCCTTTAAATTTCTCTAAGGGCTCATCATAGAAGCATTATCTCTGTCAGAGACCTAATTATTTGTCTTCATGTTCTAAGCAATTTACCTCTCATTTTTAATTGTGGCTTCCATGAACTCTTTCTTTTGTTGTATCCACTACACTTTCATGTAGCTCATGTTAGGTCAAGCCATTCCTCTGGATTTTCATATTCAGGCTTTCCTGTGCATTTTTGTTGTTGCCCCCTTAAAATTAATATTGATCACTTTTCACCTCTAGCATATTTATATCTCAAAAGTACATCTTCTTATTAAGGATCTCTTTAATTAACTCAAGTGTTTTTTATGCCCTTCATCATATACAGGGGCATAAGAACCAACCTTTTATACATTTGCAATCAATTTTACCTAACATTATTAATAAATTATTTTAAAATTCTCACTGCTGATTCACTTAGAATTACAACATTTTGCAAGCATACATTTTGTTCTAGGATATACAATGTATATTTCTTATCAGGCCGTTTGATCTTTAACAGAATGCTTAGTCTAGTCTGCCACATAAAATGCCAACATTCCATTTTACTGTTGGTATTGACTGAATTACAGCAAACACTTAGGCATCCAAGGCCCTAAACCTCACCTATCATGAAAGGAAGTATCAGAATGTTTACAACTTTACGTCATCCTTCTTTTGCTTAAAGTGCTAGTTTCTGTTTTTTTTTTAGAATACTTGATTTACTTATTTGAGAGGCAGAGTTACAGACAGTGAGAGGGAGAGACAGAGAGAAAGGTCTTCCTTCTGTTGGTTCACTCCCCAAATGGCCACAATGGACGGAGCTGCACTGATCCAAAGGCCAAATGCTTCCTCCTGGTTTCCCACGTGGGTGCAGGGGTCCAAGCACTTGGGCCATCTTCTACTGCTTTCTCAGGCCACAGCAGAGAGCTGGATTGGAAGAGGAGCAGCCGGAACTAGAACCGGCGCCCATATGGATGCCAGCGCCTCAGGTGGAGGATCAACCTATTATGCTATGGCTCTGGCCCCTGGTTTCTTTTTTTGATTTCTTTTATAATCTCCTTCATTTTCTCCCTTCCTCTCTCCCTCCCTTCCTTCCCTGTATGTATGCTTTCATTCATCCTTCTTTTCTTTATCTCATTTAAAATATGCAACAACTTTATAAGGAAATATGCCTCTTTTGATGGGAAAGTGAAATATAAATATATTGCTGAAATTATATACTGAATAATTGTTAACATCCAAAATCTACCTATATCTATGTGATTTCTCTTTCCATGCTCTTTTTTACTTCTGTGTGTGATCAGCAGACTCTAACTGTAACATACAAGGGTCTTGAACAATTTCTTGGAAAATAGAATAAAAACTAATTTGAGACTTGGGACCGGCATTAGTGTTTGATGTCCAGCTCAGAATCCTAACTCTAGCTCCTGGCTGGATATGATGGCTCAAGTGATTGGGCTCCTGCCACCCACATGGAAGACCTGGATTGAATCTGGGCTCCTGGCTTCACCCCCCATACCTTCCCTTCACACTCCTGCTCACTGCCCCAATCATTGCAGGTGTTTAGGAATGCAGGGCAGCCAGCAGATGGATGCTCTCTTTCTGTCTTGTTCTATCTCTCAAATGAATAAATAAAGTTTAAATTGCATTCCTTTGTCAATACTTATTGATATAAACCAGTCTCTGATTTGTGGTAACTAATATGCTGAGTATGAAAAAATGTAATGTACATGACCAAAACTGAGGGTTTGAGATTTGATTATTGTTTATAGCCCTTGTTCATCCTCTTGAGGAACAGCTTTTTTTTTATTTAACTTACTGCTTATTCAATTCTTTATTTAGTAGAGGGTTAAGCTTGTGAGTATAAAGAAAATAGAAAGTATGTCCTTATAAAAATTAAAGAAAAAATAAGAAAAGAAAAAAGGAAGATGGGAGTGAGGAAGGGTATGGTGCGAAGTATCACTATGCTCTTTTTTTAATGATTAGTTATTTGTAAGTTAGAGTTACACAGAGAGAAGACAGGCAGAGAGAGAGAGGTCTTCCATCTGATGGTTCACTCCCCTATTGGTCGCAACAGCCGGAGCTGTGCCGATCCGAAGCCAGGAGCCAAGAGCTTCTTCCATGTCTCCCACGCGGGTGCAGGGGCCCAAGGACTTGGGCCCTCCTCTGTATATATGAAATAAAAAAATGTTATTGCAAAATTTAAAGGAGAAAAGAAAGGAGAGGAGGGAAGACTAAGGGAGGGAGGAAGAGAGACAAGTATGGTTATCTTCTTAGAATTGTATCTATGAAATACATGAAATCTGTTATCTTTATATTAATAAAAATTTAAAATGATCAGAAAGGAAAAATTAGTCATTAAAAGATAAGTTTACTTGGGTATAAAAAATGAAATCTGTATATACATGTGGTCTTCAAAATCTTCATGGAAAATACACATTCTGAAAAAACTGTGCATTGATTTAAAAAACATTGCATCAAAACCAATCTTGTGCAATTCCATTTTCCCATGGACTTTTTGAAGTCCCCATGTATGTTACAACTATTTTAAAATGTAGTAAAATCTATCAGGGTAAATGATAATTCTTCATTGATCAGTAGAGTCTGCTTCTCATCTTTAAATCAGTCTTACAAGTTAAATAATATAATACTGAATGTGCAAAAATGCAAAATAAACTAAGGATCTGGCAATGCATAAAATCTTTTATTATAATAAAATGAAAATAAAACTCAGATATCAGTTCAACTTTCAATTTTTTCTGCATCTCATTATTTGAACATCCCATTTAGTTAAGGAAATCTTTACTGATGCCACCTTTGACAAGTCAAAGGAAATTATGTCAAATACATGGGAAAACAACAAACAAGACTGTTCCATTCAAACATCCATCCATTCCTGCATCTGCTCACACATTCATTCATTTATTTAATATACATTGATTGATCAGCTATTATTTGTCAAATCTTTTATTGTGCAAGCAGTATAATTTTGAACCTCACAAAAGTGTTCTCTGCCTCCCCTTAAAGAACATATGGTTTATAATATAGAACTCTAAGAGAAAATTGTTTCATCCACACAACAGGGGTAATATTATATATTAATATCATTTGATTAAGTTTTTAATAATTTATGCTCTTCGTACTTGAGTTTTCTCTTGCATAGAAAATCAAGTATGTCTTTTATTGGAATCTGCTGGATTTCTCACATTTTGATTAAAATATCTGGCTCTGGCAATAGTACTCATACACCACTGATTCCCTGGAGAGTTGTTAGAACGCTTTCTTAAACAGTTTATCGTAGGACCTGCTTTGTGGTACAGTGAGTTATACTCTGATTGGATGCTGTCATCCCATATCAGAGCACAAGTTGGATTCATGGTGGCTCTGATTCTGATCCAGCTCTCGGCTAATGTGCTTGGGAAGGCAAAAGAAGATGACCCAATTGCTTGGGCCTCTGCCTCCCATGTAGGAGAGCCAGATGGAGTTCCCAGCTCCTGGCTTTGGCAGGGCTATTGCAGTCATTTGGTAGATCTCTTTCTGTCTCTCTGTCTCTCTCTCTGTGTCACTCTGCCTTTCAGACAAACACAATGCAAATCATAAAAGATAAAAATAAACAGTAGATCTTGGTCCTTAAGGTTGATTATCTTTCTGAATATCAATGATACTTGTGAAGGTACAGTGACCCTCTTAGAGTTCTCTTCTCTGAGAGTCTGGAATGGAACTCAGCATAAAATACATGGTCTTGGAGTCTCTCTAAGAAGTTTGATGCTCTTAGAAGTTCTGAGAGGCCTTGATAAGAGGTTTCAACAGAGATCTAACTATTTTCTAAGAAATCTAGAAACAAAAAAATTTCCTCTAATGGATTTGTTATGACATGCTTCCACAGTGTATTTTTGAAATTGATTGAAGAAAATGAATCAAATCCTTAAATGAAAATATTTATATATAAGAATATTTATTTCCTATTAGAATTTGGTCACTGAAAGTTTCAAAAACAAAATTATTTATAAAAAAATAAGACAAAGGGCATCCTATGTCAGAATACTGGTTCAAATCCCAGTTACTCCATGCTCCTGATTCAGTTTCCTGCTAATGGGCCTGGGAGGCAGCAGATGATGGTTCAAGAACTTAGGTTCCTGCCATCCATGTGGGAAAACTGGCAGGAGTTTTCCAGGCTTCAACCTGGCCTAGCTGTGGTTGTAGGCATTTGGAGACTGAACTAGCAGATGGAAGACCTGTCTCTCTCTCTCTCTCTCTCTCTGTCTCTCACTTTACCTCTTATAACATAAAAAAGCCTTTTAACAATGCAATATGGGGCCAGAGCCATGGCGCACTATGTTAATCCTCCGCCTGCGGCGCCGGCATCCCATATGGGTGCCGGTTCTAGTCCGATTGCTCCTCTTCCAGTCCAGCTCTCTGCTGTGGCCCGGGAGGGCAGTGGAGGATGGCCCAAGTGCTTGGGTCCCTGCACCTATGTGGGAGACCATAAAGAAACACCTAGCTCCCTGGCTTCAGATCACCATAGTTCCAGCCGTTGCAGCCATTTGAGGAGTGAACCAACAGAAAGAAGACCTTTCTCTCTGTCTCTCTCTCTCACTGTCTGTAACTCTACCTGTCAAATAAATAAATAATAAAAAAACTTTAAAAAATAAAAACAATGCAATATAATAATCTTTCTTCCATGAAGTAACATATTCTAGAATTTCAGTGAAACGTAGATGACTTATCAGAGACTCAAAACATTTTACAATATAATATAAATATGTGTGTATGTATTTCTAAGATTTACTGATTTATTTATTTGAAAGGCAGAGAGCCAGAGGGAGAGAGAGAGAGAGAGAGAGAGAGAGAGAGAAAGAGAGAGAGAAAGAGAGATCTTCACTTTGCTGCTTCATTCCCCAAATGGATGTAACAGTCAGGGCTGGGACAGGCCAAATCTAGGAGCAAAGGGCTCCATCTGGATCCCCCAGCAGGAGTGTCAGGAGTCCAAATGCTTGGTCCATCATCACTGTCTTCCCAGGCACGTTAGTGGAAAGCTGTACCGGAAGCAGAGTAACCCAGACTCAAACTGGCACTGCAGTATGGATGTAGGCATCACAGGCAGTGACTTAACCCTCTGAACCACAACACTGGCCCCTAAGATTAATATTTTTTTCTGAATGGAAACATTTTATTCCTTTCAAAAATGTACATAATCATAAGGCTTTGTTCATGCAATGCATTCAGTTTGTTTTTTGTTTTTCTTTCTTTTTAACTTTTATTTAGTAGATATAAATTTCTAAAGTACAGCTTTTGGATTACAGTGGCTTTTTCCTCCCCATAACTTCCCTCCAACCTGCAACCCTCCCATCTCCCGCTTCCTCTTCCATTCCATTCACATCAAGATTCATTTTCAATTATCTTTATATACAGATCAATTTAGTATATACTAAGTAAAGATTTCAACAGTTTGCACCCACACAGACACACGAAGTGTAAAGTACTGTTTGAGTACTAGTTATAGCATTAATTCACACTGAACAACACATTAAGGACAGAGATCCTGCATGGGGAGTAAGTGCACAGTGACTCCTGTTGTTGACTTAACAAATTGACACTCTTGTTAAAGGCGTCAGTAATCACCCTAGGCTCTTGTCATGAGTTGCCAAGGAAAATTAATATTTAAAATAGGCATAATAATTGCTGTGTAATGTTATAAGAGAAGAAATTTGCAAAATGAGAAAAAGAGTTAATATTCTTTTTTTTTTTTTTTTTTTTTTTTTTTTTTTTTTGATAGCCAGAGTGGACAGTGAGAGAGAGAGACAGAGAGAAAGGTCTTCCTTTGCCGTTGGTTCACCCTCCAATAGCCGCTGCAGCCGGCGCGCTGTGGCCGGCGCACCACGCTGATCCGATGGCAGGAGCCAGGTACTTATCCTGGTCTCCCATGGGGTGCAGGGCCCAAGGACTTGGGCCATCCTCCACTGCACTCCCTGGCCACAGCAGAGAGCTGGCCTGGAAGAGAGGCAACCGGAACAGAATCCGGCGCCCCGACCAGGACTAGAACCTGGTGTGCCGGCACCGCAAGGCGGAGGATTAGCCTAGTGAGCCGCGGCGCTGGCCAAGAGTTAATATTCTTATCCTTTGTAGCTCCTTAAAAAAGATTCACAAAATTATTATTATATAAATAGGAACATAATAATAAAAATATCCTTAAGATTCAGCCAATATTTATACTAAAGGGGCCAATCAGCAGCAATATTTTAGACATTGAAGCTATGTGACTTCTGTTGCAACTAGTCAAGTCTGTTAAAACTAGTCAAGCTCCAAAAAAATCTATGACGTGTGACATAATCATAGTTTCTGTATACAACTGAGCATGGCTGTACTCAATTAGGCTTGACATATGTGACCAGCAGCATCAGCTTTGTCTTTTGTGGGCTACAATGTGCTGAGCCCTACACCATTGGATACGGGCATTCAAAACAGAATATTTAAAAAGAAGGATTTGGAGAAATGGGCCTGTTGGGTAACTGATCTCAAAAGAAACTATACAAAATCAACTTCCCAAATGAACTGCATAAAAAGTGAGCTATTAGAATAATGAGGCATAATTTATTTTAATTTTTCTTTTAGAGGTACTTTTAGGGGCTAGTTCCATAGCATAGTAGGTTAATCCTCCCATATGGGCACCGATTCTAGTCCTGGCTGTCCCTCTTCCAATCCAGCTCTCTGCTATGGCCTAGAAGATGGCCCGAGTGCTTGGGCCCCTGCACCCACATGGGAGACCGGGAAGAAGTTCCTGGCTCCTGGCTTCGGATCATTCAGCTCTGGCCATTGCGGTCATCTAGGGAGTGAACCAACGCAAGGAAGACCTCTCTCTGTCTCTCCTTCTCACTGTCTGTAACTCTGCCTCTCAAACAAATCAATAAAATCTTTAAGGAAAAAAAGTTGCTGTTGATAAGTCTATAAACAGTTAATATGATTAATGTGATTAAAGAAGTTTTTCTTGTTTTCATTCAGAAAGAGCATCTTCTCTATTACCTTCCTTCTTTTTAATAATAGATAAATAATAATGTCAATATCATTTGGTCTTATTGCTTCAATGAAGTTTTAATGTTTATATTGCAGATTTTCTCCCCATATGAGAGGGATGGGTATTTTTTGATAAGAGTGATTTCACAAAATTATTCCAAGAAAAAAACTACGTTAGTCCTATGTTCACTTTTTAGACTAGCTGTATCTGTTTGTTTCAGTGACAGAATACGTAAGTCTTAAACAATCAAAAGCTTATCGACTCTTCTTTTCAGAAAACGGAGTGGCTCTTTATATTTGGGTTTATCAAACTTTTTAAGTTCTTTTTAATTTATAGTAAAAGTTTCTTTTCTAGAGAGTAATTGAAAAATAATCACATTTGACTTACATATTCTAATAGTCGCCTGCTCCAATTGACTATCTCATGTTTCAGTCAAACAGGTGCTTCCTAGTGCCAGTACTGGGCTTTTTTTCTGAGCTTCAGATCTATGCTTTATAATCTCTTTGTGCTCTAGTCTCTCATATCTTCTTCCTAAATTCCTTAATCCTATCTGCAGATAATTCTTACAGAACAAAATAAATGAAGCCTAAAACCTTTGTCTGACTTTTCAAGATGTCTAGTACTTATGCTGAATTTATTTTCTTGCTCTTTTAACAGCTTCTAATTCCTTGTACATTTTAGTGTTTCCACTGGAATTTCTTTGCTGTGCTTACTGACCATTGAAACTCTAGCCATTCAGATAAGTTTAGATCAAATTCCAATTCTCCAAGAATTTTTTTCCTGATACCATAAAATATTCATATCTATTTATCTATAATAGAATCAACTCAAACTCTGTAGGCTGACATCCAGAGAGGAATATGGCAATCTGCAGACGAGATTCTGTCCTATATTACTGTTGTAGGATCTCAGTCCCTGTTCATGTCAAAGGAGAACCTTATGACCCTTAATTATGACACCTCAAAAGCCCCATGATCTAGTGGATCCCTTCCTGAAATGTGACTTCCAGCTCAGAGAGTCCAAGATGATCCCAGTGAATCCTAATTCTAAGACTTGCAGTGTGCTGCCTGTTGATTTGCCCAACAGCTTCACATTGCCAAATATCATGGGTGTACAGATCTAGATACCTAGGGTAAATCAGAAGGCTTGCATATTAATTGTGATTGAAACTCAGCAGGGATTTGGGTCTGAACCATCTCTCTTGAATGTTAATAATAAAATTCCCTGGAGATAGACAGAAGCAGGAGAAAATAACTGCTGTTCAAAAAGCTCTAGATGGAGCCCAAATGACCATCCAGGAGCCTTGGCTGTTTTTCTATCTACCACCTAAGGTTTGCCCACTTTTCCAAGTAGGAATTAGAGACAAGGCCAAATGAAAATATTCAATAGCTGCTTTATTCATAGTCTTTCTCTAGGTAGAGGGGAGCAAGTTCCAGGACCCTGGTTAAAATTATCAAAGCTGTGAGTGTCTAAGAGCTTTAGTGAGCCACATCATAATCACTTCGCTGGCTTTGACCAAAGTACCAGGGAATGGATGGGGGCGGCGTGGGGAGGGAGCTTTTCAAATTGTATGTACCTATTTTCGAGTGATTCCACCATGAAAGGTTATCAATATAAAAGGAATGGTATCCAATATAAAATAATCTCACATGTCTAATCTAAACATTCCTAAAAACACCGAGCATCTGTATGGCATGGATGTAAGTCCCCAGCACAGTCCTAACCTCCCAAAGGTCCATTAGTAGTCTCTCCCCCTCATTCCATGGCTTCTTGGGTCTTGACATGAATTAGGAGCTCTCTGAAAATTGAGGACTAGAACTTCGAAACAGAGATTCACCTTGCAGGTGTTCAGAGAGGGAAGGAATACATGCACCTTTACAGCAGGAACATCTTTGAGGATATGGAAGCTTTATAAGTAGGGCTTTATAATCACTGAACATTTCATTTATTGATTCAGAGATACAATTACTATATTTTTATGTTGCCATGTATATCTAGATGGTACCTTGTTTATGTATATGCAAAGTGGGAAGTTCTTCAGTATGGGTTCTCCATATGATTATACACATCTAGTTTTGACAACCTGTTCATCTGGCTATAGCTCTACTTAGATGGAAATTGAGCACCCTTAATATAATTACCCTGATTTAAAAAAAATAATGCACATCCATGAATTTAGGTGACTCTGACTAGTACTGATGAAATGTTAAAGGGCAGAACACTCTCAAATTCCTATTTAACAGCTGGTGCCGCGGCTCACTAGGCTAATCCTCCGCCTAGCGGCGCCGGCACACCGGGTTCTAGTCCCGGTTGGGGCGCCGGATTCTGTCCCGGTTGCCCCTCTTCCAGGCCAGCTCTCTGCTGTGGCCAGGGAGTGCAGTGGAGGATGGCCCAGGTGCTTGGGCCCTGCACCCCATGGGAGACCAGGAAAAGCACCTGGCTCCTGGCTCCTGCCATCGGATCAGCGCGGTGCGCCGGCCGCAGCGCGCCGGCCGCAGCGGCCATTGGAGGGTGAACCAACGGCAAAAGGAAGACCTTTCTCTCTGTCTCTCTCTCTCACTGTCCACTCTGCCTGTCAAAAAAAAAAAAAAATCCTATTTAACAAACACCTGCTATATATCTTGTAGAACTTTTAGAAAATGGGGCTTATAATTGGTTTTACACTTTTTATGTGGTTATATATGATTCTTCCTTCTATTTGTCAGTTTTGCTAGTGATAAATACAAATGATACTAATAACATGGAAAATTTTGAAGTCATGCTTTAGTCAGTTTCTTATACTTGAAGAAATCAGATGAATTAAGTATTCCATATCATGGATATCTATTTTTTGCAAGTTGAAAATATAATATTTAAAACAAGCACATTTCCTTTTTTAAGATTTATTTATTTGAAAGTCAGAGTTACACAGAGAGAGAAGGAGAGGCAGAGAGAGAGAAAGAGAAAGAGAGAGAGAAGGAGAGAGAGAGAGAGGTCTTCCACCCGCTGATTCACTCCCTAATTGGTTGCAATGGCAGGAGCTGCGCCCATCTGAAGCCAGGAGCCAGGAGCTTCTTCCAGCACTCCCACACGGGTGCAGGGGCCCAAGGACTTGGGCCATCTTCTACTGCTTTCCCAGGTCATAGTAGAGAGCTGGATCAGAAGTGGAGCAGCCGGGACTCAAACCGTTGACCATATGGGATGCTGGCACCCCAGGCGACGAATTTACCGGCTATGCCACAGTGCTGGCCCCAAGCACATTCTTTTAAAATATACAACAAAAATACAGAAACGTCCCAAAATGAAAAAAAAATCAATGACCTTTCTCACTGATATAAACTTCTCAATCTATTATTATTACCTTTACTAGTATTATTACGTTATGCTACCTGTTTATTTTCATAATTTACTTTAAAATTCCATTTTCATCTAGATAAAGATAGATTTTAAAAAAGAGATCAATGAAACAATAACTTTTATGAAAGATAGGCAGTATAGCAGTTTAAGAATAAAGTGAGCTTCTAAGGAAAGCACTCAAATTTCTAAATTCAAAACTAATTACAGCATATTGGACACCTGAGGGAAACAGCACATTGTGTATGTATGTAGATTGCTAGTGTTTAAGATAATCTGAGAAGTAATTTCAAGTGAGTGAGGTAAGTTATAAAAGAACAAAATAACAGAGAGGAATATAGACATAGGTGAAAAACAAAAACAAAACAAAAAAGCAACAGTTGTATCTATTTCCCAAAGAAGAACATAATGAAACACAGGAAGCCTGAGGTTGGACTCAGAGTGTATATAACTGAAGAGTATACTGGCAGCTTGAGAGAGTGGCTGGCAATTATATATCCATCTCTGTCTCCATTTCTAGCTGTATTTCTTTTCCATATCTTTATAGAGTTAATCCTCTTGAGAGAAATATATTTCACTGTTCAAAAGAGGTTTTATGTGTTTGGTTATCCAAAACGGGAATGTTTCTTTTGGCAAATAGTTCTGTCAAGCAGACTGTCAGTTTGGCAAACATTAAACTGTCTAAAATTTTGAAAAATGACAGAATTAATGCCTGCCACAGTAGAAGGTGAGGCTTGTATTTGTAGAGGCAGAACTTACCTCACATCCCCAGAGAGAGACCTCCTTTAAGTAGCTAATTCCTTAAGGCATATGTCTGAAGAATAGCGGATGATCTGTGTCGTATTTTGTAAACTATTTTTACGGAATGGTGTGTACCAGCTAAAGGAAGACACAGAATGGCCCACGTAAAGCTAGAGTGGAATGATGAACAGGCCAGAGAGAGGAACACTGGGGAATCTAAACTTGTGCTATGGGGAATTTGATTAGCTGCCTGCTGTGTGAATAAATAAGTCTTCTTCCCTGTCATTCCATGAGTGAAAACTTTGGTAAAAATAGCCATCCCTTGTTAATGCTTCATAGAGATGGATTTGTGTTGAATTTGGCTTCCAGGTGGGTATATTAGGGAGAACTAAGCCACCACTACTGAGTTGCAGAGAAATGGGGGACTTTCCCATTATGCATGACAAACACTCAGGCAATCTTTAGACAGATGTGGCAAAGAAATAAGTCACATAAAAAGCTGTAATAAAGTGGAAGATGTTTTAAAAAGGGGCATGCTATAATTTTATCTTTGGTAGAAAGTAGTCACGGCCCAAGTAAATTAGAAAAGACATTGAAATTGTAAAAGAAATTTATGAAAAGTAAACCGGCAATTTTTGTTTTATCAAAAAAATCACTTATGTAGTTATAATTTAATAATTATACAATTCAGATTTATATTTTAGTGCTATAAGACTTGTGAAGACTATGGTACTGTAGTATACTGAAGACCAGCTGTAAATTTTAAAGGAACTGAGACAACATACTGTATGTTAAACATGTGTATGAGTCTGCTCCGACTGCCATAATTGTCACAGTAGACTGCACCTTAACAGACGCCACTTGGACACCTTTTAGCCCTACCAGTAAACATGTAAGCAATCTTCCCTCAAAATGAATAACCCCAAAAAGAGGTTCAAGCAGACCTTAGAAGCTGCATCTGGGGACTTGTGGGGATTATAATCTTGGAGCAAATGTGGGGTAGGCTCTGAATGGCCACATCCCAAATGACCAGTATATTCCTTGCCCCATGGGGAGGAGTATGAATGGAGGAAGGGAATAATAAGGTTCCCTGAAGGACAGACCTAAAGAAGGGTTCCCTGTAGCTTCCTAAAAGGTTGTAATGAAATAGTATGTGATTTCTGTAATCTAGAAGTAATCAGTAGTAATGTGCAGATTGATTTGAAGGGACAGTCTAAACACAAAAATACCAAGAAACTGCTTCAGCAGTCCAATCTATTAGATTGTAGGAGAGGCAATGGGGATAGAGAGGATTACAGAGGTGTTTAGGTGGTAATGGAGATCAATGCCCAACTAAATCCTAAAAGAGGTGGAAGTTAGAAACCAGAGTGCAATGAGATTGGTCAATGGAAATGTAACTAATCTAGAATGATCTTTGCTGCACTATATTGTCTCTTAAATTTCAATAGCAGAAGTTTAGAAAGACAATCATAATTTTACTGCTTGATTTTGATCTGGTGTTTCAGATATACCTGGTGTATGAAAACCTACTACTAAATCAAGATTTATGTACCTAAGAAATACGTTCTTTGGAGATACATTGGTTTATATTTCTAGTTATGTGTGCATTAAAGACAAACACATGTAGTTTATTTTAGCACATAACATACAGTTATTATATTATTACTATTATCTACTATTACTTATAAGTTATAAACTTAAAGGTTATTACTATTATCTATAAGTTATCAAAGTAAATCTTCTCATTTAGGTAAGTTAACTGATATTTTTGCAAAATTTCCTGAGCTCATATTGACTTTGTAACAGGTAGATATAATTTTAAGTTGCATTCTATTTCCTGAAGTTGCATTCTATCCAAGTAAGTAGTAGTAGTTCCAAGTCTACTCTGAACTGCATGAAATCAAAATGGATTGTCTTTAAAACAAGCCTATGATGATGATAACTACTGAATTGGAAAAAAATTACTTAATTATTTGTATAAATTTAATATTGCCAGTTTAAGTAGAGACTTGTCATAAGTATTAGTCAAACAAAAGATAGTTATTTGAATGTCGGTACCTCTAATAAAGCAACATAAGCAGACCACACTAATTAGGAACTCAAATGCATAGACTATGAATGTAATATGAAATTTTAAGTTACATTATTGCATTTGTGTAACTTGATAAAGTAGAGTTTATTATCGTTGCCCTCATTAAAACAAACCCTCCTTATAGCACTTACAATGTTGGACTCCTACAGATAACATCATAATGAGGCTATGATGCATTTTGATTTAGCTACCACAAGAGAGAAATTTAATTTAATTAAACTGGTCTTCATTAAAGTATTGCATTCAAGTGAAGTAATTATATGGCACAGACAGTGTAGAAGAAATCCTGCTGTTTAAAAGGGAACACTAAGAATAGACCAACATGATTTTTTTACAAAGCCCCTTTCTCTATAACTCACCTAGGACTTGAACATGTAGCAGAGTAACATTCTTTCATGTTTTGGCTTTTAAAATCAATAATATATTTTATATATAAGTATATTCACATAGTAAATATTCATTTAAACATGCTACTATATGCTCATATGAGTGTATGCATATTTGTGTATAAACATAAATGATGTGTATAAATCTAATAAAATATATGCACATTGGTGTTTATTTTCCTTATAAATCTAACATAATTATGGAATATATTTATGATTCTTGAATAATTTATGAATTTAATATTTTAGAAGATTTGAAAAAAATTTGGTGGTGGATGGGTGGTTAGTTAAGCTAAGTAAAAATTAAATTTTGAAAAAATTTTATGACACTTATAGTAGCCTATGATCTCCCCACCAAATTGATAAAGATTTAGATGCTTTCTTATGTATATAAGAAAGCAAACCTTTTGATATTAAAATACATGGAGTAAATAACTTTAATTATTATTACTTTTTCTTTCAGGTTTTCAAAATTAATAAACAAAAGTTTACAAATATTATCTTACTTTAAATGAATTCAATAATTAACTGGTTACTCTGCTATATAAAATCAGAATATAAATTTTTGTTTAACTTTTTAAATCTCTTAGCATCAGTTTTAGTTCAGGCTGCTAAAGCACTTGAACTAAAGCATCATAGACTACACAGGTTATAAATAGCTAAAGTTTACTACTCACAGTTCTGGAAGCTGGAAGGCCAACATCAGGGTGCCAGCATTTTCAGACTCTGGTTAGGGTCTTGCTCCAGGTTGCAGGTTGTTGTCTTCTTCTTCTACCCTAGGGCAGAAGGATACTTGCATGCTCTGTGTTGTCTCTTTTACAGGTTACAAAGCCAACTCAAAAGTGTTTCTGCTGAATTACTTCCAAAGGGCCCCAGCTCTTAATACCATCACCTTAGCAGTTAGAATTTAGATATGAATTGTAGGAGACACAAGCTTTCAGCCTGTTGTAGCTTCATTGTCAGCAAATGGTTCCTTGTTTCTTAATTTTCTCTCTCATCCACTTCCCAAGAATCTCCTTCCTTGGCTCTTTCTCCATAGGGCTTCCTATTGGGTCTCTGCCTGGTCTGTGTTTATTCAAAATATGTTGTAGAAATTAATGGTATTGCAGTAGTTGTGCAATGTTAGTAAGAGTCTTTTTTTTTTTCTTTAAAATTGAAGTAGTTACATTGGTCTATCTTGGGCCAGGCACAAATTTCTTGAATAGAATATTCTATTTTCTCCTTTATGCTCACTACTGCTTCTATTGTAAAGTCTACATGAGCCTTTTTCAAATCTGTTCTTTTGTAATGAGGACCCATGTCACTTTTTTACCAGGTTCTTGATCTCTCTTCCTATACATAAAGGAAGGACCTTAAAGTAAACATATCTTAAATCTATTATCTCCATGCTTCACAAACAACACATAATCCCCCTGGGGCTTTGTCTTGGATTAGAACATCATTACTCATCTGATAACACAAACCAGAATCTCAGTTTTCTCTACTCTACTCTCTTGGACCCAAGCTGTATATCCAATGGGCCATCCGGGCATGCATTTGTACTTTGTTCTGCAAGAATGTTTCCATTCCCGTTAATGGTACCCTTCCTTAGTTTCTTGGTATCTATTTCACAGCCCTTGGCAGCAGCAGCTTCATGGAGGTATAGCTAGTGGAGCCACTTAAGGTCTCCCACACAGAAAAACCCTGCCCTGAGGTTTAATGCTCTTAAAAGTCTTCATCTTGCGGTGCCGGCACACTGGGTTCTAGTCCCAGTCGGGGTGCCGGATTCTGTCCCGTTTGCCCCTCTTCCAGGCCAGCTCTCTGCTGTGGCCAGGGAGTGCAGTGGAGGATGGCCCAAGTGCTTAGGCCCTGCACCCCATGTGAGACCAGGAGAAGCACCTGGCTCCTGCCATCGGATCAGCGTGGTGCACCAGCCGCAGCGCACCGACCGCAGTGGCCATTGGAGGGTGAACCAACGGCAAAGGAAGACCTTCCTCTCTGTCTCTCTCTCTCACTGTCCACTCTCCCTGTCAAAAAAAAAAAAAAAAAAAAAAAAAAAAGTCTTCATGATTTTATCTTTGAATTTGTGAGTTGTAAGAGAAGTCTGCAGAGATAATAGAATCCAGACCAGGATATGATGTCTCAGCTCTGCAGTCCTGAGGAAGGCTGTCAGCTTGCTCTACCCCATTCTGAGCTTCCCCTCCCCTCCTCCAGCCTTCTGTTCCAGGTGGGATCTGAATGCTGGTTCTTTGTGTATATGCCGCATGGCATGTCAGGACAACTCAGGACGGTGGTCATCCCTGGCCTGGGCTAGCAGCACCTGGGGGTATTCAGTGGATGACTTGGCAGGGGAACCCTATGACCCTCTTATCAGGCAGCTTCCTGGCCTGGCTCAGAGGCTGTAGTGCCCTGGGGTTACCATTCCCCATGTGCAGGGCCTGCAGACCTTCTGGAAGGGAACATGGACTTCCTCAGCATGGCCAGAGACTCATAGGGGCGGCATCCTGACAAGTAGTGGCACGCAGCTCACCCACTTAGGATCACTGCCAGCTCCACTGGTTTTCCCAAGCCCATATTAGTGGACATTAAATAAAAACCACCATGACATGTCAAAAAGAGTTATAAGAAAAGTGGCAGGCGCCATGGCTCACCTGGATAATCCTCCACCTGCGGCACTGGCACCCTAAGTTCTAGTCCCAGTTGGGGTGCCGGGTACTAGTCCCTGTTGCTCCTATTCCAGTCCAGCTCTCTGCTGTGGTCCAGGAGGGCAGCAGAGGATGGCCCAAGTGCTTGGGTCCCTGCACCCGCATGGGAGACCGGGAGCAAGTACCCGGCTCCTGGCTTTGGATCAGTGCAGCACTGGCTGTGGTGGCCATTAGGGGAGTGAACCAACGGAAGGAAGACTTTTCTCTCTGTCTCTCTCTCTCACTGTCTAACTCTACCTGGATAAATAAATAAATAAAAAAGAAAGCAAAAAATGTTACATTTCTTTACATTGAAAATATTTTTCTTCTATTTTCTTGAGAAAAGTCCTCTGCACGTTCATTTTGCCCTGTGCCCTTGGTGTCATCAGGCCTGACTCTTACATTCCTGACTCCTTCTCCTGATGCTGACTTCCCTGTTCTCTAGTTCAGCCTCACATGAGATCTGCCTCACCACTCCTTCATCTAAAATCAGCCTTTGTATCCAGATCCACACAGGAAAAGTTCCAAAGGTCTGAGCACAACCTCATGACTCCAGTCTGTCGACCTGCTTGGCGTTATTCATAATTACCTATGCTATTTTCTCAATCATCAGCAATTTCTCTCAACCCTACCCTTAACATATTTGTATGCCTGTATTTCCACCAGATCCGAGGAGCCACCCTCTTTTAACTATTGATATCCTCACCCACCTTCGGCTTCTTATTGAAGTGCTGCTACTTCTACGAAAATAGCCCAGCCTTTCCCACTCATGGTCCTGGGACTCTCACAAAACTTTCCTTTCCCCGTTCCCTTTTGTACATCCTTACTTTGTAGGACATCGCCTTAGGTCCTTGTCTCCCTTGTGTACGTGCTCTTCAGACCTCAGGCATGGAATCCATATCATCACGGCTGGTGTGTGTCCAGGCCTAGAACAAATTTAAAGGCGATGAGACGTCTGTGTAGCTTCAGCAGCTCTCAACTGCTTGTTTGTTACTAGTTATTGACAAATCATGGCTTAAAAAGGGTAAGTCTAAATTTGCATATGGGTCTACAATTGCATTAATTATTAAAATACTAAAATAATTGGTCTCTTGCACTATAAACTCATTTTCATTTCGTTAATCATAATAAAAATGATTTTTGGATTGTCCTATTAAATTTTATTTCATTTCATGGTAGAATCTGATCAACCCTTTTTTAATATGTATTTATTTGTTTTCAAGATGATGCATTCATTTAAAGTTGTATTATAATATGGAAATAAAATCAAGCATTTCTGTATAACAATTCCAATCTACATTTTATTTAAAAATTGGTTTGACTATATATAAAATATTTTTAAAAGTATCTTTTTAGTAAGAATTTATGAATAACTTGATTGAAATCAATTTATGTTTCTTAGTGTGAGAGGTATTTCTGCAGAGATTTCTTGTTAATTCAACCACTGTAGTGCCAATTTAGAAAATAATCTTGATTGGCACGTGTTTATAACAATTCCTAAGTTTCATGATGAAATATATTTGAGGTTTAAAATGTGTTTATGGGGTGGGCATTTTGTGCAATGGTTAAAATGCCACTCATGGGGCCGGCACTGTGGCATACTGGGTAAAGCTGCCACCTGCAGTGCCGGCATCCTATATGGGCATTGATGCATATCCTGGCTGCTCCACTTCCAATCCAGCTCTCTGCTATGGTCTGGGAAAGCAGCAGAAGATGGCCCAAGTCCTTGGGCCCCTGCACCCGTGTGGGAGACCCAGAAGAAGCTCCTGGCTTTGGATCAATGCAGCTCTAGCCGTTGCTGCCAACTGGGGAGGGAAGACCTCTCTCTCTCTCTCTTCTCCTCTCTCTATGTAACTCTGACTTTCAAATAAATAAATAAATATTGAAAATAAAATAAAATAAAATGCCACTCAAAACACCAGCATTCCATATCAGAGAGCGTGGATTCAATTATCAATCACACGTCTCATCTCAGCTTCCTGTTAATGCACACCTTGGGAGGCAGGAAGACCAGAACAAGCTGCCTGTTCAAGCCTTCAGTCTGACCCAACCTAGGATGTTGTGGGTATTTGGGTAGTGAACCAGCAGGCTGGAGATCTGCATGTGTGTGTGTGCGTGTGTTTTTGTTTATCTCTCTGTGTATCTCTGCTTTTCAAATAAATGAAAATTGAAAATACATACATACATACATACATACATAAAGGAGCTGATATTTGTTTCTACCAAACCCTGATAGAAATATCTACTTTTTTACTTATGTTCCATACCCATTTATCTAACTTTTAATTTATGGCATAAATATATATTTTAGTAATTTTGAAAATGTTTGTCCTAAATTTTCCCAATGCCTTTGTGTTGATGGCCATTAGACTCTATGAAGAGAGCAGAGTACACAGGACTGTGTTTTCTTCTTTTGTACATATTCAAAGCCCTCTTCCTTCCAGCAACTTTCATTCCACAGGAGTCTTAAAAGCTTTTGTATTTTCTAAAATGTTGTTCACAGCTCAATTTCTTAAGTTAGACATCAAAATAAGAGCTATTTTTATGCACCACATAATGTGTTTCTTCCTTTCCCGTATTCTTGGCATACAATAAAATAAACATTCTATAATATAGTGCTAAATATTCCAAATAAAAACTAAGGAAGCAGGTTGACTATGCAAATGCATACATAGGAAAACAGTGACATTGATAATAACTAAATTTTATGCTTTATGTGAAGATAGCAACTTACAGTTTTGCAAATTGCTTTAGCTAGCAGAGTCTCATTTGAACTTCATAAAACCTGTGTCTAGCACATGGTTCAGTGTTGCTACCTTATTCTGCAAAGGAAGATACTGAGGTACAGGGAGGGTATTTGCTTTCTTCAGACTTAGTAGGTAGAAAGACTAGAAATCCAACCTATGTTTTTGACCCAAGGTCCAGTTCTCCTCCACTATTTTATGTAGGAAACAATTACTAAAGACATTTCTACTCAATCTTCTTATTTATCAGGCTAGTAAACCAATGTCTCAAGGAATGAAAAAAATTTCAGTCCAGTTTGAAAAAAATCTGCTTCTATCACATTTGAGAGCTATAATTTCACACTCTGTTTTGAACATTGTACAATGCTAAATGTCTAACTGTTTTGACCTTGCCGGTATAAATTCTTGGCATGTTCACGTGTCTATTCTCTAATCTCCAGTTTCTCCCCAGTTCATTAAATGGAGATAATAACATTTATGTTGAGAAATAAATTGAAATTCTTCACAAAAAATGTTCACTAAATGATAGTTGTTATAAGCATAATGACTACAGCAGAAAATTAGGTTAGCAAGCATAAGCTAAATTCTAATAAATACTTTATAGGATGCTTGATAGGAGATGACATTTAAATTTTTGATGCACAAAGATTTTTATTTTACTATTAACTGTTAAAAATTTCCATTGAACTCAACCTACCGGAAATGTTAAGTAAAAATTAGACTACCTATAAATTACTCAAAAGTCATTTCTGATTTCATAAGCAAAACTATTCAAAATTATACTGTTTGGAAATTCAGTATATTTTATGAGGAAAGGATGACCTTCAATCTTTTAACAGATTATTGTACTGTATTCTTCTTGAAAATATCTAATTCTGTTGCTCAAAATGCGATATCTTCCTGTCAAATTAACTTTACCTAATTTAATTTGTCTCTATGTTAATTCTTTGATCACCGAGTATATATACTACATCTTTAGAGAACTTATTAAATGTTTGATAAATAAGTTAAGACCCATAGATGAGCATGTCTTGTAAGGGATAATCAGGATCTTTCTAAATATTCTTTTACAAAGCAAAATTATGTGTAGTTATCCAATTACATTGGTTTCAAAGTGCTGCTAACAGTAGTTCTTCCTGTTTGCTGGTCAGAAAAAAAATAAAACATTTAAAATATCTAACCAAGAATTTAGTGCTACAACTTCTTCTACACTGAGAAAGAAACTACAGGTCTACATTCTTCAATATAAAATAGTTTCAAATATATCCTTCAGAATGGAGTTTACCTGTTCTCAGCTGGACTTGGCCATGTGTGCCTTTCTGCCTTTGTTTTTCACATATACAGAAATAAAAATATAAATAATTCTGTAAGGTACTTTTTCCTGGAGTCTGATCTGGCACAGCGTTTTAATGTCTATGCCAAGCACATAACAACATTCATGAACAAACTCTTTTATGCATCGGTTTGAAATGCTAGCAAGTACAAGACTATTTTTAAAAGTTCTTGGAAAATGGAATTAAGAGATGAGCTTACTGGGCTGAGCATTGTGGCACAGAGGGTTGAGCCACCACGCACATCTCCAGAGCGCCAAATCAAGTCCCAGCGGATCCACTCCTGATCTAGCTCCCTGCTAATGTTCCTGGGAAAGCAGTAGAGATTGGCCTCTGCCATTCACATGGAGCCCCAGTGGAATTCCACACTCCTGGCTTTGGCCTGGCCTGGACCTGATCATTGTGGTCATTTAAGGAGTGAACTAGTGGATGGAAGATCTCTCACTCTAACTCTGCATTTTGAATAATAAATAATCTTTTAAAAAATAAGTTTATTTAATGCCACAATTTTTTAAATCCATGCAGTTTCTTCATTAATATGTATTTCTGTCAACTTTTTGAAGATAATTCATAAATGTGGATTTCTAAATTGTTTTAACTATAATAAATATGTCTACTGATTCAATTTTCCATGAGCTTTTCCACAACCCTTATATGTGTTAGATATCCTGCTTAGCAAGGGCAACCTGTGTATAAATGCAGCTCCTTCAGGGAACCTGCGAGTTGAACAGTCCATCTTTGTTTTCATTCAACATGACCATGTCTTCCCAAGCTGAAGTCTAAAATTCATTGTTTATAAATTATTTTTTTATGTTTTATTTTTTTGACAGGCAAAGTGGACAGTGAGAGAGACAGACAGAGAAAGGTCTTCCTTTTCCGTTGGTTTACCCCCGCAATGGCCGCCGCAGCCGCTGCACTGCGGCTGGCGCACCATGCTGATCCAAAGCCGGGAGCCAGGTGCTTCTCCTGGTCTCCCATGGGGTGCAGGGCCCAAACACTTGGGCCACCCTCCACTGCCCTCCAGGGCCAGAGAGCTGGCCTGGAAGAGGGACAACCAGGACAGAATCCATCGCCCCGACCGAGACTAGAACCTGGTGTGCAGGCGCCGCAAGGCAGAGGATTAGCCTAGTGAGCCGCGGCGCCGGCCCTATAAATTATTCTTAATTGTATGGCCTTACATGCCATCATAAACTGCAAATATCCCTCCACGTACAATGGACTTATATCCCAATAAACTCATTGCTAAATTGAAGATACCATAAGCTAAAAATGTATTTAACTCTAACCTGCTAAAAATGTGTTTAGAGCACATAGTCCACATTAAGCATATTCAAAACACATTAGCTTACTGTTAAGTAATGTAATCTAACATAGAACCTATTTTATAATATAGTGTTGAATACCTTGTGTAATATACTGAATATAGTACACTGTAGAGTACGGACTGCTTTTCTCCCTCATGATCACATGGCTACCCGGGAGCCATGTCTTGCTGTGAATGCCCAGCATCACAAGACAGTATCACATCACATATTACTTGTCCAAGAAAAGAACAGTGTTCAAAATTCAAAGTTTGGTTTTGACTAAATATTATTGTTGCACCATGGTCAAGTCGTATTTTTTTAAAGTAGACCAGAACAAAGTGACTTGCCCAGGTTTTGGCTTGTATTTAGCTTTCAATGAGGAATTGGATTTAAACAGACCATTAAAATAAATATGCAATGGAAGACAAATATTTTTCTGTATAATTCAAATGCACATTTTATACTGCATCTACCATGCTGCTGCCTATTTTCTCTGATTGTTAAAGTTACATGTGTAGCCCTCATGGAGAGCTGAATATTATCCAGAATTTGGCTCAGATTGATATTTCTCCATTCATTCTGAGGTCTGCTCTCTTTTCGTTCTTGCACCAGTTCCCTCTTGCTGCTGTTCTCCATCTGTCTGCATGGGTCTGCTCTCTGACTTAAGGGGGATCTCAGCTTGTTGCTTCAATTAACTTTTCAATGGACCCCCTGGCAGCTTCCAGGGTTTCCTACTGATGCTACCCATTTTCCTCCTGCTTTTTATCACTGTGCTTGGCTTTTTCCACCTGTTTAACAGTACTCAGCTGGTTGAACTATTGTTTGGAGCAATGTGGGTTTCCTGCTGATTTTATCACTAATTCCCCACTGATCTTTTGTTACACTTTTATTTCATTTTCTATCCAATTCTGTCTTGAGGAAGCTGGCATTATTTTGCAAGATTTGGTGCAAAGAAAGCAGCTTTTCCAAGAAATGTTAATCTCAAAGCTATTTAGTTACTTTCTCATATGGAATTGACCAAGGGTGAAGTATATTTCCCACTTTGTCTAGCAGGAAAATATATTCACATTTGACAGGGTGATATTAGAGCTTCAACTCTAAAACATCACCCCAATGACTTGTTAAACAACTATTACCTTTCACTGACTTCACTCCGATAGTTTGAAAGTGGATACTTTATAGAGATGTGGCATTTTTTACTATTTACATTTTAGGAAGGATCCTGGTGCTTCTTTGTCTAGTCTAGCAATCTGCTGTTGTTATGGCTTGCTTACTGCAAGGTCCTAGTCTCAAGGGTGGTGTTCACAGTGTAGAGCCAAGGTAAATTCTTGTCATAACTGACATATTATTCAGGTTGGGTGTCACATGAGAGTTGAGAAGGATTCCACCAAGACTCATTCTTTTCTAGAGGCCAGTATCACGTTTCATATCAGCTCTTGGTGTTGATTTCCCAGTACTCACAAAGCTTCCAAAGCCTTCAACATTTCTAAGAAAAAAGTAAAAATATGATTTTCTTTTCTTCAATATAAAATTATTTATTATATATATTTATTTATGAATATAAAATAATAATTAAGATTATTTATTTTACAATTTCTTCAAATAGTTATCTTTAAAAATAGCCTACCTTTATTAAATTTAGAGAATGTGACTGTATTTATCATGTGTCACTTTGGCCTGATGCACTAATCTATGCAACATTAGAGAAATGTTAACAGATACAAGATTATGGAATGTAACTGTAAGAGTTTAGCCTGTAGGCAATTTAAGTGTAATGGAAGTGATGTGAGCTTTGGAAGAAGGCAATTTTGTGTTTAAATCTAGTCTTTGCTGTTTTTGCAATGTAATCTCATGCAAGGTTATAATAATTAACTGGTTTGGAGTAAATCAATGTTTTTCTCATTTTGTCTGCTTATTTACCTTGAATGTAAAATTTCCAAAAGTCATGCATAATTTGGTATATTTATTTTAAAACAAGGATAGTCAGAGCTACTCCAGTTCTGAAAATTGGATGGCCCAGAGTTAGGAATGGTATTTCTTTAGCTTCTTCTACAGGGGGTGCTAGGGTTTGAATGTGCCCTCCAAAGCGCACATCTTGACAACATAAACCTCAGTACACACTCCCACTTTCTCTCAACAACTCTGTTCTGGTACCATGAAGAATCTTGGTTATTTCAGAACCAATCCAATCATGTGCCTTAGCACTGCCTAACACAATTACCAAAAAAGCCCTATACTCACCCATGTCCTTTCTCTTCGTACTGCCACTGAAACTCATGGGGCTCTACACCTCTGCTAATCTGTTTTTTCCTTCCTCTTCTCCAAAAGTATCAAAAACTTCAGTGTGCCATGCGGAATTCCCTTATTTACACAAACTCCATTTTTCTCCTCCTTCTGCTTTGAATTAACCTTATAAAACCCTAAACAATAATTACAATGTTCACCAATTCTTTTGTACCTAAAGATATCTTTTTCTCTCTTCGAATTTATGACCTTTTTGGCCAAATGGCTCCTTATCTCTGTTTAACAGTCCTGAATTTCTTATTTTTTATGCTCCGGTCTTACTAAATAAATAACCTCTTCTATCTGCATAAATTTCTAATATCTCCTTCATCATCTTGACTATCAAGATTAAGAAATACTATGGTAGCCTTAATTCCCATGTAATAGAAAAGTAAACTAGTAGAGAAGACCCTCCACATGTTCCTGTTGACTTTCTCCATCTTTCCTTCTACCTTTGTTTTTCCCTCCTGAATGTTTAACTTCCCCCATCTTTCTAACTTCCAGTTCTGTACATCAACACATTACCTTCTGTCTCCATTAGTTCTCCTCTCTCTCTTCTACCCAATATTTCTCTAACAATTACCTCACAACTATGTCATGCAACAATTCTCTCTCTACTGAAGCAGTCCCACCAGGCTAATTCTCCGTCATTATTTAATTGATGATGCTGCTCACCCTCTCTGTTTTGAAATAATTTATTTGATTCCTGGTATCCCATCGCTTTCATTTCTCTTCTCTCACTGGACATTTACTATCAGTTTTGTTTGTGAGTTTCTCATCTTGCTAATTTCTTATACACTGAAGTGTCTTTCTTTAGAGACAGTCTTCTAGATTCCTACCTTAACTGGTACCTATTCTTGAACCGTAGGCTAAATATACATAGTACATAATCATATCAAATGTAACATGTCCAAACCAATTGCCTCACTTTTCCTAGCCACAAATTTTAATCCATGTGAACGCTTCTCTATCTTAAGTGATGATAACTTCACCCAATCAAATCCAGAGGCCAAAACCTTTAGTTAGAGTCATCCTTGACTTTTCCATTCCTTTAGTATTTCACATCCATCCCAACATCAACTCATGTTTGTGCTCATTTCAAACTATATCCAAAGCCAGTGAAGATTTCCTTACCTATCCATAAGATAAGGTTGACCTATTTTAGTACTCTTGCTTATCTATTTTCAGTACCTTCCCCTTATAAAACTATTATGTATGCCTAGTACATCTGCCAGAATGACTCTGTTAGCACTGGAATTTAGATTTGTCACATCTCTGATAAAAAATCTTTTAATGGCTCCAGATTTCACTTAGAGTAAAAGCTAAAGTGATTTTATTAGATAATATAGAGTAACCTTATCATTTACCATCCAAACTAAGATATTTGTAATGCAATAATCACTCCCAGACAACATGTGCAAATAGCGCAGTCCACACAAATTGAAGGTGGTATATTTCTCCTACTGGTTAAGTCCCTAAACAACTTATGTTCAACGTCTTTAATGTATATGATTTCATCCCTTTTCTCTCTCTGTCTTGCATGCTCCTGCAATTTCTAAACTGGACTTTTGCACTTCCACAAAACAACTGAACCTGCTCCTACATCAGAGTTATTTCCCTTGTAGTTGTTGGCTTGCAATACCCTCTATATTACTGTCTTTAGAGCACATTCCCTGATTTCCCTTAAGTTTCTATTCAGATTTCAGCATACTAGACAGGTTTACAAAGACATCTTACCTAAGTAGCATCTTTCCCTTATATCTAATATGGTTTTCTTCCTTTATCTTCCTTTACATTTATTTTATGTCATTCTGATATATTTTCAGTGGGTTTTTTATTGCTTGCCCTGCCCATTAGAATGAAAGAAAAGTAAAGGAACTAGGTCTACTTTGATCCAACTGCATTGCTACCCTAGAATAGAACTGAACTGAGAAATGTTCAATTTATATTGTCAAATTAATGAATAAAAAATATCTGCTTCATAGCACATCAGATCTGGTCTTGTAGCTTGCTGGTATTGATCAGACAATAAAAAGTAAGCTCATATTGCCCAAATACACATAATTGTCATTCATGCACAGAAAGCCAATGTGATTTTGTAACGTGGAAGATTTTCTTTTTCCTTTTATTGAATGATATATGTTTACATATATATATATATACATAAATATACATATATGTGAATATAGCCTCTAAAATGTTCTTGGAATTATAGCCAGTTTTCTGAGTACCATTCTCATCTTCCAAATTTGTTCTGTTTTCTACTGTACATTTAAAAAAAATACACAACCCAGTGTGTTCTCCATCCCTGCTTACACTGTGATTTGTTAATTAATTCTGTGTCCAAAAATATTTATTGATCAACTGATTGAACAAACTCATATTACATACTCATTTCCCAGTTTGGAAAATCAATTTTAATTCGGAAAGATTATTTTATGAATGTGGAATTACAGCAAGAGAACTGCACACTTTCCATAGACAGAGGGGGAAGGGGGCCTAATTTCAAACTTAGATGAAACCCATTTCCTTTCATTTCCCCACTCACAGCCTGAAAGCAATGCTCCTGTCAGCCCATTAATGAAATCTATTCTCAAGATCATCTCGCTTTCCAGCAGACACTTCATCTTGGATACAATCAAGAAGTCAGAGTTGTGATTTTCATTGTTTAATCATTCCCAGCTACATGTGAACTTGAATTTCACTTCATCTTTCTTCTAAAATATTTCATTGGTTTCCCCTTCAGCCTTATATAATTGACTTTGCATTTATGAGATAGTGTCCAACTTTCTCTAATTTAAGTCCAATTTTATTCAATTTTGATTAGCTTTTATGAATCAATTAGTTGCCAAAAACTATTAATATTTAGCATTATCAAAGCATATATTCTTCTTGAACACATATATTAATCCCATATTTCATTAACATTAAAAAGTGGGTTATTAAGTAACTTTAGGACTTTAAATTAGACTTGACTCCTTGAAATAAATAGTTAAAATATCAAATTTCCAGTTTGTTCAGCTTTGTTTACTAGGTCATCATATAAACCATTCCATCATTGTAAAAAGTAAATTGTTGCCTGATTTAAAGTTTGTTTCTTATATAATTGCAAATTATTTTCCACACAATATTATGTGATATTCTACATAAAACCAAGCAGATGTTAAGCAAAGGAGCCAGAATATCTAGTTTAAAAAGTAAAGAGTTAGTAATATAGCAATATATCATACTTATATTATTTTATTTTGAATTTAGTATTTTTAAATGATGAAAGTACTGTTTCTATAGTGTACTATAAAAAAGAAACCATGTTTCATTAATCCAATGGAACATATAAAGTAAAAGGACACACAAAAATGGTAACACTGAGAGATAAGATTATGGTCAATTTTTTTTTTTTTTGAGTCTTTTTTTGACAGGCAGAGTGGACAATGAGAGAGAGAGAGACAGAGAGAAAGGTCTTCCTTTGCCATTGGTTCACCCTCCAATGGCCGCAACAGCTGGCGCACCGCTCTGATCCTATGGCAGGAGCCAGGTACTTCTCCTGGTCTCCCATGGGGTGCAGGGCCCAAGGATTTGGGCCACTCTCCACTGCACTCCCTGGCCACAGCAGAGAGCTGGCCTGGAAGAGGGGCAACCAGGACAGAATCCGGTGCCCCGACTGGGACTAGAATCCAGTTTGCTGGCGCCGCAAGGCGGAGGATTAGCCTAGTGAGCCGTGGCGCTGGCCATGGTCAATTTTAATATCCATTTTATAACTCTTAAATTGCCTGGGTTATTTTAACATGATAATTTATGAATTTTATAATTAAATTTTTATCTTCTCTCTCTTCCTCTACTAAAAAGAAATAAAACAAAGAAACAAACAAAATGTCATTCCCAAAAACCTGGTACTTGATTTTCTCTCCTAAATATCTATCGATGTGGTTTAGTAGTCATAGATTCCCCATTGTATCACAGTATCTTCTAAAAAATCTCTTGGTCCTCAATCATGATCATCTCTAATCCATCCCACTAGAGAGAGATGCATGATTCTATAACAGAAAATAAATTATGTCACTACACTGCTTAAGATTGTCTTACAATTGCCCTCCAATTGCTTTATGATAGAACTCAAATTCCTTACCATGTTGTTTTGATATAATGAATCTCTAGTCCCTGACTTTTTATCTTAACATTTGTTTATAAACTCTGGAAAATACATGTTAAATGTATGCCTAATAGATTTTAAACATAATAAAAGTAGGTAAGACCATATGAGTTTAATACAAATCTGTTTTCTATAATTTTATAGATGAACAAAATATTGCTGCAGTCTCCTTTTAATCAAAGAACTTTGTGAAATCCAAATTTTACCTTAGTAGTAATATTTCCAAACTCAACATTTGGATTTTGTGATAATTGGTAGACAAATCACTTTTGTCCTATCTCTTAAAAGTATGTATGTTCATTTTGTAGGTATGTGGAAAACAAGTATTATCAAATTGAAAATAATCTATTAAGTCCTCAGCAAATTCATAGTCTACTGAAGTATAAATAAATAGAATCGTACAGACAGGACTGAGATCTTTATTAATTATATTAAATCATTTCTTATTTGTTGAAAAGTCATGTATTTTTAACTACAGTAAGAATCAGTCTAAATGTATTATCATTATTAATTTAATTTTGTTGTTGTTTATTTGGGTTTAGCAGTTCTTGATGTACATATAATTCTCTCTCTAATTTCCAATGCCTGATTATCATTTTTTATATATCTTCTGGAAAATCACAAGCAGGTAGGTAATATGTACATTTTTAAAATGCTATGTTGAAATTATCCTCAATTTCACCTAGTTGCTGTCTTTTATCTGTATTTTGAAACCTTATTGCCAATTGTTCCAGATTGTAGTTGGATTTGTATTCGTGAATGGGGATTCTATCTAACTCTTCCTCACTTTTGGCCTGGCTCATTAAAAGAAAAGATTTCATTTACAGCCGTGAGAGGTGACAGCACTTTTCCCGTGGCCTACCATGTCACTTGGAAAGCTTTTCCTGTTCCAAAACAATAACACAAGATAGAAAATGAGTGACAGGTCTCCACTCTATACAGGCAAGTCAATAGAGCTTGGATGCAGAGCAGATATTACAGGGAACAAGGGAGGCAGTTTTAGTCCCCTTCCTGACAACCTCTGCTTGACTTGAGGCACACTGAACTACACAATATAAAATGACATAGCGCGGAGAAGCAAATTACACACTGCTTCAGAAAGGTTTGTGATACCAAGCCGGTAAACACAAGTTGGTCCTTATTACCACAATGTATAATATACCCGTTTAGAAGTAGTGAAGTCCCGGAGGACAGGCAGTTTGAAGACTATGAACCCTTAGAAGCACGCTCTAAGCAGTGAAGCTCTTATCTGTCAATATCATACACGGTAAACGTGTTAAAAAAGAGCATAATGGCATGTTATTGTTATTGCTGAAACATCAGTCTTCTTTATGTTTGCATTAGGGACTTGTTAAGGTGCAGAATGTTTTGCCCACTAAATGTCTATATGAGACAAGATTGTCAACTCAGCTGTAAACAGAGGGAACTTTTCCTAGAAAATCTCTGAAATTGGTTATATAACAGTGAACAAAGGAAAGGCTTCCCAATTCTTTTTTTTTTTTTTTTTCTTGCTAATTGTTTAAGGGTTTGGGAGCAAATACAAATACAAATGTGATTTTAAAAAAATACATACTCGAGGCTGGCACTGTGGCTCACTTGGTTAATCCTCTACCTGTGGCGCCGGCATGCCATTTGGGCACCAGGTTCTAGCCCGGTTGCTCCTCTTCCAGTCCAGCTCTTTGCTGCGGCCTGGGAGGGCAATGGAGGATGGCCTAAGTGCTTGGGCCCCTGCACCCACATGGGAGACCAGGAGGAAGCACCAGGCTCCTGGCTTCGGAATGGCACAACACAGGCCGTAGCGGCCATTTGGGGGGTGAACCATCGGAAGACCTTTCTGTCTCTTTTTCTCACTATCTATAGCTCTACCTGTCAAATAAATAATTTAAAAAAAACATATACTCATATTTGCATTAGTATTTCATTGGTTTTCTTGCATGTTTATGACTGAATCCTCACAGGATAATAGCCATAAAATAACCCAAACTCTCCCCTGTGGAATGGATTGCAGAATATCCAAAGCATGCTTTGAGGGTTACTCTAAAACATTAATGCTTGCTGGAATATTTCTGGGTTTAAGAAGAAGGTTCTTACCCAAGTATTAGCGTGGGGAAGCTCCTTTTTAGAGATGTCATAATTTTTCCACATGCAGGGATAAGTAAGGAGACTTTGTAATTTTTATCATATTTGTTCTGGTCTGCATGTTTCTGTCCCCCACCCCAGAAGTCCTATGTTGAAAGCCTAATTCGCAAGGTGATGGCATCAGGAGGTAGAGCTCTTAGGAGGTGGCCAGGCCATGAGCATGGAGACATAATGATTAAGATTAAATCCTTACAAAGCAGACCCCAGAGAGCTGGCCTGTACCTACTACTATATTAAAATGCAGTAAGGAGGTTCCATCTGTAACTAGAAAATGGGCTCTAACCCGACACTGAATCTATTAGCACCTTGATCTTGGATTTCTCAATCTTTACAACTTTGAGGAATATGTTTCTGTTGTTTATCAGTTATAGTATCTTTGTTTTTTACAGAAGCTTGAATTGTCTAAGCCATTATTGTTGAGGGAAAAAATGCATATGACTTTTAGTGGTGATCTGCCTGTGGAAAAATGGTAAATAACAAAAGCAGAAGAGGGTCATTGACCAACTTCTTCCACGTGTCAGCACTATTCCTCCTTCCCCCAGTCACTCACACCTCAAGGCCATCTGGGTACTGATAGCCTTGGCCACAAAAACCACCAAATAAGCTCTTTACATTTCGCCTGCAATTAACTATGAAGCAGCACAGCTAAAGAGAATCAATGACTAACCATAAGCAATGTGTGAATTTACCTTCAAATAAGTTCAGAAAAAAAAAGGTTAACTATCACGTTTTTCAACAGTTGAAGCCCCAGAAACTGCATTGTGTTTCTTGAGACTAAGAAAAATAATTAAATGTAATAGAGCTGCTTAGGAATGGTCTTGTCATTTTGTGAGTTCTAAATCGTCCATGTTAAATGTGGAAACTTTGATGTCGGTACCAGGTAAAAATGAAATCTTTAAAATTCTTTTTAAAAGGCTACTTTAAAAATGATACCCATAACTTATCTCACAGAAGAAGAAATATAACCTTTTAAAGAAAAGAAATACAAGGGCCGGCACTGTGGCTCACTGGGTTAATCCTCTGCCTGTGGCACCAGCATCCCATAAGGGCGCTGGTTCTAGTCCCAGTTGCTCCTCTTCCAGTCCAACTCTCTTCTGTGGCCCGGGAGGGCAGTGGAGGATGGCCCAAGTGCTTGGGCCCCTGCACCCACATGGGAGACCAGGAGGAAGCACCTGGCTCCTGGCTTCAGATCGGCGCAGCTTCTGCCATAGCAGCCATTTGTGGGGTGAACCAATGGAAGGAAGACCTTTCTCTCTGTCTCTCTTTCACTGTCTATAACTCTACCTGTCACATAAATTTAAAAAAAGGAAAGAAATGCAAATAAAACTACTGCATTATTTTAATACCCAGGTCTAATTTGACAACATTTATCTCTTAGGAGTAACTTAAATCCCTTGTGTAAAGCACCATGTCATCTCATTAGCTATTATTCCTTGTATCCCAAAAATTGAAACATGTGGTTAATTAAAAAGAAAGGAAGCATATGAGATTTTTATTTCAGAATATTTTAATGCTAGGAGTAGTGTAGGTACTCCATCAAAAATTATATCATTCCCTTTTTGCTCAGTTGGCCCAAGACTTTATGGTGCTGAATAAACTTGTTGCAGAAACAACGAAATGCTGTGGCTTTCCCTTACTCCTTTTTTGAGGTGAGAAGACTTAGAGCGTTTCTAATTCATAGGTGTTATGATTTTTTTGTTTTTAGCTTATTAGAAATGTTTCCGTTGTTATTACTAGAAGTTATAGCTCCTCTAAGATGTCATTTGTGATTTGGAAACTGACCAAGCTAAAGCAAGACCCCCACAAGTGATATCCAAAGATGTGTGATCTCTGTCATCCCCCATCTCTAATTGATCTGCACTTTGAGAAGAAACAGGTGGAGAGTTAGAACAATCCTAGACTTAAAATGTCTCCTTTGGTCACAATCCAGTACAAAGATGCAAAAGGGGTCATAAGAGCAGACTAATGTCCTTTCTTATACCTACGGTCACTTGAGCTTCAGGTCAAGGGTCTAGTAACAACAAGGGAGGGTATGGAGCTTACAGTCAAGTTGAAGCTAAATCATTAAACTTAACCCATTTTATTAATGAAAAGTGATAAAGTCATGATGAGAAAGTCTGCCTGAGAATTCATGTTAAAACTCAGTTGAGGATCTTCAACCTCTTTCACATTCATCCCTTAATCAAAATGGAAGTTTCATATAAAATTTGAAGCTCTTCTGGAAAAGTTGAGTGACCATCAATGGAACATACCTATAACCTATTAGAGATGGAAAGAACCTCAACATCATCTATCCCACGATTTAGTTTCATAGACAAAAAAATTGAGAGAGGTAGAGTGAATTACCCAAGTTTACAAGATTAAGTCAGAGCTGGTTCTAGAAGTCAAATGATGTGATATACAATTCAGTGTGATTGTCCTATAGTGACCACTGAAATGGAACTTGAAAATGGTTGATATTATGAATCTAAATAAAGGATAATGAGAAGGCAGTAAAAGTAGAATGCTTAAAATTATCACCTGAAGCTTCTGTATCTCCTACAAGCACATTCTCTTAAGTTCAGATGAGTTCTAAAATAATAAAAGGTAACTTTAAAGTAGGTGGTATTTTACTTAAAAGATTTCTCTATACCACCTGTCAAATCAAAGAACTTCATTTCGGATAATTTATTTTAGAATGAAAAAAGTGAATATGTGTCGCTCCCCCTCTTCATGGAGGAACGACACAGGACCCTGCGCTGTTCTTTCGTCTGCTCGGCCCTCCCCGGGTTTGCTGCTGGTTCTTCCCGGGTTGGCTACTATCCCTTCCACCTCCGTGGAAGGGCAGTTCCCCCTGGCCGCATTCCCCACTTCCGCAGGGGAGCGGCACACCGCCGGCCGGCTCTTCTCGGGGGCTGCACAGGTGTTCCTTCAGCTAGATGTTCCCCATAGATGTTCCTGGTGCATGCCGTCTCTCTCCTCCTTTATAGTCCTCCTCCGCCAATCCCAACTCGGCTGCCCACACGCCGAGTACACTGCTCTCCAATCAGGAACAAGTCCTACAGTTAATTGGTTGAACTGGAGGCAGCTGTGCGAAAGCTGTTTACTTCTCTCCCAGCGCCATATTGTGGGAGAGCAGATGCATAGAATAAGTCCTAATTCGAGTAACTTAGTCTAGTCCGGATTGCTCCCCACAGATCCCCCTTTCTTTTTATTTTTTAGCGTTGATACGCGCCTGTCTTCGGTGTCCCGCGGCACACACTCTGCTCTACTTGCTAGAGTTGCCACAGGCTCTTACAAGTCCTATCAGGCAAACCGAATCCGGGTCCTCTCTTCGCCATGTTGTGAGGAGGTTTTTAGGCGCTGATGCGTGCCTGTGTTCGGTGCCCTGCAGCGCATGCTCTGCTCTGCCTGCAGGGGACTTACAAGACCTATCAGGCAAACCGAATCCAAGCCTTCTCATTGCCTTATTGTGGGGGAGACTTATTAGTGTTGGTTCGTGCCTATCTTCGGTGACCTGCAGCTCATACTCTGGTCGAGCTTTGCTGGCGCTTACCGCCTTAAATCAGGCAGACCGAATCCAAGCTTAATATTGTTGTATTGTGGGGAAGCCTTACTGATGTTAATTCGTGCCTGTCTTCGGTGACCTGCGGCGCATAAGCTGCTAGCTGCCCGCAGGTGCTCATCGCCTCACTTGATTAGGCAGACCGAATCCAAGCTCTCACATTGCAGTGTTGTAGGGAGGCCTTTTTATTTCTCTATTTCTCTATCTCCGGGCATTCCTATTTCTCCCATTTTACTTCTATCTTCCAGCATTCCTATTTTTCTCACTTTACTTCTAAAACTTCTGTTTCTCTTATCCCTGCGGCTTTCCGGCACCTCGCCCCGCCGGCGGGTTCCCGGCTCTGCGCCGCTTCAGCCCGCGCGCCTCTCTCATCTGCGCAGCTTCCCGGCTTTGCGCGGCTCGGCTTTGCGCGCTCCGCGGTCTCCACGCTTAACCCTTTCGTGTCTGAACCACGGCCTACGCCAGCCCCGTTCCCTATCTACTCACGCCCCGTGCTCTCTGCACGCGGCGGCTTCCGCGAGTAACACAGCGTAGCTCACGTGTCCGCCACTAGCATTCAATCTAAGTTCCCCGGGCTAGCCTGGCGAATTCAACCCAGTGTACGTCTCCGCCCCACGATTTGGCTTCCCGTCCTTTGCTCCCTGGGCTAATCAGACGGATCCCAATCTGGCTTGCGTCTCAGCTTCTGGTTTCAACTTTTCGCCCCCTATTCCCGGGCTAACTTGAGAACCCCAAAGTGGCTTCCGTTTCCGCCTCGGCCTGCCCCCCGCGGCTTCAATTTCCCTAACATTTTTCTCTACCCGGTATGTTTCCCCAAGCTTTCCTCCAACAATATTCCTCCCTCATTTTTCCTGGCCTCTCCCCACAGTCCACGTCCGAGTCTGTTTGTTCTAGCTTTCACTTTCGCTTTCGACCTTAGAGATTTCTCCCAGCTTCCCCCCGTAGTCCGTATCCGAGTCTATGCCTAGGCTTTCAACAGCTTCCTCCGGCACCCTTTTCGTCCGGCTTTTCCCTAGGCTGTTTGCTAGTCTCTCTCTCCGATATTTTCCCTAGTTCTTCCCGTTTCTTCCCTCCTAAGTTTCATATCCGTCCTAGGTTTCTTATCCGAGCTAGGTTTCCTATCCGAGTCACGGCACCATTATGTCGCTCCCCCTCTTCATGGAGGAACGACACAGGACCCTGCGCTGTTCTTTCGTCTGCTCGGCCCTCCCCGGGTTTGCTGCTGGTTCTTCCCGGGTTGGCTACTATCCCTTCCACCTCCGTGGAAGGGCAGTTCCCCCTGGCCGCTTTCCCCACTTCCGCAGGGGAGCAGCACACCGCCGGCCGGCTTTCTCGGGGGCTGCACGGGTGTTCCTTCAGCTAGATGTTCCCCTTAGATGTTCCTGGTGCATGCCGTCTCTCTCCTCCTTTATAGTCCTCCTCCGCCAATCCCAACTCGGCTGCCCACACGCCGAGTACGCTGCTCTCCAATCAGGAACAAGTCCTACAGTTAATTGGTTGAACTGGAGGCAGCTGTGCGAAAGCTGTTTACTTCTCTCCCAGCGCCATATTGTGGGAGAGCAGATGCATAGAATAAGTCCTAATTCGAGTAACTTAGTCTAGTCCGATTGCTCCCCACAAATATGTTTTAGTAAATTATGTGAACACAATTCAGAATATCAAAGTCTCCATGAATAAGCAGATAATAATGTTTACATGATAATACAGTACACTCTATGCTTTTAATAGAAAAAATTATAATATTTTAATCAGTTTTGTCCCTGGTACTACTGATTTCATTAAATGAATAGCAATGAAGTACTTACAAGATGTATAACATTTATACTCTCAATTTACAGATGAAAAGACTGAGGCCAAGTAGGGTGAAGTAATTTGCTCAAGGTCATAAAATACCTGAATGGAACTGAAACCAAACCTTCTCTATGCCAGATGACGGGGCATTCACTAATATACAGCCATTCTTGGATGCTAAGTCTTTGAATTTTATAAAGAAACTACATACTGAGAGGGGATGAGTGTAAAGAATTTTCAACAATGAAGTACTCGCTTTTCATGTGTATTTTTGTGGGGTGAGCATTTGGTTTAGCAGATAAGACACCACTTGAGATACCTGCATCCCACGTCAGAGTGCCTATGTTTGATGCCCAGCTCCACTCTGAATTCCAGCTTCCTGCACATGCATACCCTAAGAGGCAGCAGATGATGCTTCAAGTACTAAGCCCCACCCTTCCATGTGAGAGGCTCACATTGAGTGGCTTGTGGGTTGAGGGCATCTGGGGAATGAATCAACAGATAGGAAATCTCTCTCTCTCTCTCCATCTTTAAAATTTTTAAAAAAGTATTTTTTTTTGTATTTTTAGTGTGCTAGTTCCTATGCTCATTTATCTTTCTTCTGTATCTTTCTCTATATGAAGAGAAAGTATACTCACTTTAATCTCTTCTGAAACTGTGAGAGAACAGGAGGGAACCAGTGCAAAATCTTACCTTAAGAACTTGAGTGAAGCATAGGAAAGAACTACATGAAACATTGTAGAAATAATGGGAGTATAGAGGAAGGATTTTAGGATGAGAGGACTTGGGCATTGTCTTTTAGTAGGTGAGGAGACAGTTTGTCATCTCCACAGCTCCATCTAGACTTCAATTTCTGCCTCTCAATGGCTTGTTCTTACTGAGTTATTGCAGGATATTTATTACTAGGAACACAAGCAGTATTTTGACTTGGAGCCATAATGCAAACCTCAAATTGGCACAGGGTATTTAGACATCACTTTAAATTTGGAAAATTATGACTTTAATTAAAGATTCAGCAAAAAGCCAGCAAGATAATAAATCTGGAATTGATTCTTACTGTGGGTTACATTGCTGTGACCCCAGTGGGCACATCATCCCTCTCTGTGCTACTAGGGTTATTGCCTGCTTCCCTTGGATCTTTCTTCCCAGCCCTCACCTTGAATGGAGGTCTCTGGTCTCATGTTGTCAATGAGCTCAAAATCTTAGAATTAATGACACTTATGCATAAAAAAAAAAATTTTCTTTAAAATTTGATCTCTGAAATATATACAGCTTTCAGGTTCAGATAAAAGAAAGAAATTGAATTAGCGCCAAATGCATTTTGGCTTTTATTTATAATTAAAACATCTTTTAAAATATTATTCAGTGTAAGCTAGAAATTTTTCTTTGATAACCTCATTTTTAGCCTGAATAAAGATTCATTAAAAACAAGAGAAGTGAGAACTTAAATTTTGCAATTAAAACTAAATTTGAAGTCCTCTCAATTTATGGAAAGATTTAAATTAACATTTTGGGATGTGACTTACTGGTCTGTTGTTTCACTAATGACCAACTCTTCAACCAACAACTATTGCAGTGCCTACATATTTTTTTCCTCCCACTTCCCACTTTTCTGGCTCTTTCTCAGTGACAGCAATGCCCTTTCCATTAAGACAAAAAGAAATAAGTTTTCAAGATATGAGTAAATGCACTGTGCAGATCTGGGGAGAATATGAATAAAAATCAGGTAAAAGGAAATAATGGGTTCATTTTTCATGATAGCATATTAACATTTGAGGAAGTTAATAAGGGAGTGAAGCTAAATAGGAATTAAAAAGAAAATTCTAGGACATTTATCTCTAAAGCTGAGGCTGTCATTTCCTAAAATATTGCAAGTTGGTGCAGTGGAAATCTCAGAACAGTGGGTGCTCTTACATTTGCAGTCCATGCTTCAGTGCCCTGGCATGATGGGCTGAGTGGAGGACAGAGAGACTGCCATATTTATTTCTGTTGAAAAGTAAAACTCCCAAATTTCAGTCTTAACTCCTATTCTAAAAATCTTATATTTGTTCTCCAAGTCATTTTTAAAGACAGTTAATAAATTTAAAATGACATCCAAAAATCAAAATAACATATCCTCTGTGTGTGTAAAAAATGATGTGAAAAATGCATGTAAAAATGATATTTTAGCTCGTATCTTAGACTTGATATGTTTTGCAATATAATGGTCTCTTACAAATTTCTAACTGTGATAAATGTGGGTAATAAATTCAGAAATACATCTTATGCATACTATGTACTCTTATCAGATGTCCTAGAGAGGACAAAGGTAATTAGTACTGGAATATAGGAATTATCTGACACTCTTAATAAAAATATAATTATGAAGTTACTCTATACTGTCCAGGGAAATGTGTGACTTTGACGAAACAATTTCTAAGGCATCTTAGTAAATACTGACATCAAAGCCAGTTAAAGCACATTAATTAAAGGCTATTTCCTAACTAAAATCATTTCTCCAGTTGAAATATTGCATCTTAATCTAACATTTTGTTTCTCTGAGTTGCATAAAGTATAAACTCATGATGCATTTTCTTTCCCCTCAAGTCACCCTGGCCTGAAAAGCTCATCATTTCTCTCATTTCTGTATAGGAAATTTTGTCACATGGTTGCATTATGGAGAAAATAATGTGTATAACTCGATTATAATTCACTTTCAACTCTAGGACTTAGTGTTGAAATTTGCTCAGAGCAACTTCAGAATGCATTTCAAAGGTTGAACTTATTTAAAGGAAGCATTTTGTGTATCTTCACAGACCCTGAAGGATATTAGATTGATGACACCAGGACTACCAAGCCTTCATCATGACAGTCATGACAGTCCCTGGTTTTCTTCACACCTGAATAGCGCAAATCTTTTATTATGGAAAGTAACTGCAATAGGACACTTAATAAAATGTTTCTGGAAAAATGTTTAACTTCATTCCATAATTTTATGCCATGAGTTTCTATCTGGGATGCAGATTTTAAGTTTTTTCAGGTCCAAAGATGAACTATATGGCTAATATTCTTCTGTCACTATACTGCATTTACAGTGCTACATGAATACAAGTAAAAGTTGCATTTTGTACATTAAGCTGCTAGGGGTCATTTTGATTTTGAATATTGGCATGTGATATTTCTTAATAATGAGTCTGAATCATGATTTCCATGGTTCTCTGCATTTTACTGAGTTGGGGGCAAGTAATACTAATTAATGGAACAATATTTTTATATTCACTTCTTTGCAAAAATCTAATAAATTCTTTCTTCATTAATAATAGGCAGGAAAGATGTTTCTCTAAGAGCTAAAAAGCAGTTATATTTAAGAGCTTATTTGAATTTCCCTAAGAAATTGCTGATTTAGAGTTGAGAGACTGACTTGTGGAAACATCACCTGCGATATGTCCATTTGCCCTTCTGTGTTTCAGTTGAATGAAACCACCTGTGATTACAGCAATTCTGGAAAATAAAAGATATTGAATAAACATCCCAAACAGCGAAGAGATAAATTTCTTCATATAGTCGTTGAACTGATTACTCTGATTGAAAACACAAAGCTAGCATTTAGCTCACACAGCAGGGAGGTTATCCATTTCCTCAGGACAGTAGTCTATGCATTCCAAACACTGGCACACCATCCTCTCTGCAATGAGCAAGGTGGCAGCCCTTTGTTACTCACATAATCCTTAACCTTTCTACCCATTCCCTGATATCCTCCATGGTGATATTTACTGCTGTCATCCCAGGTGTGACATTTCCCTTTTTCTGAACCAGTTAAGATTGCATTTAGTTGTAAGTAATAGGAAATGCAATTAAAGTGTGTTTAATCTTTCCTGAGAACTTCTCAGGAATGCAGTTAATGCATTGTTTCACCCTCTTGGTCTACGTATGCTCAAGCTTCCTTCACTCTCTTAGCCATCATTGTCTCATTGTCTACAGTGTATGTCTATTTGTCCTTTGTGATTCAGTTGAATAAAACATCATGAATTATTTCACTGTTTCTTTTCGGCTTTACATCCATCCTCATGTTTGTTGCCTTATGATCACAACATGGCTGCAGCACGTCCAGAAATCACTGTCATATTCACAAGCAGAAAGTGATATTTGGAGAGCAAGAGCAGTTATCAGAGGAGAAACTGGAGGAAATATTCCCTAGAAGTGTTCAATTCTACTGTTCCTCATGTCTCCTTGAAAGGAACACACCTGCACTGTTACTCTGAAGAGGCAGAGTAGGAACATACCTTGCTTTTTTACTACAATGAGAGGCAGACAAGAAGTGGGTCTGCTGGGATTGGTTTATAAATTTGCCAATCATCTACCAGCACAGCCCAAATTATCTTTCCCATTGTTGCTTACACCTTTCTTTCATATTTTGTTGTTTTCTCTTATGTTTTGTTTATGAAGAATACGGGTCCTTTCTACGTTTTGAGTATATCGTTATATTGCCTAGACAGTGCAAGACAGTAGAGACATAGCAGGCATTGTTCATTCTTACAAATATATTCATGGGTGATAGACATTTCACTGGTTTAAGGGAGTTCTGAGAGTAGAATCCAATCCTAAACTCAGAAAGTTGGGTGAGTCTGCACTGATATGGTGGAGATTCAGTTTTTTCAACTGCAGAACACTAAGACTGCTTGAGGAAGCAGAGTAACAGTCATTTATAGTGTGGGACCTCCCTTTTATTGTGAGATGTTGATCTTGGATTAAACAATGTGTTCTATAAAGCATTCTATTGACCCTACTGGTGGATAACATTTCCTATAATAGCCTCCGTGGACACCATGAGTTTTTTTCTACTTTTCCAAAATCTTCATGAGATCAGAGGGACAGTCATACTCTTTGACATGATCCATCTTTGAACATTCCATTTTGTAATTCAGTCCAAGCCAAGTAACCAAGCTTCCACATTGAAAACTATGTATGTGTGTGTGTGTGTGTGTACTCTATATATACTATATATATACTGTATATAGAGTGTGTATATATATATATATGTACTCTGCACTGTGGTTTGCTGACATTCAAAATACCATCTCCCTCTTTTTTTAAAGACTGTCTTATACTGCTCAGTTCTTTACTCTGCAACCCACACTCTACCACTTATAAATCCATTTGCAGACCTCATCTAACATTGATCTAAAAGTCTCCCAGATTCCTTAATAGCAATTCCTGCCGCTTCCATTATCCTCTTCACTCAGTAGGTGATTCACCCCTTCACAGCTTATCCCTGCCTAAGATCTTATATTCAGAACCCCTGTGTCTGTGAAACCTTTTTACCTTTCTCCTTTCAGGTGTCATGATGCTCTAAATTACCATTTTATTTTCTATGTCATTTTTCATTAACCACCAAGCTAATTTTTATCCATAGCTCCGTGGCACTTTCAATTTACTCCTTTTTACTCACTACACTTGTTGGAAATGGTAATATTGGAGTAGGACAATGAATTTTCTCTATGGAAGGGATAATCTGTAGAGCACTTTGTTGAGGAATGTGTATCCACCACAGTCTACTGTCTGCACAGTCTAATGATATACTCCATCCAGGGTAGAATGTCCCAGGATTTGCATGCTTTACTTCATTTGATCCTTAGAATTGAGAGTAGTCCTTCAAAACTTTTTAAAACCCCCTGTTCTAGTTAAGTGTTCTTATAAGAACTCAGGTGCATCTATGGCTATAATACTCCCTTTTTGACTGGGCTCACAACTATTGCCTGTGTTCTCACCTATTTCTCCAAAAGATCACTTTTCATGACTTAAAAGATTAACTTTACAATTTGTCATCAAAAACTGGATTCTTAATTTTCTTCCTTTCAATTCCTGCTGTGACCATCCTTATCTAGAATACTGCCATAGCCATTTTCTTGGGCTTTTCTCCCCTTCTTTTTCTTTTTAATGTAAGTCCCTCCTATTACCTTTCTTTCATCTTCTTTTTGTTAAGATGAAAGACAGGTTTTCCCAGGTACATTTTGTTTAAGATATACAAACTTCATGCATTACATAAATGCAAATTTAGGAACATAGTGATTTTTCCCACCTAACCCTCTCTCCCAACTTCGCTCCCATCCTTCTTCCTCCTCTCTTTTCTATTCCCATTCTTAAATTTTACTAAGATCTTTCATCTTCTTAAAACACTGATTTGAGGAACCAGCATTTGTAGCACACCAGGTAAAGCTACCACCTACGATGCCAATGTCAGCATCCCATATGGATGTCAGTACTTGGGCCCTTGGCACCCACATGAGAGACCCACGAGAAGCTCCTGGCTCCTGGCTTCAGCCTGGCTCAGTTCTGGCTATTGCAGCCATCACTGGGGGAGTGAACCAGTAGATGGGAGATTCTCTCTCTCTCTCTCTGTCTCTCTCTGTCTCTCTCTCTCTCTCTCTCTCTCCTTGTTTCTCCCTAACTCTGCATTTCAAAAAATAAATAAATCTTAAAAAAACAAAATCACTGATTTAAATGTAGCTTTCAGTTTCTCTAAATCCATCATGCTTACTTTTGTGTGAAAGTCATTTTCACCCTTTAAACTATCACTCAAGGCTTTCTGCAAGTCAGTTCAGCTCTCTCTTCTCAGCCTCACCTTCCTCAGTTGTACAGATTCATATATTTTGTTGCCTGAACCCTTCCACACCGTTGTACTCTCCTACCTTTGTTCCTTTGATCTTACCTTTCTTCAGTTTAAAATGAGAAAGCCTTCAATATCCACTTGCTGAAATCTACTCTTTTATTTAAGGACCAGATTAAATGCAACTTGTTTATATTCTTTTCATCTTAGCATAATTCACTCTCCTTCCCTGCCTTGTCCTACTTGTCCTATGATAGCTTATTTCACTAATATAGCACTTATCAAATACTTTCTTAGAAAGGATTCCTTGAAAGTATTACTGTGCGTACAGCTTTGTATAACTTTTTAAGCCAGTTCAACGTAAGATAATTGTCAGGTACATTTTCAATGTAGCATGAAGCCAGTAATCAATAAATATTGTTGAATATGTGTTTAATTGTAACAAGAAAAGCAAAATCTATCTTTAACAGCACATTCACCTAGTTAAATTGATCAAACCTAAGAGCTCAAAGTTTAAAGCGGTAATTTTAGAAGTTATAAAGTCACCAAAAATAAAATATCCATGGCGAGATGAAAATTCACAAAGAAAAGCAAATTACATTTGCCACATGGTAACACTGAGAACAAAAGGTTGAAAAAGTTACTGACCCTTATCTCTCACTGATTAGAGGGTATTCTCAATTCCTCTCCACACAGCTGGCAACTAAGTTACAGAAGTTACTAAAAGAAGAACAATTTACCACCACTCCTGTTAAGCAATTCAAATGCTTAGTAATACTCAAAATGACATGATATTGCAAAAGAGCATAGGAAAAATGGAGGTCATAGGTAAAACATACACATTTAAAAAATGAAATGTGTTTCCAGATCTGTGATTTATATCAGTGGTACTCAAAGTATGGTTCTTAGACAAGCGGTAGCAACAGCCCCTAAGAAAGGGTGAGAAATGCTGGTGCACAACTAAAATCAAATGATGAGGGTGAGACACAGTTTCATGTGCTTTAGCAATCCTTCCAGGTGATCAAATGCATATCGAAGTCTTACAACCACTGATTTACATGATCACTGTAGTATCCTCTGCTTGTTTATAAATTCACCTCGAAATTATAGAATATGACCTACAAAGGTATTAAAAAACTCATCTTCTCTCAGAGATTTTAACTTTTCACTAAAATAATGTCTTGATAACAGTTGAATTGAGTGATTTTAATGAAATTGAATACACCTGTTTAGCCAACTAGTTAAGACACATTGGTTTCACATGCCTGTCTGTCAGGTCCATTTATATCACGCTGCCTCCTCTCACACAGCCTCAGTAGAAGGTGAACTTCCAGAGATCAAGACTTTCATTTGTTCATCTGACCACTCAGCACAGTTAAATACAGAGGTACTACAAGCTTGTGGGCTGCATAGAGTTGTCGACCAGTAGATGTGAACAAGAGACATGTCATCTTTGTCCCTCTAGAACTTATATTCTAGTCAGGGAGAGAGAGTATAAGCATAGTATCAAAAATTGTAAAAGAGAAAGATTAACCTTGTGCCCCACAGGAGAATACATAAGGCTATGGTGGGTGGTTAGGAAAGACCTCTCTGAGGAGTTGATATTTAAGCTGAGACCCCCTGAATTTAGGAAACCCTCCGAGGATGAGGAGGCAACATTTACCTGGTGGAGAGTGAAGAAGGGACAAAGGCTCCGAGCTGGTGTTTCTGTAAGAATTGTCACTACAAATTGTCAGTGTGGCTGTGCCTCCTTAGAGACTGACAGGAAACAAAGTTGGAGTTAGAGAAGGGTTAGGAGATTCCAAGCATTCTGAGCTGTGGCAGAGCTAGCTGAAACTCCACAACATCAAAACGAACAACCCACTTAAGAGATGGGCCAAGGACCTCAACAGACATTTTTCAAAAGAGGAAATCCAAATGGCCAACAGACACATGAAAAAATGTTCAAGATCACTAGCAATCAGGGAAATGCAAATCAAAACCACAATGAGGTTTCACCTCACCCCGGTTAGAATGGCTCACATTCAGAAATCTACCAACAACAGATGCTGGAGAGGATGTGGGGAAAAAGGGACACTAACCCACTGTTGGTGGGAATGCAAACTGGTTAAGCCACTATGGAAGTCAGTCTGGAGATTCCTCAGAAACCTGAATATAACCCTGCCATTCAACCCAGCCGTACCACTCCTTGGTGTGGGGAGCAACTCGGACTAGACTGTTACTGGAATTAAGACTTATTCTATGCATCTGCTCTCCCACAATATGGCACTGAGAAGGGAGTAACAACTTCTACGCAGCTGCCTCTCGCCAACTTGAGTGATGACCTGCAGGAGCTGATCCTGCTCCTGATTGGAGGAGAGCAGCATACTCGGCGTGTGGGTAGCAGAGTTGGGATTGGTGGAAGAGGACTATAAAGGAGGAGAGAGACAACATGCACCAGGAACATCTATCTGAAGGAACACCTGTGCAGCCCCCTAGAGAGCCGGCCGGCGGTGTGCTGCTCCCCCGCGGAAGTGGGGAAAGTGGCAGGGGGAACCGCCCTTCCACGGAGGTGGAAGGGACGGTAGCCAACCCAGGAAGAACCAGCAGCAAACCCGGGAAGGGCCGAGCAGACAAAAGAACAACGCAGGGTCCTGTGTCGTTCCTCCACGAAGAGGGGGAGCGACATAATGGTGCCGTGACTCGGATATAAAGCCTAGGCAGGGTTTAGTGTCGTTCCTCCGCGAAGAGGGGGAGCGACATAATGGTGCCGTGACTCGGATAGGAAACCTAGGCAGGGTCTAGTGTCATTCCTCCGCGAAGAGGGGGAGCGACACTTGGAATTTACCCAAAGGAAATTAAATTGGCAAACAAACAAGCTGTCTGCACATTGATGTTTATGGCAGCTCAATTCACAATAGCTAAGACCTGGAACCAACCCAAATGCCCATCAACAGTAGACTGTATAAAAAAATTATGGGACATGTACTCTATAGAATACTATACAGCAGTCAAAAACAACTAAATCCAGTCATTTGCAACAAGATGGAGGAATCTGGAAAACATCATGCTGAGTGAACTAAGCCAGTCCCAAAGGGACAAATATCATATGTTCTCCCTGATCGGCGACAACTAACTGAGCACCAAAGGGGAAACTTGTTGAAGTGAAATGGACACTATGAGAAACAGTGACTTGATCAGCTCTTGTCCTGACTGTTGATGTACAATGTAATACTTTATCCATTTTAGTATTTTCTCTTTGTTTTGTTCTAGTACTATTGGTTGAACTCTGTGATTAACACACAATTATTCTTAGGTGTTTAAATTTTAACTGAAAAGTGATCCCTGTTAAATATAACAGTGGGAATAAGAGAGGGAGGAGATGTACAATTTGGGAAAAACTAAATATGGTCTATGTTCTAACAAGTGATTCTACAAGCTGTTAGAAAAAAATTACACTTGTAATTGGAATTCTTCTGAAAGTCTTCAAGAATGAAGTAGGGGGGAGCACTGTGACGTAGTGGGTAAAGCTGCCACCTGCGATGCCGGCATCCAGTATGGGTGCCTATTTGAATCACTACCACTTTACTTTCAATCCAGCTCCCTGCTACTGTGCCTTTGAAAGCAGGAAGGTGGTCCAAGAGCTTGGGACCCTGCATCCACGTGGGAGACGAGAAGCTCCAAGCTGTTAGGGCCATTTGGGGCAGTGAACCAGCAGATGGAGGATCTCTCTCAGTTTCTAACCATGCCTTCAAATAAATAAATACACACAGAAAAATAAAAGGTAGATGAGCTCATGTTATGGCCCAGGTTGTGGCACGGCCAGTCAAGCCACTACTAGCCACTCAGGCATCACTTATGAGCATTGATTCAAGTCCCAGCTGCTATAGTTCCAATCCATCTCCTTGCAAATGCACCTGGGAAACACAAGTGCTTGGACTCCTGCACCCACATAGGAGATCCACATGGGGTTCCAGACCCAGTCTCAGTTGTTGCAGCCATTTGGGGAATGAACTAACAAATGAAAGATTGATCTCTCTCTCTTCTCTCCCTCCCCTTTGTTTCTCTCCCTCTGTTACTCTAGCTGAAATAAATAGAACCTCAAAAAAAGTGAAAGGGGATATGTAATAGGTGCTTTTTGTTCTTGAAGATCAGAAACTTCCAGGTTCCACATTATAATTTCAGTGTCTTGTTCTTGGTTAACACATGTCTGAAAGCTCAGTTCTAGTCTTTTGGCTTTCCTTGTAATATCAGAATTATTTCGATAATTTGTACATGCATGTTCAAAGCGCCAGGCCTTACCATCTGCTCCTCGGAATCAAATGTTGGACATCACAGAAAGGATAAACCTGCTTAAAAAGAAGTAGATTTTTGAGGCAAAGAACACTGTTAAAGATGCTATTCCCTTCTTTTCCTCTAAATCTTGGAAAGGCTCTGTGTAGGTTTCATGATCCTGGAAGACGTGCATAGACTGTACATAGAACATCTTTGTCACAGATTTCTTTATCTCTTGACTGCATTACCACACTTGATGCTAGATGAATGCTGTCTTGAACTTGAAAGAGACATGGGATTAAAACTTTCCACCTAGCTCTTATAGAATGACTCATAATCTTGGAAATGTTACCCAAAAGGTTCAGGTTTCTCTCAGGTATTGGGCAAAGCTGCTCTTAAGCACACACAAATAAGACCACCATAACTTATTAGTCTATAAACAAATTTTTATTACTTCAGTCTTCTGCTTAAACTTGTTTTGCAAACGTCTGATTTCAACTCAGAAAACCATCAGTCACAAGCCGTAGGATGCCCCTTTTCATTGTCAGCCTGCCACGCTTTTGTTTATTGTATAATTAAATGATGAAGGTGCAATTTCATGCATTTCCATACTCTTTATTTTTTGTTTTTAAAAACCCTGTTTTTAAACACATCATCCTTTTTAAAGAGCATGACATATTCTCCTTTAACTATGCTTTTAAAATGATTTTCTGTTTTTCAGAAACAGAAAGAGAAAGCAATGCTGTGGTACACCAATTTTTTTTTTTTTTTTTTTTTTAAGATTTTATTTAAGAGGTAGTTAGAGGGAGAGACAAGTCTTCCATCTACTGGTTCACTCCCCAAATGGCCACAATGGCAGCAGCTGGGCAATCCGAAGCCAGGAGATAGGAGCTTTTTCCAGGTTTCTCAGATGGGTACAGGAGTCCAAGCACTTGGGCCATCTTCTGCTGATTTCCCAGGCCATAAGCAGAGAGCTGGATCAGAAGAGGAGCAGCCAGGACATGAAGAGGCAATCATATGGGGAGGTGGTGCTGCAGGTGGAGGCTTGGCCTATTATGCCACTGTGCTGGCTCCAGGTGGGTTAATTGTATATTTTGCAAAGCATCAGTTATAGAATAACCCAGGGATTATTATTATCAGGTTAAATTTAAAGGGTATAATAGTATATGGAAGTGAAAATAACTCAGGTTTGTGAATTCTGAATCTTGAGTGTGCTTATAAGTGAGATACAGTATTAAAAGTGAATTTTTATAATGCCACTACTTCGCATTTTCATAACCGAATCTGAGATTTTCAAAGGCATAATAATGACACATTTGCTATTGAGAAGAGACAAACTAAGTTTCATGGCAGTGCTGTGACTCTGTAATAATGTTTTTGATGTGCCTCATTAAAGGAATCAAATTGCTTAGTTATGTCAGTAAAGTATACCATGAATCAATCCATTTAAATTAAATGGTGCTTGCTTTAAATAATAAGTCAAAATAAGCATTGATAATTTTTAAAGATTCTGTACTGTTTGCATGATAAAAGGATACTAAAACACCTTGATTTTTTCCCCATATTTAATTCCCTTAGGGAATTTCACAGACATTAAAATTCACTATACTGCTATACTATACTTAAAGCATTAAATAAGTAATCTAACATTATCACGTGTCCATTAATTTGAAGCAAAATATAAATCAGTAACGTGAAACAAGTCAATTTTTGTTGATTGATATTATATAATGTGTTTTTACCACGGGGATTCAATATTATATAATTTGTTTTTACCATGGGGATTCTTTGAATATATATTTTAAATGATGGCAAGAAGTTACAGTAAATGCTAAGAAAGCTGCTGTTATTAAAAGTCAGGCAGACATTATGGTGCAGGGGGTTAAGCTGTTGCCTGGGACATCCACATCCTGTATTGCAGTGCCACTTTGAGTCTCGACTATTCCACTTTGGATCCAGTTCCATACTAATGCATGCTGGGAAACAGAAGATGACCAAATACTTCAGCCCCTGCCACCCATATGGAGAACACAGATGGAGTTTCTGGTTTTGGTCTGGCCCTTCCCTGGGCATTTTGTCTAGTGAACTAGTGGATAGAATTTTCTCTCGGTCTGTTTTCACCCCAGCTCCCCAAGTAGATAAACATTCAAGATCAGGCTGATTAATCATACTAGTGTAAATGGAATGTTTACAAATATGATAATGTATAACATTCTATACATGATTCAGTAATACAGGTAAAAGGAGGGCCTACATGCATTCATATACTGTTTAAATGGTCTTATGATAGCAAACTACATTATAATAGGTTCAAAGTTTCTAACAATAAGCTCTGTACATAGTTGGTTTGCTTTTATTCATGTAATTATTTCTTATCAGTAATTTCATTTGCAGTTACATGGTAAATATTTAACAGAAAATTAACACTTCAAATTTTAAACACTATGAAAGTGGATTAGCTCTAAAATTATACATGGTATTCACGCTTCTATTTATTTTTGCCCCATCCCCAATTTTTTTTTTAACTAGACTGCTTGCACTATATGCTCACTTAACAAAACAAATTAGATGAGGGAAACCAGTGGAAAGACAAAGTATGATGAAAGACTAATCTAAAATTAATATTTGAACAAAATAGGATTTTCATCCCAGGATAACAGCTAAAAATTATCCTTTAAGAAAAGATAAGTTTGCTTTCATTTGGGCCATTGTATATGAGTATGCCTTTTTTTAACCTATTCATACAACACTGGTACTCTAGAATCTCATTTGTGTTGTGATTACCTAACATTGCATCCCAATAACTAAATATACTTCTCTCATAACTTATTCAATTTCTCCCTTTATACCAATTATGGAAATAAATTTCAGTTCTATAAATCCATGGTTATCTTGCTGGTTAAATACCTAATTTTTTTTTGGTTGGGTGTCTTGCAATCCTGGGGTTTTTACCTGAAACCTCTTGACTTATATGACTAAAGTTCTTCAGTCTAAGAAAATCTGCATGACACAAGTCAAGGATTGACCATTTAGACAGGTCAACAGTTCATCTTCACACCTATGCAGATAAATAAATGGTCTTGTTACCTTCTATGGTATGTATGCCTATTGTCTAAATATTTTCAGAACAAAAATTTCCAATACTTAATGTTTTCTCCCTATTAATTAACTATTCTAGTTTCCATCTTAAAATTTTCCAACTCAATCTAGAACAAGATAATCTCCTGATATCTGAATTCTACAGCAACTTCCCTAGAGTTAGCCCAAGTTTTCTGTGACCAAAACTTGACGATCAGAAGTCAGTCTCTCACAGTTCTCTAAAAGCATTTTCTTGGTCCTGGGTACCCCTAAATATATATCCTTCATTTGTTTGCATATTCTTTCCTCACCTACTCTAACATCCCCCGATCACAGATCACAATATATTCTGTAGATCACAACACCCTGTTTTTTTTATAAGACTTTTTAGTGAAAAGTCATAGTGTTGTCTTCCAGTTGAAATATCAGTGCTAATTTCTCTTAGAAAACTGAAAACATGGCATTCTGCCCTTTGTCAGTAACAGCATTAACATTGACTTGGCTTACTGCTGTTTTCACCTAAAATGTTAGGAAAACTCATCTGTGAAGGAGCAAAGAATGTTGAGTGTGTCATTCACTATAATACAATTGACATTTTTGCTGAAAATAAAACTTTCTAAAATGTATCTGAGCAATTCTGATCAAAGTAATCATTTTTATTGTTAGCTTAAAATGAAGGGAATTATTATGGAAATCATAACCTAAACTACCAGATCAGGTTACAGTTTTAACAGGATTAACAAGTTCTCAAAGCTCTTAAAACTAGAGGAGGTCACTTAAGAGGAGAGACCCTCCTTATTAGTGTTAAATGTTCCTCATAACTATTTAAGCAGATAGTCTATTTTCTGTGAGCTACAGTATGTGATTTTTCTTACATTATCTAATAAATGGAATTCTAAAGGGTATAATTATAGTACCTCTGCCCATCATGGGATAGATTGAAATGAAAAATATAAAATAGTACTTGGTTAATCTAAGATGCTTTATATGACTTCATTTGCACGCTATAAATACTGCTTCATGAGAAGTGGTTTTAGAGCTGGCTGCTTTACTTCCTCAGTATGTATCTTTTACACTAGCCAGCTCCATCCATAAACATTAACCTGTCCCAAGAATCCGCTTAAAATATCTTTCCTCATTTTAGCTAGTATATCGTGGATCAAAATAGAGGCATTTAGAGCATTGACTTAACATTGAAATTTTGCTAGAGTGCTTTCCAAGTTGGTAATTGCAACCTCTCCCTGAAGTGTATGGTATTATATTGATCCCAGAGTCATCACTCATGGCTAGTCAACCATTTGATGCTACTGACAGTGGCAGTGGAATATGCAGCAGGTAGGAAGCATTAGTGTACTTATGGTTTCCCTCTGGTTTCACACTTAGAGTTCTATGATCTGTCCTAAGTGGCTGCTGAAAATCGGGAGAAGGGAGGAGCCATTGACAAGATGAAGAGATTGTCTTAGTAAATAACTTTATTGGTCATTTGTGCTTATCACCCTCATTGTATTAAACTATCTATACTTACACATTAGATGACTAAAATAATTTTGGTCTATTTTTGTACCCACTTATTGAGTAATGGTTGAGAAAACCATATCTAACACTGGAAACATCTGAAATATGTTGTGTATCTTCCCTTGCCACCCTCTTTTTGTATTTGCCCTGCCTCCCTCCCTCTCAGTATAGATGTCAGGTAATCCTGTGCCTTCCCTGAATTATATTCCTATCAACTGGTTGGAAATTTCTGCAAAACTCAACTCTAAGCTACTTGTGTTATTTCGTTTTTTGGTGTGTTTTTGTTTTGGTTTTTGGTTTTTGTTTTTTTTTTTTTTTTTTTTTTTTTACAAACAGTAGATGACTATAGACTATTCCTTTGATAGGTGGGAATTTTCTTGAAAAATAGATACTTGGTAGCATTCATTTTGTTCATAAATTGAATAAGTTTTATGTATCCATTGAACCACAGGTGGTGATACACAGAGGAATAACAAGAGCTTTCCACCCTCAAAATTCTTACAATCTAGTGGAGAAGGCAGGAGACTTTAACATAATAACAGTGTGAAATCATAGACTCTAGGAAAAGAGTATCTAATACCAGAGCATAGAACACAAAGTGTATTATCTGGGGACTGCAGAAAAAAGCTCAAATGATTATTATTTCAAAGCCTGACACTCCCCTTCATCAGCTCGCTCAGAGCTGCAGTTGGTAGTGCTGAATTTCCAAGAAGATACTTACCAAAAGTGCACATTGAGATTTGGAGAAAATAGGGTGGATTCTTCTTACAGAATCAATTGCAATAGACGTGATATCATTTAAAAATATTCAGTAATAACTTCTAAGATTTCTAGATTGTTGTTTTCTATTGCATTAAATAGACAAATGTTTTATACTGATAACAATAACCCTTATTATATTTCATTGCTGATTCTAAGATTCAACTGAAATTCTTGGGCAGTTTGTCTCAGAAAAGAAAGGGCTAAATATAAATTATGCCCATGCTGAAATCCTCTTTTTGGCACTATTTATTATCCAGATGGATAGCAGTAAGCAACTCTATTCAACAGGTTAACTAATTTATTTGTCTAGGGTACATTTTGCAGATGATTTATCCTGGCAAACCCACTGGGAAGCAGTCTGCTCAAGATTTTATTTTTCACAACAGTCATATTAAAGTCCTCTAATGTTGGAAGCAGAGAACTGACAACTTGACCTCGGCCTCTTCTAGAAAATGACACTTTTTTTCTTCCCTACTTGCTATCCATCTTTTCTCTCTTCCCTCTCCCACCCTCTTTCCCTATTTCTTTCCCATTTTACTGCCTTCCTTTGTTCTTAAGAGCTATGGTTAGGAATTTGATCACCAAGTGGATCCAAAGCTGCACAGGTAAACAGTTATCCCTGCCCTCGGGCCAGGCTGTGACTTCCTTTGTTAGAATTTTCAGTGGCCTTGGAATCTGATGAATTTGTTCAAAAACAGTCTATGACTTAGAAAATGATCTGTTCAGTCTTTAACCTCACTGAGTTAGGGTGTATTCTGTGGGAATACGGTGTGTGTATGTTCCACATAACTTTTAAGTATGCAGAAGTTTGTCATAGCTATTCATCAACTCTGCTTCACTTTGAGCCTTTCATATTGGCTCTTCACTCTCATTTCTATGGTATTTGTAATATCTTTTGATAGGAAATTGGAACTACTTTTAATGAAGAGTTTTCCAAAAGATATTTTGGAAAAAGTTAATTTTTCTAGTCCTTGGCATCTGAGTACTACTTTTTCCTTCAATGTGTGACATTATGTGGCATACATTAGAACAGGCTGAAGTTTAAGTGTAATATGTCTATGTTCTCCTAAACTAAAAGCCTAAAAGTAGCAAGAATTTATTGAATTAGAAAACTGTATAGTGTTCCACATACTTATTGTCATATACATTTTAAGAATGACAACCAAGCATGTGTTTGTAAAGATGGTAAAATATGTAATGCCTAAATTTTATTAAAGATAGTAATATCATTAACTTGTATCAATCATTTCAAAGATGGTTTACTTTATGTAAGGATCTACATATTTTGAAAAAGTTGAAGTAAATCTTCATTGAATCACAATTTCCCTTTGAGAACTCTAGACTACATGATACATTTCTGAGGGGGAAAATATGCTGACAATAGAAGAATAAACACTAATATTTAAATTTACTTGTGTATTAATAGTGTCACTTAGAGGCCTATATATAGTTGAAGTGTTTTAACTAATAGTAACATCAGTAACACTTTGGATTTCTACCTTGCAAATATGCCATTAATTTTTATATTTTAACCTGACAAAATGTGTTAATATTTGAGGTAATGTTTTAAGGTGGTTTTCACATGTTATGCTGCTCACTCAGAATACATGCATTTTGACTACAACTAATTCACCACACTTAACATTCAGGATGAAAGCACCTCTTTGATCCAATGACTAGCATCACTTAAGTTGGTGTGAAATAGAATAAAGTAGGTTAAACATTTGCTTATTCAATAGGTATTCAATTCTGAAACATTTTTATTAATGATTGTACATAGTTATGGAATATAGTGCAATACTTCAATATATATATATATACACACACACACACACTACATATTGATCAAATCAAGAAAATCCACATTTCCCTCCTTTACTATTTGACTGGAGTATTAGAGATTCTCTCTTCTCTTTGCTCTCTAAATATATAATAAGTTGATCTGAACTACTGTCACCCAGTGTGTTTTGTAACACTGGGGCCTATTGTTACCTAATTCTGACTTGGTACTGCTTATCTAGCTTCAATGTTTTTTCCCACCACCACCCCTCTAAATCTCTAGTAATTACTATCCTATGTTCAGATTCATGTATTTTAGATTCTATATATGAGGGAAAATATGCAGTATGTGTACCTGGCTTATTTCACTTATTCTTGAATTCCATTTATGCTACAAATGACAATTTCTTATGGTTGAGTACTGTTACATATTGTGTATACCACATTTTCTTGATCCACTTATCTCATGATAGGCACTTTGGTTGATTTGATATTTGGGCTAATGTGAACAGCACTGCAATAAACAGTTTTGCAAGTTTCTCTTTAATAAAATGTTTTCATGTGTTTTAGGTATATTCCCAACAGCAGTGTTGCTGGATCAGATGGTGGTTGTACTTCAGTTTTCATTTTATAAAGAATCTGCATTTATTTTCCATTGTAGCTGTACTAATTTGCATTCCCATGAACCATGTGTAAGAGTTGCCATTTCCCCTTCTACTTGCCAGTGTGTTACTTGTTTTTGATGTTTTAACTGGGGTGAGGTTTTGATTAGCATTTCTTGATGGTTAGTGATGTTTATCATGTTTTTCATATGCTTTTTATTGGGCTTTTGTATTTCTAATGAGAAATGTCTATTGAGATATTTAGTGGGTTTCTTTAACGGGACTTGTTTGATTTTTTTTGTTGTTGTTGTTGGGTGGTTTAGATTTAAGTTCCCTATGTGTTCTGGATAACAATTATTTATAAGTAGCTTGCAAATGTTGGATTTATGTTAAACTAGGAAAATCAACTTGATTAATGTTCGTTTAGTTGCGTATGCTTCTGGAGAGTTAACAAAAAATCATTGACAAAATCAGGGTCTTGATAGGTTTCTCCTATGTTTTCTAGCAACTTTGTGATTTCAGATCTGATCTTTAGGTCTTTGGTATATCTGGATTTGACTTTTCATTAATGTACAGTGAGAAGTAGAGATCTGATTTCACTTCTCTGAATGTATATGTCCAGTTTTGCCACTTTTGAAAACACTATTTTTTCCCCAAACTGTCAAAAACAAGTGCTATATTATTTGGATTGACTTCTGGGTTCTGTATTTTGTTCCATTGATGCTTAGTTTTTTGTTTTTTAAGATTTATTTATTTGAAAGTTAGAGAAAGTTACACGGAGAGAGGAGAGACAGAGGTCTTCCATCCTCTGGTTCACTCCGCGATTGGCCACAACGACCAGAGCTATGCCAATCTGAAGCCAGGAGCTTCTTCCAGGTGTCCCACGTGGGTGCAGGGGCCCAATTGCTTGGGCCATCTTTGGCTGCTTTCCCAGGCCATAGCAGAGAGCTGGATCGAAAGTGGAGCAGCCGAGTCTTGAACTGGTGCCCATGTAGGATGCCAGCATTGCAGGCAGCAGCTTTACCCACTTGCGCCACACGGCCCATGTCAGTTTTAACAACACCTGCTTCATTATAGTACCCTAAATTTAGGCAGCTGGAAGAACATGAAAATCTCTTTAATAAATACATACTAACTGATCTTGTTCACTTAACAGTATTTTAGCAAAAAATAAAATACCAGTGTTGATAAATAATTGAATCAAGGGACTAGAAACACTGTCTTTATGCTGTTCTAGTGTGAAATACAAACTGCTCTGTATCTTCACAGCAGAAATTTGTCTTCCTGAATTTTGTTTTACCAACCTCAGGTACCCCACTGACTTGATATAATTTCTTTGATCTATTTATTAGGCAGCAATAGCCTGGAATGATATTTCTGGCTTGTAATCACAGAAACACAAGCTGAAAGAATAAATCTAGATTAAGCAAATTTGTCCTTAGACACCAAGTGTACTTTGTGGTCTATTTGGATATTATTTACCTGATGTTGAAAACTTAAAGCACTCATGAGAATCCTTAATTTTAAAGGGACTGTCTTTTCCATTGTCATTACAGCTTGACATATGGAAGAAATGAGTAAACAGCAGTGAGGAGTTCTGAGTATTCTTGCTTTCTCCCTAAGATCCTTTATGGATAATAATTCTTAAGTTACTTTATTCTCCTTTGGAGATGAGTTTGTGGGCACTTGACCCAGACTTCTAATGTGTGCACAATTAGACAAGCATTTTAGTTATGATCTTCTTGTGGCTCTCTTGTTCTCTCCAAATATCATATCGCTTAGCTCTCCCCATGTTATTAATGAAGAGTGTCCTGGACATGCACCTTAGTTATTGGAATTAATATATTTTCCACTAGGGTACTGACCTCAAGCTTAGCACTCACGCTGACAAAGCATTATTTGTTAAACCTGGTTTCTTCTGCCCTTGTGCTTACAAAAAATTATCTCATTAGCACTTGAAAAAAATAAGATCATTATTAACTAAGGGGGAAGAATGCAAAGTCACTCAAATATTCAAAATGCATTTAATAACTCCCAGTATATTCTTTACCTCAAAAAAATTCATAAATATAATGCACATCTGATTTTCCAACAATGTAAGATCTTGTGTATACTGATTTCTTTGAGAATCGGACTCCTTTGTGCATTTCAGCATTTGATTTTCATTTTTTGGTATCCAGTAAAGCTGAATATTTTCATATTAAGTCATATTGTTAATTGACCTAATTTTTAATTGAATTATATTCAATCTCATATAGTCAAAATTTACCTAACAGGTGATTTTGTATTTTAGGATTATCAAAACCAAGTTTTGTTCCATGCAGTACTGCTATAACTGAATATCACATACTAGGTAATCTATAAAGAAGCCTGGAAAGTCCAAGATCCAGACACCAGCATCCCATGGGAGCCTTCTTGCTTCATTCCCATAACAAAGATAGATGGATAAAAATGGAGGATTCTGTCTGGCCCTTTTTATTGGGTAGGCACCTCCACAGCCTAATCGACTCTTAAAAGTCTCACAACATACTGGTAACACCTGGAATTTGAAGGGGACACATTCCAACTATAATATTTTCCCCTAGATCCCCAAAATGCATGTCATTGTCACATGTAAAATATTCACTCCATCTCAAAAGCCTCAAAGTATTAATTTGCTCCAGCACCACTTTAAAGTCTAAGCATCTCCTAAACTGGATATTAGTCAAATACAAGGCATGATTCAGCCTGATGCAGATTGCTCTGCAGCTGTGAGCCTGTGAAATGAAACAAGTTACACACTTCCAAAGTACAGTGGTAGAATAGACCTAGGACAAGCATTTCCATTCCAAAAGGGAGCAATAGGAAAGAAGGAAGGTGTAAGAGGTCCTGAGTAATTCCAAAGCCCAGCAAGACAAGCACCATTAAATCTTTCAGCTTTGGAATCAATCTTACTCGATTCCACATCCTGCCTTCCAGACATGCAGCGGCAGGAGTTGGGTCCTTGGGGCTTTGCTTGGTTCTGTCTATTCTGTTTCTGCTTTCTTAGGCTGGGAGTAACATACTGCTGGATCTTGTAGTGCTGCCCATAACTGTACTCCTCATAGCCCTAGAAGGGATTGCCCCTGGCAGTTCTGCCTGTGCCAAGTCTATGTCTAGATCCTGAGGTGTAATTTGAGATCTCCAGCTCATGTATGCTATGTAACTCTATGTGGGTGCTGCCAAGGCTTACCACTTGTATCCAGAATGCTGATTTGAGCAACATCTGAGCCTACTTGAGTCATAGCTGGGGTGGCCAAGGATTCAACCCAAGGATTAGGCAGCAGAGACCTGCGGTGGCCCAGGATAATGAGCCCAGGGTTCCAGAAGTGTTGTTGGGTCCTCCTTTTAAGCTTTGCAGCCCTAAGATCCCAGCATCCTGGGTCTGTGATACGGGAGGAAACCCCTAAGATCTTATAAATGCCCTTCGGGCATCTTGCTATTGTTGTGATGAATAACATTTGGTTACTTCTGTCCACGCTAACCTTACCAGATGGTCAGTTGGCTATACCCTTGATTTTTTTTTCTATACTGTGTATTTCTTTTAACTCTTTGCCTGACCAGGCTGAGAATTTTTTCATTTTTAACATTCCATATCATGATTCTAAATTGAATTTTCAAGTCAGCTCTTTCATTATGTATTTCTTGTGTTTCACTATAACCTGCTTAAGAGAAGCCCCACAACACCCTGAATGCATTACTGCTTTACACTGCTTCCACCAAATACCTGCCATTTCTTCAATGTTCTACCTCCTATAAATGGATAGAAATCTAAGTTCCCTGCCACTTCATTACCAGGATGAACTTTTATCCAGTTTCCTAAACCTCATTCCTTGTGTTCATCTGAGACCTCATCAGAATGGTCACTCTGTACCTATTGGTGCCAACATTCTGTTTGACTATGTAACCTTTAATAGGGATGAGGCTTTCTCTGTAGCTCTTCTGAGCCCTCATCAGAATCAATCTTTTATGCACCTTTGATGGGCTGTTTCCAGCACTACAGAACTGTTCCACCCTCTACCTGTTAATCAGCTCCAAAACCACTTTCCCATTTTTAGATGTGTGCAATAGTGATATATCAATTCTTTGGTACCAATTTCTGACTTAGTTCATTTGTACTACTATAATACATTATCATAGACTAGGCAATTCTCTTAAAGACTTATTGATCTGGAAGGCAGAGTTACAGAGTCAGAGGAACGTCTTTCATCTGCTGGTTCACTCCCCAGATGGCTGCAATGGCCACAGCTGGGCTGAACCGAAGCCAGGGTCTAAGAGCTTCTTCCCTATATTCCATGTGGGTGCAAGGGCCCAAGGATTTGGTCATCTTACACTCCTTTCCCAGGCCATAGCAGAGAGCCAGATCGGAAATGGAGCAGCTGGGTATTGAACCAGCACCCATTTGGAATGCCAGCACTGCAGTTGGAGGTTTTATCTGCAACACCACAGCACCACCCGCTCCCCACCCACCCACCCCCGCCTTTTTTAAAGGTTTATTTAGATTTAATTGAGGCAGAGAGGTCTTCCATCCTCTGGTTTACTCCCCAAATGGCTGAAATGGCTGGAGCTAGGCTGATCCGAAGCCAGGGGCCAGGAACTTCTTCCGGGCCTTCCACATGGATGCAGGGGCCCAAGCACTTGGACCACTTTCTGCTTTCCCAGGCCATCTGCAGTGAGCTGGATTGGAAGTGGAACAGCTGGGACTAAAACTGGAGCCCATATGGGATGCTGGTTGTGCAAGCAGATGCTTAACCTACTAAGCCACAGTGCCAGCCCCTGGGCAATTCTTAAAGAACCAAGATTTATTCCATTCTGGACACTGGAAGTCTAAGAACAAAACTGCAACATCTGATGAGAGCCTTCTTGCTGTGAAAGGACAAAAGGAATAAATTGCACTGCAGCCCTTTTGTAAGGGCACCTAATCTAGTTAATGAGGGACAAACCCTCAGATCCTAATTTCTTTAATGCCCAGCTCTTAAAAAAATCATATTGGAAGCATCTGAATTTTAGACGGGACACATCTCAGCCAGTACATACTATGGCAAACTCTACTAGGACTTGGTTGAAGTTTCTTCAGTGTTACTCAGCTGAATGGACAGAAGAGCCTTTTCCAATTAATAAGCCTGATAGCGGCCAGCTGCTCCTCTTCTGATTCAGCCCACTGCTTATGGTCTGGGAAAGCAGTAGAAGATTGCCTAAGTGCTTAGCCACCTGTACCCATGTGGGAGGCCTGGAGGAGGCTCCTGGCTTTGGATTGGCCCAGCTCCAGCCATTGTGGCCATTTGGGAAGTAAACCAGTGGGTGGAAGACCTTTTTCTCTGTCTCTTCCTTTCTCTAACTCCATCACTCAAATCTTTAAAAAATTAGTCTCATAGATTCTCAGGAAAAAATTGGTCATCCCAGGCATCCTTATAGTTTCCTTGGGTGCTTTATAAATGTGTAGAGGATGCATGAAAGGAGAGCAATTTTAAACTCCTCATTTTCTTCCTCAGTTAAATCAGTTCCCATTAATGACAAGTGACTACTCACATTAAGCAGGTTGCAGATATTCCATCAGGAAAGAGCAGGAGGGTTCGTGTGGTCTTGCCTTCACTCCTTGAGCTCAGGCTGTAAGGCTATGGGGTGGCATTTCCTAGTTGGTTCCAGTTGCATAATGTGATGAGGGCACTACTCTAGATCACTGCTGGGTTCCAGTATTTTTATTCCACTGATTGCTCTTTGGACACCTAGCTTCTCTGATTGTATTTCGTCCTTTCACATGGTTGCTGTGGGAACTGAATGATTTACTACAAATAAATGCTTGAAACAATACTTTCACACTGAGCCCTCAACTAATGTTAGATCAATATGATATCTATGATAATTCTCCAGACTCTCTGAATTTGTGGTATTTACATGGTGTTGGTTAAGTCACTGGAAGTACCTCCCTATTCAAACCATGTTCTCACCCAGATAATGACAGTAGCCAGACATACACGGACACAAGGCTAAGATCATTCTGTTTATCAATGCTTTCACAAGGAGGGAAACATCATTCGGCAGTGGAAAGGAAGTTGTAATATATAATGGTAGAAAACTGTCTGATCTCCCTCTATCTAATGTTAAATCCACCTACAATTTTGATATGAAAGACAAGTTTGTGTGTTGGTAGATGTTGACAGAGGCGTTATCATTTACTACCAAGACTGAACCCAAAATTAGTAGCATAGTAAAACTCTAAATTCCATAAAAATCTTCATAAAATTATAAGAATCCTTCAACTACTTAAAAGGCATGATTTTTAGGGCACTTCACTAAATTGTGCTCTGCAAGTTTGACAGGTTCTTGATTTTTTTTTTTTCTATCCTTGTTAATTCATTGTGCGAAACTGTGACTATTGATCTTTCTACTCTGTCACTAATTTCAAGATTTGAATTTGTCCTTATGTGCTCTGGGGGACACCTCTGTCTTTTCTATCTTTGAAGGCGAATTGTTCCATCACCAGTATGAATAAGAATATTGGTAGTGAGCCGTTCAAACGTGTAATCGGAGGTGCTAGGTCTCAAGTAAAGAAGAAATAATGCAATGTTTTCCAGTAATCAGTCCCTCCCAAATCAATAGTAAGTCAATACTCTTGAAAGGTGGGTTGGTATTAGTACTATCAACTTGAAAAGTTTGACTTTTTTTGCTTCATAAATGAAGCAATGTCTGAAAGACTGTGGATCTGTATCTGAAACTGTGTGTTATTGATGATATTGATCTTTTGAACCTTCCTCATTAGTCTAGGAATAATCAGTGTTTTCAGTCATTGCATGATAAAAACATAGACAAGAAATTTCTATGAATGGGAGAGAATTTCACTGGCGACATTTCAAAATAATAGACTACACAATATAGGTATATGAAGATATGAGGGTCAAGGAAAGAAATGTGCGTGGATTTTGTCATCAGTTACAAACCTTACTATACAATATGAAATGGTACTAAGAAATGCAGTTATCACTAGGCATGGCTGGAAGAATAGCTGCAAATATTGGTAGTATTATGTATTAATATTTAGATTACTGCTTGATTACATGAGTATGTTTATTAATTGTATATGCATTTTTTGCCATTGTCATAGACTGGAAATCCTGAAATCCAGGACATGTATCTCCTGTGTTGGTTTCCATAGTATATGTCTCAGTTGTTCTGTTAATGGCTCTTTATATATTGGGGAAGACTGGAAAAGTATATTGTTAGAGTAGCATCAGATTGTGAAAAATGCTGACAGCATCCTAAGTTATTCTTTGTTCTTGGTCAGTGTCCTGTATAGGCGTTACTCATTTAATCCCTGCTATAGTATACTAATCAGAAGAACAGAGATTCAATGGTAGACAAACTAAATGGCAAATAATTGATGTATTGTTCAATCTTAGCTATTTTGTCCAGGCTATCTCTTTCACTTACAAAGATTTGTCTTCAAGAACCATTATTGCAACAGGACCTACCTTTCTAACCCATTTTAAACAGTAACTCCCTTTCCTTTATCTATTTCTCTTTTGAGTATTATTTATCTCTTTTATACTTATTACTACTTAGTATTCCAAAAGTACTGTATTTCTCACCAAACTAGAATATGGTAAATTTTATTTTTCCACTGCTGAAAACTCAGTCCTTGAACAGTTTCTGGAAAAAATAGCTATTAACAAGTCACTAAATTAATGAATTTAGCACAGGGAGCTGGTGGCCCGGTGCAGCAGATCAAGTGACCAGCTGCAGCGCTGGCATCCCATATGCAGATTCCTGTTAATCTTCCTTTGGAGATGGTGGAAAACAACCCAAGTACTTGGGCCCCTGCCACCCATGAGAGAGATAAGGATGTAGTTCCTGTACCAAGCTCAGTCTGGCCCAGATTCAGCTGTTCTAAGCATTAGAGGACTGAATAAGCAGAAGGTTTTTTTTTTTTCAGCCGGCGCCGCGGCTCACTAGGCTAATCCTCAGCCTTGGGGTGCCAGCACACCGGGTTCTAGTCCCAGTCGGGGCGCTGGATTCTGTCCCAGTTGCCCCTCTTCCAGGCCAGCTCTCTGCTGTGGCCAGGGAGTGCAGTGGAGGAAGGCCCAAGTGCTTGGGCCCTGCACTCGCATGGGAGACCAGGATGGTTCCTGCCATCGGATCAGCGTGGTGCGCCGGCCACGGCGGCCATTGGAGGGTGAACCAATAGCTGGAGGGTGAACCAATAGCAAAGGAAGACCTTTCTCTCTGTCTCTCTCTCACTGTCCACTCTGCCTGTCAAAAAAAAAAATTTTTTTTTCCACCCTCAGTTGCTATCCATTTCAAATAAATAAGTGAAATAAGTCTTTCAGAAATGATTGGCATATTGCTCCAAACACCTTGTCTGAGTAATAGTTGAATAATGAAATCTTACATACCTTCAATCCAATAAGATTTCTCATGTTCTTTTGTTTTTTCGACCCTGGGGCCAGGTCGAAGCCAGGAGCCTGGAGTTTCTTCCAGGTCTCCTATGAGGGTAGCAGCAGCTTAAGCACTTGTGCCATCTTCTCCTTCTCTCAGGCCATTAGGGAGTTGGATCAGAAGTGGAGCAGCCTGGGGAACCAACCAGTACCTATATGGGATGCTGATATCCCAAGTGGCAGCTTTACCTGCTAAGCTACGACACTGACCCCCATGTTCTGTTTCTTTTATGTGGAATTACATATATTCTCACTGTAAATATATCAAATTACTGAACTCTAGAAATTTCTGGAGAATGTATTCAAACTTAATAGTATATTCTTAAGAGAACAAAGCAACCCTCCCAGGCATGAGAAGTTTGTGGATTTTTGTACTGACTTTTCGATAGTTCAGAGAAAAAAACAAAAATGCAGTCAGGCTTTCTCCAACTTAACATACTTAAACTGTTTTATATTCTGACTTCCCATGCAGACTGGTAACAAGTTAATGATTTGTGTTTGAAACCCAGTAGGAAGTTGGTTCTTAGAACATCTGCAAAAGCTCATTGCCTTGGGGAAGATGTAAACTGAAACCATGTGGGTAATTCACATCGCAAATGATTTTAGGAACTCTTTACCCCTTCTTGAAGTCTTTTTGGGGGAGTAGCTGTATGTATTATATACAAACACAGAATACATAGACAGATGCAGAATGAGCAAGTAAAGTAGATCATGTCAGGGGGACGTGAACTTGGAATTTACCCCCTCCCAAAAAATAAATTTAAATGACAGTTTTCATACTTTTCTCCTATTGCACATGTGAGATAATAAGGTATTTGAAACAAGCTTTTTTTTTAACCAGTTAAAATGTTCTCCATGTAATTGCCCACAACTAGAATAAAAAGCATACGATGTAGAGAAGGATTTTCAAAAATTGGTTTTGCTGAAATCAAACTTCCCTAAAGGTATAGATGCAGAGCAGATGTATACACAATTACACCAGAGCAGAACAATGAGAAATGTTTTGTTATCTAGTATTGGAAATAACTCTCCTGTGGATTTTCAGCACAAGAAATGCTCCTTGTAGTAAACATTCAGAAACTGAGAAGTAAGGCAACACCATAGGAATTCTGCAAGTGTTATCAAAACTAATGGAAACATTACATATTTTCAACTTTATTGGCTACTATCTTAAAACCAAAGTCAATCTTTCATTGTTAATGATTTCCCTTCTTTGAAATTAGTAGGCATTTTTCAAGAGATTTTCTTTACGAAACTAGTATTTAATTTGCCTTATGGTTTATAAAATTACTGTTTAATTAAAAAGTCTTTTGGAAATAATTATTGGCTACTCACTTTAAGCATTTATTACCATAATACATTAGTCCCGTCCCTACTTTACCAATTTATAACCATAAATCAATAGAATTAATGATAAACTTCACAAAATTGGAGATTTGGACAATATAGATAATGCTTTCACAGCATCACTTAATGTTCAGTTTTTTGTACTTGGCTTTCTGTTAAAATTTGAATTAATTTAGGAGTCTAGAATTGATTTTTATTTTTAATTAGCATGATAAAAATTGAACTTATAATTTATTTTTGATTTACAACATAAACTGTGGTAGTTTTTTTTCTTAGTTCCCATTTTTTTAAAACTTTTATTTAATAAATATAAATTTCCAAAGTACAGCTTTTGGATTACAGTGGCTTTTTCTCCCCATAACCTCCCTCCCATCCTCAACCACCCCATCTCCCACTCCCTCTGCCACCCCATTCACATCAAGATTCATTTTCAATTCTCTTTATATACAGAAGATCAATTTAGTATATATTAAGTAAAGATTTCAACAGTTTGCACCCACACAGACACACAAAGTATAAAGTACTGTTTGAGTACTAGTTATAACATTAAATCATAATGTACAGCACATTAAGGACAGAGATCCTACATGAGGAGTAAGTGCACAGTGACTCCTGTTGTTGATTTAACAATTGACCCTCTTTTTTACAGCGTCAGTAATCACCCAAGGCTCTTGTCAGGAGTTGCCAAGGCTATGGAAGCCTTTTGAGTTCACCAACCCCGATCTTATTTAGATAAGGTCATAGCCAAAGTGCAAGTCCTCTCCTCCCTTCAGAGAAAGGTACCTCCTTCTTTGATGGCCCATTTTTTCTGCTGGGATCTCACAGAGATCTTTCACTTAGGTAGGTTGGTTGATTGGTTGTTTTTTTGTTTGTTTGTTTGTTTGTTTGTTTTTTTGCCAGAGTGTCTTGGCTTTCCATGCCTGAAATACTCTCATGGGCTTTTTAGCCATATCTGAATGCCTTAAGGGCTGATTCTGAGGCCAGAGTGCTTTTTAGGACATCTGCCATTCCATGAGTCTGCTGTGTATCCCGCTTCCCATGTTGGATTGTTCTCTCCTTTTTAATTCTATGAGTTACTATTAGCAGATAGTAGTCTTGTTTATGTGATCCCTTTGACTCTTAATCCTATCATTATGACCTATTTTTTTTCCATTTTGAACTCATAAATTCTTCTAAGTAACTCCAAGCTACACACTTGACTTTTAACTCCTAAAATATTTAATACTTACCAACATGAAGATTGACTTCTGGGTCTGTATGGAATAATATTTTTATATAATCAAAAATACAAATTTCTTAAAATCTATGATAATAAGTAATAACTTTGCTACTAGAATAACCAAATCCTGCCAGAAAGATAGAGCCATGCATGGTACATTAACACTTTCAGAAATAACCTCTTTATGTCGGCTTATGAGACTGTTTTTTGGTTTGGATATGACTTAACAATCCAGCAGGCTTTGTAAAATCAAATTCTTATAAGTACTTAAATATATTCCAAAATCCACTTGTGGATTTCAGACTCTTAGTTTGGAGAATGCCAAAGAAATAAAAGGTGTTCCTGAGCAATTCCCAGAACTTATCCTATTAAATTTCAACATGTAAGTCTGATGTTGAGAAAATAGTACCCCAACCACAGAAGTGTGAGAGTGAGTGAGTAGTCCCTACAGGAAGCTGAGTTCTTTAGGGTGAAAAAGCAACTGTTCAAACTATGAATAAAAACTTCCAGAAGACCGAATAAACAACTAAGTCAGAATGGCCTCGTTGACCCTAGAGGGGCTGCTAAAGTAATGAATGTTCTAGAAAACTACTGAAATCAGGAGCAGATGGGCACTTGGATCACAGAGACAAATGGCTGAGCATGGTTGGTCACAAAAGAAAGGCAAGGTCAGTTTTAGGGAAATTTCTCTAAGAACCATTTCAGACTTTCATACTGAGATTCAGATAACTTCAGGGGGAGCAGATTTGGCTTAAAACAGAGCAAAAAATAAATTTTGGGGTTCATAGATCAATAGAGTTCATGTGAAAGAACTTGGTTTATAGTGGAGGATAGGATAGCAGGAGCATGTTTGAACGTTATGGGCTCGTTGCAAACAAGGCAGAGGAGTCTGTCCTGGGAATGATAGGTGATAGGTAATGGCTATGAAATAAATCACATTCTTCATATGCAGACAAACTGGAAATCATAGATTGCACAGGCAAACGTAATCAGTTCTACTCATAACTATATCAATGCAATTGGTGAGCTGAGATAGACATGAGGGTGTGGCATCTTTTTGTTGAATGTTTTGGCCTGTGGTGGATTTTGGTATGAGGTAAAACAGTAGACCAAGTAAGGTATGAGCAAAGAATGGATCAAGTAAGGTGTGAACAAAGAAGAACTCACAAATCTCATTCTTTTTTACTGTGTCACCACATAATCATCTGTAATGCTCAGTAAATTTGAAGTTTTTCCAAAAGTCTGTCAAGGTATGCCCTCATCAATATTGTTAGAAAAAACTTAGTCTCACAAATAACTTGACTCATAGAAGATACTGAAACTTCCTGAATCTTATTTCCCTTCTTTGTGTCAAATATGAATACTTAAAAATACTTCACAGAAACTTAAGTTCCCAATAGTGAATTATATCTGAAAAGCATGTCAGAGGATACTCAGCAATTACTATGTGTATTTATACAATTTCTTTATAAACTTAAGTAATGTAAATGAGGAAGTCAATTAGTGTTTAAATGTGAAAATTTTTCTTCTTAAATTTCAAATAAAATTGAATTATCAATAGAGGAGGGATAATCATCTCAGGAATGAGCCAAGTTTATGATTATGAATATCTTTAAAACTACAATTTCCTTACTAAGTTAATTTGTTGACACAAAGTATTTCGGTATTCAGAATGTAAAGACTGCTCTGGAACTTGTAAGAATACCTTAGCTTTCCTCAGTGATAGCCTCAAATCATTTTAAGTAACCTTTCATTAAAGTGCAATATATGCACAAATAATACGTGAAATGTAAAGCATCTTCACAAACTGCTGCACTCCACATGTCAACTAAAACTAGAGAAAGCCCTTCTCATTTCCTACCCTGACAACCCCCACCAAGTATAACCGCTGTCGTCGGTTTTAATGCCCTAGATAGTTTTTAACATAAACACTGAAGTGCATAGTACTGTTTAAAGTGTTGCTTCTGCCCACTCAATATTATTTTTAATAATCACGTAGGTAACAGTTAACTCGTATTGCTCTGTATTCATATCACTTTAAAAAATATTAAAAGGAACACTAATGGAGAATTTGACAAAATTCCAGTCATTGTTTCACAAGAGAATGTCAAAAAACCATTGTAGGACATTTTGAGCAAGTCCAGGACTCCAATGCACTTGAATTTCTACTTACAGCCTTTATGTGAATGGAGTATCTTTTACTCTCTCACTCAGTCAAAATAGCATATCTGCTGTTCCTGGAGAGGCTCTTAACAGTCTGGAACAAGGAACAGTCTGTAGCTCTAAGCGTGAGAGCTACAAAAAATATTTTGACTAAAACCTTCATGGAGTTAAACTCTAAACTTACCCCTGTCTAGTAAGTCAAGAGTTTTAAGTGAGAAACATGGAAGTGATTTCATAGTATTGGTAATAATTACATCTTGGCAATAATAGTGACATGCTCGTTCCTGCCTTTTACTTAACTTGTCCCTTATAATTGAAGTACAATAAGATGTTTGAAACCAGGATAGGTAAGAAGGAAGGGAAATTCATTCCAAGAAATTGGTTCTAGGACCCAGAATTTAAATTTACTGTCCCAACACCCAGATAGCCATGTGTTTCTCTCTCTCTCTCTCTCTCTCTCTCTCTCTCTCTCTCTCATTATAAGCCTTATAAATGATCATTACTGGAAAAGACATCTTGAAGAAAATTGCACAGAACATTAGACTACACTTGTCTCCTGGAGGATCATCTTAAGAATCAAATTTTAGTAATACCGCTTAAGTTTTGTGGTATCTGTAAAGTAAATTTGGATTCCAGTGTCAGTTCTTCTATGTTAACATCATTAGATAATGTTATGCCATCACAATTTGGATTTAATCTTATGTGTTCACTTTAGTTCTGTGCCAAATGTTTTTCACTTGGGTTTTTCTGTTGTGATATCAAATGTTAGTTGATATTCCAGGTTCTTCGCAGTTGCCAAGACTGAAATGTATACACATCAGCATTATGAGTGAGAAATATGTGTAACTCAATTTAACATGTATAATCGATGCACATTTTAAATGATGTGATAATGTCCCATAAAATAGCATTTATTGAACGATCAAATACCTGGAGGAAAAATATACTTTATACCTTATAATTAATCATAGTAAGAAACAGTAAAATTTTTATTCAAAATATTCAATATGCTCTGTTATTTATAATATTACATTATGCATCCCCATAGACTTAATAAGTAATATTTCTTCATTGGTATTCCTGTTGAAGAAAATTAAATTATAAAAATACATATCTTAAAAATTCATCTACATATTTTAATTCTCCAGAATAAATAGTAAGTCATCTCTCTCAAATCAGGAAGAAATGAAATAGCTCAACTGACAAAACCAAAAAGTTAGTGGATGAAAATACTATATAGTAGATTTGCTTGCTAAATGGTAAAATTAAAATAGTATATCTGTTCCATGACATCAAAGAAAAGCACCATCACGTTTGGCTTGACATCTACCTGCACAATGAATTGAAAATGATTGCATTTGAGAAGGTGTAATGGGATATTTTAATGAAGGTGCTGCAGTGATAGAAAATGTTCTCAAAATCATAACAATGAGGCTGAAGCCATTAAATTTCATTACAGTAGAAATTCTGCATATTCTTTTGAATCACTCAGTTGCAAACACTATTGCAATTAAATGTATATACATTTATTTGCTAGACCACTTACGTGTGCAAGTGTTTAAAATTGTCTTTTAGTTGATATTTTACTTTGTATACCTAACCTTAACTGAAATAGTTTAAGCATTTAATTTCATTTAAAAATAGATATTAAGTGTTGCATACATACTTTTTGAAACTTAATGTGACTGATAAATTTTAGGAACATCTAAGAAATACATAGGTGAAAAATTAACGATAGTAATTACCTTTCAACTAAAACACTCAGAAGATATTTTTTGGCTTTACCCAAGGCAACATCTTATATACTTTATCAATGCTGTATTTTCTGTCAACTTGTATGTGTGATGGCTTTATTTCAGATTTGCTGCCACTAGTTTTCTAATAATCATTTTCTGCATGGAACCTATTTTCTAAGATGTTCAGTTGTCCTAGTCTTAGATTAGTAACATGAGGAAAAACTTCGGCATGTTAGAACCAAGGGACTGTTGTGGGCTCTATAAAACCTTCTAAACAATGGACATTTGGATTGGCAGTTAAGATGCTTGTGTCCCACATTGGAATACTGGGGCTCAATTTTTGGCTCTAGATCCTGACTCCAGCTTTCTGCTAGTGTACACCCTGGGACCCTGCAGTGAATGGCATTAACTAATTGGATTCCCTGCCTCCCATGTAGGTGGCCTGGATTGAGTTCCTGGTTCCCAGCCTTAGCTGTTGAGGACATTTGGGGCATGAATTAGTGAATGGAATCACCCCAACACTACCCTGCCCAACTTACAAATTAAAAACAAAGGAAAAGAGGGCAGAGGAACTCCTAAACTTTGTTCTCTTATGCTCAAAGGGAGCTGTCTACTCAAACTCATCCTTGCCACATAGTCATGTGCACAATCATAATTTCAGAGTTCTTTGAAAAGTTCCAGGATGGTTAATGTTGGTAGCTAATAATGAAATGGATATTAAATTCCAGACATTTTTCTACAAATGCATTATAGGTCAGACTGATAGTTGGTGGCAGAAGTAAGACTTAAAACCCAACTTTATCTTTTGTTAATGATGAGACGCATTATTGTGAATCAATGACTAACATTAGACTCCAAACAATTTTGAATTTTGACTGTTTATGAAAGTTTTTATGAAAATGAGACTTCAGGCATTGCTGATACCACAAGTAGTGTAAGAAGACTTGAAACTCTGCCTACAAGCTTCAAAATAATGGAAAGTAAAATTTAAATTGTAAAAGATTTCTGGTAGCCTTTTATTCTACAAATCTCCTGCCGTGTACTAGTATGTTCTTTTCATGTGGATTATCAGATATAATTTTAATAGCTGACATATACTTCCTGATATTAAACAGATAAAATGACAAGCTCCTATAACACTGTGCGTATACATATACACAATGTTTAGAAAAAAGTTTTGAAATTTGTAAGATTAAGTTTTTGAAATATTTGAGACTTGGAGAGGGAGACACCCCCCCACACACACACACACATACCCCACCCTACCCCTCCCTCCCTTCCATGGGTTTATACTGCAGATGCTTACAATGGTCATAATTGGATTAGGCTGAAGTCAGGAGCAAGGAATATAGTCTGGGCCTCTCATGGGAAGGAAACCAATTAATTGAGTCATCACCTCTGCCCTCCCAGGGTCGTCTTTGGCAGGGAGCTGGAGTCAGGAGTCATGGAATGGGGGTTGAACCCAGGTACTCCAGTGCGAGATTCAGGTGTTTTAACTGCTAGACTAAAAAAAGACCTTCTTGTTGGAGTTTTTCCTATAAGGTATTTTTTTTTTGACTTGTTAGAGATTGAAAGATGGGGATTAGAAATTGAAACACATTTTATGTGCAAAAAAAAAAAAGTTGGATTTTATTTAATCATGAGTGGAATCAGTTATCAAAGAATGATATTGGGATCATTTTAGGTCTCAGTAGTCTAAGGTTGGTAAGTGGACCAGCATGATTGGGATCATCTGGGAGCTTTCTGGAGATGCAGATTCACAGTTCCCACAGCCTCAGGGGTACTGAGTTTGATTCTGCCTTAAACATTTCCTCATGTGATTTGTACATACTTTATTGTCTGAGAAATAGAGGTGTACAGAACAGCAAAATCCTTAGGTATATATGTATATTTTATATATATATATATATATATTTAAAGATTTATTTATTTGAAAGAGTTACAGAGAGGCTGAGGCAGAGAATCTGCTGTTTCACTCAAAAAATGGACACAATGACCAGAAATGTGTCAATCTGAAGCCAGGAGCCTCTTTCAGATCTCTCACATGGGTGTAGGGGCCCAAGGACTTGGGCCATCTTCCACTGCTTTCCCAGGCCATAGCAGAGAGCTGGGTCAGAAGTGGAGTAGCCAGGACTTGAACCATTGCCCATATGGGATGCCAGTACTACAAGTGGTGGTTTTACCCACTATGCCAAAGCACCAGCCACCTTAAGTATATTTAATAGACAGATTCGTGGCTGTTTCCCCTGATGTGCTACATCAGTAACAGGGGGTATAATTGTTTTATTTATCACCTAACTATACTCAAATAAGGTAATACAGTCCCTTTAGGTGGTGGATAACTGTTGTCACAAGAGCAGAGGGAAGAAATAAATAAGTGTGAAGGTAATTTGCAGAGGGTCACCTTTTCCATCAAGATGTTTGGGCAGGATGGAAAGCACGCTAAATGATCATGAAGAAAGGCAGAAACTCAAATTATGTGTGGGCGTGTAGTATGAAAGCAATGATGAAGACAAAAGTGGGATTAGGGGCCGGCGTGGGTTAAGCTTCTGTCTGCAGTGCCAGTGTCCCATATGGGCACCGGTTCATGTCCTGGCTGCTCCACTTCCAATCCAGTTTCCTGCTAATGTGCCTGAGAAAGCAGTGAAAGATAGCTTAAGTATTTAGGCCCCTGAACCCATGTGGGACACCCAGATGAGCATCCTGGATTCGGCCTGGCCCAGCCTTGGCTATTGTGACAATTTGGGGAGTGAACCAATGGATGGGAAGTCTCTGTGTGTGTGTCTCTGTATTTCTGACTTTTAAATCTTGGGAAAAAAATAGGATTGGACATAATTGTGATAGAAATTAGATTTTTACCTAGCAAAACAGGACTGGGAGATAGGTCTGATATGTGGCAACTGAGAAAGTGTTTCCCCTGTAATGACTTTGAGCAGGATTCTGTCTAATTAACTTTATTAATTTGCAGAAATGTAGGATTTATTGATTCACTATAATTTCTCAAGAACTAATTATAATTTCTTTCTGTAGCTATATAGAGAGATGTGAATGTAAGCTATAAATAAAAAGTTGAGTGTTAAAGTCCAGTTTGTCATTTTGTCTATACAAACAAGGTATTTTTTAACTACTATCTCCAATGTGGATGAGTTTCTGAGCATTTTTTTTACAACGATGTTATTCTCTGGGCTAATGTTGCAGAAAAGATCTGTTGCTAAAACATATCTTATTTCATTTTAAATGATTAAGTGTCTTTGCTTAAGGGTTAATGCCACCTTGAAGTATAAAAATACTATATTTTAATATCTAGGTTGTTAATAGCTCAAGTCATGATACATAAGATTTACATATTTTGGTTGCCATTTGATCTTGCATTGTACAGCAAACTACTGTTATGCCTTTTATTTGAAAGGCAGAGAGAAAGGCATAGACTGAGACCCCTACCCATTGATCCCCTGCTCAGTTGCCCACAATGGCCAGGGAGCTATAGTTGGGAGCTGCGAACCCCAGTCCAAATCTCCCACAAGTGTGGTAGGCACTCAACTGATTGAGTCATCAGTACTGCTGCCCAGAGTTCATGTTAGCAGGAAGGCAGAACTGGGAGCTAGATAAGGGCACTGAACTCGGGTATTGAACGTGGAGCTTGGGCATCCTCCCTGGAACTTTACTATACCAAGCACTTGTCCCTGTAATGTTCTTTCAAAAATACTTATTTAGTACATACGGAACTCAGTACTGGGCTAAGGACTTTGCAAATTGTCCTCATTAAACCTCACAACTAATCCATGGAGTAGTTTCCATGATTTGTACCATGTAATAGATGAATAAAGTATGACAATGAGTGAGCATTGCCAGACTTCAAGGCCAGATCTCAGGAAAATTGACTACTAAATACTTCATTATGCTACCTTGACAGTATCTGAAGAAGAAGTTGAGAGGAATTCAGTAAAAATGAGATACCTAAGGCCAAGATCTCAAAATTTTTTTAGCAGCCAGATAATAATATAAATAGTATGAATGTGTTAAGTAAATACTCTATTTTGGTTCTAACATGAACTCGTGATGATTTCTTCATGATCATTGTTATTTTAGAAAAAGCATCCTTATTTCCCTTTCATTCCATTAAGTTTTCTTGATCATGCCAAGCAACAGAGATTAAGCATGTGGTCCATAGGCATTTTATATGCAGAGCAAGGAGGAATCTTTGTAACCTACATGAATTTATTAACAATTTTGGTCTATTCCCAAATTGAAGGACATGTCCATTAGAACCAAACATTTTACATAAACTCAAAGTTCATTGCGATGGATTCTCATTATGTCTCAGCATGCAAATATTGTACTGTGCAAATAGCAGTAGCCTTAGAAATTTATGCATATGATGAATGGGACAACCACAATGGCAGGTCATTCACCTGCAAAGTGACTAAAAGTTCTGTGTATTCTGTAAGGAGATATATCTAAATTTTCTGTCAAGTCAAATGTGTCTGGTGTTTGTTCTCCAATATAATGGAATTCATTTTTGGCAGTATTTTTAAAGACACACAAGTGTAGCCATAGCAACATGAGGGTGATCACTTTGTTTCCTAAAGCACATGGATGCCTGTAACTAGGCAGAGACAGATTTTTTGAGATACCTTGTGCTATGCATTGGAAATAAGAAACCAGTTTTCCGTCTCTATTTCTCTGTCCTTGAATTAGAATATAACTACTATATTCTAATGAAGAAAATTTGTCAAGTTACCATAGTGATATGAGAGAATAATCTATATTTGGATGTGTCTATTTTTTAATACTAAGTGTGTATGTACTTGTATGTGTAAGTAACTGAATATGTAATGTCACTAAACACATGGCCAAGCACTGCCAAATGCCAGGTGCTGAAAGCTTGGTTTCCTGTCATCTGACATCTTTGTTCAAATGGAAAACAACCAAATTTTGCAAATAATACAAAAAAAGACTATTCGCTTAAAATATAAGCAAAGGGAGAGCATTTGTTTTAGCAACTAAAATGCAGCTTGAGGCCCACATCCCATATCAAAGTGCTTGAGTTCAAGTATCAGCTAGGCTTCTAATCCACCTTCCTTTTAATGCACAACAAATTTGAGAGTAGAAGATGGCTCAAGTTAGATGAGTCTCTGCCCAGCTTCTACCTACAGCCTGAACCAGCCCTAGCTGATGCTGGCATTGATTCTCTCTCACTCACTCCCTCATCCCCCCTCTTCCCTCTCCTGCATTCTCCCTCTCTCTCTCTCCCTCTCCTGCCCCCCTCTCTCTCCCTCATCCTCCTTGTCCCTCTCTCCCCCTTCCTTTCTCCCCCCCTCTCTCCTCCCCCCATCTTCTCTTCCCCCCGTCCTCTCTTCCCCCCTATCCTCTCTTCCCCCCCGTCCTCTCTTTTCCCCATCCTCTCTCTCCCCCCTCCTCTCTCCCCCCTCCCCCTCCTCTCTTCCCCCCTCCCCCCTCCTCTCTTCCCCCCCGTCCTCTCTTCCCCCCATCCTCTCTTCCCCCCATCCTCTCTCTCCCTCATCCTCCTTGACCCTCTCTCCCCCTTCCTTTCTCTCCCCTCTCCCCCCTCTCTCCTCCCTCCTCTCTCCCCCCTCCTCTCTCCCCCCTCCCCCTCCTCTCTTCCCCCCCGTCCTCTCTTTCCCCCATCCTCTCTCTCCCCCGTCCTCTCTCTCCCCCGTCCTCTCTCTCCCCCCACCCCGTCCTCTCTCCCCCTACCCTCCTCCTTTCTCTTTCCCCTTCCCCTTTATCTCTCCCCCTCCCTCTCTCCCTTCTCTCTCTAACCCCTCACATTTCAAAATGAATAAAAATTCAATAGAAAACTAATTGTTCACAATGTGTACTTTATAGCCTCAATGAAAGAAAGCTACAAAAGATGACATAGAGAAGACATAGTACCAGGCAACCCAGTTTCCTTTTGTTTCTGCCAGAAAGCAATTAGCTTAGAATTGAAGAACCATGATTTGGAGAAATGGGAATGAAGTAGGTGATACTAACATATTATTTCCCTTTCTTTTAAATTTAAAGTCAAAATTGGTACTCTAGGCAGTAGCTGGTAGCTAGTTTTAAGGGTGAGGTACAATTAGACAAGATTTTGGATAGCCTGTTGATCAATGCACCTGAACTATTATTTTCCTTTTTTGCATGCTCCAAAGACTACTTGCCTGCAGTGCAAATCATGTGAAAAAGTACTTTTGACCTCCAATAGGTTGCATGGTTTTCTTCAAAAAACTTATTTTACTAGAAAATCATAGTTAGAAAAATGTCTTCCATTCACTAGTTCACTTCCCAAATGGCCACAATGGCTGAGTCTGAGACAGGCCAAAGTCAGAAGCCTGGAGCTTCTCCAGATCTCCCACTCAAAGTACCTTTGGCTGCCTTCCCAGGCATGTTATCAAGAAACTGGATCAGAAACAGAACAGTCAGGATTTGATATTTGGTGTTGCAGGCATTGGTGTAACCTGTTGTGCCACAACACTGGCCCCTACATGGTCTTTTTTGAGTGACAGTAAGACCTCTTGAATATTTCTTAAGCAAATTACTACCAATGAGCCTTGTCCAGTTGCTTTCTAAAAAAAATCTTTAAATTGTCCTTAATTATCCAAACAGTTGTGATCCATATAAGTTAGGTGATAAGTTATTTTATGATAACTTACATATATATATAACCTATATAATAATATAATACCCTTCCTACCTCTGTTCCTTAATAGAGAACCAAGTTAACCCCAGGTACAGCCACCTCTCCACCAAGGAGAGCACCACCCTTCCTATTATGCTAGCCGGTAGGTGATAAGTTATCATAAGATAACTTATCATAAGTTATAATAAATCGTAACGGCAAAGCAGAAAATAAAGACATAGATCTGAATTGAAGACACTTCTGTTACTTTGTTGTATTCAATTGTATACTTCATTCAACTTTTCTCAAAGTCAAAATATAAAATTTTGAAATATTGAAATACATAGAAAAAATAATACCCTATATAATAATGAATAAATATTCATTACTTTTAACATCACTTAAAGTATGTTTAACCTTCCACAGTATATTGAAAAAATATTGAAATTAGGAGCTGTGTCAGCATGTTAACAATCTGTTCAAAGTCCTATAAAAGCATCATTCTTGTTTACATTTTTGAGTATCATTCTGGATATTGAAGTGTTTAATGTGTGGAATGAAAGACAATTACAAGAAACTTGAAGATATAATTGGTTGCTCTTTGTGACTCGAGGATTGGACAGCACCACATCCTTGTAAAGCAGACTGATTGTTCTGATGAGGGGAGCAGAGGAAGAGTGCCCTTTTAAACAGAAAGAGGATGAGGAGAGCAGAAACGAGGAAGCAAAGCAAACTGACGGTCTTGAAGCTACCATCCCTTTCTGGTTAAACAGGGAAATTCCTCTTTACATAGACTTGGGTAATCTGGAACCTTCCTCTCTTTAGGAAAACCGACCAAAGGTCACCTTGATTAGGAGGCGTTTGGCTCAAGGGCTCCATTCTGGTTTGGTGAGGTCTGCTGGGGTGAGTCCAGAGTGATGGCTTCCCATAAAGGTTGTTTAACGGGTGTGTTATTCCAGATTGCATGCTATATGGCATCATTCACTCAAAACAAAATCAAAAGAAGCCCTTCCTACCTTCTGTTCCTTAACAGAGAACCAACTTAACCCCAGGACAGCCACCTCTCTGCCAAGGTCATAGCACAGCACCACCCTTCCTATTACACTAGCAGGGAGGTGGTACAGAAAACTGTCAATATTTCCCACATCTTTCAGGGAGGCTGGATTTTCTGAATGCCTCCATTCTCTCACCTGCCAACCTTCTAACTGCTTCTCCTCACCTCGCCTAAAGACTTACAGCTTCACCAAGAGAATGAGTATTTTTCTCTCAAAACTTAGCTACTGTTATCATTAACATTAGAGATAAAGAAATGAACTGGAGTTAACTCAGAGAATAAATATGTACATAAAGAGAACATTCCACTAGGTTTGCTTTGTTTTGATCTCATAGGATCAAAACCTAGATATATAAGCCTCTTCAGATCTTATATATTTACTTATCATGTTCTACACAGTTACAAATCAATGCTGATTACCTTGTAATACCAGAATGTATCCTTGCAAGGTAGATATGAGCCTGAGACTCACATCTTCTGCAGTCCAATAAAGAGACCTGTTTGCACTGCTTTTGTGCCAAATCAGGTATAGTGAAATTAACCACTGATCTAAAGAACAGCTGGTTTTCTCCAGCCCAGAGTTTGCATGATGAAGCTCTCGCCTTTAGAGTGCACTTGGCTGCTGTCTTCCCCTCTGCCTATTTAGAAAGGACTTCATGTTTCCAGTAACTGTAATCCTGCCTGCCTTGTGCTAGAAGTGCTCAGCACTGTAGGAGGTAGAAGATCTGTGGTATTAAACTCTTATGTGTTTTTCTACCTGAGCCTTACTTTTATCATCTAACTGGGATTTCATGCCTAGGTTTCACTTATTTATCCATAAAAGGGAATATCAAACAGAGACTGGAGTTTATGCAACTGTAACCTGAAATTTCATGCAGGTAACTTAGGAAAGGGTTTTAACCATAGAAAAGAATTTTGAACTTGGGCATGCCCTAACAATTTTGCAGCTGAAAGAAATTTGCTCTTGGTTTTCAGAGTTTAGAGAATACAGTACAGATACCAACTCAATTCCACTATTTTTTATACACACACACACACACACACACACACACATGGACACATATATATATATCCTAGATGCATGATTCTTTTCCTTGAGGGACTCACAAAACGAGACTTTTTTTTTATTACATGGTCATTACTCGAGTAAGCTTTTTTTTCTAGAATTCACTTTGTTTCAGACATTACATGTACTGTTTCATTTAATCTAATTCTCATAATTTTGTGATAGACACCTTCATTATTCATACTTATAAGTGGAAAAATGAGATTCAAAAAGGTTAAGTAACTTGCCAGATATCATAGCTTATTACATAAAACATGTTCAGTAGTGTGTGTAAACATTGAGTCTTTGTGTGTAATTCTCATAGGTTCTCCTACCTTCAAGATCTTTACTGTTGAGTAAGATAGACAAGCACAGAATATTAACTGAATTATAGGTACAGCAAATACCAGAAGAAAATACTGTGCAAACACAGTGTGGGGTGCAGTTAATTTAAACTAATGTAGGAGAGGCTGAGGTAGACTCTAGTGAAAGAAGGCCATCTCTTGAACTGAACTTTGAATTATGAATAGAATTTCCATAACAAACATATGGATCTTGGTATCCATGTTGATTGAAGAAAGAGGGTGACATTGAAAATGAATTGCGCACTTATAAGAACACCATGAACAAAATCTCAGGGAGTAAAACTTCTGGCTCCTTCCATGGAGAGGTCAGCAAGCAGGGCCTACAGAGGAAAGTGGGGGCACGTGCTATTTTGCTGAATGGCTTGGGATGCACTGAATGCCAGATGTAAGTAACAGTGACTTTTTGAATGACTTTTTTGTAATTCAGGTTGTGTCTTTCTCAGTGGTGACAGTAAAGATTCCCAAATAGTCCAAAGCTCTTTTTTAGGAAACTTTTCTTAGGAAAATATATTATGAATCATTTAGTAACTACAAGAACCTGGGGACCTAACTGAAGGAGATAAACAGATGTACCTGGAAAATCTTTCTTCTTGTTCTCAGTTTGGCACGTGCTTATCTTGACTGTTAGGTAATGCTCTTGCCAAAGAACAAAATTTCAAAGAACTGATTTTTAAAGATCTAATTGGATTTTATTTATCTGAGGGCTACACAGACAGCTCTTATCTTGTGGTTCACTCCTCAGCTGCCTGTAATGGTTAGGACTGGGCTGGAGCAGAGCCAGAATCTAAGCCCAGACCCCTGCTCCCTGTGGGTAAGTAGTACCCAAATAAGTTGTCACTACTGCCTCACAGGGTTTGCATGGGCGGGAAGCTAAAGCAGGAGCTAAACCATGGAACTTGAACCCAGGTACTCTGATGTGTCACCTGGGTATCTTCCTGGTGTTTCAGTTGTCTGCTCATCTATGAAATAGATGACAGCTCCATTGTGAGCCGCAGAGAAGTTAGTCTGTGTAAGGCAGAGACAAGGAAATAGCATCGTTCAAAAACAGCAGTTTGCTTAATACCAGCTTACTTTGCTGCCATGGATAAAGCAGAGGGGACTTCTTTGCTTGCCAGATCAGGTTAAATGGACCCTTTTGGTTGGTTGCTCTGAGTCTTGTGGGCTTTTGTTTTGCTTTTTCTATTTTGCTTTGTTTTCAGAAAAACTGGTCTGTTTAGGGATTTGGCTATCACCCATCCTGATATCTATTCAGATCAACTCTTAGAATAGCTTAAGTTTCAGTTTGGTGGCATGCAGCTCTATCATGGAGTTATTTCATTTTGGGTTTACTACAGGAGCTCAGTTCAAATCACTGTCCTCCCGTAAATTATATCTAGCATACCTTTACTCAATATTTTCAATATATTCTTGCTATATTGTTCCCTGAAACATGTGATGAATTTTTACTCTGCCTTTTCTCCTCACACCACCTTAGTACACATCCCTGTTAGAACTTGTGTTCCCAACACTTCTTAAAATTAAATATCTCTCATCAGTCTAAGATCCCATGAGAGCTGGTGCTGTCTTACATTTGTATATTGTACTCCTTTGCTTTCTGCAGTGTCATACACAGTAGAGGCTATAGGCAAGTTTACTTAAAAATGTATATCAAGAGAAATCATGAACTTGAGATTGGTTAATGTTTAGAACAATAGTTCTGGATGGCAAAGAGAACATGTTGGAGAAACATGGCAAAATCCCAAACATATTAAAAAGGCAAAAGCATTTGTGAGTGTGTTTAGATTTCACCTTAAAGGAGACTGTGCTAGATACGAGACCTGAAATAGTGCCATATAAATATTGGAAGGTAACAGTTATTGAGATGCTACTTGATTTTACTAAAATCACCTGTCTTAGTATACTAACTGGATAGGTAAGGTTTGATGGATTGGTTTATTATGGGTAAATTGAGCATGGAACCATCTAAATTGATCATTAGAGAGACAAAATCCTGAACTATCTATGCTGCAGCTGTTTGAATTCAGTTCTACAGCCATGGCCAAAACAGGGGTGGGGGAGCCTAGATTTTCCTAACAATTCACATTTTCAACACATCTTTGTTAGAAAGCAGTACATAAAGATATTTTCAATGACCAGATAAAAATCAAATATGGCAAGTGACAGCATACATTATTCTTTAAAACATTTCAGACTGTACTACTTTTCATTTTGTACTTGCCAGAAATCTGTTATTGGGGGTTTTTTAAAAATTGTTTTCAATTTTATGCTAAGTTTCTTGTTTTCTCTTCTATAACCTTCACCTGGGAATTTTTCTCCTTTTAGACATTTTCTTATAAACTAAACTGATTTTATTTTCATTTTATACTTACAACTCCTACTCTCCTAGCAGGTATATCTTGTTAAATGCAGTTCAGCTTTCATTACCTGAACTACATTAGGACCAGTTTATCTTTTTTCCATTTTTATATAAAAGCCATATTGAATCAATAATCTATGTGTGAGGTCTAGGTTTTCTGTGTAGTAATGCAATAACTCGGTCTTCGTCTGGTAACCACGGAGAACTAAGCTTTGGGAACAATTCCATATCATCAATTCTGTTATACATTAGTAAGAACGGTGAATTACATAAATCAATCTTTATTCCTATTTTAAATTAAAAATAATCTCATTGCTTTATTATCGGAATGATGGTTTTATTTTTATAACACAGGGACAGCTTAGTTTAAGGAAAAAAATGAAAAGCAGTTGATACACTAACACGACTCCCAAGATTTAATGACTGTTGACATTTTGATGAATACTTAGAATGTTTTTCATTTTTAGGAATAAATATCGGGATTCTTGCTAAGTTATTTGTACTTTCTCACTTCTTTGGTTGAAATTATATTTACATATTCTTAGTTGCTGCACGATACTGATTTATAACATACCATAAGTTATTTAACCTGCTTCCTATTCTTAAATTTCCAAGTTGTTTTCAACTTTTGAATATTGCTAATAGTACTTGGATAATGAACATTCTTGTCATAAAACCTTGAACATTGTTGCCATGTATGTCTCGGAATTTGTTTTTGCAACTGACAACTGAAATTACAGGGTGTAAGTGAAGATTTTCTCTACACACTCAAACACAGGATTCATATCTTCATTTAAATATGTCTGATGAAAGAACTGCTTAAGATATTTTTGAGCAATACTGCACAATACAATATTACAATTCAGTAGGTTGTTGAATCTGTTGGTTACTATATACTTGCCCATTAAAAGGACTATATCGTAAGCATGCACAATGCATAAACTAAGCACAGAAAGTTCATATAAACAAAAAGTTCTTTTTAATTTCCGTTTTTGGAAATAGCCTTAAAAACTAATATAAATGTTACTTATTTATGTACTTATTAAGACTGACAGCCTTGGCACCAAGCTAATTACGGTCTGTAGTCACAGGACATGTTTAATGCATGTCTTCTGCATTTAGAAGACTGAAACAGGTTTTGCACCTTAATGAAGAGACGCTTGGGTTCCTCCCAGTTCCTCTGTTCTGGAGGACATGGTATCGTTTCACCTGATGGTTGTATAAATTAATATTTCTTTCCAGTGTCACGGCATGCTATGCCCAAGAAACTCTCAGTGATTCTATCTTTTAATACCTAAATAAAGGTTATTCAGAGTTAGACAAATTGGCACACAAGTGCCAAAATAGATAATTTTCTTAATATTGATAAAAATACTTTTGACACAAGTGCCTTTAAACAAATGTATTAAAAACATTAAAATTGGGAAATGCAGTGTTCGTTAGAGAGTGCAATAAACTGTTACCTCTCCTTGCTCAATGTTGTGATGGCCGCAAGGCCTAATTAACTCTTGGTCACAGAAGCCCCACTGGCAGGACTATTTGAGGGAGGCTAAACTTCACTGAAGAAGAAGCTAGGACTCATTAGATTTTAAACAGCTATTCAGTCTTAATTTCTATTGAACAAGGGCACATTTATAATAGAGTAAAAATGTTTACCTTCTGCCCATATTTAATTAAGCTAGTTTTTTTTTTATAGCAGTAATGTTTATTACTTATTCACCTTAAGCAGAGAGACAACTATAGAGCTTGACTCTTCTGTTATTTTTCCCCTTTATTTTCACTTATGATGAAGAAAGTCCCTCCCTTACAAATGCCCTTTGTGACTGCATTTATTAAGCAGCCACTGACAGAACTTAATGGCTTGCAAAATATTCAGGGAAATTATAACCTTTAAATCCTATTAATCCATGTACCTATTATCTTCCTAAAAATGAATCCAATAAGTTCTTGCAGCCCCGTTATTATGATTTTATTTCTCTTTAACATTGCCCATTTTTTCCTGTAAATTATTTTTCATTAAATTTGCACTTAATGATAGAGCCCACCTGCTCACGTGGTAGGTACCTAAAAATATGCTTTCCACCTCTTTGCCGGCAGAGCACCTGTTATAACAATGAGTAGTGCTCTCTACCTGGTCATAGGTATCAGATGTTCTGGCATTCTGTTGCACAGTGGGGTAAATGAGGACAGTGTTAACACACTGTATGCTATTCTTAGAACAAATTTGAAGATTTTGGATATTTTCAACATAAATAAATGTTATGTTATAAAAGAAATATAGTTACTCTGATTGAATATTATACAATGTGTACAAACACCAAAACATCACAGAGTAGTACCTCATAAATATGTACAATGTTTGCTGTTAAAATTTTCTTGGAAGAATGTGAATGGTAGGTGATCACACAGGCAGATCACATAAATAAGTGGGCCTTGCCTGACAATAGCGGGTGTGCAAAGCATGGAGAACCTCACTATAAAAGTATGAAATTTGAATTTCTCAAGTTTCCTACAGCTCCAATAAGAATGTGTTCAAATAGGATCTCAGAGCAGTCAGCATGTGCAAGACCTTGTTTTAGCTCTATCAAAATTTCCAGATTACCTTCACCTAAGCTTACTGATGTCTTCCTTTAATTTGTTTCAGAACACCCTGAGCATTGTCCACATGCAAGTCCAGCATTTCCAAATCTAACCACCTGCTGGTGATTTCTATGGAAAATAAATCAATTTATTCCCTTTTGTCCCTCAACATTTTCAACTTCCACAAATTTCAAGAGGTTTTATTATTCTTTAATCATATTTAGCAAACTCAATAGTACATGGAAGGTACTTCTGAAGATATTGTTCATTTTGTGAACTTCTGAGTTTGTACATCTGACTTTCTTAATTTTATGAGAATCGTGTTAGCTTTGCTGAACTTTAAATAGACATGCCTCATAGTACTCTTTTCAACCGTGTTATCTTGATATTCCTCAATTGATCAAAAAAAAAAAAAAAAAAGGCAACATGTGCTTTTAGTCCCTAACATATTTAAATCCAGAATTTCTTTCTCTTTGGTTTCAGTAAGATTTCTTTGTGCATCCATTTCATGTAACAAATACCATCTAACATAACCAAATTTTCCCCCTGAGTTCTATGTTAATACTTAGCAGATATTGAAGAAACTTCACAGAGGAAGTTTTAATAGATCCTGCTTATAACTTTTTTTTTCCAACTTGAGATTACACTGATTCAAGCATACCCAATCATTCTGAAAGATGATTCCTCATCTCTACCCATAGCTGCCCCCAATCCAAGCCCTAGAATTTTTTCATGAGTATATGATGAAATCAGTGCTTATTTGGAAGACAGCGATTCAGATAGGTAAGGGAAAACTCTGAAGGTGATACATAGATTAACTGTCTCAAAACAGGAAACTGAAAGTTAAATGATACAGAACACAGTAGGATTTATTTCACTAACACACTATGAGACTTTTTGTGGAATACTGCTTTGGTGCCCATAAAATACAAAAAAAAAAAAATGTGTAGCATGTCGTTTTCCTGATAGAAGATAGCATGATTTCTGCTTATTGGGAACTCCACCTGCTACCCTGTGGTTGAAGTATTAGATGGGTAAGAGGCAGTATCTACAGGGGAAGGGAACTGTGTAGCTTTGGAAATCTAAGGTGAAGATACCCTTGGAAATTTTCTTGGTTTCTTACAACTGCCATACTAAATCATGACTTAAACCTGTAGTCGGCAGGACAGAAGCCTATCATTAAGGTTTCATCAGGACTGATCCCATCTTGGGGGCTCAAGAAAATTGTCTTGTAACACTTTGTGTTTGCCAGCACTCCTTGGCAGTTCCTTAGCTTGCAGATGACGCACTACAAGCTCTGCGTCTGTTTTACGGGGCTATATATCTGATTACCTTTCTTATAACACTGCCATTGGATCTGGGGCCTCATAAGCCAGGGAGAGCTCAACCTCATAATTACCGAGACTATTTCTAAATAATGCCATGTTCGCAGATCTTGGGAGTTAGAACTTCAATGCATCTTTCCAGTGTCCCAAATTCATCTCACCATAATGCTAGAAAAATTTTTGTGTGGAAAAAAATAGTTATTCTGTGGGAGCAAGTGACATACAGAAGCTAAAAGAAGCCTTCTTTATCTTTCCAAGCTTGGAGTCCTTTAGAGAATATTCTGATTCAGATGTGAGGGAAGCTAGCATGTTGTGTTGAACCATATAAAAGCTTTGATTTTGTGTAGCAGAAGATGTTTAATATTGATAGTTTCTTATGGTTCAGACAAATGTCAAATAAACCATGTGTCAGAAAATTATTATGTACTAAGAATGTGACTGTTTCTATGACTGTACTTTGCACTTCAAAAACTTGTTTTACATGAGATAGATAGTAGTTGTTTAGTCTTAAAGTTTAAGTAAAGCTTGTGATGGGACATGCTATTACACTTAATAAAAATATGCATTTAATTGAAGGAGAGTGGCAGAGCTATGTCTCACTCCCCAAACGTCTGTAATGGCTGGAGGTAGTTGAGGCAGAACCTAGAGGCCCAGAACTCCATCCAGGTCTCCTACCTAGGTGGCAGTGACTCAGATGTTTGGGCCCTAGTCTGCTGCTTTGCCAGGCACACTGACAGGGATCTGGATTGAAAGTGGAGCAGCTGGGATTCTGACAATGCCAGCCTCCCACATTAGATATTTGTAAGGCTTAAAGGCAAATTTAATTGTTTGGTATATGTGGTAGATATTTTTAAACTGATTCTGTTTGACAATATATCTTTGCCTCTTTGAATTAGGCTTGATATGAATATTTTTATACCATATTTTTATGTTACAGTAACTGAAGCTGAATGCAAGGTAAGAAAAAAGTACTTAATTCATGGGCTTACACAGGATTTTAACTTCAAATCTCCTTTACTGATTTTCTAGAGAGCATTCTATTTATTTACCCTCAGAATGTACACAGTGATTATTCCCCTCTCAGCATTTATCTAAATTGAGTAGCACCAAATTTATTTCTAATCACTTTTTCAATTTTTCAAAGTAATTTAAATTCTAATATTACTTTATAGGGGCCTGACTGGCCTGTCCGCTATTCCCCTAGAAGTGAATTGATATTGCTTTGGAATTTGTAATGTCATCTCATAGACTTGATTGGATTAGATTGATTTAATTCTAGCTCTTGGTATGCTACTGATTTTAGCAGGTTTAAGTGTATCTCTAAAAATATTTTCATATACTAAGGTTTGTGAAGATTCACTCATGAGCCTATGTAGCTAAAATCTATTTTTGAAAAAAAATACTATTTTAATGTCATTTCTTTATCAGTTTAGTGGTCAGATCCTCATGCAAAATTCATTGAAGAGCAATTGACAAGATGGTAACCGACTGAAACAATATTCTGACATTTGAATTTGATTGTTGATTTTGATTGGGCCTACTTTTGAGATTTATTTAAAACTTCCTGAGAAGATGTGACCTAGAAAACAAATATAAGTCAAATAAGAGACAGCTGGTAGGAAATGTCATGAATGAAATATTGCAACTATTAGTTCATATTATTCCATATGTCAAGTACAGAGTTCACGCAAATATTTAGCACAAAAAATGCTTTACACCTCTACTGAAGATTGAGACAATCAATTGCTAACATTCTCTGGGAGCTAGGGGGAAGGTTATGAATAGATAGGTGGTCTTAGCCATAACCTGCTCTGTACACTGTGCATTACATAAATTTATATTTTCTTTAGTTGCATGTTCCAGCAACTTGAAATCAGGAATAAAGAGTTTAATTAGGAAGTACCCAGAAGTGATATAGATGGATAGCTATAAATAAGAGAAAGTTGGTGTTTTTTTGTTTTTGGTGTGTGTGTGTGTGTGTGTGTGTGTGATTCTGACCTCATCTGACAGTTGTGGACAAATGCCAGTTTAGCCCCAACTCTTACGTCTTACCACTTGGTGCTGGTCTCTTTGAACATTTTTAGGAAATTTATTGAGCAGGGGCAGAATTGTTTCTCTGATGGAAAATTACCCAAAACTAAAGTTCATCTGAGTAAAAGTGTTATCTGTGAATCTATTTTGAAAAATGAGAGAAGTAGTTTACTTCTTTTTTTCTCAGAGTTTGTATCTAAAGTAAGACTGCAGAGTAAATGACAGCCTGTGCTTATCAGTTATGTATCTACAGAAGTTTCTATAACATCACTTAATGGGCATATGAGACATTAGTTTCTTTTTTATGTAAAAGTGTATTTTTATTTGAAAGAAGACAGAGTGACAGAGAGAGAGAGAGAGAGAGAGAGAGAGAGAGAGAATCTTTCACTTACTAGTTGCAATGGACAGGGCTGGGCCAGGCCAAGATCAGGAGCCTGGAACTGTATCCAGGTCTCTCAAATGGGTATCTGTGGCTCAAGTACTTGGGCCATTTTGAGCTGCCTTCAGAGGTACATAAGTAGTGAGCTATATCGGAAGCAGAGCAGTGAATTTTCACAGGTTTGCATTTGGTCATGTGAGGACTTTGTCTACAACTGTTATTTAATGAAAATACTATCTATAATACAGCCATGAAAGGTGTCTAAATGTGATAATCTTTCGGTAAACGTCTTTGTTTGTATTAGGAAAATGCGGATATTTTACATTTTAATTTCTTTCTCAAACGTTAAACAACTTGCTAATTAAGTTGTTTTAGGAGAATAGATTGTGGTCAGAAAAAATTCCTTTTCTTGTCTTTAATTCTGTAGTGCTTGGATAATATTTTAGCAGAATGACTCTTAATAACATTTGTTGAGTGGGAAGTTGGCTTGGTTCCGAATCCTGGACACAAACATTTACTTGTTCAGTGACCTCAGATAAGTCCTTTAACTCCTATCTCTACAATACTTTAAAGGGCTCTATGATATTTCAATATGTGTAGGTAATGCACTTAACCTACCGAGCAAACATCCAATAAATGGTAAGCATTGCTAACAGTAATATGAGGAATGCTATTACACGGACATAATTGTCTACCACTTTAGTGACAAGATTTTGGAAATGGTTGAGGTGATTTCCTGTATTCCTGCTTTTCAATTAACACTATCAAAAGAATAATGGTGTCACACTGAAAATTAATCCATCCTCTCTCCTCACTAAATTACCTTTTTATCATTTGCTTACATATACTTGTGTAATTAAGTAGATGACTTTATTGTGAACTAAGATTCAGATTGTCAATCCAATTTATAAAGCATTTTGTTTAAAAAATTGAATAGTACAAAGACTATGGGAGGAACTAATATTTTCTTTGTATTTTCTTAATATATATTATTTAAACATTAATGGAAATCATTTTCTGAATATCTTTCACCTTCAAAGTCCAAATTACCTTTCAGATGTTTACTTTTTTTTATATAATGCTTCATACTTTCCTAATTTCATCTTCCTCTAAAATTCTAAGATGGTTTCCCCTATGATTGCAAAATTCATGTCACCATTTCCTCTAGTATTTGTTAAATCTTCTTCCCTGCTTTTTTTCCCCAACCTAAGACCCACTCATTCTTCATGACCTTATTCAAATTATAACTTGATTGATTTGACCAGTAGTAATTGTTACCTTACCACATACTTGGCCACGTGTTTTCTTTCACAAGACCTATCTGAATGTTATTTTGTCCTATTATGTCTAATCTTTACATGGTCTCTAATTCACCCATGATACCTTACATATTTCTATGCACATAGTAAGAAGGAGTATGTAAAATAATTTGCTTAATAGATAACATCTTAGATAGCCTATTTGTACATTTAGGGAATTGAGTGTGTATGTAGGAAAGAGGTAAAGATGAAAAGATAAATTGTTTCAGTGATTCTCATTAATTAGTTCTACATTTTCAAAAAGGGGAAACATTTTCACAAATAATCCCAAATCATAACGAGCAATATTCCTGAGTACAATTATGAAGAGCTTTGATTATTTTGTATAATAAATTGTTTCTTATTAAAATGAAGATAAGTGTGAACTTTACCTTTTCTTTGAATTTATAATTTCACTATGAAAGAAATTATTGACTAGTTGTGTTATAACATGTTTGAAAATGACAGTTGTGATGCCATCTGGTTAGAAAAAGCAGGTTCTTAAAATTGTTAAGAGGTAAAGAACATCAGCATCACCTCTTGAAAATAAAGTTTGAAATGTATGTAGTCACTTAAATTGTGATATAAAGTGAAAGTCAGAATTTGAGGTTTTTGGCCTAGATTTTTTTTTAAATGCACAATCCTGAAGGAAACACAATTGGATTTGTTAAATCTCTGATTGGATTAGCAGGCTTTAGTCTTGGGTGTACTCAAACATCCAAACATCTAGTTTACTGTTGCCATTGCAACATGAGCAGACTGCTTATCTTCCTCAATTTCCTTTTCCTACTTACACTTGTTTTGGTTGAACTAAATATATTTGTCTAAAGTATAACAAACTCTTTTAGAAGTTTACAAAGCACAAATAGGAAGATGGAAAAATAGATAAATGGAAGAGTAGAATACACAGAAATGTGAGTGCCTGCTGCTGCTCGTGAGATTTGTTGGACATGGCTGTTCTGGAGTTCGGATTCTCCTGAAACCTCCTCTTGACTATGATACTGGAGCTGATGCTAAATCTTGTGCTCGTTAAGTTCTCATTTCATTTAAGGACCTTTAAAAAATATTAATGCAGCAGCAAACTAGCAATGCCAAAGGTTTATACTTTGTTGCAAAAGTGCCCTTGCTTATAAATTTGAGTACTTATTAGGACACCCAATAAGCTGTTCCACTGCCTTTTAAATCCTACATTGGTAGAGACTATCATTACTATAATGTATGATTACATTCCCCATCCCCAGTTTTATTTTGACAGTTCTAGCCTTTTTATGAATGTACACACACACACACACACACACACAATATAGCCCCAGATTATGACCCAAATAAGCCTAGAACATACTTAAAATATAATATGGGTTCTTATTCTTTTTTATCTTTAAATATTTGAGAGGCAGAGCTACAGAGATGGAGAACCAGAGAGGTCTTTCATCCACTGGTTCACTCCCAAATGGCCTCAATGGCTGGTACTAGAGTGGTTTGAAGCCAAGAGCCAGGAGCTTCTTTGGTTCTCCCAAGTAGGTGCAAAGGCCCATGTACTTGGGCCATCTTCCATTGCTTCCCCAGGCCATTAGAAGGGAGTTGGACAGAAGTGGAGCAACCGAGTCTTGAACCAGTGCCCACATAGGATGCTGACACCACAGGTAGAGACTTAAACCTACTATGCCACAGTACTGGCCCCTCTTTTCTTGGAAAAACAAAAAAGCTATCAGAAAAAAGTTTTATAAGATATCATGGAGTTAAAGTAATTACAAAATCAACAAGTACATGAGATATATTAAATTAAAATATAATAGTTTAAATTTCAGTTCTTTACAATATCAACAGTAAAGTTACATATACATATAGAGTTCCTGGAGCAATGAATAAGATGGGCATGGCCTAGAAATTTAGGTAGATGATTGATGCATACATGTATTAGCATAAACATGACCGTCGTCAATGTTTTTTAACTATTAATATGGGGCCGGTGCTGTGGCATAGCGGGTAAAGCCACCACCTGTAGTGCCAGCATCCCATGTAGGCAAGAGTACAAGTCCTGGATTCTCCACTTCTGATCCTATCTCTTTGCTGATGGCCTGGGGAAGCAGTAGAAGTCCTTGGGCTCCTGCACCTGGTAAGAGACCCAGCGGAATCCTGTGGCTTCTGGCTTCAAATCAGCCCAGCTCCAGCCATTGCAGCCATTTGAGGAGTGAACCAGCGGATGAGATGAAAGACCTCTCTGTCTGCCTCTCTGTAACTCTGCCTTTCAAATACATCTTTCAAAAAAAAGTTCACTAATATAAACAAAACAGATTTGATGTATTTCATAGGTACAATTCCAAGAAGATAACTATCCCTATGTTCCTGTGTAATTTTAAATGTATGCCTTAGGCTCATTGCCGTGTTTCATCTAGGTTTTAACATAACATACTAGTTTGTGATTTTTAAATAAAATTTTCAAGTAATCAAATTTGGCCATTTATGAAAAGGCTAACTAGTGGCAATGATGAATGCAGTTAAAAATAAAGGCTAGGCAGTTTTATTTCTATTTTTATGGGAGTGCACAGCAAAGTTAGAATTTCTTAATGTCATAATTACAGATTGCTAATGCTATGCCTTTAATTCAGAGTTGCTAACCGTGTACTTCAAGGGTTATCAAAACCAAATTATAACAGAAATTTCAGTATCAGCTAGAATGATTTTCATTCTTTTTGTCATGATTCAAGAGTATAAATCTAATTGCTGTAATCACTCCTAATAAAAGTAGAATTGATTTTTATTGCCAATAGAAATGATGCTCTGAATTTTCTGAATATCCCTCACCTGTTCATAAGCAGCTATTTCTGCTATTTTAAAAATTACATTTTTGACAATCTCATGGATATTGTGTATTCCAGACTAACTTATTTCCACTCAACAAGTGTGACTTTCACTCTTTGGCCTCTAGATATGTGCATATGCTCTTTCCTCTGCCGGGAGTCATTTTCACTAATACCTTTTCTTCACCTGGCTGTTACTTGCTCACCACCCACGATCAATTTAGTCTTCCAAGATGCCTCATTTCCTAAATCACTTTGTTCTTTCCCTGCACTCTACAACAATGGGATTCTTACAGTACTCATATGAATCCCTTACAAATTTCCAAATTACTGAGTATACTTGAGTCTGAGAATTAAGAAATTAATCAAGCCAGTGGCTTTGAATATACTGCACACTGAATAGACATTTGTTAAACATTGGCATCCTTTCTGAAAGGGTGCAAAAGAATTCAACTGCACATTTAGGAAAATTATGTAGTTTTAATTTAGCTAATGAACCACTGGTCGTTCAATAAGGTACTTTCTGAATAAATTTCACTGTGGGCACAAAGTCATTCATAAATGTGTGACCATGTTTTGTTAAGGAAAATGGAAAACAGACTTTATGTACAGGATGACTTTGGAAGCTTTAGGTTGCTTAATGGAAGATATATGTTCTATGTAATATAAATTTATGTTTTTGTAAGATGCTGTGGATTTGGGCTGGACACATCCACTAGGCCCAAAAGAACACAGCAATATGTAACTTAATCACAGTGACTGAACTTTGACTGGTTTAAGGAAACCCTATAGCCAATGAACTAGGCTGTAAACAATAAATAGGGAAATGCTAACCAATTGACTAAGCTGTAGCCAATTCAGTTCTCTATGCCTCACATCTGTTTTTCTATAAATGCTGTTAGATTACCTTGGTGGTTGGACTTCTTGGAAATCTGTTCTGGTTCTGGGACTTGATTCATGAGTAATTCTTTGACCAAAGAAACTTCGTTGAATTTAATTGATGTAAGGAATTTTTCTTTCAACTATGAACACAGTATATAAACATCAAAAAATACTGATTTAACTTGTTTTTCACAATCCAAATGCCATAAATCATCTACTTACTATTTTCCAGTGGTTAATATATTTGTATTTATGGGGAAAATAATTTGCATGGTTCAGAGTGAAATTTGATTTTCTGTTTCTTAAAAATCCTAGATGCAGAATAGAACATTTGTGAGCATTTTATGGAATTTGATATTTCAAGAAATGGTATGGACTTTACAGAATTCAGTAGCTCTAATTGCTGTAAGAGATCTTAAGTACAATTTTAGGAATTTGTGGAAATACTCTATAAAAAGCAAAACAGTAACAGGAATAAGCTATGACTAGAAATGTGAGTTTTGGAATAATACATTAGGCCTGTAATCAATTATGGATGAAATGTCTGGTCCATATTTTTCTGCATCATCTACCAGCACAGCATCCCTCATGCCAAAATTGATTATGGAAGTAGCACCTCTTCTGTCATAACTGTCTGCACCAAGAAGAGTATGATACCTGCAGAACAGCAATTAGCCTCAGAAATCAATCATTCTCGGGCTGTGTTTTCTAGAATTCAACTGGAAAAAAAAATAAAAATTGATTCTGGCTCTGGGATGTGTGTGTATCTCTGCATGCACACATGTGTTCAAGCCAAAATTTGTGAAATGGAAACCTCACACCTTCTGATTGTGTCAGAAACAGCAAAGCACAGGTAAACCCTGGGAAAGTGAACCCTAGTGACACAGAAGATCACATTTGGACTATTTTGAAGGTTAATTCATATTAGCATATGAAGGTTTATTAGCTGCTTGCCTAGTTAATGCAAACCTGTAGTTGTGTTCACAGTCCTTTAAATATCATACCACTATACCTAAATTGACTTCAAATTTGGTTTTATGCTTAAAGAATAGATGTGTATTTGGTTAATGAAAACATTGAAAATGTATGAGTCTTTCCAGAGCTAACTTCTATATTTTTGATATGTTAGAGTTAACAATTTATTACATAAATGCCTGGAAGAACATTTCTAGACTGTAATTTAGAACTACATAATAATACTGTGAAAATAACAGTTTATAAATGATTCAGGAAAAAATTTAAATTTATATAATTGAGCTACTTGACAGTCCTGGCTTTCTGTAGTCATACATAGTTTCCATATATCTAATTTGTGTAAAAATCAAGATTTATTCTTTCTTGATCCTAAGATTTACACAAAAAGGTCACAAAATTTGAGAATATCCTTGTTTTATCTTGTTATATCTTCTCATATCCTTGTTATATCTTGCATAATCAATTTTTTTCTGAAAATAACTACATGCATTATATGCAATGAAAAATGTGAATGGTGAAAATAAGCATTGAAGAAATTTATACATGTTAGATATAACCCCAAGAATATTTCCCATTTCTTAACCTCGGAATGTTTAACATTTGGTAAGACAAAAGGCCTACACAAATAACCCACAATCGGGGTGAGGGCAAATAGGAGACATCATATCTTACTGCAACCCAGGTCCTCTGTGTTCTAGGAGTAACCCAAGCCAGCTGGAGCATGGGTAGAAAGGCAGGAGAGGCCACTTCTGGTCCAAGGCTTGGGAAAAGTTGAGGAAGCAAATGATTCTGCTTTATGTCCTGCTTTCTGTGATAGCTGATCATGCAATTTCTGCATTGCACCTGCTGTGTAACTTTGGATTAACATCAACTGTCTTAAGAGATTTTTCATTTTGTTTTGCAGAGGCTTCTTCTAGTACCCTGTAAACACCAAACAACACATATAAATATAATTACCTTTGTGTACAGGGCCTTGCGTATTAACATACCACTAATGTTTGTTTTAAGTCTGTAACTGTTTGCTAAATTGTCTAAATATGTACTAATTTGATACATTATCTTTGCTGCCACAGGTTTATATATCTTATCAGTGCTACCACTTCAGCAGTAGAGCTTGAACATAATATATACTGTTTAACAACTGGTAATTTGTATATTGTATTTGAAAATAAAATCTTTTTTGCCAAGATTTCAAAGTTTATAAACAAATTTGTGCCCCTGCTAATTTCTTAGAACTAAAAAAAAAAATAAGAAACCAAAATGCAGAATAAGGAAGCGATCCTCTGGTATTAAAATATTTTCAAGTAGTGTTTCCCATCTGTTAGCATGTGGTAGGCTTAGGTGCCTTTTAACCTCCAGTGACTATAAGCACAGACATAATTACTGTGCATTTATTATTTCCTAATGAATTTAAAGTACCTGTTGAATTTGCAGTAGACTCCTTCAAATTTCAATTCTCCATGGAAGTTCATGCAGGGGTGTTTTAAGCTTGGCTAGGTGTCAACTGAATCTGGAAGAACTGTATTGCCAATTACCCAGTTTTGGCTGATATAGCCACTAAAGCTCGGATATTTGTTGTGGGGTAGTTTCTGATTGCTGCTGCAACAAACTACCACGCACTGAATGGAATAAAACAACACAACCACAGTTTTGGGGTCAGAAGTCAAAAATAGATCTGCAGGCTGTCTTCCGTTCTGGGGGCTCTAGAGGAGAATCTGTTGTGTATCTCACGCAGCTTCTTGGGATGGTGACCCTGCGTCCCTCCACCCTCTCCTTTCACTTTGACATCTTTTCAGATTTTTTAACCTTCTTCCACCTTCTTGTTAGGACCCTCGTAATCACATTGGGCCTATTCAGAAATCTATGATCATCTGCCCATGTCTTTACTGTGGTTGCACTGGCAAAAATCCCTTCTGGGTGTTCTTGGGGTCTGTGAAGAGTGTGTCCACAATTTTTTTATTTATTTGACAGATAGAGGTAGACAGTGAGAGTGAGAGACAGAAAGAAAGGTCTTCCTTCCATTAGTTCACTTCCCAAATGGCCACTACGGCCTGAGCTGTGCCGATCTGAAGCCAGGAGCCAGGTGCTTCCTCCTGGTCTCCCATGCGGGTGCAGGGGCGCAAGCACCTGGGGCATCCTCCACTGCCTTCCTGGGCCACAGCAGAAAGCTGGACTGGAAGAGGAGCAACCGGGAATAGAACCAGCACCCATTTTGGATGCCGGCACTGCAGGCAGAGGGTTAACCAAGTGAGCAATGGCGCCGGCCCCATGTGTCCACATTTTTTGAGAAGGTGTTATTGAGCCTACCAGAGTTGATTATCTTTTCTGTTCATTAGCTTATTCAGGAAAAGAATTCCTCCTCTGTAAACACAACTTAAATTTTTCTGCTGTTAATATTAGTCCTGTGAGGTCATTGTAGAGGGAGAACCATCACTATGAGAGATGACAGCGAGACTAATAGTCCCTATCCAGAAAATAGAAAATTCATAGTCATCAGTAGTGTTTATATTTCCATCCCAGATAAAAACAGAGTTTCTTCCAGTTGGATATTTAGTCACATTTATTCTCACTTTATAAACTCCTACTGGAATAAGCAGTCAAATTATAGTATTAGAGGACAGAGCTGGGGCCAGTGCTGTGTCAAGGAGGATAAAGCTGCTACGTGCAGTGCCAGCATCCCATATGGGTGCCAGTTTGAGTCCCAGCTGCTCTACTTCTGATCTAGCTCTCTGCTATGATCTAGGAATGTAGCAGAAGATGGCCCAAGGCCTTGGGCCCCTGCACATGCATGGGTGGCCTGGAGGAGGTCCTGGTTCCTGCCTTCGGAGTGACCCAGCTCTCGCTTTTGCAACCATTTAGGGAGTTAACCAGCAGATGAAAGATTCTCTCTCTCTCTCTCTCTCTCTCTCTCTCTCTCTTTCTGCCTGCTTCTCTCTCTCTTTCTGCCTCTCCCCCCACCCCGCCTCTCAGTAATTCTACATTTCAAATAAATCTTTTTCTTGAAAAACAAACTAAATAGAAAAAGGTTTCAAAAACTCTTTTGCAACTTTTTTATTTAGGTTGTCAGAAGTTGTCACAAAGCCAATGTTAGGTTCCTGTCATCAATTTGCTTAGAAGAGGAATTCATATAGTGAAACTACTAGCAATACCTACTTTGCATGAAATAAGCACTTTAGGTACATAAGATTGATGATAACTTTGATCCATATTCCCTTTCAATTTGAATTGATGGCAGGGAATATATTTGAGGGGCTTTCAAAAAGTTCATGGAAATAACTTTTATCAAAAAATACATAGCTAAAAAATTTTTATAACAAAAAAATTTTATTCCATCTTCAAACATTTTGAAGTCACCCTTGTGTTAACTTATGTTCCTGACAACTTTGTTATGATTAGTGAAATTAATGCCTTAAATTCAAGCTAATAATTGATAATATGAATTTGAGTTTACTTTCAATGTGTTTCTTTTTAGATGACAACTTTCAATAGGGTCAGAAAATATTGTTTCCTTAATGAATTGTATTTAAAAAAGCCCTTTCAAATTATTTCCTATATTTTATCTCCATGCTTCTTGATTTTTTAAAAAAGAAATGAGTGTCCCATTTGTCTTGTAACTTGAAATACAAATAGGAAGTAATCTGTTATCAATGAATAATTACATGAACGTTATATTAATATTCCACAATTGCACAAATTTTCAAGAATTTTTCATGTCACAAACATTTTTTCTCTTTGTGGTCAATTAAAATTAAAATAAAAATTTTCTACATTTTCCCAAACTAAGTTTAAATTGTCATGGCATACATTAAAAGCACGTTTCATTCAATGATCGTGGTCATTAAATGCGCAACATTCCCCTCAAATCTTGAAATCAAAGACACTTTTGAAGATGAGAATGTGATGTGATCACGTTCTTCTGGAAATTTAGGAATAGCATTTTCAAAGAAAATGGGTGAGTTTTCTGAAATACTTTTATTTGCCTTAATCAAGATGTGAAATGTGCTCTACTGGATCCTTTCAAATTGTTTCTATGACATTTGGCACAGTGGTCATTAAATTAGATAGTAATAGCCCAATGTGTATTTGGAACCTCTCCGTTGTGTAGAAATGAAGAAATTGTGTTGGCTACTTTTCTGCTTTATGACCCTCTGCAGGAGCAAATGTGCTCATAAAATGTACATTAAGAGTTCTCCAATTATATTCCTATTTCATTTAGTACTGCAGCCTCTTAATATGCTTTTTTTCAGGAGTTCCTGGTCTATATTCATTTAATTTCTTCAACATTCCTCATAAGTTTTCACCGTAACTTAAATGAAATCCTTTTACAAGGGGCAATAGAATTACAACCAAGAGCATTAACTACATATAATTCATTACAGAAACTTATTTCCTCACATTGAAAGAAAAATTAGTTGGCATTTAACACCTTTTCAAGTTTTAGGAAAACGGGGAATTGAAGATACATGCTTTCATAGATACATAGAAACATAGATGTATATAATTCAATCTAAAGTCATATTCCTAAGGCAATCTATTTTGACTCTAACATTACACATTGCTCAGGTGGGCTATTCAGGTACCATTTTCTAGAAGGGCAGGTATGGCATCAGAATCCTGTTCTCTTTACTGTCCAATAGGTTCATATTCTGGAAAACAATGCCGGCTCTCTGATAGAGTAAAGAGTGAGCAATCTAAGTTGCAGCTAGAGAGCAGGCCATGTGTCAGGGCTGGAAGCCACATTAGCTCTTTCTAGTATAGAATTTGGACACTTAACAGGTTTTCACTTGAATTTTCACTGTGACCTGTCACTAGCCTGACACTTTGGCAGCAAATGTCTCATAAAATATGGGGTCAGGCAGAATGATGTATACTCACACACATATCCACACACATGCTATTTGTCATTGCTAGATAGGTCATAGGTGATACATATAATAATATGAAATTAGAACCATAATCTCGCTTCTAGTCTTCATTTTTCATTTTCTCAGTTACTGGCCATGTTTTACAGATAGGATCTTTTCAAGTCTGGATTTGCTTCTTGGGACTGAGTTTCTTTCTAGTTTATTTTTACGTTTCAGTTTCTTGAGAATTTTTTTCTTTATTAAACAAAATATTCATTTTCATTTCTTGGCTTTATTTTGGCATAAATGAGCTTTAAGCTGAAGTTACAGTATTATAGGGAGAAGCACTGATACAAAAATAAATAGCTTTTCAAAATTGCCTTACCACATTTTCATTAATTCATTAGTAGAACTAGGATTTTAAAAAACCGGTCTGGGAGATGCAGCTAGATCTTGGGTCTGCCGCATGTTTGCAGATGCGTGGTACTGAAAAAATGATGTAGCTGCATATAGCTTGAATTTCCTATACAATGGAGACAATAACCATCTTAAAAGGATGTTTATAAGAATCAAGAAATTCTTTAAGAGCTTAACAAAATTTCTGGGACACGTGGCCTCTTCATCATAGAGCATCTACTATTTTGCCTTAGTTCATTGGAAAGAAAACAATTGTCTCAATAGTGAAAGCAGGTCTGAGAATTAATATATTGGTCAACGAACTTAAAGGCCCAAGTGAGGTAAAGGTTTTTCAGTCTATTTCTCCTGAGAAGATAATTTCAAAATTCTTCATTGTTATAAAACATTTTTTCCTTGGAATTATCAACTTATCTTCACTTACCTAACTTTTTTAGATTGTTCTGGTTCTTGATATCTTCTCCATGGATTTTGAGCTAATAAATTGGTATTTGTGAGGTTTATGAGATTTTCAAAACATAACTGCCAATTACTCTCCTAGGACTTGGTCTTTCATATCCTCACTTTAAAATATTCAAAATATTATCATCTGCCTATGTTGCTTATCTAGTTGTGAATCAGTTATTTTCACTTTCCCTCTAAATGCAAGTTGTATGGTGGTGGGGATGTTGTCTTAATTGCCATTATTCCAGTGCCCGAGACTACAATATCACATTGCTGATGTTCAGTTAGTATGTATTGAATCAGTTAATTCAACTTGCCTTTTTTGAGTACTACATAAACCTCCACATTTTTTGTTTGTTTTTATTTGAAATAGAGTGCTTCCTTCCACTAACTGCCCTAATAGCCAGACGGCTGGGGCTGGGCCAGGCTGGGGCCAGGAGCTTCTTCTGGGTCTCCTGCCTGGTGCAGGGGAAAACTTGGACTGTCTTCTGTCTCCCCAGGCGCATTAGCAGGGAGCTGGATCCAGAGGTGGAGCAGCTAGGTCCTGTACCGGTGCCCGTTCAGGATACTGACATCTCAGGTGGCAGCTTAATCCACTAAACCACAACAATGGCCCCTCTACAGATGTTTGAATGTTTAATTGACAAGCACTAATATTCTGGAATATTTGAAATAGAACAGGTTTCTCCAATCCATAAAAAATCCTGAAAATTTTCAAAACACATTGGTGATTTTACTTGTATGTCTTTCTGGAATAATAACTAATGATGTTTGCCAAATATTAGTAAAGAGTTTGGTCCAATTAGTAAGCAGTTAATAAACATCCATTATTTAATGGATTAGTTATAGTTAAAATATTCTCCAGACCACCTAATGAATATTAAAATGATTTTCTATCCAAACCAGCTGAAAAGAAAATAGCTTGGTTGCTTATAAAAATGAGGTAAAAAATTAAGAATTGACACAAATGGCATTTGTGTCTAATACTTTAAGGACGTAGATAACTTCACTTTTAAAATACAACAGAAGATACTTCAGATCTAGGATTATTAAGTATGCTATGTCACTTTTCATTTTGCAAGGTGCAGCTTTATTAGAAAATTCTTGTAAAAACAGCTATCAATAAAGATGAATTTAGATGCATCCCAAATGAGCTAATTAAAGTGACAGCAGAATTTCACTTACATTCTTGCTGCAAATGAGCTGCAAATATTCACTCTGAGCTTGAATATGTTACCTTTTAAAGTGCCCAGTGTATAACGTAACAAATTAAACTGAAGTAATTAATACTATAAAAATGTTAGAAGAGTAACTGCCATCTGTTCTCATTAGGAGCATTAATATACACTAAATTCATCTTTAAATTAGCAACAGCTGGAAGTACAGTAGTTAATACTTTTAAATTGAAGACTAGTGGACACAATGGTTTAAGTGTAATAGGAGCTGATACAATTGATAAATGTGCTTGAAATAATAAACTATGTACAAATTCCAACTTTTCAGAAAAATTTCAGTTTTCATGAATATAATGATTTACTTCATGGATTTGATCAAAGTAGAAAAAATTAAATTATTTTAAAAAGAAGAAATGGTATAACTGAAATCTTTAGGAGAGTGATTCTAAGTTTGAATGGCAAAAATACTGAGCCCATTTCAAAGAATCTCTATTTAAAGATTTTAACTATCAATTGTCACATTCTTCAAAGTTAAATTTTCCAAGATTTATGTGTTAATAATTCATAATGAATGGGTGATTTTGAATGAACTTGAGAATGCCATTAAAACATGTCTGTTACACTTAAATCAAATTTTCATTCTAATAGGTAATCCAAGGTTATTTTGCAGTTAATATTAAGTATGATAGGCTGTAATATTCTTCAATGATCCTCTTAAAAATAGCTAAAACTTAAAGAAATTTGAAAGTGAAAACATCATTTAATCACTTAAAATATTAAATCTACTGACATATTTATTACCATTTTCATTGAAAAGGAGATTATTCCTTATCTGTCCCTCTCATTAACTTATAAGACATGCTTATATAACTTAAGTGAAACATAACAAGGTTCTCAAGCTTTCACAAATGCAATTTACAAGTGAGAAAAAGATAAGTCAATGCTCAATATCATACCAAAATGAATCATCATTGAAAAGTACACTTCTGCTCTCTGCTTAGCTTTCTGTCTTTTTTCCTCCTAATGGACTTGAGAATGATAAATGTGCAATTTGAAATTCCATTCTAACAACTATATATATTCCTGCACACTTGACAAACTATATTCAGACTGAATGGAGAGAAAACTTGGCACAGAACTAAAACTCCACCATTAGAGGGAACTTATATTAGGACAGAAGCTGTTTGCTGCTATTACCTGGGACATAATTTGTGGAGCTGGAGAAGGGGAGAATAGAGTTGTCATCAAGTGCTCCCATAGATGGATTTTGTACTGAGCCCCAGCCCTATCACAAATGCTAAGAAAGGTCAAATACATGTAAAGATTAGCAGAGAAAGGAGACCATAAGTATTTCCTTCATATTTTTACTAATACAACAATAACTAGTGTTAAATTAACTTTGTTTTTAGTAAACTGGTGAACTGTGCCAGTGACCGTTTGTCAGGTGAAAACACAGTGATTACTTGGGACTCTACCAGATTTCCCTCTGCTCCTATGTTTCTGTAGTTTGATTCATCTATGTTCTCATTTATTCTAGAAGCCATGAATATCAATATAAACAGGAAATAATTCTTTCTGGAAATAAGCTTTGAGTTCAACCAATTTCAACCATTGGCTAAAGATGCTCACATTACTGATTCGAGTGTACAGTGTGGGAGCACCAAGGAAGGAGTGCTTTATTGAGAGGGAAGATTGATGTTGATTTGGATTCTTTAGTGTGGCATAGAGATTCAGCATTTGGGTATAGGGAGTAAGCCTGTTAAGCTAGATAGGCAGTAAACATAAAGACAAGATATGCAAGAAGGATTGGTATTACGACACAGCAAGTTAAGCCACTGACGGTGACATCTGGAATCCTGTGTTAGAGTGCCAGTTTGAGTACCAGTGACTTCTGATCCAGCATCTTGAAAATGCACCTGAGAAGGAAGGTGGACAGTTACTTGCTTATCTGGATCCATGTGTGGGATCCAGATGGAGTTCCTGGCTCCTGACTTTGGCCTGGCATGGACCTGGCCATGGTGGCCATTCAGTGGATGGAAGATCTCTGCCCATCTCTACCTACCCCAATGCACATACATGCACACAAACTTTTTCAGATAAGTAAATCTTAACATAGGGAAGCATATTCTTTATTGAATCAAATCACGAAAGGAGTCAGTGACAAAAGGTATTTTTTTGAAGATTTTATTTGAGAGGTAGAGTTAGAGGGAGAGACAGAGAGAAAGGTCTTCCATTTGCCAGTTGACTCCCCAGATGGCCACAATGATCACAACTGGGCTGGACTTGAAGTCAGTTAGAGATTCACAGTAAGTAACAAGTTTCTTGAATTGATCACAACAAAGAATTGATTCTTAGTACCTATGGGAAATAATACCTAAAAGGTTTGAGTAGAGCAATAGGATTTACTTAAAATAGAGCTTCAGCAAGGCACTCCAACAAATGTAGGATGATATTATACTTCCAAAGATGATTATATAAATATTTAAGGAAAACGTTGCATATATTCTAATAGATATATACCATGGTTATGATTAGGATTTTTGTTTTGACTTATGTATGTATGTATTTTTTCAAACACTGTAGTTCAGTGCTTTGCAAACTATGTCTCATACACCAAAGTGACTACCTCTTGTTTTTCTTTGTTTTTAAAGTTTATCTTAATTTTTACTTGAAAGGGAGAGAGAGAGACACACACAAAACTTTCCATCTGCTGATTCACTCCCCAAATGCCCTTCAGAGCCAACACTGGGTGAGGCCACATCCCGGAGCCAGGACCTCCATCCAGGTGGAGAGAAAACTCATCCAGGTGGATCTGCCATCCAGGTGGCAGAAAACCCAGTGCTTTAGCCATCATTTGCCTTCCCAAGGTGTGCTTTAGCAGGAAGCTGGATCAGAAGGAAACTCAAAGGCACCCTGATATGGAATGTGGACATCTCAAGAGTCAAACACTAACCCACAATGGCTGTTTTTATATAGTGTGCAAGATAAGAATGGTTTTTTATACTGCAAAATGATTTAAAAAAATAAATTAAAATACTTTGACTTAAGAAAGGTATACAAAATCCAAATTTTAGTGCCCATAAATACTTACTGGTGGGGGCCAGTGGTGTGATGAAGTGGGTTAAAGACCTGGCCTGCAGCTCTAGCCACCCATATAGGTGGCGGTTCAAGTCCCAGCTGCTCTGCTTATGATCCAGCTCTCTGCTATGATCTAGGAAAGTAGCAGAAGATGGCCCAAGTCTTTGGGCTCCTGCACCTTCCTGGGAGAACTGGAAGAAGCTCCTGGCTCCTGGCTTCTGACTTTGGATCAGTTAAGCTCCGGCCATTGCAGTCATTTGGGGAGTAAATCAGCAGATGGAAGTCCTCTCTCTGTAACTCTCTTTCAAATAAATAAAATATTTAAAAAAAAATGCTTAGTGGCACAGAGTCATTGTCATGTGGTCACGTGTTGTCTATGATTGCATTTGTGCTACAGTGACAAAGATGATGCTTGGGACAGAACTAATACATGCTACAAATCCTAAAGTATTTATGATATGGCCATTTACAGAAAAAAGCTTGGCAATCTCTACTGCAGAATAAAAGAACTATGTTCAAAGTACTCAAAATGCCTCAAGAGAATTCACAATACAATAACTTTCATGTAACTTTATCTGATAAGTTTCGGCTAATAGGAAACAAAATGTCATGAATGCAAATAAGATGACTTTTTGCTTCGTTTAAAAAATGAGTATGTTTTTAATCTGTCAGCAGTTTATCATTAGAGAGGGGGAAAAGGGCTCTTGGGTGGGCAAGTCCTGCACATGAATTTACCAATGAACGAGCAATAGAATTCAGCATCAGAAGAAAGAAGCAACAGCTAGCAGTTGGCTCACTCTACTAGAGTAGGAAGCAGAAACAAGGAGCATTTATGGCAATACTTCTTTCCCACTATTATCCCAATACTCAAGTATTGGGTACTTCAGAAATCTGAGCTGCAGTTCCCAACCCTAAGGTAGGCGTTACATCCTTTATAGACAATAAAAACAGAACAGGTTAACTTCTGAGTAACACAACTAAATCGGCAGATAGCAGGTTCCCTTTGTTCTAGATTGAACGACAATACAATCCCCATAGCGTGGAAAGTACAGTTTCAACATGGAATTTGAAGCTGAATGTAACAGTCCTTACTTAGGTAAACCAAGAGACAGCATAAAACTGTGTTACAAGCTTTGATAACTATGTACTCTGAACTGACTGATGGCACACTTCGATAAATAAACACCGTATTCTTAGTCAGTATCTTAGGCTCAGAATATGAGGTTGTATTGATAAATAATGACTTGGCTCTCCCATTTTTCCATAAGTATTCCTATTATTTACTTTGCATTTCCTTTGTACTTTTACTGGGAGATTATCTGGCTTAACCTTCTTTCATAGTGATGACCACGTTTCTGTGTGTAGCGCATCCTTAAGCATCTTTTGTAACCCTGGACGAGTGGTGACAAATTATTTCATTTCTATTTGTTAAAGAAGTTCTTTATTTCACCTTCATTCATAAATGAAAGCTTTACAGGGTAAAGTATTCTGGACTGACAGTGTTTTTTCCTCTTAAGACTTGGAATATACCTGTCCATTCTCTCCTAGCCTGTAGGGTTTCTGATGAGAAGTCACATGTGAGTCTAATTGGAGATCTTCTGAAAGTAACCTGACATGTCTCTCATGCACATTTTATAATATTTCCTTTGTTTCGCTGTGGAGAGTTTGACTACAATGTGTCATGGTGAAGATCTTTTCTGGTCATGTCTATGAGGAGGTCTTTGTCCTTCTGTATTTGAACTTACCTTTTGTTCTTCAAATTAGAGAAGTTTTCTGTAATAATTTCACCAAAACGGCTTTTGAATCCTTTGTCTCTTTCCACACCTTGAGGAACTCCTAAGGACCCATACATTGGGTTGTTTAATAGTATTCCGTAGGCCTCCAACACTGTTTTTTAATTTTTTAAAATTTCTTCTTTTCTTTGGTCTGACTGTAAAATTTCCAGAGATTTGTCTTCTAACTCAGACATTCTTTCTTCTGCTTTAGATTCTGTTGTTAAGGCTTTCCACTGCAATTTTAAATTGTTCTATTGAATTCTTCATTTCCAATATTTCATCTTGATTTCTCTGAAATCTCAATTTTATGAGAAATTTTTATATCATGTATGGATTTCTTTAGTTGGTAGGTTTGCTTTTGATTACTTTAAGTAATCCTATCAGTTTTTTGAATTCCATTTCTGGCATGTCTTCAGTCTCTTCACTTTCACATTCAAGTGTTGAAGTGTTGTTGTGTTCCTTCAGGGGACTCATGTTGTCTTCCATATTCTTGTTTCTTGAATTGCTGCATTTATTATTAAGCATTTATGGTGATACTTGTTGGTTTATTTTTCTTCTCCCCTGTGATGGCTTTTATCCTTGAACTATGCCTCTGTGGATTAGTGGAGTGTCTGTTCCTTTAGTGAATGCCCTGAGGTGTGTGCTGGGTGTGACCAGGGAGCTCTGTTCAATGCTCCAGGGAGAGGGGAGTGTCCAAGGTGACTCCCAAATTGTGTATGGTAAATCTTTTTTTTTTTTTTTTTAAGTATTGTTCAGCTCTGTTGGTATAGTCTCATGCTCACCCTCTCCTCTAAGGAAAGGGTACAGTATTCATCCATACTGCCACAAGAACCACACAAATGGTCCGTGGAGTCCTCAGTGTGAGCACGCATTCTGTAGCAATCATCCTCACCAAGGAATCGGAGAACCCCAAGCATGTGGAGCTGCCTGCAGTGACTGTCCAAAACCCAGACACACCCTGTACCCTCCCACACAGCCACAGTATTTTCACAGTTCCAGCACTCAAAGCTCCCACAGTCATGAGCACCAGCGCCTAGCTAGACATTACCAGCTCCTCTTAGCTGGTTGCTGGGTTAGATGTCCAAAATGTCCAAAATGGCTGCTGCCTACTCTCGGCTAGTTATGGTATGCTGGTGCAGGGTGGTCTGGGAGAGAGAAACGTGTCCCCCTTTTTTTCCTCTAGGTTGGCTTGTATACTGTTCCCTACAGAGCTCCAAGCTGGACTCGTGCCAGGCTCTTCCCACAGCTTTATGCCAGTGTCTTGGACTGCTGCAGTCTGGTCTCGCTTCATTCTCCAAAGCTGGTGCTGAGGCTCTCGGCTGCTGGGGTCATGAATTGTGCATGTCCAAATGTCCAATCCTCCATGTAGGTCCACAGTGTCCCTCTAATTTGTGTGTTTCCTCTTCAGTTTTCTCCTTAACTCTTCCCTGAGATTGCACTCTCTGTTTTTTTTTTTTTTTTTTTTTTTTTTTTTTACTGTCTTCCTAGACTAGAGCAGTAAGCTCCCTCCTTATTCCGCCATTTGGTGCCTCTCTCCTCACTTTTCACATTCAAGAAGTACTTGGAAAATTTCTCTACATGTTAGGAGCTTGGTATGTTAAGTATTTTGTTTTTAAGAATATGCAGCTCTCCCTTTGCAAATCCGTGTTCTTAACACAATAATACATTTATTAAAGCATGAGAGAAAATCTTCTTTTATCTATTACTGCATTGGAAATGCTCTGAAGAGACTTCTTGGCTTTATCTCCACTCCTGGGAACTTAGTACTTGCCTCTCTGTAAACCAGGGACTCCCTCTAAAATTGTCGGCTTCATATGGCCCAGGGCCAACTGTCATCCCTGAGAGTGTTGAACAACCACACAAAGAAACAGTGAACAGAAAATGTGAAAGTCACACTTTGGCTACGACTTTAAATGCTAAATTAATAGTATTCTGTCTAGCACCTTGCCAACATTTCTTAAGTGCCCCAACTTGCTTTGAAAATATTTGCTAAAAACCCAAGGCAGATTTAAAGTGTCAGGAAGACTGTTGATGGCAGACTTCTGGAAGCTGTTTAGAGCACTGTGGGCCTGGGAGAAGGGTTAGTAAGGGTCATTTATGAAAATACGTGATATATTTGGCATAGCAGTTTAGATACCACTGGGGATGTCTGAGTCCCAGCTCTTCCCCCAGTTCCAACATCCCCGGATGCATAATCTTAGAGGAACTCGAGTAGTTGGGTTGCTTTGTCGGAGACCTCAACTGAGTTCACAACTTCTAGCTTAGTCAAAGGCCCAGTCTTGCTTGCTATAGCCTTTAGGTAGTGAACTTCTATCTTTCTCCCTTCTCTTTCAAATTAAACAACTTGAAAAATCCCAATTTTTTAAACTTGAGAGTCTTAGTGCTGGCTTCACAGATGACATAGTGGAGAAGTTTAAATGACTTTTTTCAAAATGACGCTTGTACAGCAAAGTCAATGTTTTTCCTTAGAATTTGTTTTATTTCAGGAGTGGACTCCATAGGAAGGTGGATGATAAACATTCTGGAAAGGGGTAGGTATTTTTTCTAGCCTCTGCTGTACATTGCTACTCTCAGCACGCCCTTTTGAAATGTATTTTATTGCATCATTTTGAAAGGAAAAAAATATATCTGCATTTTGGTGATGTGCCATTTATTTTTTCTCAAGACATACTTTTATCTTCATAACTGGGAATTTAGAGCTCTATTCTCATAGTGTGTTACTGGTTGAATCCTCTAAAATAACTAACTTGCAGTAATATACAAGAATCACATGTTGAAAGTGTTTTGTGTGTCTGTTGGACCAAGGGTTGGGAATCTTATCTCTGAAATAATGTGAATGATTTAAAAAATTTTTTTAGTTCCTGCATGTAAAGGAGAACATGTAGTATTTGTCTTTCTGTGATATTTATTTCACTCAGCATAATATACTCCAATTGCATTCATTTTGACACAATAGTAGAATTTCATATTTTATAGCTGAATAGTATCCTAATTTGTGTGTGTGTGTGTGTGTGATCACATTATCCATTCATCTGATGATGGAGATCTTGGTTGATTCCATAGGTTGATTATTTTGAACAGTGCTGACGGTATCTCCTTAACACAATATGTTTTTTTCTGGTTATATACACAGTATTAGGATTCTGGATCATATGGCAAGTCTATTTTTTTTTTTTTTTGACAGGCAGAGTGCACAGTGAGAGAGAGAGAGACAGAGAGAAAGGTCTTCCTTTGCCGTTGGTTCACCCTCCAATGGCCGCCGCGGCCAGCGCGCTGCAGCCGGTGCACCGCACTGATCCGATGGCAGGAGCCAGGTACTTATCCTGGTCTCCCATGGGGTGCAGGGCCCAAGCACTTGGGCCATCCTCCACTGCACTCCCTGGCCACAGCAGAGAGCTGGCCTGGAAGAGGGGCAACCGGGACAGAATCCGGTGCCCCGACCGGGACTAGAACCCGGTACTTTTTAAGAAATCTCCATGCTATTTTCCACAGTGGCTGTACTAATTGACATTTCTGCCAACACCATATTTGAGTTCCCCTTCCTCTACATTTTTGCTAATGTTTACTATTCTGTCTTTTGGCAAATAGATGAGGTGGTAATCTCATTGTGGTTTTGCTTTGTATTTCCCTAATGGCTAGTGATGAACATTTTATCATATGGCTATTTGTATCTTTAAAACTGTCTACTGAGGTCTGTTGCCAATTTCTTAACTTCGTTGGCTGTTAAGTTTTTTTAGGTTGTTGATATATTCTGAATATCAGTCCATTGTCAGATAGCTTGAAATTTTTTTCTTTTCCATTTTGTTGGAATTATTTGTATTATTTTTAAGATTCATTTTATTTGAAAGGCAAGGTAAGAGAGAGGGAGAGACAAGATCTTCAGCCACTGGTTCACTCCCCAAATGGCCACAGTGGCCAGAGCTGGGCCAGTCTGAAGCCGGAAGTTTCTTTCAGGTCTCCTACAAAGATGCAGAGGCCCAAGTACTTGGGCCATCTTCTGCTTTCCCAGACACCTTAGTAGGGAGTTGGTTTGGAAGTGGAGCAACTGGACTCAAACCAGTGCTTATATGGGATGCCAACGCCACAGGTGGTGACTTTACCCCCTATTCGACAGTGCCAACACCCATCTATTGATCATTCCCTTTGCTGTGCAGAAGTTTCTGAGTTTGATATAATCCCATTTGTCTAGTTTGGCTTTTATTGCCTGTGCTTTTGGGAATGTTATCCAAGAAGCTGTCATCTACACCAATGTCTTGAATTGTTTCCCTTACATTTTTTTTTCAGCAGCTTTATAGTCTTGGGTCTTAAATTTAGATCTTTGATCTATCTTGAGTAGATTTTTGTATATGGTAAGAGAGGGGGATCTAATTTCATTTTTCTACATACATATGTCCAGTTTTTCCAGCACCATTTATAGAAGAGATTATTCCTTTTGCAATGTATGGTCTAGGTGCATTTTTTTTTCTTGTCAAAAATCAGTTGCCTATACATACATGGTTTAATTTCTGGGCTCTATATATTCTGTTTCATTGACCTATATGTCAAGTTTATAATGCTGTTTTAATTACTGTAGCTTTTTGTAGTATGCTTTGATGTTGGATTTTTTTTATTTTCTTTTTGTGATTTTTTTTTCTCAGAATTTCTTTGCCTATTCTGGGTTGTTAGTGATTCCATATGAATTCTAGGATTTCTTTCTTTGTAAAGAAACTTGTTAGTATTTTGATAGGGATTGCAAAAGAAATGCCTGTTTGTATCAGTATGGCACAAATACAGTTTTCTCAAACCAATGATTAAGAATGATATACTACTATAGTTTTTAATCTGTGATTATTTTAAAATATATATTGTATCTGAGTTAAATAATCACCTTTTCATTTGATTTATAGTTCTTGCCTATATTTTCAATGAAATAGACTCTTCTTGCTTTTTAATTTTGAACTCTTTACTTAGAGGACCATTAAGCCTTGGAGTATAATAAGTTAAAAATATGTTATCTCAAAAGAGAAGGAAGAAAGAGTGAGGGGGCCAGAGAATATCATTATAGTCTTAGAATTGTATCTATGAACTACATTGAACCTATTCTTTTTGTATCAATATCATGTTAACATAATAAAAAATAGAAAAACAGCAGAAAGAAACTAGCAAGAAAATATTTACATGAGGAAGAAAGAGAGGAATCCTAATGAATTTATAGAGATTATATTCTGACCCTTTTAAGTACAAGCCTGATCTTTAATTTAAAAGAATTGGCATATAAAAATTGTACATAGTTACAGGGTACTACGTGATGGTTTTTTGCATGTAGACATTGTATAATGTCCAATCAGGTAAACATATTTATCCCTTCAAATATTTAACATTTCTTTATAGTGAAAATGTCCATAGTCCTATCTTCCAGTTTCATTGCTTGTAACATTCCAGCACTAAAAAATGTGAAAAAATAAGATCTTAAAAAATGTGATATGACCCCTAGTTATTGACTTAAGAGATGATGAAATTGGAATGTGACAGTGATTATATATTTTTATTGTAGAAAATATAATATCAAATAATAAACCCATATCAAATAGTGATGTTAAATTATGGTTTATTACCTTGACTAACATGTGTGCTGTATCATTTTTTAAAAGATTTATTTTATTTATTTGAAAGACAGAATTACAGAGAGAGGTAGAGACTGAGAGAGAGAGGTCTTCCATCCACTGGTTCACTCCCCAGATGGCTGCAACAGCCGTGGCTATGCCGATCCGAACCAGGAGCAAGGAGCTTCCTCAAGGTCTCCCATGTGGGTACAGGGGCCCAAGGATTTGGGCCATCCTCCACTGCTATCCCAGGCCACAGCAGAGAGCTGGATTGGAAAAGGAGCAGCCAGGACTAGAACTGGAGCCCATATGGGATGCTGGTGCCTCAGGCCAGGGCTTTAACCTGCTGCGCCACAGCGCCAGCCCTGGGTGCTGTATTTCTTTGCTCAGACTCTTGGCACTCAATGTACACACTAAAAAAATTACAATGCAAGAGTCTAGTTATAAGGATAAAGATAAGAATAATAAACACGCATGTATTCATCAAATTGCTTAAGATATATCACATTCTCTATATTTGAGGCTCTTGAATTCTCCCATATGCCATCCTTTAGTGCCCTAAGAAGTATTTTGAATTGTATCATAATAAGAAGCTCATTTGTTGCTTCGGCGTATACATAGGCAACCTTTAAAATTTTCCATTTATATTTTTGGTTGCTTTTTTAACATAGTGATCAGCCATATTGGTGTGTCAGCCAGAGTTTACTGATAACTATTGCTAACCCACGTGATTCAAACAATTATTATCTGTTTAACTCTCTACTACTTTCTAACAGTTCTTTTGGCTGTTGTTACAAATTTGTAGATGTGTACAGGAGTTGTTTTAGTATATAAAGCAGAGGAAGACAATTTTTGGGAGGTAGGATATGTGCATTTTTAGCCCTACTAGAAAATTTTGGACTGTTAACCAATTCACTACTTTGAAACGTTTTTAGTTTCTTTCTTAAATGTTATATGACATTATTTTCCTACTCCTTGAATCAGTGTTGTTGTTTATTTTCACATATCTACCCAGTTTGCCTAGTTTTGACTGACATAAAGTTCTTCAGAAAAATCAATCTATATTTTTATCTGTCTCTATAGATGAAAATCTCCTTTTCATTTTTCTCCTTGATTAATATTAGAAGTTTGATTTTTATCAACATGTTGGAAGAATCAACTAAAGGATTATTATCATCATCTTCTTCCATTCCTTTGAATTTGTTTCAGTGTCCTTTCCTGGTATCATAAAGTTGGATCACTAATTTTGAAGATACTATCTTTTCTGACAGAATCATTGAATGGGAATTTTGCTTTACAAAGCACCTTAACCTCTACATGTTTGAATTACAAAAAGAAAAAAAATCAACATTTTCCATTCTAACTTCTAGTTATAACTTTGAATCATTTATTTTACATGCATTCTAAATTTTTTACATACATAGGTGTTTAAAGATATTTTTGTTACTGATTCCTAACCAAATAGCATAGCAGTAGTCAAATACCATCTGAATGACGCCATTTCTTGGGAATTGGTTGAGAAATGCTTTATGGCATATGGTATAGGGTTTTCTCACTTAAAGATGATATGTTCTTGTGTTGTTGGTAGCCATATTCTGTAAATGATCAGCATTATGAATTTTTAATTGGTTTTTAAAAATCTAAAATCTTTGTGGAGTCTTAATAATTTTCATTGTTTATTCTCCTTGTATCTAATAGATATTTTGAAACATTGTCACTTCTATATCTACAAAGTTTTTTTTTTTTATCTATAAACCTTTTATTTAAGGTATACGAACTTGATGCATTTCAGATATACAAATTTAGGAACATAGTGACTCTTCCTACCCATGCTCCCACCCTTGTTCTCCTCCTTGTCCTATTCTCATTCTTATCTTTTACTATGATCTTTTTTTTTTATTTAATTTTATACACATAAGATTAACTCCAAAAGTTCAACAAATAGTATGGGGGGGACAAAAACTGTCAATAGATGAGACAAGGACTATTCAAAGTCACTGTATCTCAAAGTGTCAATTTCATTTCTGTAGATTACCTTTTAGGTACTCTAATAGTTATCACAGATCAGGGAGAGATAAAGGTATTCCATCTATTGTTCTCCCCAAATACCTGCAACAACCAAGGCTGGGCCAGACCAAAACCCAATCCACGTTTCCTGGTTGGGTGACTGGGACCCAAGTGCTTGAACCATCACCTGCTGCCTCTCAACATGTGTACTAGAAAGAAACTGGAATTGAAAGTGGAGCTGGAACTCAAAAACGGGCATTTCTATTTAGAATGTGGACATCCCAAGAGATCTAAATGGATAAGACAGATGCCTGCCACCTTAGAGAAAATTCTTAGGTTGAACATTTTTGATCCATAAAGGTATGTGAATTCAAGCCCCAAATCCATGTATGGGTTAGTGTAGGTTTATCATTTATCACAAAGACCTTGTTTTATTTTATATTTCAAACACTATGCAAGGTCAAACTAAGATTTCTTCATTTTGACTCTGTTGTCCTTTGGGCTGGAAGATTCTTTGCTATAGATAGGGAACTATCTTATGCATGTAAAAATATCTAGAATCATCCCTGGAGTCAATTCACTAGATACCGTAGCATGCTAGCAGCTTGTCCTAGTAATGACAACCAAAAATGTCACCACATATAGCCATCTGTCTTCTTTATAGAGGAGAAACTTGCCCTCAATTGAAACCATTAATCAAGATTCAGACAAATACCCTCATTGGCTCCTTTTCAGAGTGTGTTCTTATGTATGCATATTTTCCTTTATAATTTACGTACTTTTTTCAATTTTTTTACTCACATTATGGAAAGAAGTTAATATTTTGTATTTTTTATGAAAACCTCTTTAAAATATTTTAAAGAAATTCCTATTCTTTATAGGATCCAAATTAGTTAAAATAAAGCAATTGTTTAAAAAATGAAATATTTTCCTAAATTATATTTCAGTTTGAAGAATTTTATTTTGTTAGTTTTTTTAAAAAAAATATTTCAGAGGCAGAAAAAGAGCCCCAAATACCCACAATAGCCAGGACCAGGCCAAACAGAAGCCAAGAGCAAATAACTCAATCCAGGTCACCAAGACGAGTGTCAGGGACCCAACTACTTGAGCAATCATCTGTTTCCTCCCAAGATGTACATTATCAGGGAGCTGGCATTCAGAGCAGAGCTAGGACTCGAACTTAGGCACCTTGATATGGCATGTGGGCACCCCAACCAAGGTTTTTAACTGCTATGCCAAATGCTTTTCCTGAACAAGTATTTTAGAGCAGTTAATATGTGGCTAATACTCATATTATTAGACAGATCTTTTTTAACAAAGTTGGTAAGCATGTTAGCCATTAATACCATTGGTAGTCAAACATATCCAACGTTAGTAATAGTAAAATACTTGGAACTTTGTAAATATGTATGTTTATGCAATACATATAGTGAACCTAACATCAGAATACTAATCATCATTTATATGCATAGCAATACCATATCCATAGACAAAAACAAAGGAAATATAGTTCTTGTCCTTGTGCAATTTTACATTCTAGCTAAAAGATTCAATCAGTAAATTAATGTGACATGTCAAATTAGGATATATGGCTTAGAGAATACACCATCTTAGGCATGGTGCTTGTTTTGTTGTTGTTGTTTTTTAAGATTTATTTATTTATTTGAAAGGCAGAAGGGCAGAGAAAGAGAGGGCTTCCATCTGCTGTTTCACTCCCCAGATGGCCATAATGATGGAGGGCTGCACTTATCCAAAAGCAGGATCCAGGAGCTTTTTCCGGGTCTCCCACGCAGGTGCGGAAGCCCAAGGACTTGGGCCATCTTCCACGGCTTTCCTGGCCATAGCAGAGAGCTGGATCAAAAGTGGAACAGCCAGGACTTGAACCGGCACCCATAAGGGATGCCAGCACTGCAGGCGGTGGCTTTACCTGTTACACCACAGAGCCAGCCTCTGCTCCACTTCTGATCCAGCTCCCTGCTGATGGACTAGGAAAGCAGTAGAATGGCCCAAGTCCTTGGGCTCCTGCGCCTGCGTGGGAGACCTGGAAGAAGCTCCTGGCTTTGGATCAGCCCAGCTCCAGCCATTGAAACCATCTGGGGAATGAACCAGCATGTGGAAGACCTCACTTACTTTATTTCTCCTTCTCTAACTGCCTCTCAAATAAATAAATCATTAAAAACAAACAAAAAGTGGAGCTGCTGGGACTCAAACCAGTGTCTATGTAGGGATGCTGGCATTACCTGCTAGGCTAGGCCACATGGCAGCCCCAGCTTTTTTTACAGAGGATGGTAAAGCTTACTGATAAAGGATATTTGGGCAGGAAACTAAAGAAGCTGAGAGCAGTTGGGTAAAAAGATTTTCACTCTTAGTATGCCTACTTCATCGTTATTTAGAAGTAAAAAGAAATGTTATTAAAATTGGACTTTGGAAAATGTAAGACCCAAGTAATTACACAAAAACAGAAACACATACTTAAAAGTGGTTATCCCAATATTGCTATGTCAAACAGGGAAGAATTTGTGAATGTGTCCAATACTTAAGCCACAAAGTTAGCAAATACAATTTTGCAAAACTCCTTTGGTCCATAGGATTTCTTTAGACACTAGTTTGGCTGCACCCTAGAGTTATTAGGTTAAAAGAAAAATCTAAGGCACTATAAATTTTTCAGAGTTTATTTCATAGAAACAACAGTTTGTGAATGGGAAAGCATCAAACCAAAAGAAGCTTGATTCTCTGTTGATGAAGAATTGGACCTATTTATAGAGTGAGTATACAGAGAGAGTATTTATAGAGTGATTAATTACAAAAGTGCCTGTTCTGGTTTACCTTGTTAGCACATAATCATATGTTAGTTGGCTTTTGATTGGCTGAGGTTAAGTTTTGCTTATCTCTGTCATAAGCTTTTATCAGAAATGGCCAATTTTAAATTGTGCTTTTGTTTGCAGTTTTCACAAGGTCAATTCTGTTTTTTAAGGCCTAACTGGCTTGGTCTTCATTTTTAATTTTGCTTTAAAAATTGGTAAAAACTCATAAACTGCTGAGAACACACAAATATAACTTGTACATCCTTTGAATGTCACAAACATGCTGAATTTTGCCTCTCAGATTCTGTTTTGTAATTGTAAGCCACAAACTAAACATTTTGCATAGCTGTCCCCTCCTGTTGATGCCTCTCACACACACAAAAGAAAACTGTCCCTAACTGGGCAGTGATTCCATCAGGAGTGGACTTGTCACCTGGACTGACCCAATCATGTTTAAGTTCCGGAGTTCTGTGTGATGGCTGGGGGAAGAAATGCCCAAAAAGCAGGGGTGGGAAATGTCCAGCCTGCGGGATATAAAAGACCCATAGAATCACTTGTTCTGGTCTTGCCAAAGCAAACCCAGGTGGGACTCAAAATTCAATAAATCTATAGCACTCTAACTTTTAAGTTGATAACTTTATATGGCCTGCAAATAACATAAATATCCAAATAGCACTTAACAGAAAAATGATTTGCCACCCCGTAAGAGATAGGAGTAGAAGTTTTTTGATCACAAGAGGAGAATATTCCAGAACATAGGCAGTATCATGTACATTAATTAGTCAGTGCTACCTGTTGTAATAGATAAAATCAATCTCGAGCTAATGTTAACAGATTTATTTTTCAATGGCATAAATGTTAGCTGGTGAGAATGTTGGTGATGGCACTTTGCTTCATGAACCTATATTGATGAAAGATCTGTGCTTTGACATCTGTATTCTGAGTTTGGCATCTAGCCTACCGATGTGAGAAGAAAGGAGTTAGATGATACTGTTTAAGAGATTTTAATAGGCCATGTCTACAAATTACAGGTATCATTTTATACACATTATGTAGACACCTAGATCACAGTTCATGCCCCTATCAAGTGTGAAGGAGGTTGTACAAGTGTGATGTAATCGGCCGGCGCCGCGGCTCACTAGGCTAATCCTCCGCCTTGCGGTGCCAGCACACGGGGTTCTAGTTCCGGTCGGGGCGCCGGATTCTGTCCCGGTTGCCCCTCTTCCAGGCCAGCTCTCTGCTGTGGCCAGGGAGTGCAGTGGAGGATGGCCCAAGTGCTTGGGCCTTGCACCCCATGGGAGACCAGGATAAGTACCTGGCTCCTGCCATCGGATCAGCACAGTGCGCAGGCCATAGCGCGCCGGACGCGGAGGCCATTGGAATGCGAACCAATGGCAAAGGAAGACCTTTCTCTCTCTGTCTCTCTCTCTCACTGTCCACTCTGCCTGTCCAAAAAAAAAAAAAAGTGTGATGTAATCTAGTTGTGTGTTCAGGAGGAAAACGTCAACTGTCTTGGTGAAGCATTAAGTAATGTTTGTCATATAAAGGACATAAAACTGAAAGATATGTATTGATAACATTATTAGAAACCTGATATCAAGTCAGTCCTAAGGCCAGCCTAACTAAATTATTCAGTTAATTAATCTGATAAACTGTTACTTTCTAAATTTAAGTCAGTCTGAATTGGCTTCAGTAACTTTCAGTTAAGACTAATCAAATAAGAGTACTTAGTGATATAATAAAAGGATATGTACCTTCTTATACCACAGAAATTATACCTGGCAGAAACGTTGTTAGATATTTTTATTTATTTATTTATTTATTTATTTGGACAGGCAGAGTGGACAGTAAGAGAGAGAGACAGAGAAAGGTCTTCCTTTGCCATTGGTTCACCCTCCAACGGCCGCCGCGGCCGGCACGCTATGGCCAGCGCACTATGGCCAGCGCACCGTGCTGATCCGATGGCAGGAGCCAGGTACTTATCCTGGTCTCCCATGGGGTGCAGGGCCCAAGCACTTGGGCCATCCTCCACTGCCTTCCCGGGCCACAGCAGAGAGCTGGCCTGGAAGAGGGGCAACCGGAACAGAACCCGGCGCCCCGACCGGAACTAGAACCCGGTGTGCCGGCGCCGCTTGGCGGAGGATTAGCCTAGTGAGCCGTGGCGCCGGCTGTTGTTAGTATTTTAATGCATAGCTTTTTTCATGTTTGGATTACTACAATTTTTGAAGAGGAAAAGGGCATATATATTGCTAAAAATCAAATTTGATTTAGTAATTTCAATGTTTACTAGCCAACTCACATAGGAAGGAAAAGAAATGCTGTGTGAGTGGATCCCATTAGGCGTAAATGTCGTGCATCCTTGGAGGACGGCACCCTGAGGGAGACAGTCCCTGGATGCTTGGCCTAGTTGGATGGGACTTTCTGGAAGTCATTCTGTAGATTCTGTTCTAATACAGAAAGGGAAAAAAAATAACAATCTAACATAATCTCTTCATAGAATCAGGAAAGATAAGCGTTGAATCTGTGAATTCAGATACTGAAAGTGTACCGAGCCTGAGTTCTTGGGGTTGTTGCTGTAGGTTGATGTGACAAACCGTGAGCACTGATATCAATAGGGAATTGGTCAAGATACACATTGGGCCTGGGGATTTAAGAATTCCACAAGCAGAAACTAGTATTATGGCCCTTATTTGTTGTTTTGTATGGTTGGCTGTGGCTGTTTACAAGCAGATTTCAGTAGGCTAGAGATATCCTTTAAACTTCAGTACTCATTGGAAATTTGTGTGTGGAGGAAAATAAATGCAGTGACTTAATCTTCCAAATGATGTTTCAAGGATATAGTAAAACCTGACAAAGTCTGGGCATTACAGAACGAAGACGTAGTAAAAGTGGTAGTGTATAGGCATCTCCTGTGCAGTCTTGTAATTGAGGGTAAATTTCCTGGCTTACATTAGCAAATGATACTCAGGTATCATATTGACATTCTGTTACCTAAATGCTCAGAAACAACCCAATCAGCTCCTAGAATCTTTTTTTTTTGTTTGTTTGTTTTTTTGACAGGCAGAGTGGACAGTGAGAGAGAGAGAGAGACAGGGAGAAAGGTCTTCCTTTTTGCCGTTGGTTCACCCTCCAATGGCCACCATAGCTGGTGCGCTGTGGCTGGTGCACCGCGCTGATCCGATGGCAGGAGCCAGGTACTTATCCTGGTCTCCCGTGGGGTGCAAGGCCCAAGGACTTGAGCCATCCTCCACTGCACTCCCTGGCCACAGCAGATAGCTGGCCTGGAAGAGGGGCAACCGGGACAGAATCCGGCGCGCCGACCGGGACTAGAACCTGGTGTACCAGCGCCACAAGGTGGAGGATTAGCCTAGTGAGCCATGGCGCCGGCCCAGCTCCTAGAATCTTATCTATACACTTTAATGACTGATGGGAATCTATTCCTTCAGTTGAATTAAAATGCAGTAACGTATCCCCCACTTAATCTTTGAGAACAAAGACGTACAATGTCAAGTGGTTTGCTACTCATTATAGGAAACTCCCGTTTTCAAATGTACTAACTTAAAGGGGTTAATGCTCTGGAAAGGGTATGTTTTGGATCCAGATAACCTTGCCCTTTCAGTCCTACTACTGCTACTTAATTGCATGACCTGTGTGATCTTGAGTCATCTACCAAACCTCTTGCAGCCTCAACCTCATTACCATATACGGAAGGGGATAATTACTTGCATGATTCTTACACATAATATAATACAAAAATCTCTACTAAAGTGGGTACGTAAGATATATTAGCTATTATACAGAAGGTGTTAAGAAGGCAGGCCAGAGTTGTCATAGGTGATGGCTTGTTTTGTGTGTGTGTGTGTGTGTGTGTGGTTTTTTTTTTTTTTTTTTTTTTTTTTTGGTTGCTGTTGTTGGGGACAAAGCATAGACACCTTCAAGGATTTCCTTGGGAATGCTGACACATAGACAAAATTTGGCCAACAATTCATTTGAAAAGTTCATCCAACTTACAAGTGCAGTTGAATGGCTTGGAATGGTATAAGGAGAAAAGAAGATGATGGATGCCTGAGCCTCCTCATATGTAAGAGAACTTCAAAAAGTTCACAGAAAAGGAATTGAAGGACAATGTATGTTTTCCATGAACTTTCTGAAGAACCGCTCATACTTTGCTTTTAGAACTCAGAAATAGAGTGGATACAATTACAGATATACTACCACTTTTTCCTTTCTCAAGAGAGGGCTGTGTGTGTGTGTGTTTTGTATATCTGTTTGTGTGCCTTTTTCTAAAAAACCTTGAAATTTGTACCTTATATGGTCCCTTGTCACGCAAACAGAACTGCGAAACCATCTTTTCTTCCATTGCTGAGGAATATAGCTTATTCTAACTTATTCAGCAATCCGTATTTGAACTGATAGGCAAGGCATTCTTAAAATTCTAAAACGTAGGCAACAGACATGGTTAACTTGAGAATTACAAAAAGGAATTCTTTTATCCTTCTTAAATGACAAATTCTAAGAATGAAACATGGTAATGAAATTTTACTCTAGGAATGAAATAATTAGGAAAATAACTGCAGAGATAAGTAAAATAGCAATGTTCTATTTCTTTCCTCCATTTTTCTTTCATATTTCGTGTATCCATCTTTTCACATTAGCCATTACAAATTCCTGTCAAGTTATAACCAGAACTCTAAATTCCTCAGTATATGTTCTATACCTAGGATAATTTTGTGCTTAGCTTTCAAATTACCATTTCAATTACAATGCAAATGGACACATACATGCAATTTTATTTAAATGTAATACCTTTCTTTGCCTATTGCATTGTCATGGTGCCACTCTTTTATTTGCATTCTACTGCATTCAGGAACCAGTATTCACAATTACAGTGAATAGGAAATTGTGATTTGGCCCATAGAAGCTGGTTTCTTTTAGTAATCTTTTTCTACTGTGAAACCCTAAATGATGTCATCATTTATATTTCTATCATTTACATTTTTTTCAGTACCTATAAGCAATTCTAAATATATATTTTGGATTTAAAGAGGCTCCTGGTCCTTTCATAGTTATACATGTCAAATTTTTCGCACTTAGGATTTTTACATTTTCTGTCACTGGAAACAGGTGAATATACTTTGTGAAAAATTCAAATTTTATGCTATATTTAATTTTTTCAATCCATTTAGTTTCAATTCCACCCTTCTCACTATGAAGAACACTGTACAAAACAGTCACAGCTTAAGAATGAAGGTGGAGAAAATTTAAATAGCTCCATTTTCCTTGTATTTGGCATATAAAATGTATATAAATTATCTTTATAAAAGTAAAATTATCTTCTTTTTTTAATTACAACCAAAAATTTTGAAAACAAGTAATGGGGGGTATATACTGCCTGTATTCTCCTAAAATGATTGTCAAAGTTTGCCACCGTTAATCATCAGTACTTAAGCTAAAACTCACTTTGGCTGCTAACTTGTTTTGTTTTGTACAGAATTTTGAAGCTCCTATATCAGTTATTTGCATCAGTGCAATAAAGTTGTGTGTTTTCTTATCACAGAAAATAATGCTTTGCATTTGTTAATTGCCAGTGGTAACATTATGTTCTATATGCATTAAAAACATTCTCAGAACAAAGAGCTCTGTGTGGGAGAATGACTGGTAAAGTTAAAGACATTTAGCATCAAAATTCTTGAATTTAACATAATTTCGTTATACTTAGAACATTATATAGAATCTTAGCTGCAGAATGCTGAAAAACTAATCACTGAACTCTAGAGAATAGCTTATTGTGAATGTTGTCTAATCAAACATAAATCCTTTTTGATTTTACTATAATGATCAAGGCATTTAATATCTTCTTGTAGCCCTCTATCGATCATGTGAAAATAACAGCATTTCTCACCTCTCTAATGTAGGTAATTTAATAAATTATTAATATTTATTGAGTATCATAAACTACTGCCTTAAAACGTGTACACTAATAGATAATGGTATGTGAGGAAAAAACATATTTCATGGATGACCTCACCTGTGTTACAATGTTGACCTCTGTACAAACTCATAAACGGCTGATGGCTTTTTCCATGAAACCATAGTTAATACATGTTTCTCCAGCCCACTGCTCCTAACAGCCTCCTTTGCTTTTCAAGGAAACCCGTCCATATGCTTCAGAGGCACTTCATCATTATCCCTTCTACTCTTTATGAATAGTTGGAAGGAATATATTTCAGAGTTTGGAGAGCTGTATCTATTTCCCACTTTGTTCTTAAATTGTCTCTTGCAGTTAAATAGAAGGAAATTAGCTACCTACGTGTGTGTCTTACATGAGTGCAATCAAAAATGAGATTTTACTCTTAATTATGCAGAATCTGAAGGGGTAAAGGTAGAGGCGTGATAGCCAGAATAAGGGGGTTATTGATAATTAAACTTTACATATACTAATAGTCACTTTTTTATGTATATTGTGTACATTTTAATAGAAATTTACATTTTGGGGGTATATTTGATCTTAAATACAGTTTTATGCATTGTTCTCATGTAATATAATACACGGATTATACCAGGAAAAAGGGATATCTGTGGTATGTTGGAACAATTTGGAATCTTCCAGAATGTTATCTCTATATTTACAGTTAGGTGCTATTAGATGACATCAGAACTTGACACCATTAACTTAAAAAAAAAAAAATGCTTTAACTGATCTGAGGTACGAATGTGTGCAGACCTAAACCATAATACATTTGAAATCATTAGCCATCTAATGAGTGATCACCAGGCTCAGAAAAGGTATATAAAGATCAGTGGAAAGTGAGTTTTAATTTTAAGAGTATCCAACATAAATAAGAACAGAACAGAGGACTAAATGTCCTAGGAGTGCTATTTGAAGCACATAGGAATCACAGTAATGATGATACATGAGACGAATCTTAAGGAGTGGGTGAGAAGTTTCTGTAAAAATAAAGAGGGATTTTTATGAAAAACAGTTATATATCATATATATATACATATACCTACACACACACACAGACACGTGCACATATACACAATGTCATCTCTTTTTCTCCATCTCTCTGCCATTCAAATAAAGCAAATCTTTTTAAGTGAGCTTTTCATTCTTGAGTGACTGGTATGGTTATGGGTCTTACCAAGTTAGGGAAGTTACATAGGTTTAGTAAGATGTTGAATTTGTGATTTCGTGGGCTCATTAGATGATATGTTAGACAATTAGACATTTAACTCTGGAACTCAAAAAACTATGTTGGTTCAGTCAAATACGCAACTTTTGAGTGCATAAATCCAGGCATATTTTATCATTCACTAAATATGACCTAACAAAGTACCCTCATTAAACTTGCCACATTCTTCAGGCAGGAAAATATAGTCATTTTTAGGCAATATTTGCTACTTTTCCTTAATAAGTAACAAGCTTTTAAAATTAACATTAGATGACAACAGTGTAGTAGAATGTAAATCTCATACTTTGAAGAGCTTCTGTTTTAGTATAAATCTTCAAATATTATTTTGCCAATTTGTTTAGGACATTCACCATCTGGCTAGGACACTCAAATTATAAAAAAAAGTCACAGATGCAATAAAAATACTTACTTGAAAGCATATGTATCACAACATTATTTACAACAATAAATAGTTATGGGCAGGTGTGTGGCATGGTAGTTAAGACTCATCTTGAGATGCCTGCCAGCCATATTGGAGTGCCTAGGTTTGAGTCTTATCTCTTCTATTGATTCTAGCTTCTCTCCCTGCCACCCATGTAGGGCCCAGGATTGAGTTCCTGGCCACTGGCTTCAGCTTGTGTCAGCCATGGTTGTAGAGGGCATATGGGGAAAGAAAAAGATAGTGAGAGATCTCTGTTGCTCTGCTTTCAAATAAATGAAAGTTAAAATCTGAACAGTTAAAGTTGTACATGTCCCTAAATGGGTATATAGTGAAATTATTCTAAATTTTATGGGAGTTACTCTAAGCATGCACTAGATATAATATTTAGAAGAATGGGAAGTGGCATAGGGGAAATATTCATGGTTTAAAGCAAATTGGAAAAAATTATTTAAATGTCTTACATAGGTAGATAAGTATTCATACAAAATGAAAATATTTGAGTCTGAAGATAATAAAAATGATATCAACTTAATATCAATACACTTATTCTGTTATGTGAAATGATCAGGTTAAAGCTAGGGAACAAAAAAGCCCTTTGTGAAGAGGTAGGACATTTGAATTGCACGCTGAAAGCAACCAGAAGCTATTTAAATATTTTAAGTGGAGGAACAATGTTACACGTACACTTTCACATGGACACATTTGTTTAATATCGGAGCTAAGTAATTCGTGTTGCTATATAAACATGTACAAATACTTGAGGCAATTGTAAACTGACTTCTTTACATATTCATAAATACAGGTGGTCTTTTACTGACACTAAACTTGAGAATTAAGTTTCAAGTTAACAAAATATGCAAGTCAGGAGAAGCACAAGTAAAAGTAGAAAATAAAAAAAATCCACAAAGGGCAACATGGAGATATAAAAGAGCAAAAGATGCTTGGAAAAGCAAAGGGAAATGCCAACATCTCACCTACAGCACCCCCCTCCCCCCCCCCCGCCAAGGATCTAAAACAGATCCTCCATAGCTAAAATACATGCAACATAATATCTCTAGATGAAAAAAATTACAAAACCAGTTTTTCTTTAAATTCATATATGATTTAATTGAATAATCAGTTCTTCCTTGTGAGTATATTGCTTTCTAGCATTTGCCTTTCACATACTTTGAGATGACCATTTTCACCCTTTCTCCTAAAAACCTGGGCAAAACCTCCCATCGTTTCTTCTCCAGTGTGATCTATCCCCGTGCTGAATCCAGAAATGCAAGTCACCAGACAGCAGGCTCCTCGCGGTTCAAACTGTGAACTAACTTTACACTTATGTAAGTCTTTCCCGTCTTGTTCCTGTTACAATTTCTCTCCAGGCCTCGGTCTACTCTGAACCTTGCAGAGTTTCTACTCTTGGTTAGCCATCTCTTACTTGTCTTGCAAAAATATGCTACACTTATCCTGTCCCTTGTTCTTGCCAGTCTTTAACTCTTCTAACCACTCCAAACTGAATTCTGTCCCAAGAATCCACTAAAACTTCTTTCAGCAGGATAAATGATTGTTCAGTACCCCGTGTTTCCTGATAATATTTCCATAGATCTTCCAATAGTTCAACATAGTTCTCCCCATCTTCCTCCTTGATAACTCTTCCATAGAAGCACATCACCCTTTTGACTCCAGTGGCTGCGTACATCAGTACCCTTTCTGTCTTTACCCATTCTTTGCAAGTTGAAATTCTTTAGGGTATAGCTTATCACCTTTACATACTTACCTCTAGCTGGATCGGAAGTGGAGAGCTGGATCGGAAGTGGAGCAGCCGGGACTCAAACCAGCACCCTATGGGATGTTGGCACTGCAGACGGTGGCTTTACCCACTATGGTAAAGCACTGGCCCCAGAATATTTCTTGAAATTATGAATACTCCTCTAAAGTTCCTCCCTTGGCTTAGAAATAAACACAGTGCACAGTCTGTTTCCTGTGTCTTCAAGGCCTTGCGTGCATCTCTACCCTCCCTCAGCTTCCTTCTGTGTCCCTCCATTCTTGCTGAAAAACCCTCTTGCCACAAAACCCTGCTAGTAATGATCTAGGATCCCCTTTGCCTCAAGGCTTTTCAATGTGTGATTTCTGTGTCTAGAATGTCTTCCCATTGGAACTTTATATAACTGCATTCTTAACTACTCCTTGGGTTTTTCTCTGAATGTTTCTTTAGAAATGACCTTGAACACTATATGCACCAAACGTTGTCTTCATTTCAATTTTGTGAAAAATCATAAAATCCATATTTATTGGTTTATTGCATTTTATTGACCTTTAGAATGCTGTTTTTAGTAGACCAGAAACATTATGTTCTGCAAAATTGTGTATGCGATATCTACAACAGTACCAGATGCTAATCAGGTATAAGGTCCCTCCCCCCAAATATTAATTTAGTTGAAAGTGAAATTATAGGGCTGGCACTGTGGTGTAGTGGGTTAAGCTGCTGCTTGCAGTGCTGGCATCCCATATGGGTGCTGGTTCAAGTCCTGGCTGTTCTACTTCTGATCCATTCCCTGTTAATGTGCCTGGGAAAGCAGTGGAAGATGGCCCAAGTGCTTGGGCCCCTGCACTCATGTAGGAGACCCAGAAGAAACTCTTGGTTTTAGACCTGCCTGGCTCAGGCCATTGACGTTATTTGGAGAGTGAACCAGCTGATGGAAGATACGCTTGCTTTCTCTCTCGCTCTCTCTCTCTCAACTCTGCCTTTGAAATTTCTTTTAGAGAAGTTATAAAAAGAGGGAAAAACATATTTTTACCCATATTTTCATTCCTTGAGTTATAAAAATTTTAAAAGTACACTAAAACCACTGAGGATGGCAATGAAGATAATGATAGCAACAAATTAAAAATGTCTTAAATATTTGGGGAGTGCTGGTTCACTCCCTAAATGGACTTGATGGCCAGGGCTGGGTTAGGACAAAGCCAGGAGCCTGAAACTCCATCTTGGTCTCCCACATGGGTGTCAGGAGCCCAAGTACTTGGGCCATCTTCTTCTTTCCCAGGTGGATCAGAAGTGGCACCACCAGGACTTGAATAGGTTTCTATTTGAGATGCCAGGATCACAGGCAGTGGCTTAACCCTCTGTACAATTCTGCCCAACTGCATAAGGTAATTTTTTTATCTAATAAATAATGAAAATAGTATCAGTAAAATAAGGGGACATATTAGAACATCAAGCATTATATACAGAAATTCATAGTGTTATCTTTAGTATGCCATATAATAAAGGTTTCTTGATATCTGACAAGTGAAGCTACGGATTTCATTATGTAGAGCTTAAAAACCCTGAAGTTTTCACTGAATCAAGAATATTAGAATACTGGCCAGCTCTGTGGTATAGCAGATAAAACACTGCCGACAACACTGGCATCCCATTTGGGTACCAGTTTGAGTTCCAGATGCTCCACTCCTGATCCAGCTCCCTGCTAATATCCTGGAAAAAGCATCAGAAGATGACCCAAGTTCCTGGGCTCCTGCCACCCTTGTGGGCAACCCCATTAAAGCTCCTGGTTCAGTGCTGGCCATTGCAGCCATTTAGGGAGTGAACCAACAGATGAAAGATCTCTCTGTCTCTCCCTTGTTCTCTCTTTAACTCTTTCAAATCTTAAAAAAAATAAAATAACCAGAGATGCTTACATTTGTATTAACTCATACTGAAAATCATATTTTGGTGAGAAAACTGTAAAGATAGATCTGAACACAATGTTGATCTTGTTAGGGTTCAAAGCATTAGGGTTTGGTTACTATCACTGTGATTTTTTTCCTGAGATTTTTATTTATTTGAAAGAGTGAGGAAAAGGAGAGAGGAGACCACATGTGAGAGTGCACTTCCATCCTGTGGTTCACTCCCCAAAGGGCCTCATTGGCTGGGGCTGGGCTGATCCCAACCCAGGAGCCAGAAACTTCTTCTAGATCTTCCATGTGGGTACTGGGGCCCAGGCGCTTGGGCCATCTTCTACTTTTACATTTGCATTACCAGGGACCTGGATGGAATTGGAGCAGACGGGTCTGGAATTAGTGCCTGTGTGGAGGCTTGATGTGCTATGTCATCACGCTGGCCCCTATAACTGTGATTCAACATGAAGCAGTTTGTACTGGGAGCTTATGTGTAGTATGTCTTATGGGTAGCAGTTGTGCCTATGGTTTGCAGGGGTGACTGCCATTAATATTTCTGTCTCTTCACCTTACAAGCTATTCTCTAACTTGCATGTGATTGAGTGATGGCCGCTTAAATTACTGCATGCCACACAAGGCTGCCATCTTGTAGCAATAAATAGTATATGCTGTCCTGTTTAAAGTTATATTTCAATATTGTGTTTCTCCTTCATGCTTCAGATGAACCTTTTGTTCCTAACACTACATTCCTTAGGTTGTGAAAGTTTTATAAGTACAATAAAACCACTGATGAGGATGGCAGTGAAGATAATGATAGCAACAAATTAAAAATGTCTTAGATTTTTCTGCCCATACAAAACCTTAGATATGATGCTACTTGAATAATTTTAATTAGCACCTGTGTAATTAAAGTAAGAGATATTTTTTCCATGAAGGGTGTATGTTAAGGATGGGAAGACATCTGGCTCTAAATTTCTGGCTTTTCTCCAGTCATCAGCCTGATCTCTAAGGTGTTTGTTGATTCTATGATTTGCTTTCTAATGGTAACATACAGAAAGGAAAGAATGTTTTATTTAGTAGAAATCACTCTATCCATTCACTAATTGTGAATTAAATTTTATATACTATGACTAGAATTGTCAACACCATGCTAAATGCTTGTTCAACAACAACTATAATTTCCAGTATTTATTTTTTAAAAATTTATGCGTGGTAATGAGTTGCCATATGGAAACTATATATTTATGCAGTATTACACAAATGTGCTTAATCTTTTTTCTTAAATGAAAATCTCTTGTTCTCTAGTATAATTAAACTCATGTTTTCCTAAAAATTCTTACCTCGCTCAAAATTGTAAAGTAAACAACAACAATTACATGTGTCTTCCATTTGGTTTGTATTTTTAAGAAAATACAATTATACAGAATTTGTCCATTTATGGTAATTCACACATTTTCATAACAGAAATCTCTCTACATAGTCATGAGCCAGCGAGATAGCTTGTTTCCCTCTATGTACTTTCCCTTTGCAGTTTTCTCTACTTCATTTACCAAATTTTCACAGTAAGTATTTTAAACCAGTAGAGGTTGCATGAATCTCTTTAATATTGACAAGTACTATTTAAAAAAAAAAAAAACAATGGCTAAAGACATTAGAAATTGTTTTGAGTTTTGGTAAGTCTCAACCATGCACGGTAGCAGTTTCTATTTGCTTCCAGGATATAGATACACTTTAAAGCAATTATTAAATTAACTTACAGGATATGTAACATGACTGAATTTGTAGATTTACCACATGGAATACTATACATTCTTTAACTAAAATTCTTTGTAATTTATATAAAGATTGCACTTTTATAAAACTCTTCAAATTACATTCTGGTAATTATTTCAGACCAGTGAATTTCATATTGGTGTCTACCTTAAACCTTTGTGGATATGCATTTTTTTCTGTTTTAATGATGAGTCGCCTTGAGGCTTTGAATTTTTAACATATATTCTCAAGTTACCATTTCCTTGAATGACTTAACAGTTTACATTATTTTCAATAATACCATAGGACTCTGAAACCATGAATGTTAATTATTAAAATCTGCAATTTAAAGAGAAACATTTTTAAAAATGTTGTGATCATTAATTTTTAAAATCACACTTTAGGATAAGTAGAATAAGAATAATGTTGCATCACATGAATAGTCACAAGCACTTCACATTTAAAGAGTTCTCTTTAAATTATTTTGCAGAAGTGTAGCTAAGTTTGCAAAAGGTGAAATGACTTACTCAAGATCACATAACTTATTAGCACAAGAGCAAGAACAGGAGCCATAGTATCTTGTTAGACTCAACAAACATTCAAATTAAGCAAGAATCAGGAATCTTTCATCTTAGTTTAAAATTATGAAGCAATATGTATAATCTACCTTAGGAATTCCAAGGATGATGATTAGTGAGGTGGTATGAAAAGAGTAAATGAAGTAATGCAATCGTCTGAATATCAGCCCTGAAATGGCCCTACATGTTTTTTTTTTTTTTTTTTTTTTTTTTTTCAGAATTCTTTATCAATAGAACAGATTTTGTTTCAGGGATAATAAAACATACTGTATAAGACATCATCTAGAATATAGATATTTTTCAATCAATGCTCATTTTTTTCCTCTCCTCAGTGTAGTATGACTATATTTCTATTTCTTCTGACCTTTCTAGCTGGAGGTGGAAACTGCAATCATGTAGGTGTAATAAAAGGTTGAGAGAAGTTAGGCTAGAAAAAGTTTCCAAAATGTGTGCTAAAGTAGTGATGAAGGAGTTTTCTGATTTCACAATAACTCATTAGTAGAAGCAATTTTATGAATGAACGATAGCAGCTAGGTCAGAAAAACAAAGGAATGGAAAGGAGCTCACTGGGGTAGGGAAACTCATTCGTTCATAGTCTCACTCAGTTCCTAAATCCACAGTCCTTGTATAAAACACATTTGATTGGCAACTCAATATTTTTGGAATACAGGTATTCTACCATAACTACAAAAAATACTATTCATAATACAATTGAAGTGATAAAGAGAAGCATGAAATTTCATGTGTCTAAAGGTACTTTTCACTCCTGTGAAGTAAATCCGTTTTTTATGCCGAGGTGATAAAAGGTGATAAAATGTTTTTTACTGCACAGAATAGGATATTCTCTAATCTCTTCTATTAAAAATGACTATACATTGTTTATTAAAACTGTCTTAAAACATGAATGGCTCAGCTAGCACAGAGGTCCAGTGTTCGAACCTGTGTGACTGGAGATCCTGCTCTTCACCCAGGAGTTAACAGAAACCCTCATCTTGTAAATACACTTAATTGAGGAATGTTTACAATGACCATTAATATTAAAATTGGGAACAAATATTGGGTGGTAATAGCTTCCTCTGTTGAACATGGATAGAAAAGAGAAATTGTCTTTAAACAGTAAAAAACATATAAAAGATCCATAATCTTACTTTTACTGCTTAGGTGTGCAGTATCAGATTATATCAAGATTTGCTTATTTCTCTACACCCAGGGAATGGTGGTCTGGGATAACTGATTGATCTTTAATCAGCCCCCTACTTGTTTGAACAAAAAATAAGCATTTTATGGCCGGCGCCGCGGCTCACTTGTCTAATCCTCCGCCTGCGGCGCCAGCACCCCAGGTTCTAGTGCTAGCCTGGGCGCCGGATTCTGTCCCGGTTGCTCCTCTTCCAGTCCAGCTCTCTGCTGTGGCCCGGGAAAGCAGTAGAGGATGGCCCAAGTGCTTGGGCCCTGCACCTGCATGGGAGACCAGGAGGAAGCACCTGGCTCTTGGCTTCAGTTTGACGCAGCACGCAGGCCGTAGTGGACATTTGTGGAGTGAACCAACAGAAGGAAAACCTTTCCCTCTGTCTCTCTCTCTCGCTATCTAACTCTGCCTGTCCAAAAAACAAAAAACAAAACAAAGCAAAACAAAACAAAAAAAACAACCACCAGCATTTTTGGTCATCTGAGCATTATCTTTCAGCAAAGTTTTCCTCCTATTTTTCAAGATATTAAGACAAACCATGGAATACTTAGACTGCCTACATAGTGCCAATCATCTGAAAGAACTGAGCAAATTTAACTGATCCATGTGATCATTCAACTGTTTTGTCTACATGGTGAATCCAAACATCTGTGCATTTGAACATATGGATGCTATTAATATCTGGAAAACTAATTGAATTTTTACAGTTTGGACAAGAATATTTTTCTATTTGACACAGAGTTACATTGTTAGGTTTATTCCACCCATTCTTAGTTAATTGAATAACCTCATTACTTCATATTTATTTGCATTTTTCCTAACTTAAATTCTTTCAGGTAAACTACTAAAGTGGTGTTTCTCTAACTAGCCTGATGAGGTATGCAGTTGGTAGAGTTATATCAAGTATGCTTTAATATATAAACCAAGAAAAACATCTGATAGAATGAAACACTCAGATCAATGTTTTTTATGAAACATTTGGGACATGGTGCTAGTTACCTGTAAAATTATTCTCTTCCTCTAACCATTGCCTTAGTTTGGGTGCAGTTTTTGTCCCTGTACAGACCCATGTTCTGAGAAGTGTTTTCATAGATCATGGAAACTACGACTGTTGAAAGTACAAATGTACCTCCTTCTAACAGCTTGTTTTTCTGTTAAGTTTCATGTGCTAGTAAAGTCTAACTTGCAGAAACATCTGAATACTTTGCTAAATAAATGCTTTGTAGATACTTAAGAATAGAGATACTTGTGAGCAAGGCCAGCTTTACAATGATAAATTTGGAATGAGTTTACTACTGACTTGTACACCACAATAGATTAACTTAAATTTTCAGGTGTTTCATTCTCTTTGGAGGGACATGAGTAGTGGCTGGCTTCTGGCCGGCACCACAGACTTGGTGAACATATTGGGCAAATAAGACCAATCATTAATCAAGAGCTACACATATCTGAGTCTCAGGGATGGAGAATTTCCATTTACCCTTTGAGAAGTCCTCTACCTTGGCTGTTTGGAAAAGCCTGTCTGATCCACACATTTAGCCCTCACATTTGAAGGTAGTGTTACTGTCTTCAAGTGATAGTTTACCCTATGCTAAATGTATTACTATATTCTATTCATAACCAAGTGCCTGGTTTGCATTGGATGGAGTGACTTCTTGGGATGTGAGAATTTTGGAGTTAAAACAGAAAAAAATCTGCAAGCTAACATGAGCATGTTGATTATGCTAAGTCTACAATAGTTTGATTTTCTGAAGATTTTTAATTTGTCCATGGGTTAATAGAATTTTTTGAAACTGTTTTTCCCCATGTGCTTGCTCTCTGGATTTTTTAAAATTCACTTTTGTAATTAGTAGCATATCTAACCAAAAAACTAGCATTACAAAATTTCCTAAAAATAAATTCCTTTGTTCAAAAGAAAGGTTAATTTTGATCCCATTGCACAGATCCCTGGCAATCATGCTCTGTACCTGAGGAGAAAATCTTCCCAATCTCCTCTCTCGAATAATGAGAGACCTTTTTCCTTACAGACAAGTAGAATTCCAAGTCTTCATCCCAGAATCCTTGAAATAATTAGGAGGGTAATTTAGAAGCCTCAGTAGAAGTGTCAATTTTTGCATAAACAGCTAAAATCAGCTCTTATTTCTTTTGTTTAGAATGAATGGCTGATAACTTTTCCCTATCATTCTTTGCTAATTTCTATTATGTGTGTCTCCTAGAGCAGGAGACATTGCAAATACAGAAAATATTTATGGAGGGAAGTCACTGACAAATGCCTCTAATTTTGAGGTCTAATTCACCTATTTTTAGCCAGTTATTTAAATATTAAAACCATCTATATTCACCATTTAAGAGTTTCAATGTTTGTAAAAAGTACTTTTATTTTTCAAAGCAGTTTCTCCTAACTCACATAAAAGTATCCTGAGATTTTGAAATAAAACTGAGAAATATTCTCCTATAGAAGATACTGTGATCTTGGGAGCATAAATACCATGTTCATTTCCATATGCATTAAGCAAATCAGAAATGGATATCTTATCTAAGTTAATGACCTTGAATATTTTCATTTCTATGCATTTAGGATATTTGAGTATGGTAATTGAATGCAACTTTCTAATTTGTGCTTTCCTGGTGAGGTGTCTACCTATTGGCTTGTTCTTGGGGCCATTCCATCATACACAAGATTAACGCCAAGAATCTCAATTCTTTCTGGTTATCTTAAATCACTTGTTCAGAGGTCTATGTCAAGGTTCTATTTTGACTCTTAATTCTTCTTAGATAGTTGGAGTTCTGAAAGTAACAGTGCCTTATTTTTTAGTTCTACTTCATCCATGCACAATATTTCTCCTGAATTTAAAATATTCCTAAAATAAATTTTTTACTGTCTTACTATTACACATCATTTTCAGAAATTAACATTAAAATAGTTTCTAGAGCAAGATTCTGGGGGCTTACTATCATGCATGTGGGAAAAAGGAATAAATAGAACCCATAAAGTATTCATTCTAGCTGAGGAGGTTAAGATATATACGTAAAACAAGAAATAAGCAAAAAGAATAAACATGCAAAGTAGTGCATGTTAGCATCCGAATGAGTGGTTAGTGAGTGATAACATAATTCAGATGATGAATATTCACCGAACAACATGATGCTTTGGGTAAACCTTCAGAGGAAAATGTTCAGTTAGCATGAGCTCTAGGACTTCCCCGAATTTCAAACTGAGAGATGCCAGAAGAGAAAAAAGTTTCTAAATATAGTGACAAGTGTGGAGAAAGAATTAGTAAGAAACAGCTTCAAAGAAATTCATTGCTGTCTAAGTGAATACAGGTTTTAAAAGATTATACGTGTAATCTGGATTTTGTAATAACAAACTTAACAGTGAAAACATATTCTCATGCTTAGACCAAAGGCAAGTAAAAGCATAAAATGACTGTATTCTGCCTTATTAAGAATTATATTTTGATGCAATAACTGATATTTATAGGGAAATTTGAACATACAATGAATTGCAATACCAGAGGTATAAGGTAAACTAAAATGCTATTGTGAAACCAGCAAAATAAGTTTGGCTTGATAAAAAGCTGATAATCACAGACCACAAAATATTACAGAAATAAGAAAAACATAAAGGTAATTCAAAAAGTTCATGGAAAATGAAATTAAATATAAGAATCATTTTGGTACAAAAAGTGTTCGAAATCCATGCATAGTTTCTTATAAAATATACATTTTCCATGGACTTTTTGAAGACTACTTTCATGTAAACAAATATGAATATTAATTAAACCCTGAAAACAACCTCATTGAGGCATAATTTACATGATATAACATCCACCCATTTTAATTTTGCAGTTCATGAGTTGTAGATTGTATTGTGTTGATAGTTGTTCTAGTTTTCAAATACTTTCATCACTCTTAGAATTCCCCTGTTTCCATTTGCAGTGAATTGTCAAGTCTACTCTTTGCCTATTGGAACCATTTTTTCTTTTTTGACCGGCAGAGTTGGACAGTGAGAGAGAGAGAGACAGAGAAAGATCTTCCTTCTGTTGGTTCACCCCAAAAATGGCCGCTATGTTGATCCAAAGCCAGGAGCCAGGTGCTTCCTCCTGGTCTCCCATGCTGGTGCAGGGCCCAAGCACTTGGGCCATCCTTCACTGCACTCCCTGGCCACAGAAGAGAGCTGGACTGGAAGAGGAGCAACTGAGATAGAATCCAGCGCCCAGACCGGGACTAGAACCTGGGGTGCCGGCGCCGCTAGGCGGAGGATTAGCCTAGTGAGCCGCGGTGCTGTCTGGAACCATTCTTTTTGGTCTTTTTGCTCTACAAAATTCAAGTAAATTGACTCAAACAATATGAATTTCCTTAGCAAATCAGCAGCATTGATTAGCCACTCCTGTATGTATTGGCTCTTCTCTATGAATATTTATTCTATGAATGGTGAAGAAGCAGACTCTGTGATTAAAGGAACACAAGAAATGTCACCGTGTAAGCATACTGACTTCCTGTATCTATGGCTAAAAGGAACATAGTGATAATTAAAAGTTAAATCAGAATTTAACTTGAGCATATTCTGCTGATTTGAATGTGTGACAGATTATTTTTAATGATGGGTCGCATTCATGCCATACTGAAAGTGAAAACTGCATGCATGTTTTGTAATATAGTCTTTGTATGACTATATCCATTAGGCAGTAGAATCTCTCAAGAGAATTATGTTTAAAAAAATTGACACTGCATAATACTTATACTTGATGGAAGTGTTATTTTTGATAGAATTTAATTTTAAAACTTTAGACATTAACTAGATTCCAAAATTTGAAAAGAATACAGCAGAGAAAAATGATCAATTAATGATACAGGCATGAATTAATGAAATTTTGTTAACTTACATAACCTTAAAATACTTTGGAGGCACAACTGCAAATTAACCCTTAGAAACACCTGTGGTGTTGAGTGATTGAATGTGTTTCTTTATACTTGCTATAACACTAGATTGTCCAGCATTAAAGTCAGTTTGCTGAAAAATGCCAATTTCACTTCTACTGCATTTGATTAGGTTTGATTGAGTAATCTCTTAGCCTTATATTTCTTCCTTTGTGTGCTTATGTTCTCACTGCAATTTTCTTGTTAACAGTGTTAGATTTTTCTGTTGTTCTCTCAGAATTGGAATATAGATGATGTTGTAAGCCAATTAGTATATTGGTTGCAAATGTGTTCTCAGAATATCATTTGCCTTTGATTTCATCATTATTACAGAGTATTCTAATTATGTTTTCAAGGTTATTGATTTTTGTCTTGGTGATTGGTTTCTGTTGTTTTGCTATTTAGAGAGATGTGGGTATATTTCTTACTAAAACCTTTCTTCCCTGGTAAAGAAATGAAAGAAGTATTTATTTTGGTTTTTCATTTGATTTTTCACCCCTTTCATTCTAAGGTGAGGATGCAAGTTCTTAAACTAACATCAACTATATGAAGTGTGGGGAGCAACTCAGACTAGACTAAGTTACTGGAATTAAGACTTATTCTATGCATCTGCTCTCCCACAATATGGCACTGGGAGAGGAGTAAACAACTTCTACACAGCTGCCTCCAGTTCGACCAATAACCTGCAGGAGCTGATCCTGTTCCTGATTGGAGGAGAGAAGCGTACTCGGCTGTGGGTAGCAGAGTTGGGATTGGTGGAAGAGGACTATAAAGGAGGAGAGAGACAACATGCACCAGGAACATCTAAAGGGAACATCCGGATAACATCTGAGCGGCCCCTGAGAGAGCCGGCCGGCGGTGTGCCGCTCCCTCGCGGAAGTGGGGAAAGTGGCAGGGGGAGCCGCCCTTCCACGGAGGTGGAAGGATCGGCAGCCAACCCAGGAAGAACCAGCAGCAAACCCGGGGAGGGCCGAGCAGACAAAAGAGCAGCGCAGGGTCCTGTGTCATTCCTCCACGAAGAGGGGGAGTGACAATGAAGATGATCAAAATGTGAAAACATAAAGATTTACTAAATACGAATCAGGCTGAGTCAACCCTCATGATACTGATGCTAAATTTCTATATATGAATATGAGTAAGCAATAAAGAAGGTTTAATTTTTTTTTTTTTTTTGTCAGGCAGAGTGGACAGAGAGAGACAGAGAAAGGTCTTCCTTTGCCGTTGGTTCACCCTCCAATGGCTGCCGCAGCCGGTGTGCTGCAACCGGTGCACCACACTGATCCGATGGCAGGAACCAGGTGCTTTTCCTGGTCTCCCATGGGGTGCAGGCCCAAGCACTTGGGCCATCCTCCACTGCACTCCCTGGCCACAGCAGAGAGCTGGCCTGGAAAAGGGGCAACCAGGACAGAATCCGGCCACCTGACCAGGACTAGAACCCGGTGTGCTGGCGCCGCAGGCGGAGGATTAGCCTATTGAGCCACGGTGCTGGCATACTTTTAAAAATAGTTATTTATTTGAAAGAAATATAAAGAAAGATTTTCACTCCCCAAAAGGCCTCAACAGCCAGGACTGGGCCAGGCCAAAGCTGGAAGCCAGGAGCTGCTTCTAGGTTTCCCGTGTGGGTGCAGGAGCCCAAGTATTTTGGCCATCTTCCACTGCTTTCCCAAGCATGTTAGCAGAGAGCTGGATCAGAAGTGGAGCAACAGGGACTTGAACTGGCACCTATATGTAATGCTAGCACTACAGGTGGAGGCTTAACCCTCTATGCCACAGCACCAGCCCTGCTTTAAAGAAAGGAAATACAGATGCTTTGCTTCATAAAATGTTGTTAGCCTGACAATTCTATCTAAACAGACCATTTAATACTTTGTTCCTTTCTCCTTGCAAAGTGACTGTCACATAATCTTTACTATTCTTTCTTGCCAAGCATATTTAATGGTATTCTGAAAACCAGATGGAAGCAAATACTTGATGTGAAATCAAAACTCTAAAAGTTTCCTTAATTAAGAAACTCAAGTTAGTCATTTCAGATTTCATTTAGCCAGTCTGCTTCCCATTTCTGTAAATTCAGAATCACTTAACCTTTGCCTGGATTTGAGTTCCATGTTCAATTTTAATTACAACCTTGTTTTATAGAGGCAGGAGCAATGCAAACAATAAAATTCACAATAACAATAAACACAGATAATGTTACAGGCTACTGCTAATAGCTTTCATATCAATAAGTTTCCCTTACTATATTGGCCAAATGTTTTGTTATTTTCACTCTTCAATAACAGATTCACAAATGGAAAATAACTTGGCAAAAATTTATACAGAAGCACTTTAAGCTTAAATTTTTTTTTTAAAAAATCTATTTATTTATTTGAAAGTCAGAGTTAGAGACCCCTCTCTCTGTCACTCCATATGTGGTAGTTTATTACCCAAGTGGCTGCAGTGGCCACAGCTGAGCCAAGCCAAAGCCAGGAACCTGGAACTACATCTAGGTCTCCCAAGTGCATGGCAGAGGCCTAAGCACTTGTTTCATCCCCTGCTGCTTACCCAAGCCGTTAGCAGGATTGGAAGTGGAGCAGCCAGGGACATGAACCAGCACCCATATAGGATGCCTGCATTGTGGGTGGTAGCTTTACCCATTATGCTTTAATACAGACCACAATCTAAATTTTCTTATCTTCCCTCCAATCCTTGAAAACAATAGAAGATAGTATCCCTCATTCCCACAGCAGTAAGGTTAATGTCATACACCTCATTCTATGAATCTTTGGATAATACCAGTGTTGTTCTATAATGGTATTCTCCAACTACTTATATTTCTGTCTGCTAGTATCTGGAATTTTGGGACCTTATTTGGATGTTCTTTTGTGGCTAATACCTCCATATTCACCTGCACAGATCCCTTTGACCAAGAATATTCTATTGGCAAATTGACTCACTGTTGGTCATCACACATCTCTTTGAATAGTAACTTCTTTGTACCTGTTGTTTTTGTTTTGTTTTTAAGATTTTACTTATTTGAAAAGCAGACTTCAAGATCTTCCATCCATTGGTTGACTCCCCAAATGACCACCATGACTAGATCTGGGATGATCTAAAACCAGGAGCTTCTTCCATGTGTCCCCTGTGTGCATAAGGCCCCAAGTACTTGGGCCTTTTGCCACTGCTTTTCCCAGGCAATTAGCAGGGATCTGGATGGGAATGGAGCAGCCGGGACTTGAACTGGCATCCATATGGGATTCTGGCATTGCAGGCTGTGGCTTTATCTGCTATTCCACAACACAGGCCTTGTACTTTTTTTTTAAATAAGTACAAGAACATTTTTTGATTCATTCAGCTAATTGAAACTATTTTCCATTTTCTAAAGACTCATTAAACACTTAAAATCAGTTTTAAAAGATGAACTTTGGTAGTTTGCTTCTTGTGTTTCCCTATATTCTTCATTCCTTTCATTTCTTCCCCTCTTCCTCATTCTCAGGAGATAGAATATTTGTCAAAAAGGTGATGTAATTATTGGATAGCTTACTAAATTCCCACTGAGAATACAAAGTCAATTTAAAGCATTATGCATATGTGACTAAACATCTAGTCTAGGTCTTTGTAAGCACAGCAAAAGCCTTTAACTATTTTTGAAGAATATATCCAATAAAGAGAATAAGAAATAAAGTGAAAGATAATTTTCTGCCATAGAAAAGGATGTAATTCATATTAATTCCTTTTAGAAAAGCATATAAAGGTGATTAGCCAAGCAAAACAATTGACCAGCTCCCTTATCTAATTGTCATGAGTGAAGGAATTACTTTCGATTTAGCTCTGTATTTCTATATGGATGAATGTCTATTAGGAATTTAGGTACATTCATAAAAACAGTGTCTATGACATCCCAAATTAAATCTTAGTACTGTCTGACTTTTGCTGTCTTCAGGAATCTTTTCATGAAATATAAATTAATTTTAGTTCAATGTAATACACACTTTTGTCTCTTTCTTGTTGAATATACAGTTGCTGTAATTGATCTTGCCTAATTGAATCTTGCATTGAATGTAGACTTTGTTAATCTAATTTAGATTATAAACCTGGTTAGTCTTCAGGAATTTTTATAGATCTCATTACACTCTTTCACACATTTTGCTTCTCTTCCTTTTTTTTTTTTTTTTCTGGAGAATCTAGCCAATTGATAGCACCAAAAAATGGGGGGAAAAGTGACACCAGACACTTGGTTCACTTGTTTTTTCACACATGCTCCTTTGCCTGCAATGAGTTACCCAGAATGAGTTTCTATTGTGCCTTTCTTACTACATAGTATCTCATTTTTGACATGACATAATCCCCTCCAGTATCTTGAAAAGTGTCTTAGAAATATTATCACTTGCAAATCGATTCAACCAACAACTGTCTCCACTTTGAATAAATATTGAAGATTTGTGATAATTACTCTCAGAATATTATGTTACCCTTTCATTCTCTTAAATATAAATTGTGACAACGTTTTATTACTATGGATTCAAATAAGGTGACTATTGGCTTATTTTTGTTACTCAATATCTAACATACATATATCAAAACAACATTCTATCTTTGAAATGGATTTGAATTATATTAGCAAATACCTCATTTGTTGCCATTCAGCAAATTGTTGGATCTTGTGTATATAGCATTGGATATAAAAATCTGCTTATATAGTATTTATACCCAAGTAGGGGTGATAAAATGGTCTTACACAAACAGTTTAATACAAGGAAAAGTCTGATATATTTTAAAAGAGGTACAAAGAATTATGAAACAGCAACCAATATTCCCTCTCTTCATTGCTCTTTTGGTGCTTGTCTTTGGCTCTGCTATCTGTTTTTTGGGAATCAAGAGTCATGTTTGCTCCTCATTGCAATGCTCCTGGCTGGCAGTCGTCATCGTTATCCCATTCTGGCCTTTAGCCAGACTATTTGCATGTCCTTATTCCCCAAATAAGTCAACTCATTCTTTGTGCAGACATTACTAACCATATGCTCCTCTATCAGTATTAAGTACAGAACTCATCTCTGGAACTCTTGGTAGAGTAATTTAGGCAAAGGCAGTTATTGTTAAATCAAGAGTTTACCATCTTGAGAAAGACAATGACGTGTGACCCTGTAGCATCATGAGCTATTGCTTATTCAGAGCCAGTGCCGTCTTCTCCTTGAATCCACCATCAGTGTCATGCTGACTTTGGAAATTTGGACAACAGGAGGTAAGGTTTATGAGGCAGGCCAGCTGGTTTTGAAGAGCCAGATGCTCTAAAATACTTCCATGCCTCTTAAGGCATGGCTGAGAATGCTGCAGCTCAGGAGGGCGGCCAACCATGTCTGGGTTATGTGAATAAAGTACAACACACTGAGATGCATTGTGACAAGTATCAATTTTAAGTATAATATTAAAGATGTGATGAAAATGGCAATATTAAATGGCATCACGTACAGAGCCTTACTGTGTCTGGGAATGCACTTAGTTCTATTCTTAATCTTACATCAGTCTCACCACCTAAGAGGTAGAGATTATAGTTGATCCTATTTCACAACTTAAAAAAAAAAAAAAAAAACTAGAGGCTCGATGAAATTGAGATACTTTTCCCCAAATTGCTCCATGAGGATGTGGCAGAACTAAAATTTAAATTCAGACAAGGATAACTCTAGAACCAGGTGTCTAAGCTCTTGTGAGATTTTCTAAGATCTCTCTAGCCATTACAGCAAAACTTTTAAAATGTGAGAATAAATAATATTTTAGACATTATTAAGCCACTCTAAATAATTTCAAGATCAGTTAAAGAATTCCTTGAGAGGGCTGTTATGGGAATACATGGTACTGTATTAAAAATCAGTAATTTTATTTAATTTGAACTTTGGAATGATACTTGATTGTTAAGTTCGATCTCTACTGCATAAGAGAAATATTTTAATTTATACAGTATGAAACTGAGTAATTTTTACCCTAAATTTGGTGGGTTTTCTCTGTACATCAACCAATTCCTCAACTCTCTATACACCAAGAATTTAGTTGTAAGGTGCACTTACGTTCTTAAACTAGCTATCCAGAGTGAGCATAGACCCCACAAGTGAAAGGCTCAGTTCCACAAGACTAGTCCTTCTTCACATGTAAATTGCAAGTTCCGACCACCCAGCCTCTGACCCACTGAATATGTGATTGTAGAGTTCCCATGAACCTCTATTTGGGTTAGATAGTTTGCTAGAATGGGCCATGGAACTCAAGAGAGCACTTACTACTACTGGGATATCATTGAGGATATGACTCAAAGATGCACAGAGCAATATGGAATTGTTCTGAGCCTTCAAATCCTTGGGGAACCCATCACTCTCTGAGTATCACTATGTATTCACTAACCCAAACACTTTCTGAAACCTGTAGTAAGAATTTTTATTAATGTGTCCTAAGACTGATTAGATCATTGACTGCTGGTGATTGACTACATCTTCAGCCCATTTTCTCTCCCTGAGGTTGAAGAGTGGAGCTGAAAATTCAAACCTCTTTAACCTGTTTAATGATGTTTCCTGGTGACTGGTTCCCATGCTAGAACCCTCAGCCAGTCATTGACTAAGATATAAAAGGATACTCATGTGCCAAATATCCCAAGGGTTTGGGGACCTATGTGCCAGGAACCAGGGGAGAAGACCAAATAAAGTTATGTATGGTTAAAAAGAAGGCTGATTTGAGAAGAAAACTAGCAACCTGTCATTGTGTGAACATCATAGAGTGTATTCCACAAACCTGGGTTGGTATGTCAGTCACTGAGTGTGGCTCTTCAATGCAGTTAAGAGAAGCAGCAAACACAAGATTTATGAGGCTGCTATACTGCGACACTGTCTTATTGGTAAACTTTTTAATGGGTAGGAGTACACTCTAAAATGCTAAGAAATAGTAAGTGCAGAAACTAGTAACATAGTTTGTTTGACTAGCAACTGTAAACTTTGTTTATATGTAACTGTTTATATGTAGATGTTTGTTTATATGTAATGGATGTGCTTGCTATGACCTTCCAGTGGCTATAGCGTCACTAAGTAATAGGTGTGTTTCAGCTCTTTTAATCTTGTGGGATCCACCATGGTTTTTGTGTTCTTTGGTCGAACAAATGTCCTATGTGACATATAACTATATATAACTATATATATATATATATATATGTGACAGAATGTCACAAACTCATAACCTGATTTTTTTTAAATTTAATTGAAAGGCAGAATCTGAGAGAGGGAGAGGGAGAGAGATTGAGATTGAGATTACATCCACTCATTCACTCCCCTGATGGCCACAACAGACAGAGCTGTGCCGACCTGAAGCCAAGAGCTTCCTCAGGGTCTCCCACGTAGATGCAGGGGCCCAGTCATTTGAACCATCCCCTACTTCTTCCTCAGACACACATAAGCAGGGAGCTGGATCGCAAGTGTAGCAGTCAGGATTGGAACTGGTGCCCATATGAGATGCCAGCACCACAGGCAACAGCTTTACCCACTATGCCATAGCTCTGATCCCATGATTGATTTTATTCAAATAGTTATATTTGTTTAGGAATTAAAAGAACCACTAGGTAAGCAGGTAAAAATGTTACTAACCATGAAAAATAAAGTTTTTTTTATTAAAACATAGCAAATGGATAGGAAACACTATTGAATTTCTTTGTAATGCTGTCATTCAATACAAATATTAAGTACCAGCTGTATGTTAGGTCCTGAACTAGACACTGAGGCCAAACAGTTGAGTACCTTACCTTCGCATTCACCAAAAGGAGAAAACAGATAAGCAAACGGAGTGATAAACCCTATGTCCGGGGGGATACATAGCATCTGAATTCAGCATGAACCAAGAACAAAGGCAGTGGAAAAGCAAGGTTAAAGAAACTTGCAAAGGTAGTGGAAATAGAGTGGGCACTTGGTCAAGAGATTGGGTTGCAAAATTCCAGTCACCAAAACGTGTCGGGAGCATGCAATATACTTTGCAAATGCTTCAGACTGGCTTGAAGAAAGTTACAGGGAGAAGAGGAAATGGATTAAAACCAGAAAGATGAAGGTAGGAAGGAGCAGATTGTATCTGACATTGGACATCATTTTAAACAGTTCTAATTTTATCCTGTGGAAATAGGAAGTGACTGACGATTTTTAAACAGGGCAGGACATGATCAGATTCATAATTTGGAAAGATGATCTCGGGTGATAGACAACCTCAGTCTTAAAGTGCTGGAGGAAAGCCAGACTGAAGACACAGACACCAGCCAAGAGGCTGTGTGAGTAATGACACAAGGGGAAATGAGAGGATTCTGACCTAAGTTCAAAGCAGTAGGGATGGAGCAGGGAGGATATAGTTGTGTCTGTTTAACAGGTGGTATTGACAACTTGGCAATGAACTGGATAGGAAACGTATAGTGGTGGAAACATGTCTCAGAAGCTCCAACTTTCTGGCAGGTCACGTCTTTTAATGTCAGCATTATTCTAGGAGAATGGCATTGAGAAAGAGAGCAAGTCCTGAACAACATGACTAAAATTGAGCTGTGAAGATGTTAAAAATAATCTCCCTGTGGGACATCCTTGTGACTTCTAGTGAGCAATAAAAACACTTTTCTTGGGATGCGCGTTTGGCACATTGGTTAAGCAACCACTTTGGGTACGTAGATCCCATTTCAGAAGGCCTAGTTTTGAGTTCTGGCTCTGCTTCAGGTTACAGCTTTCTGCTAATGTGCATTCTAGGAGGTAGCAGGTCGTGGCTCCAGTACTTGGGTTGCTGCTGCCTACATGGTTGAACTATACTGAGGTCTGGACTCCAGGTTTCTCACGGGTCCAGCACTGGCTGCTGTGGGCAGCTGAGGAGTGGATGAGTAAATGGAAGATTTCTCTCTCCCTTTCAAATTTTTTAAATTAAAAACGTGCCTTTGTTAAAAATTTGAATTCAAAACTCCTTAATTTAAATGGCTATAAGAATACATAAATTTATTAAGTTGTGAATCTATTTAGGGATATCCATGTGATTAAGACAATTCTTTGGTTACAATCCATTGAGCAATGGAAGAAAATGAGATGAACTTTGAGAATACTTATGTTGAAATTGTATATTTTATATACAACACTTTTTTTTTATTTGACAGAGTTATAGACAGACAGAGAGAAAGGTCTTCCTTCCGCTGGTTCACTCCCCAAATGGCCGCTATAGCTGGCGTGCTGCGCCGATCCAAAGCCAGGAGCCAGGTGCTTCTTCCTGTTCTCCAATGTGGGTGCAGGGGCCCAAGCACTTGGGCCATCCTCCACTGCACTCCCAGGCCACAGCAGAGAGCTGGACTGGGAGAGGAGCAACCGGGAGTAGAACCCAGCGCCCATATGGGATGCCAGCACTGCAAGTGGAGGATTAACCTAGTGTGCCACGGTGCCGGCCCCTATAAAACACTATCTTATAGTGTCATAATCATGTAATTAATTGAAGGAGCTAGAAATACAGGAGTACTTCCTGGCTAGCAATTCAGTTGAAGAACTGGTTAGGCTGGCTTTAGAATTTTATTTTTGTATTGTTGGCCAAACCTAATGTTTATTTTGCTAATAAATCAGTGAAGCATTTTCCTTTATAAAGAAAATCATAGAACAAACAGTTAAAATTTTATGAAAAAAATGACATGAAATCAGTCTACTCATTTATTTATTTACTTGTGAAATAGATTTTGATTTAGTCTGGAAATATATACAGTAGTAGAAAGCTATCAGGTTTCAAGTTAGAGACTGCCCAGAATCAAATTCTGACTCCAAATTTAAAATCTTTAGACTAATTATTTATATTCTCTTTGAATTAATTAGTGAATCTGTAAAATGAAGCTAGTGATAGCAACAACAAAGGGTAAATGTGTATTTGGTAAATGTGTTTATGATGCTTAGGGCAGTCAGTGTTCAGCATAAAGTAATCACTAAATATCATCACGACTATTATACTAACTCCTGTTTTAGGGTCAGTGAACAAAAAGACTAGTAGTGATATGCAATTGTATCTGGCTTTGTCACTATTTTGTTTTTAATGCACTGGGCAGATGTGTTTAGTGCTTGTGAGTTTGTATTTTCCTTATAAAAATTTTGCTGACGTTTTGTGTATCCAGATTTAAGAAATAATGGACCCTTTCCTTGTTCCATGGAAAACCATGTTATTCTAATATAAAAAGAATGTTGATAGTGAGCAAATTCATCCTGAGTATGTTAGGTAAATACTCCTCTTGAATAACTTATTTGCTGGTTAAAATATTTTTCATTCTTGTACATTGTATCACCAGTTTTTTTAAGCCTAAAAGTATTCAGAACACTTTCCACCAAGTACCTAAACACACTGTATGGAGTGCTTTTTCTTTTCTTTTTTTCTTTCCACATTCACTGTGACTGTGTCTCCTGAGAATGCTTCCTCAAAAACTAGGTAAATGGAAATCTGAGCTCCCTTCCATTTAGTTTTAAACTCTGTGCTTTCAAAGCTGGCTCTGAATACAACAATGATGTAAGAAAGGGCAAAGGTAACTTTCAGAAATGGTGTAGTAGCTGGTTAGAGTTAAAGGTTTCTTACCTTAAAATTTTCTTGTCCTGAAGGGTAGAAACTGCATGACTTTTCAGAATAAATATCTTGACATCCGTTGGAGAAGGCACAATTGCATATACACTGGAATAATAACTTGGCAATAACCATTAGTGTCCTGCAACATGAAATTTACTCAACCTCTACAACTTCACTGCGGAGAACTGACTCTGTTGTTGAAGCTTTTCTGTAAAGCACCGTTCCCCCAGTGTGTAGTCTGAGAACCTTGTGATTTTTTTGGTTTTCCAAGGAATCCCGAAGCTTAAAACTACATCTAATAAAAGTGGACATGACTTTCCTTTTTTTCTTCCACTGATGAGCAATGAGGTTCCAAGAGGCTGTATTATAATATCACAAAATAGAAATTGAGTTGAAAAAATATAAAATGGATTATAATATTTTATAAAATTCTGTTTATTTTTTAATATGGTAACTGTCATGGATGTGACCCTTAGAAACTAAAGTTCTTTGGAACTATCAATAATTTTAAGAAAGTGAAGCAAAACATGAAACTCATATAAGATTAAAATGCTTAACTATGTTATATGTAAGTAAAAATAATAGCTGACATTTATTTTTAAATAGTAAACCCATTGCTGACCTAAGAGCTTTTTCATTGTTATAATCCTCACAAGCAAATTACTTATTAATTCCATGCCAGTTTTACACATGATGAAAATGAGTTGGGAAATGATTCTAGCAATAAACAAAGCAGCTGTACTTCTCAAGGCTGCACTTCAGTCACAGCCTCTTGGAGACAAAAATGATAGATCCTGTCAAATGACTTTCTTGGAATTGTGTGATCAATTTTTTATAATATATTAAGACAACGTATTTCAATTATGGAATATTCTCTTCCTACTGTTTAGTCCTTTTTATTACTATCATGAAATACCTGAGATAAGCTAACTTTGTAAGGAAAAGAGTCCTATTTAGCATGGAGTTCTGGCAGCTCAAAGTTCAAGACAGAGCATCCCCTTTGTTCTGACTCTTGGAAGGGCCTAAGAGCTTCCTGGCAGGAGATCCTGTGAGAACAAGCAACCTTATCTAGAAACAGGAAGGTGGGGAAGGATGGGGGGGCCCCCACAATCTCTTCTGAAGGCACAGCCCCGACTGACCTAAGGAAATCTTCCTAGGTCCCACCACTGAAGAGTCCCACCTTCCAATACTCTCACTAAGGAACAAGTCTCCAACACATGGATCCCTGTGGGGAGGGGATCCAAGCCCATTCTATGTCACAATGCCTGCCTGTAAGAGAAGTTGATGTGTTCTGAGTCAGAAATTAGATTTGGTTTAGCTCAACAATATGCATTGACTGTTTGCTAGATGTTTTAGATTGTGTTATTGAAACTAAAGATTAGTAAGCAAAATAATATCCTCAGGTTCACATCTGGTAAGTGAGAATGAATATTAGTTTTCTGTAAATTAATATGATAAGTGTCACCCTACTGGCAGCACAGGAAGGCTGTATTCCTGGGCTTTATACTCAGAAAATATTTTACAAAAATTCTTGTTTGGAAACTTACTCATCTAGGAAGTTACTGGACTTCTGTAAGCCTCAATTTCCCCATCTACCAAACTTGGTTAAGGTGAACTTTAGATGAGATACTGAAGATAAATTGTGTGGTAAATTATCTACACTTAATTACATGTACAGTAAGGGTCAATTGTTATGTGGATAAACTGTCCTTAGAGAACAGTATGTGCTGTGGGTGAGGCACATACCAAATGTATATTTATATTCTACTTATAAATTACTGGTTGAACTAAGCCTCAAATTTGGACTTACTGATTTTGATTCTATATATAATAAAGAGCAAGTACTTCTTACCTAGTGAAAATGAGGAGGAGTTTCCATCCATTTTCAAGTAGAATAATGTATTAAGTAGAGCTGCTAAATGGAAGAAAATATAACTGGAAAATACTTTTAACCAAAAGAATCAACAGGTACAAAAAGCCTAATGGTTCATTAGGAAATACACATTAATATTAATTTTTCACTTTTGACCCTTAAATAGGCTGTTAATTATAAACGTTAATTCATAACACATTTGAGCATCACGGATTCATGTAAGTTCTTTCCCTGGGGTAATAGGACACTTTGAGTGTCATTGACAACTGAGTGGGGACAAGCAGCAATTTCTGTCTATTCTTGGACAGAAAAGTCATGATAGAGGAGATTCTGGGATTCTTACTGATATGGCAGTAAGCAGAGTGACAGGGAATGGAGGCCTGGAAAAGAACTGGAGGCTCCTGCTCCAATGTGTTATTTAGGTTATGAAATGCTATAGAACTATATATGATCATTAAATAAACTGAAAATAGATCTTTGTAAAAATTTCAAGTGGGAATGTAAGATGGAGGAGGAGATAGGGTTGGATGGTGGGTGGCAGGGAGTGTAGGGGGGAAGTATCACTATGTTCCTAAATATGTATATATGAGATATATGGAACAGGTATAACTTTAATAAAATTAAAAAATAAACACGGTCTTCAGGTAGTCTTGGTTAAAAGTAAAAACAAACAAAATGAATCCAATAGAAGGTACAAACGGAAGACTCATGAAACTTGGTGCCCTGCATTTAGGTGATAAAAACAAAGAGTGAAATGTGACAAAGTTTTAGACATTGCCAATGAAACCCAGTAGCTGCTATAATGTGGTGAATAAGTTTGGTGGGGAAGGTGGGGTGGGCGGTGAACTCAATACTGGACAACAAATTGAGTTCAAATCAATACCAGCAAGTTAAATACACTGTATTAAGTTGTAAATAAAGAACTTGAGTGGAAAGCAAGTCCTGGAGACTTAAATGGAGCCATGTGTAGCAGAGAAGCGATGTTTGAAGTCAGTGCAATGACTACACCCAATTAAATGAATGCATTACAAGGATGATACAAGATCACTATCAGATACTCATTTTCTGTAAATCAGGTTGCATCAGCCTCTCTTCAATTCAGTACACTCCAATGCTGAGAGTTATATGCTAGGATAAAGCTTCAGTTGAATTGAACTGTCAGATAAGGGAGGAAAAGTGTACAGGTTTATTAAACATTTAGGGGTATTACCTCAAAATAAGTGTTTGAAATGAACTGAAATTCAGCCCTTTGTATCTTTACCATATACCTGTAGTCTGTCAACTTTACTATAATTACAGCATGTCTGGACATTATCAAAAGTAGCCCCATCCTCATATAGAAATAACTAGCACATTCCTCTATGTGGATATGGATAAGAGTGGCAGCTTCTGACAGTAGGAGCTGTAAATAATGGGCTTCACTGTTTATTTGTTGAAATTGTCCAAGAAGAAAGAATGACAAGCAGTCCTATAACACACTTCAACAACAGAACACCTAGCACTTACTTACCTGCTGTGGACAGCATTTAATGATGCTCTGTATTAGCCAATTTAGTTATTTTTAACTGAAATACCTAATCATATCATATTATGTATAAGAAATATTGACTAAGGGTCAAGTTTATAGAGAGAAAGATCGCCCTTTGGGTTGAAAAATTGACCACTACTAGAATATAATTTCTGGAAATGCAGCCTGAAGGCAGTTCGCTGGAGGGTAATTTTTTAGTGCAGTAGGCAAGTTTCACAGGGTTCTGGCAATCTCTCTCTCTCTTCCTTTCTCATAAGGCATACTTGTTTTAAATATGCTCTAATTCCATTACTTCTTTAATTCACATAGTCATATGGACTCAGAGACAACTCTTAGGCATGATTTACAAATGATTAATGTACTAAACAGTATAAATATCTTAATCCTAACTTTGGTAAGTCAGAATAGATACCGTGTACTATTTTTTGCAACACTTAATGGGCTTCCTGAATGATCTCCTAATTTCTAGTTTTCTTTCTTTTTAAAAGATCCAAGCACTGTCGTCAGGCTTTTCTTTGTAATACATGACATTAGCCATGTCATCTACTCAAAAACCTGCAGCACCTTTCTAATGCTTTTTGAAAAAGTGAGAAATTCTTATTTTGGCCTTAAAGGATCCTCTAATGCAATCCCAATATACCTTTCCCATTGTTCATGCAACACGGTGCACTGGTCTCCTTCTGTATATTTGCTTACACTGACAATTTTAATATTAGGTTTTATAGCATATAACCAAAGGTGAAATATATATTCCTTAGGATCAGCTCTTTTTTAAAATTTACTTCTGAATAGTTTTAAATTTGCAAAAACAAAGATTGAGGTAATACAAAAAGCTCCCATGTACTCAGTACCCCACTTCCCATATTTATAGGTCATATCAGTATCTTACAATTAGTTAACCACATCCAGCCTTAACTTTCATCAGAGGTCCTTATATCTCTCCCACATCTCCCAGCCTCTCACCATTGTACATTGAGAATGAGAGTTTTGTCTTCTGTTTTATCTCCCACATATAAGGAAGAGCTTACAGGATTTGTTTTTCTTTTTTTTTTTTTTTTTTTTTTTTTTTTTTCTGGTGAGCGTATTTGACTCAGGAGGCAGCATTTTAGTACAGTGGGTTAAGCCTCTGCTTACATCGCTTACTGGAGTGTTGGTTCAAGTCTCAGCTGCTCTGCTCCCAATCCAGCATTCCTGCTAATGCACCTGGGAGGGCAGTGGATGATGGCTAAAATACCTGGGCCTCTGCCACCTGTGTTAGAGACCTGGATGCAGTTCCTGGGTCGACCTGACTTAACCGTTGGAGTCATCTGGGGAGTGAAGCAGTAAGATGGATAATCTCTCTTCCCCTCTGTCACTCTGCCTTTCAAAGAAATCTGCTCTTTTTTATAAAATAGATTTCATATTAACACGCCAAGTTTTTAAAGACTTGTTTGTTTGAAAGGCGGAGCAACAGAGGGAGAAATAAATCTCCCATCCTCTGAGTCATTCCCCAAATGATCTCAATAGCCAGGACTGGGCCAGGCCAAAGAAAGAAGCTGCTTCTGAGTCTCCCAAGTGGTTGACATGTTTCACAAGCATTTGTGCAATCCTGCGCTGCTTTCCCAGGCACATTGGCAAGGAGATGGACTGAAAGTGGAACAGCCAGGGCAGGAACCAGCACACATAGGGGGTGCTGGTGTTGCAGGCAGCTGCTTAACTCGGTACACCACATTGCCTGCCCTATGTGCAAAGTTTTTGATGTTTTGGTTATTCTCTTTAAGTCAATTTAAGGTTCATATGTTTTCATTGAGAGAGAGAAAGAGCACTTTATTTATTTGAAAAGTAATTATGTTCTAAATCCTTCCAGATCAAAGGCTTTCATGAGGTATTACTTTTGACACAAACTTCCTTCCACAATTGTAGTTCCCTTTTTTTCCTTTGGAGAACTGTTACAATAATATTAATTGAGACATTAAATATTAATTATCATCTATTGACATCACATTGCTATATTAAATTATTAAATGTATTAATGTTAAAAATCCCTAACTTATTAGGGATATTAGACAGTTTACATCATAGAAATAAGCAATACCTCAAACAAACAAAAACCTTACGCAATGCAGAAACTTTCAATATGGTACTAACCAGAACCTCGGGTTACATTCAGATCTCTGTCCCTTCATCGTGAACTGTGGGAGGAACCTAAGGACTTATATATATTTTTGTTCAGAATTAAGCCATTTTAGAGTCTTCTTTAAAATCTGGATGTTTTGATCAAGTTTCTAGTATTAATTTTTTGTTCATCTATCTATCTATTTTAATTATCTCTAGTTAACAAATTATGAGATGATAGAGTCAATGTTGTCCTTAATACAAATGTTATTAAACCTTATACTAGGTGAAATATGCTAGTTTATTATCTTCTTGGTGCTTCAGTTTCCTCAGCTACAAAGTGGCAATATTCAACTCAGGTATAAGGAATACATGTTTTATAGTTTCTACTATTCCACACTTATCTGACAAAACATTGATATCAGTGGATACTAATTTAGTCTATTGATAATATTTCTTTATAATTTTGATTCTCAAAAATTATGCAAGACAGGTATTATGCAGCATGATTTTTACATTCCATAATTTAAGAATTGTCTTTTGGATAGAGAAAATATTAAACATATCAGTGGCTATATTCAAAATGAAGAAAATTTTATTGTGATGATTCTACAAAATTTTCCATCCCTTAGAGATTGTGACTTTAAATAGTCTACAGTAGTCTCTATGAGAACCTGGTTCTGAATATAATCTAACAGAGTATACATGTATCTCTATGTATGTAAATACATCCTAACATCTGTGTGTCTATATAATTATTACAATTTACTTCCCATGTTCAACTTCTGGTCCATTTTGAAAATATTGTTTCACCCATTGAGTTAGGACTCCCTCCCACGTGTTCTCAAAGAACTGAGTTCATTATGGTTTCAAGCGAATCTTGGCTGGCTAGCATGTTGAGGTTTCCAAGGTCAGGTCTGTGTGTCTTCTCTGGGTCTCTGACTGCAGGAACCATGCCTGTACTATTGTCCGTGCTCATAGCTAGTTACTGAATAAATTGTTCATAAACCTTGGCAGTCCTGTGCTTCTTGGTAAACATTTATGTATCCAATGAAGACAATTATTATGAAGAGAATACAGACAGTATCTGTTTTATATATGAAAATCTACATGCCATCTTGATTTATACTAAGTCAACAGAGAGCTCTTATAGCCATAGACTGCTCTCCGCCCCCATTCCTGGGGATTTCTCTCTTTCAAATCAATCTTTCTGCTGCTATTGACTGCTCCCTCTCAGGCTAAAATCATACTATCATCACTCTTTCAGGTACCAAATATATTTGTCACTTTTAAATACATTTATTTGAAAAATTGACTTACTTATTTAAAAGGGAGAGTTACTTAGATTTTCAATCTGTTGGTTCACTCCTCAAATGGCTGTTATAGCTGGGGCTGTGCCACACCAAAGCCATGAGCTTCATCTGGTCTCCAATTCTTAGGTCATGCTCCCCTGCTTTCCCTGATACATGAGCAGGTACTCAAACTGGTGCCTGTAAGGGATGCCAGCATTGCAGCCAGCGACTTAACCTGCTGTGCCACAATACCAACCCCATTTCTCTTTCCTACTCTATAGATAACCAACACTTTTCTCAAGATTAATTACTATAATTACCTTCCAACTACTCATTGATTGTTTATTAACCCTAACCACTAAATGGTGTGGTGTTGTGGGTTAAGCTGCCACCTGCAGTGCTGGCGTCCCATATGGGCACCGGTTCTAGTCCCAGCTGCTCCACTTCTGATCCAGCGCTCTGCTGTGGCCTGGGAAAGCAGAAGAAGATGACCCAAGTCCTTGGGACCCTGCTTCCTCCCCTCTCCCTCCTCCTCCCCCTCATCATATTCACATATGACCTTGGATCAGTTATCTATCTTAGCCTATATTTTCTCAGCTGTAAAATGGTGATAATGTTGAACCTACTTTCACGAAGCTATATATGTACACACCTTAGTGTGCCCTTAAAGTTTAATAAGCACTCACTAAAAATAAAAGCACATTGTCAGAAACATGTAATGTAACTGTGGGGGCCAGCACCATGGTGCAGTAGGTTAATCCTCTGCCTTCGGCACCAGCATCTCATATGGGCACCGGTTCTAGTCCCAGCTGCTCCTCTTCCAATCCAGCTCTCTGCGATGGCCTGGGAAAGCAATAGAAGATGGCCCAAGTCCTTAGGCCTCTGCACCTGCAGGGTAGACCAGGAAAAATCACTTGGCTCCTGGCTTAAGATTAGCACAGCTCCAGCCGTTGCAGCCATCTGGGGAGTGAACCAGTGGAAGGAAGACCTTTCTCTCTGTCTTTCCCTCTCACTGTCTATAACTCTACCCCTTAAATAAATAAATAAAATATTTTAAAAAGTAACTGGATGAATGTTTAAGTGAATATCTTGCTCTGCGGACCAGAGTCCTTTTGCTGCTATGGATACCACATTGGCTGGGAGGAAGAGATGGCGTAGGTTGGTGAACAAGCCCTTTTTAATATATTTGTTGTAAACAGTAAACAATCTTCATTACATTTTTTTTTCAAACTGTCTAGTTTCTAGGTGATAATGGGTTCTTTCTTCACCTTTTCTGCCAATCTGGGTAGAGTGGTAAAGGGATATTTGGAGTAATTTCTTGGGAAAATAGCCAAGTTTTAAAAATATTAAACATGCGTTGTGGTGTAGTGGGTTGAATTGCTGCTTGGGGTGTCACATTCCATATTGGAGCACTAGTTTGAGTACCAGCTACTCTACTTCCTGCCTAGGAAGGCAGCAGATGATGGCTCAGGGGTTTGGGTTTTTGCTACCCATGTGGGAGATCCAGCTGGAGTGGAGTGCCTGGTTTTAGGTCTGGCACAGCCTGGATGAGGGTATGTGGGAAGTGAACCAGTAAATAAAACATCTCTCTTTCCCTCAGTCTCTCTCTCCTTCTCCCCTCACTCCCTTTCTCCCTCTCTCCTTCGCCCTCCCACTCTCTCTCCCCCTTCCCTCCCAATTGTCACTCAATTAAATAAATCTTTTAAAAAATTTCAGCTAATTTATATAGTAAGACATAAAGTAGTTCATAGTTTGTGTCAAATGCTGGGCTTGGATAATTTGGTTAAGCCTGAATATGCTTTTTTAAAGTTAACAAACTCCTTACATTAACTTCAATTCCTGGTATGCATGCATTCATTTCACAAATATTTTTAAACTATGTATTTGGCATGGTGCCAGCTGCTTAGAATACAATGGTAAACCAACAAAACTGCTTCTCTGAGAGCTTACCATCTATAAATAAATGCATATTTTATCTGAAGCTCACTGTAAAAATCAACAGTGAACATTTCTTAAAGTAATTAGGAAACTATCTATGTTAAAACCTTTATTCTGGAACCCTTTTAAAAGTGCCACTATCACTCAGTGTATAGATACATCCAAATAATGCCACTGAGCTCTGGATTAGAGGAAACTGTGCCAGTTTTTCTTATTTAACGTTTGACCTTGAACAATATACTTAGTCCATAGTTATGAGAAAATTACATATATTTTTACATCAAATTTTTATAAAATTATTCTAATATTCACCTATATTCAATTATACCTAATAAATGACTTTTCTGGAGTTAACAAGAGAAAGATTGATGTTTTTAGTATAAATTCTGACTATAAATAAGTTCACCTGAGTTAAATTGCCAATCGTGCTTGGCAGAAGTCAAAGGTATGAATCAAATATACATAATGTGTATGTCCAACCAGTAGAAAACACCCTCATGTAATTTGTGATTCTATTATTCTTGAGTGCTGCAGTGCAAGAAGGAGACATGGTTTATAGGAACCTATAGCTGGTCTTTCTCAGATGCATGTTCACAATCTATTTTTTTTTTTCTATTCCAGTGATGGGTGGCTATAGCCTCTAATCCATGCGGCATATGTACATTTAAAGTGAGTTTGCAAATATTATGATCCAAACAAGAAACAAGCTGTTATTTCACTCAGTGCTGCATTGTTTATGAGGTTAGTGGAATGGAAAAGGAATTTTTAAAGGCATTCATAATTTCTATGTATTTTTCTCAGTTCTAGCCCAATATGTGTTGAACATAACAAAAAGCATTTTCCAAGGCTGAAGCTTATGCTTTTCAATCATACATCTTTCAAATCTGCTTAAGTTGTTACTGTGCAACCCAGTTTTATTTTTTCTTCTATTTGCATTTTTGGATGTGTTTCTCTCACTGCCAGGTTATTTGAGCTGGCGGCTGCGTAGTATAGATAGTGAACTTGCCGTACGAAAGTGTCTCCGTGGAAATCACCTGGGGCCGAGAGTTCCGCTTTTCTCACCTTATCATATCTGGAACACAGATTTGCTCTGCTCGTCATATTTTGGCATCCGTGAATCACCATCATGTTGTCATATTCACAGTTACAAAGTAGCCTATGGGAAAGGAGCCAACTACTTGAGGCACTTGCAATGGGGGGAAAAAGTCTGATTTCAGCATTATTCATTGGAAATGCTATTTGTGAAAGCATTTACTTCAGTTTCTGAGATGCTGGCAATAACTTTATTAGGCGATGCATAATTCTGCTTTTTTAGAAGAAATGTTCCTCCGTGCTGAATAGGGAGGCAGCCAGTAATTACCTAAAACCATGAATAAAATAGAAAGCATAGGAACAGAAGTGGGTAATTATCCATCAGTTACTCAGATTTTATCAATAGTACCTGCTAATTAAATGGACAATGGGCAAGTCATGTCAATATAGGTGATTTATTATAATTCCCTCAAGCATGTTGGCCCCTTACAATTTTACCCTTCCTTTCACAAACCTGTGTATTTAAGTTGACAAAAATAAGAATAAATTTTAAAATATTTTCAACAAATGAACTCAGTGTACATACCAAAAAATTAGAGCAAATAAATTTGTAAAAACAAGATTTACAAGAAAGGTTCAAATAAAGGTTTAAATAAAGTGCAATCCCTAAGCATAAATTCCACTAGAAATAGATTTAAACTGGTACTATTTTAGTTCTACTTAGTAAATGTTTTTCAGAAGGTGCACATATTACTTCATACATTCTTTGAATTAAAGAGTGACCCTGTTTAATAACAGGAGATATGGCACACCCACACATGAGAAACACTGAATTCATTTTTTTTTTGTTTTTTTATTTTATTCTACAGAATCAACTATTTAGTTTGTACCAACTCAACTCACACCTACTGTTGAATTATGAATCTTTTCAATAATTTCCCACTAGTAACTTTATACATGCTTTGCTACTGTGTCAAGGATTTGAGATGACAAGATGGCAGGTGAACACAGAGACGAGAAAAGCCATTCATTTTCAGAAAAGCGGGAAGCTATTCCCTTAGTCAGCATTTAAAAAATATTTCATGGGATGCCAGCTCTGCTGGTACTCTTTGAAAAAGAAATCTCAAAGAGCTGTTGCCCAATAATTTGGTGAATGGTACACATTCAATGAGTATCAGTATTTCAAAATGGTTGTGAAATCCATCAATAAAAACAGATGTGTGAAAAGAAAACATTTTTCAAGTATATTTGGGCATTAATTTTTTTAAAACATTTTAGTTGGGAAATCTACCTTAAAGAGACTCATTATGCCTGTTCAGAAGGACCGAAGTATTTTTCAAAGAAAAGAAATGATGAGTCCATATCCTAAAGCAACCAATTTGTGCCTTGTATTTCTCATCCTCTTCTGAAAAACATGAATTATGTTTAGTAATCTATTTTTTCATAACTCAGAATCTCCATCTGTTTTACTCACAACACTGTCTTTTCTAACAGATTTTCACAAAGGAGGTATCTGAGTTTTCCATTCTTCAGATATAATCAGAGAAATAACAAGCATTTATGTGGAACATGTAAACTGTTTTGGAGAAATACAGCCATATTAAATAGGATAACCTTATTTTAAAAAAGACAAAGAGTAATTCTCTAATAAAAGGTGCCTACAAATGAATGTGACACAGACCAAGAGTCTAACAAAAATTAAGCAAAGAGTATGAACAGGCAATTTCAAGAAAAGTGAGATCATTCCATAACTTGTTGGCAATGTTATATTTAAAATGTTTACCTTTAACTCAGTAATTGTCAACCTGGAACAATTTTATATTCTCCCTAACCCCACATTCAGCAATGTCTGAAGCCAATTTTGCTTGTCATAAACATAAAAGTGAGGGAGATGTTATATATTGGATAGAGCTGAGATACCATGAAACATCATTGAATGCACACATGCTCTAGACTTGCCATCACAAAAAAAAAAAAAAAAAAAAAAAAAAAAAAAAACTGGGCGTAAGAGGTATAGCACAGTAGATTGAATGGATCACTTTGATCTCTACTCATATATGCAACATAACCACTTCAATATATGCCTCACACTTGATATGGATAGCATTTAAATATTTTTCCTCACCAGTTTTGTCTTTCCATACCATCTGAAAGTATATTCTATTTTGCTAATCTATTTTGTCACTCTGAAAGCAAGGAGTAGTACTTAATTCCTTTCTTTCTTACACTGTCACATCCAGTCCATCAGCACATCCTTGTGAGCTCTACCTACATCATCCATTTCTCTCCATCACCTTTGTCACCCTCATGCCTGACTTCCCAGCCCTCTAGCCTATTCTGCTGCAACAGCTTTGCTGTTCTCCCAGATTCATCACTTGACGCATGCTCACCAGCCATGCAGCTCCTGAAGAATTCTCTTAAACACATAAATTGGATCACGTTGCTCCTCCTCTCAAAAACCAGTGGCATTGCTCTGCACTCAAAAAATGGCCCACATGGTCCAAATCTGGTCCCATGCCCACATCTAGGCTTGTTTACAGGCCATCTTGCTCGTAGCAGATTCGGATTCCTCCTCACAGATTCTGAGACTTGTTTGTCCCTTTGGGGTCTCACTCTTGCACATCCTTATTCTGGAATGCTCTTTAGTCAAATCCACCCAAATCAGCTGTTTCTTGTCGCCCATTTTTATCTTAGATCAAGTGTCAAATCAGACCCATGCAAAAGCAGCGACTTCTGTCACCTACTGGCACTATAATGCCAACTTGTTTTATTACATAGTACTTAAGATTGGTTTGCTTATTTTCTTTTATAATGTTGGAAACTCAACATGTCTTTGATGGTCTCTTTGCTTAACCTTAACTGATGCTCAACAGTTGTTCATGTGCTGATTTTCAGCAATGAATAGAGTAAGAAATGAGACATTTGCTATAAAAAAAAAAAAAACTGACACTGAAGCTTAGTTTAGAGGCAATAATTCTAGAAGTGAACAAAATCATGGAAGAGTATGCATACATATGAGATAATAGCATTCTTTCCAAAAGGTTACATTTCAGCCAAAAATAATGTCACTTCTCCTATTTGTCTTCTCTTCTAACCCTTTCACAGAAATAATTCTGTGTTACCTGAGAGTATATTTACTCCTATTTGGTCTCCAAGTCAATTACATGTTGCTGACAGGTGAAAGATGGTTATTTATCTTTGCACTGTAGCCTACAGTTAGATCTAAAAAGGCAGATTCTTTTCTGTTTGGCTAACATTCCACATTTTATGTATCAGTTGGTAATAGGTATTCTGCTACTCAGACTTTTTTCTTATCTGGTATTCTATTGGGTTCTGGATAATTGAGGCACTATTGCATTTCATGTTTAGCTGATATCGTAAATGTTGTGTGATAGCTACAATAACAGTGTAGAACAATATATTTACTCAAATAATTATAAATGCTAACATATCTTGAAGGCCAGTGATGTACCAAGCCCTATTTTAATAAATTTATATGCAGTAATTTATTTAATCCTCACAATTGCCCTATAAAGTATTATTTTACAGCTAAGGAAAATATGCAGAGAAAAGCATATCCTGGGTCACACTTTAGTAACTACTGAGATGACCTTTAAACTCAAGCAGCAAGACTCCCAAGTCAATACTGTTAACCTGTAGCTATTCCCTTTTGATAAATAATCTGTAACAGATTTTTAAATAGGCTTTATACTTTTAAAGTAATGAGATTCTTTCTACCTAAATGCAACTTTTTAAAATGCTGCAGACTGGCTGCCATATACTCTACACAATTAAACATGTCTCAACCCTTCAGTAACTTCAGTGATAAATAAGATTTCTGCTTTATTTATGCATGACAAATTCTTTTTTATCCTCTGTGAATATACTAACATCTCTCTCCACATAGTAGAGTGGGGGAGGATGAAAACCGGGAAAATGAATTACTCTAACAATGTATTTTGGCAGCGTAATGGTCCATTTCTAACAAAGAGCAAAATAGACATTACATGACATGCTCTTATTTGAGATAATCTTTTAAGTTTGGCGATGATTAACAATCCAAATAAATCAATGTGAACAAAATTTAAGAATGAAAAGATAACAAGCCCTTTTTAATTGTCTTCTGTAAAAGGGAATATATTTGTTCCTTAGAACTATGAAGAACCATGCTAATTTTCACAAAAAGCTTAAGATTCAACGTACTCAGCCAAACGTTCACATAACAGCCATGAAATGCACAAATAAAAATCTACATTAAAAGAACATTAGTGGCTAGCCTGAAACAGAGAAATGACAAATTTCAGAGTAAATGTCTTGCTAGGTAACTGATTCAGCTCTAAGAGCCATCTGCTCTCTTTTCATGCTCCATATCCACTGTCCTCTACCAACGTAGACACGGACACGGTTTTTGGTTCCCTAATTAAGTGGAATCAATGTGGAATGGCAGGGCAGGGCCACACAACCTTTTACAGTTTGTTTTTTGACAAGGTAGTTGTCTGTTAGTGATTAGTTTTCCGAGGGATACTGCAGCAAAGTGCACTAGTATGTTCATTTCATAGATTCCCACCTTATTTATTAAACAGTCACTTCATAATAATTCTTTTGCTAATTAAAAGGATTTGTACCATCGCTGCTTTACACATGAAAAAATGTGGTGTGTAGCCATGACTTGACAACTGTAGGACTAGTTATGTAACAAGACCAGAGTTTGGAGTGAAGCTGATAGGTTCATATAGCTTCTTGGTAGCTGGTGGCTGATGTAAAAATCCTTCTTCTACCACAGAGTAGCTGGAAGACCTTGAGACAGCAAATATCTTTAATTTCTCAATTATAAAATGAATAATATATATGAAAATGTTAAGCCAGCCTACTTTGGCTGAACTTCAAATGCTTGAAATTTTTTTTAACTCTTATTTAATGGATATAGATTTCCAAAGTACAGCTTATGGACTACATTGGCTCCCCCCCCCATGACTTCCCTCCCACCCTCAACCCTCCCCTTTCCCACTCTCTCTCCCCTTCCATTCATATCACGATTCATTTTCAATTTTCTATATATACAGAAGATCAGTTTAGTATACATTAAGTAAAGATTTCAACAGTTTGCACCCACATAGAAACACAAAGTGAAAAATACTGTTTGAGTACTCGTTATAGCATTAAATCTCAATGTACAGCACATTAAGGACAGAGATCCTACATGAGGAGTAAGTGCACAGTGACTCCTGTTGTTGACTTTACCAATTGACACTCCTGTCTATGGCATCAGTAATCTCCCTATGCTCCAGTCATGAGTTTCCAAGGCTATGGAAGTCCCTTGAGTTCTCCGACTCTTATCTTATTTAGACAAGGCCATAGTCAAAGTGGAAGTTCTCTCCTCCCTCCAGAGAAAGGTACCTCCTTCTTTGATGACCCGTTCTTTCCACTGGGATCTCACTCACGGAGATCTTTCATTTAGGTTGGTTGTTTTTTTTTGTTTGTTTGTTTGTTTTTTGTTTTTTTGTTTTTTTTTGCCAGAGTGTCTTGGCTTCCCATGCCTGAAATACTCTCATGGGCTTTTCAGCCAGATCCGAATGCCTTTAGGGCTGATTCTGAGGCAAGAGTGCTGTTTAAGACATCTGCCATTCTATGAGTCTGCTGAGTATCTCACTTCCCATGTTGGATCGCTCTCCCCTTTATTTATTCTATTGGTTAGTATTAGCAGGCACTATTCTTGTTTATGTGATCCCTTTGACTCTTAGTCCTTTCATTATGATCAATTGTGAACTGAAATTGATCACTTGGACTAGTGAGATGGCATTGGTACATGCCACCTTGATGGGATTGAATTGGAATCCCCTAGTATGTTTCTAACTCTACCATTTGGGTTAAGTCAGCTTGAGCATGTCCCAAATTGTTCATCTCTTCCCTCTCTTATTCCCACTCTTATATTTAACAGGGATCACATTTCAGTTAAATTTTAACACTTAAGAATAACTGTGTATTAATTACAGAATTAAACCAGTAGTATTAAGTAGAACAGACAAAAAAAAAATACTAAGAGGGATAATGTATTAAGTTGTTCATTAACAGTCAGGGCTATGCTGATCAAGTCACCGTTTCTCATAGTGTCCATTTCACTTCAACAGGTTACCTTTTTGGAAACACATGAAACTTTAAATACCTGAAGGTATACTCACCATCTTCTTCTCTCATCTTAAACACTTCCTGTTTCTCTTCTAATTTTGTAAATGATACTTTAGTTCCTGAACCCAGAATTCAGGAAGATAGTCCATAAATCTCTGCTCTTGGATAGTTAAAATGTTCAGTTATGCTTTTAAATACCTTGGGAATCTCTTCCTGTCTTAAATTCCCTTTGTTGCTATGTCAAGACTTCATTTCAACTATGGATTGATGCGAATGTCTCTTCAACTTGCCTATTTGATCTATTGTATCACTCACCATATAGCTCACTTGGTTATCAAAATCAGAAATCTGATATCCTCTTTAAAAATCTTCCACATTCTTTCAGTTTAAGAAGTGGAAACATTTTTGACAAGACCTATATAACGATCTAGACCTTCCAACATTGTTTCCTGACTTTTCTCCAAAGACTTGCGCCAATTTGGCCAAAGTGATCTATCTGGAGGTAATCTGGGCATTCAAGTTTTCTGAGTCATAGGACTTGGTTCATTTTCTAGGGTGGTTCACACCCACCCACTCTTTGAAAATCGCATTTTGCTTCAATGTCCAAAGAAGAAAAACTGTCTTGCACATTGAACAGTGAATGTGTAATACAGAGGAAAGGAGGAAAATGTGACCAGAGTAGTGAGCATGTAAAACAAGGTCATTTCAAAATCCTCAATGCCACATATTCAATTTGTCCTGCTTTACCTATCCATCTTCGGATAGTTCACTGGCAGGCAGAGCTCCTGAAAGGAAGAGTCTGCTCCTGCTTCTAACAGAATGGTAGCCATGCCATGCAGTAAAATACTCTCAGAGAGAAGTTTTGTTGATCTGGTTAGAAAGGAGCCAGAACCTTTCAGAAATGGGGAATGCTCACCTCTCTTTACTCTGCTTATGCGCAGATCATCATCAGTGCATTCTCTCTCTCTCTCTTTTTTTTTTTTGGACAGGCAGAGTTAGACAGAAAGAAACAGAGAGAAAGGTCTTCCTTTTTCCATTGGTTCACCCCCCAAGTGGCCGCTACGGCCAGTGCATTGCGGCCGGCATGCTGCACAGATCCAAAGCCAGGAGCCAGGTGCTTCTCCTGGTCTCCCATGTGGGTGCAGGGCCCAAGCACTTGGGCCATCCTCCACTGCCTTCCCTGGCCACAGCAGAGAGCTGGACTGGAAGAGGAGCAACTGGGACAGAACCGGTGCCCTAACCAGGACTAGAACCTGGGGTGCCTGCCCCGCAGGTGGAGGATTAGCCTAGTGAGCCGCGGCGCTGGTGCATCAGTGCATTCTCGACTATGCGTCTGTCTGCACCATCACCATGCCTTTGGGTGGAGCTGTACATGCTGTCTGCTGCTCTCCTTGGAAAGAAGCTGGTGAATGTGAATGTGTTTGAGAAAGAGACTGGGAAATGGCCATTCTAGCTTGTCAAAAAGGAGACTGGGAATCAGTCGATGGCCTTCACTGGAGCTATCTGTCTAAATGCATGGCATACTGCTTTCATTTTGAGATATTTAATTTTTAATTTTTTATTATTTTTAATTGTTTATATATATATTTTATTATAGTTTAGTGCAAAGAATACTAAAGGCATTTTATATGTTCATTTAGTTTCTATAACTGGTCATGTGAGTAACCATCAGCTTTTAAAGCTCATCAGCTGGGCTGGCACTGTGGTATAGTAGGTCAATCCTCTGCCTGTGATGCAAGAATCCCATTGGGTGCCTGGTGCAGCTCCAGCCATTGTGGCCATATGGGGAGTGAACCAGCAGATGGAAGACCTCTCTCTCTGACTCTCCCTCTCACTGTCTGTAACTCTACCTCTCAAATAAATAAATCTTTAAAAAAAAATAAATAAAGCTCATCAGCTATCTGTGTGTTACCTCCTTAAAGCTGAGCACATTTCAGCTAAATTGGTAACTATTCCTCCACAGTGTGGTTGACTATATGCCCTGGCTTGTTCAGACTAGTCCTGGATCACCTTTGGTGTGTACTGGCACTTCATCTGCTAGCTGCTGTTTATAAGTCTCAAAAGCCTCCCAGTTTGAACAGTAAACCTCACTTTCATTTTATCCAGAGGGGAACTAAGCAGGGGTTAAACATTGTCTCCACAGTGCTTGAAAAGCAAAACAATGACTAACAAAACACAATGACTAGATTAGAGAAGGAACCCAGGTTAGGCTTTGATGAAATTGTATGGAGGCCGGCGCCGCGGCTCACTAGGCTAATCCTCCACCTAGCGGCGCCAGCACACGGGGTTCTGGTCCCAGTCGGGGCGCCGGATTCTTTCCCAGTTGCCCCTCTTCCAGGCCAGCTCTCTGCTGTGGCCCGGGAGTATAGTGGAGGATGGCCCAGGTGATTGGGCCCTGCACCCCATGGTAGACCAGGAAAGGCACCTGGCTCCTGCCATCGGATCAGCGCGGTGCGCCGGCCGCAGCGCGCTGGTCGTCGCGGCCTTTGGAGGGTGAACCAACAGCAAAAGGAAGACCTTTCTCTCTGTCTCTCTCTCTCACTATCCACTCTGCCTGTCAAAAAAAAAAAAAAAAAAAAATGAAACTGTATGGAAAGAATGTTTGAGATCTAAGTTAGGTCAAGAGTTATGTAGGCCTCTCACTCACACACTTGCAGAGGTCTCAAGCCTGACCCTGTAGAAAGGGAAGCCAGTTTTAGGAACAAAAGAGAGTGTGGTATGTCTGCAGTAGGAAATTGAGGAGCAAGTTGTGGGATATGAGAGAAGTCAGCCAGGCTCCAATCAGGTACAGGATTTTCAAATTCATTTTATGAGCAATGAAAAGATCCAAAACTGAGTATATTAACTTATTTTAAAAAGTTATTTTGACTTGTATATTGATAATGGATTAGGGTTGGGGTTAGGTGCATGAACTGCAAAAGAATTGAGGGGACCTTTTAGCAAGCTAAATTGATAACCATTGTGAGAGACTGGAAACCCTACCTATGGTGACAATAGTCAGGGAAAATAAACTGTTATCTGTATTTCAGTAAGCTTTATTTTCAGTAATAAACAAGATGAAAAGTTGAGACAAATATTTATGCCCCAAGTGCTTCTATTCATATGAAAGCAAAGGAAAAACCAGAAAACAACTTGCATATAGATGAATATTTGCATTACTTGTCTCATTTACTTTTAATCAGGTTTGCCCTTAATTGCTTTGAGGCACCATCAGGTAGGGAATGGGGCCTGATGTTTGCACAGGGCAGACCAGTGCAGGGCACTGGGAGCAGAGGGTCTGCTCTGCACCAGAGCCTGACCCGAGGAGCCAGGAGAATCGCTGATGGATGCTCGCTCCATCCATCACGGAGCACCCCTCCCTGTTTCTAAATCTTATTAGGGAGTCAATCTCAGACTAGAGTGAGAAGCAATTTTGCTGTCCTGACAATTTAACACCCAAGTGAACTCAGATGAATTTACAGCACGGCCTACTTCTGTTTACAAATTAGTATCTAAATGGTATCAATTTTGCAAGGATATGGTTCTTACTTGTTTTGAAGATAACAATAAATCTGTCACCAAAATTAAATAAATAAATAAATACAATTCTCTAGAACTTGAGGAACCTGAATTTCAGCATTTTGGACATACATCAGCAGTGGACAGAGTGCATCTGTGGAGTATTTCGTATGCAAACAAGCAGAATTCTTGAGGGAGTTACTGTTGATATTTTTGATTTTCACTTCTTAGGAAATTTAGGTCTTGTGGGAAAGAAAGTACTATGGAAATAGTTTTCGTTGCTGCTGTTTCTTCTTCTAAGTCTCTGGTATATCTGTCCTTCGCCTCTGATGAGGATTAAGTATTATGTTGGGTTAAGCCAGGCTGCTTTAAGTACAGTCTTGGGTACATACCGTGTGGAGCCATGACTCTATCTTATTTCATTTCACTGATATTTGTGAGGTATTGCATTCACTCTCTCTTGACTCTGATGACACTCAGTGAAAAGTGTACCAGCAACTCAAATAGCTATGAAATATTTGAAAAGAATGTATCTCATATTAATAACTTCTTCCTAGTAGTAGTTTTGCTTAGCAAAAATGAAACTCTGATACCTAATCCTTAAAATTTGAGGTATAGACATTAATCCATATGCTTCTGGTTATATTCAGTGGGTAGAATATGCTAGAATCCACATCTATGACCTGGGTAATGTTCAGTGTCATTTCTGTCTTTGTTCTCAGACATGAAACTCATTAGCTTTTGTGGTTTTAGTGCATATGCAATGAAGAGAATAGCACTTAATTATTACAGCTAAGGAGGTGATTTTCTTTGGGGTCAAAGAAACTAAATGAGATCAGGGAAAGATTATTTTTAAAGGCACCTTATAATTGTGTAAATTATAACAATGTATCATTCCTTATATTATTTACAGGATACCAATAAATGATAATGTTTTCTTTTAACAGGCAATTTGCTGCCCGAAGTGTGTTTTCCTTTTAAAAGGTAAGTGCCTTTTAAGAAATATTATATAAAATTATCATGGTTTCTGATTTATAGCTTTGAAGAGCCTATTAATTTTCAAGCCCCGTGGCTGACAGCCGTGTTGTTCAAAGGCAAGGATATATAGTATTAATTATCTTAAGCCCCAGATTATTGTTCATGGTGCTGACATTGCGTAGAAAGGACAGACTGGCACATTTTTCTATTTTAGTAAGAATAATTAATTAACTTGGTGATTTTAAAAAGAAATACCTGTTGAAGTGAGATGCAAAGAGCACAGTTCAGTTTGATCACATTTGTTTCAGTTCCACATGGATTTAGAGAATTTTCATGGAAATTATCAGCAACATGAGATGTGGGCAGTTTTATAAATTGGTTTTTGTTTGTTATTTGGTTGGTTGGAATTAGAGAATATGTTGTTTTGAAAAGTAAAAATGGTTGCATCTTTAAGATATTACTTGCTAGTAAGTCTGTATATTATTCACTGGACTATATGAATATTTTCAGGTTTCATAATATTAGTTTTGAACCTGAGTTAAATTTCAAAATTGACTCAGTCTGGTTTCTACATTTTCAGGAGTTCTATGAGGCTTGAAAACTAAATGCTTAAGTAGAGGCTGATTTCTATTTCGCTAGGGACCAAGAAATGTCCAGATCTGTGGTTTATCTTTCAGCTGGGCTTCTTAGGATTTACCTGGGCAGTAAAAAAATAGTCTTTCCTTTTCATAAAAAGCAATTTGTAGAGTCATCAAATGGTATTCTTCAATAGCTTCCATGGCAAACACAATTACTGCTCTAGATTTAAAGTCTCCCTTGTTTTTATCATTGTTTAACTTAAGAATCTTGTAATGAAACTCATTATTAAGGAATTTATATCTTGCTTCTGGTTGTAATGACAGAACAGCTCTCTGTGTACTTATGTTGTTAAGATTAGTACATTTATAAATTATAACTTTTTCCTCCATCTAATAACTGTTTATTTACATCATCATATTTCCATGATAAGGTAAGGTTTTTATATCAGTTTGGTATACATTATTGTTAACCATCATGTCAAGCCATGTAGTTAGCAAGGAAGTGCATTTCATGGCCACTTGGCATTTTGAAAACACTGTCACTTTACAAAGATCTGCATTATTATGGTAAGAATCCATAAAATTGTTAAATGAACAAGAAATATTTGGGAGAGGGAGTGGGAAAGGGGAGGGTTGCGGGTGGGAGGGACGTTATGGGGGGGAAGCCATTGTAACCCATAAGCTGTACTTTGGAAATTTATATTCATTAAATAAAAGTTAAAAAAAAAGTAATAGTTCACAAGTTTCGCAACTTCATAGCAGGCATTAGGTAGGGTAGAACTGCAGCCAGGTTCTTGTTAATCCAGTCTTAAGCTATGTATGAGGGTACTTCAGAAAACTTAGGAAAATGGAAATAAAAGGAACGTTTCAATCCAAAGGCACTTCAAAATTCATGCACTGTTTTTCAACATTACACATTTTCTGCATCATTTTTGAGGACCCTTGAATGTATAGATTTCACAAACATTTTATGATGTACAACTTATTGTAGCCAATGTTCAGACTACACTGCACAAAAATAAGAGAAATAAAAGTAATCATTTCCCAGTGTCTTTTTCCCTCCATGTGAATATTAAAGAGAAAAGAACATTGACTTTGCATTCTTAAGAGTCATGGAATTAGCTCCAGTTCTTTCTAGCTGTGTGACCTCAGACAAACTGTAAGCTCTCAGAGACACTCTGCACATTTTTCAAACTGGGTATAATAATACCTTGTTTTGCAAAATTGCCCTGAAGATGCAGAAACCAATTTGCTAGTCCCTACTTTCCTCTAAGAGTAAAACTCTTATGTTCAGACAGCCCTAGACAAACTTCCTATTGTTCTATCAGATAAAACTACATTTATGGTGGGATTTTTTTTTCTTTCTTTTGTGTACATAAATTGATCCCAAGGTATACTCACCTAGAAGGCCATTGCAGTTTTAAACTAAAGGCTAGCACCTTGCTAAACTCTGCAGAGATGCTACAAAGATGTGTTGGTAGTGTCCACGTGTAAAGCCAGGGGATTGACCCACAGAGCTGTTGTGACCTCAGTAATTCCATAGATATCTTAAATATTTTTTTTGATGTTTCTTCCTTTCAGTGTCCTTTCTTAGACTTATTTGCTGCACAGAGTGCTAGCTCTGTTTACTATGTATTGAAGCTTGGAACTAGAGAGATCTTCTAGCTTTTATTCCTTGATCTAGAAAAGTATCTCTTTCCTGTTCTTTTTCATCAAAATCTGCTGGTAACCCAGGTTACTGAGTGGTTGAAAATGGCTCAACATCCTCCCTAGAAAGTATCTTCATCCACTGACGTCTGGTAGTGGTTTAACCTAAATGCAAAGGGATTCAATGCTCCTGTTGATATGAGGAATAACTTGTTGCCAGAAGTCTTTCACAGGCAATCAAATAAAACATACATATGTTTTATATGTGTGTGTGTGTATAGTTGAGAGAGAAATGTAGATATATATATATACACACACAAGACTTCATATTCATTTTCTTTCATTTCCAAAAGCATATAAAAACTTGAAATAGACTATCAGTCTTCTGCAAATTTTAAACACAGTACTTATTTTAAATAAACTCTCTACTGCTCACCAGCCAACTCCCATATATTTTGTTTCCCTCAAAACTTTTAATAATCATTTACATCTTTAATCATACTTTACTTGTCACAAATTGCCATCCACTTCAATCCAGTAATTCTGTTCAGGTTGAAAGGAAATAGAGCCGGTGCTGCGGTTCACTAGGCTAATCCTCTGCCTTGCGGCGCCGGCACACCGGGTTCTAGTCCCGGTCGGGGCGCCGCATTCTGTCCCGGTTGCCCCTCTTCCAGGCCAGCTCTCTGCTGTGGCCAGGGAGTGCAGTGGACGATGGCCCAGGTACTTGGGCCCTGCACCCCATGGGAGACCAGGAGAAGCACCTGGGCTCCTGCCATCAGATCAGCGCGGTGCGCCGGCCGTGGTGGCCATTGGAGGGTGAACCAAAGGCAAAGGAAGACCTTTCTCTCTGTCTCTCTCTCTCACTGTCCACTCTGCCTGTCAAAAAAAAAAAAAAAAAGAAAAGAAAAAAAAAAGAAAGGAAATAGTGTTTGTATTTTTAATAAGGAAACTGAGGAAGAAGTGACTTAATTAAAGTCAAAAGAGCAAACCTGGGTTAATACTGGAGTTTCTGAGACTAAAACCAGTGCAGGAGTGCTAATAGTATTCTATCATGTAAAGCAATTTATATGCTATTTTCCTTCTATGGATTTGCTCATACATATGGAAATATGAGAAAGAAGAAAACCAAATAAAATGTACTGCACATGGTAATATGACTCAGCTCTTCAATAAGACAGACTCTCACCAGGCTACTTGCCAGGATAAACTCACTGTTGACAGGGAGCCTGATTTTTTTTTTTTTTTTATTGAAAAAGGCCCAAAATGAAGATAGTTTACAAATGATAAATGGGATTTTCATTTTAAGTAGAATTATCTACTTGAATAATGCAATGTATATGTGAAACTGATAAAGATCTTAAGAAAAATAGACAGCCCTACATGGTCTGTTTTGCTGGGCACAGGTAATTAATTTTGTTGATTTAGAAATACAGACAGTAGATTTCCCTAAGAACATTTTTATTGACCATTAATGTCATTCTAAGTGTTTTAATAATAAATAATTTAAAATACTTTATATTTGTTGATTGCTACATTGGTGTTTTGTGTTGATTTCTTTTCCATTGTTACTGGAACATTAACCTTGGTTTAGTGCTCCCAGAAAATATTTTCCTTTATCTCAGTCCTATCAACTATATAAGGATAAATGTACATTGGTTTATCTCATTCTTCTTGGGCCAAAACCTGTTGATAATTATGCCTGTCATAAAATAGTTACTTCAGCAATCAAAGAGAAGTTGTATGCTTTTCATTTGTTTCTTGGTTGTTTTCAACAGTAATCATATATTAATGTTTAATAAATTCATATGTGATGTTGCAATGATCCTAAGAGTAGACTTATCTTGAATAATCCATGCAATGAGTTTATCTGGGTTTATAAATTACAATTTGGATAGGGCTCTCTATTATAAGAATTGTGACACATGAGAAATACTCAAATCTAAAGTTAACACCTCTGAATGCATTTTTTCCTACAATAAATATCTAGATAACTTTATTCTTTACATCTAGGATTTCTTCTCTTGCATTATTTAAAACCCATCTCAAATGTTGGTTTCTTTTTATTTTGGATCATTATTATCAGACATTTTCAGTAACCATAAAGAGATCCGAAAATCATTGTACTTAGCTCTCTTGAGTCATAGCACCTCTTTCATTTCTGAGTCAAGTTCTATGCTTCTTTATACTTCAACTTTTGAAGTATTTTCATTCAATTTGGTCATTACTGTTTCAGCTAAATATTCAAGGCATAGAAAACCAGATAGAATTTTTTTTAATGAGTTCCATCCTTCATGGAATAAAACTCAAGATTCTTTATATTCTCCTGCATATTGTCGCACATTCACTCTATTTTACATTTATCCTAAAATAAATACGTTTGTCTCACTCAGCTTCAGAGAATGGTTCACAGGAGTGCAGATATCTGTCAGAATCACAGTACAAAATTCTCTTCTTCAAATTCCCAAGACTAATTTTCTTTACTTAAATAAATACAACCAGTACAAAATCTTTATGTTGAAAATAGGTATTATAATTTGAGTCATGTAATAAAATGAACAGAGGTCAGCTTCTCTTTGCACAATGAAATTTTCATTATAAAAACAGAACCCATTGCAGCTAATGTGTTATAGTAAGTTTATACAAGAAAAAGTTTCACAGTAATCCAATTGCATCATGCCCTGAGATAACTACCACTGACATTTCAGTGTATTCTGCTAGATTTTTTCATGTACTTATACATAAAAATGTGCTTGCTTCTGTGCAGATATTGTCTAAGTCTCTTCTTAAACATACATTTTCCATCCTATCTGTCCCATAAGGCATCTCGCTCTCTTGAATTTCAGCTGCTTTATGTTCAGTGAGTAAGGAGGCCTTGAAGAAGATCAGGAGAGAGGTGAGGTCAGATGTTTGTTCCTCTGGCTCCATCCTCCCAAAGTTACCTCAATCCCATGCGTCTTGACTACAGCACTCAGACCCTACGTAGGCATACTAGCCTACAAAAATTTCTTCTGCTTTGCAGAAACTGTTCCTTCTCTTGTCCCTACCATTCTGGGGGTGGTAAGAGTGCTCCTTTGGAAACTCTAGGATTTCCTAACCATCCACCTGTACCTTTGTATATGATTGCCTAAACAAACCAGGATTTTTTCTAATTTGGGGAAGATGCCTGTTGTTTCTAGTTAGAACATTGACTGATACTGTATTTTATAGTTTTACAGCCTGCTTTTGATTTTGCTCTGTATTGTAGCTCTAACATCCTTGCATGTTGTTCAGTATTCTTTCACTACATTCTGATCGGTTCATGATGCATAGAAACCACAATTGAAGATTTAACTGTTTTCTCTGTAGTATTGACAATTCCATAGTAAGCACCTCTGCAAAAATGTACATTTCTCTATTATTCTCTTGAGATAGATTCTCAGAGGTGAACTGATACAAGTAGTTTCCAAATGGTATTTTATTATTAGTGCTGCAGATTTACAATCAAGAGAAGACTGTATCCTCTTCGGCTGAGCTAAGTCTTATTTTCCCTCCAGCAGTTCAGCAATTGCTCTGAAGTCCTACTACCTGAAAATGTGAAACACTTGGCTTCCAAATTCTAGAATTTCCTCAGGATATGTTATAAATTTTGCTTACTCATAAGATCCTCAACCCACTTTTCTTAATTGGCAACACAAGAGCTTCTTTATGCCTAGAAACCAGGCCATGTTGAGCTGAGCCACAGAAGCTCCTGCAACCTGAGGGCTGTTCAAGGCTGGAGAGGCCAATCTGCTGCAAACCCTTCTGTTTGTGTCCTAGCTTCACTCGTCTCCTATCCCACTTCTCTATCCAGGAGGCAAAGGCCCTATCTCCTTTATTTGTCCTATCTTCCTTTGGCCCCATGAATTTACATCTGCGGTTCACTTCTCAGTCTTTGAGGTCAGAAATTTCTGTGCATTTGATTTTATACACTCCCTTACTTGTTGCCTATTTGCCTATCTCTGAAACTCCATGGTGATTTAAACCTATCAAGGCAAGTTCAAAAAAATAGCCTCCTGGAACCAGTGCTGTGGCGCAGTGAGTTAAAAGCCCTGGCCAGCATCCCATATGGGCACTGGTTCTAGTCCTGGCTGCTCTTCTTCCGATCCAGCTCTCTTCTATGACCTGGTAAAGCAGTGGAAGATGACCCAAGTCCTTGGGCCCCTGCACCCATGTGGGAGACATGGAAGAAGCTCTTGGCTCCTGGCTTCGGATCAGTGAAGCTCTGTTCGTTGCGGCCATTTGGGGAGTGAACCAGCGGATGGAAGACCTCTCTCTCTGTCTCTATGTCTCTCTCCAACTCTTTCAAATAAATAAAAATAAATCTTTAAAAAAATAGCCTCCTTAGAGCAAATCAGATAAAAAATAGATTTCATTACATCTACAAGGCTGGAATAGAGATTTTATAAAGTGGAAGAGCACAGGAACTGGGAGAATCCAGCATACTCCGAAGCATCTGAATCCAAAACTAGGAAACATATTCAAATATTTTCCAAATTAAGTGGTAAGCAGTTTCCATTAGAAACTTAAGTTCACTTCAAAATTGTCTTATTTTTACTCACCTTCAATAAGGTAAGTGTTAACATTATGATATTGATCCAACTTGGTAGGCAACCAGCTTACACACTTGAAGAACTAAAGCAGTTAAAATCATGAAAAAATTAAGCAAAAAATCAGACACTTTTTACTGTTTTTGTTCAATGGAATTAAACATTTCATACAACTATGATACTATATTTGTAATAGTAATAATAACCTAGGTGATACAAAAATCATCACCAGAGTAATCAGCATGCTTCTACATCTTGGCCAAGAGCCCAGAAGGAATAGATTTATAGAGTGGAAATCTGGAGTGTTTATAAATATTATAAATACTGCTTTCACTGAGGAAAATGTGTGTTTGGAGGCAGCAGTTCTTACAAGGGACATGTGAATTTTCCTGTGCATAATTTTCTTGAAAATATTCTTCCATCGTGTCCACCTCTGACTAATCCTATCAATATTAATGATGATTCTGGGGAAAGAAGGAAATAAAGAAGTAAAATGCCTTACTTCTTTGTGACTTGCCATGCAAACATTTCTCAAGTGTAAATTGCTCAGTCCCTGGGCATCCTCAGAACTATTTTGAGGGACTTGTGCATTGTCTAAGATTTTTGTGGAAAATGCGAGTTCTCCTTGTATAGTCATCTTTTTTTTTATTTTTATTTTTTGACAGGCAGAGTTAGACAGTGAGAGACAGACAGAAAGAAAGGTCTTCCTTCTGTTGGTTCATCCCCCAAATGGCTGCTATGGTCGGCACTGTGCCGATCCGAAGCTAGGAGCCAAGTGCTTCCTCCTGGTCTCCCATGTGGGTGCAGGGCCCAAGCACTTGGGCCATCCTCCACTGCCCTCCTGGGCCACAGCAGAGAGCTGGACTGGAAGAGGAGCAACTGGGACTAGAACCAGGAGTGCCAGTGCTGCAGGTGGAAGATTAGCCTAGTGAGCTGCGGTGCTGGCCCTGTATATTCATCTTTAAAAATATTGAAACATGAATGCTAAGGATATCCTGATTAACCACATTATGATATTACATACAATGCAAATTCAAATTGTACTCATGTTGTTTATAAGAACCATGAGAAAAGTAGAAAGGGAAAGAGTGATTGAAAGAGAAGCGATATGCTAATATTAATGATAGTTGAAACAGAGAGCTGTACTAACCAAGGCTGTACTATAGCTGGACTATTAAAAGTTGTAAAATTAAGTCATTGCATAATAAACAATACAACCATGGGGTTTTATTTAAAGCCTATTGTAAAATTCAGTAATATGGTAATGTGCAAGTAACAATTTAGTTACATTGAAACAATGCCATCACTGATAATATGTAATCTTGTTATTTTGAGTTGTGTTGGTATTATAGACTTATTTATGAATTTTAAGATTTTGTTCAGCTGTTGGCTAATTCTGAAATCATTATTGATACACAGAAAATGAGCTTGCTCATTTCAGCTTGTCTTCTATGAATCATCTGGAGTATACTCTGATTGTATTTTATACCTCTAAACCCATATTTTAGATAAGATAAATTACTAATTTCTCACTTTATTCCCTGATCTTGCAAAATAATTGCCATATTCTTCCATAATATTCCTAGATGTGCATAGTTAGATTTCATGTATTACCTAGTATGGATTTAGTCCTATGACAATGTTCAATTCTTCTTAATGAGTTTGTGTTTTTCCTTTGGTTTTCTATTTGGTATATTAAAACTGTTACTATAAAAGTACATTATTCATATGCTCTATAATATTTTGGAATAAAATTACTGTTTTTTGTAAAAAAACAAAATTTTAAAAATCAACAAAATAGCCTGGCCAGAAGTAAAGAGATTAAAGTTCTAGTCCCAGTAGTGAATCTGAATTTCCTGCATGATAATAAGATATGATCATTCATTATATGCAGAGATTCATTTTGGGCTCTGAGAATTCCTAACATTCTAAGTGTTAGCCTTGGTATAAAACACACAAACATGGGAAAATATTTTTCCAGAGTGAAAAATACATGATTGTGTGCATATTATAATATGACTAACTTAGGGGAACTATTTATCATGCTTCAAATAGAAGATGTTATTTGTAGATATAAATCAAGATAACTTTGTGCATTACAATACACATATCCAAATCCTGACATATTATTCCCTTTGTTAGTATGTGAAACTTCTACAGCTTCTTGATTTTTTAGTTTCACCTCTATATATTATTTGAGAATGTAAAAAACCTCAGATTCAGATCTGTGAGGCAGTCACCAAGTCAGTTCTGAATATTGTCTTTGATAATGGTACAAAAGGAAATGTTATGGAAGGGCATTGTTGCCCAATATGATGTCAAATTTCAAAACTCAGGAATGACTGTTCTTTTGCTAGAGATGCTGACACTGGTTTGCCTTGTATTGGAGAAAAGAAAGGAAGATTGTGTAATTCCATATGAGTGTATGCTCTCCATATGCTCTGTATTTATGAGTCTGCAGTCATTACTCCTCTCATTATGTAAATATTCATGGAATCAGAGACCAGAGATTTTACTACTGACTGACAGTCAAACTGAATGAGAATAATTTTGTTCAGAAAGTGGGATAGAACAAAAATAAGGTTTGTATGACATTACTGTAATAAATTGGAAGTTTTAAAAATGACAGTTTGAAATAATATTTTCAAATGCAAATTTCAGGAAAGCATTCATGAATTTTTTCCTAGCAGGTTGAACAGATCAATTAGATAGGTGTAAATATACATTCAAGACGGTATTGGTCTTTTTTAGTTAGCTTTACCCCTAGAAAAATCGAGAATTTCATCAACATTCTTCCAATTCATAGTCTAATTACCATATATTTATTTGTTTTGACACATTAGGGACTCTTTTAATTCATGTTGGCAACAAAATGCACATTCTTAAATTCTTTCTTCTTCAGGAGAATCCAAAGATAAAAGTGCTATTTCATTAGGCTCTGACCTTTATGATGCTGCTTCCAAACATCCTTATTAGTAAAATATAATGGAAGTGCCTTTAGGGAAGAAACAATGAATATTTATTTAGGAACTGGCTTTTGGCCATTTTTTACTGTACCCTAAAGGCATAAATAGTACATACCAGTGCATTTCAATTCCCATGCACTTATGATTTTTTTCCACACATTTGTGAAAGCTGGGACTATTGGCACGATGCTTTCTAGAATCTATTTGTGAAAGGCTTGCTTGGGGTTGCAGGCTATGGTAAACGTTTCTATTCAATCATAAAATGTTAAATAGGTATAAATTCTGGTTAACTACCTTAGGTTAAACAGTTAAAATGCAGAAGAAAAGGTGCTAATTAGTCTCCTTTGAGCAAGTGATTTTTTAAAAATAGGGTGGAAGCAGTGAAAATGAAAAACACTTGTATCCCTGCAGTCAGTCAGTCTTTGTGAAGGAGTATTGAAAGTTGGCAAGCAATTTTTTGTAGCATTTCCTCTGTTGTCATTATGTTTTCATGTGGAGAATGTTAGCCACGCCTCTTGCAGAATCACTATAATTGAATGCACAGGTAAGTTGAATTACGGATGTAGAATCCACATCTTGCTAAAGGGAACTATGGCCCTAACATCTTTTGAACAAAATGTTAGGAGAACTTTCTGCAACAGAATTCATGTTTCACCCATTTTTCATGATTCTTTACTACATTGGAATATCTGCAGATATTGCATCTCTAAGTCATATGTCTGTAATGACGGAGAGCTCAAGAAATACTACATTTTCATTGGTTTGCTGCTGCTATTACCATTTAATTTGTATTTAGTATATTATTTTTCATTATACTCTTAATATTTTCATTTAAACACTATGAGCTCATTAACCACAGGGGTTGAATATTTTTTGTTTTTATTTATTTTTACCAAATTGCGTAAGTGGGAACTTTTTCAATTGACATTGAACTTGTCAGCATTAGTTGAATGTACTCCTCTTCCTTTGAACTTGAAAACACATCAAAAGTGTCTTTGACACTTAATTCCATTTACTTGGCATTCTAGCTACTTGGAAATGTCCTTCCCTATGATATAATCCCCAGCTACCTCAGATCTACACCAAATAGCTTGCTTGTTCTTGCCAAACACACATTGGTGTTGGTTGAATAAATAAGTATTATCATTGCCAAATACAATTTACCACCAACATAAACTTTTTTCTTTAATAGCTTCTTAAATTATACCTCAGCAATATAGACAGATCATTCTTTGAAGAGCTATATGTGGGATTATGAATAAAGTATGTATAATAAATACAGATTCTAGCTAAAAAAATAAAAACTTGCTTTTGGAAAAATGGAAATTGCAAGTAGTTAACTGGAGAATTTGGAAGAAATGGAAAAATCTTTTGTGACTTCAGGAGCCACTTGATTGATGTAAAAACGTTCTACACAAGATAACAGACTGTCCAAGCCCAGGAGGGCTTTCTTGACATGAAGAAAAACATCCACAAGTGTAGATGGAATCTGTACTGTGTGCAGGGTGGAGTGAAGATGAATTTTTAAGATGAGAGAGGATAGCCGTAACCTTTCAGGACTGTTACATTAACGGAGACAGAGTATAAGAAAACCCAACATTAGAAGACTGTATAGTGTTTATGCCCACTGCTGTGAGATTTGGATAACAGAAATCCCAGGAAGCCAGAGACTTAAGAGCAATATATTAAATGAGGTAATGGATATGAAAATGCTTTGTAAACTTCAAGGTGGTATAAAAATGTGAGATAAAATCATTATGTGGCTCACTGGAAAGAAGTCTACAATTATCTGCAAGTGCTTTAGAAATAATGTATGAGTTAGCTGTAGGAGACAGAGGTTATAGATCCAACCACCAGTTAGATAATGGCTGGATTGGAAGAGGAGCAGCCGGGACTAGAACTGGAGCCCATTTGGGATGCCGGCGCTTCAGGCCAGGGTGTTAACCCACTGTGCCACAGCACCAGCCCCTACACATTAGTATTAACCAGCTCCATGGACATGTTAAGAAATTAACTACCACATGTAACAATGATTGGAGGAACACTATGTAACTCTGACTTTCAAATAAATAAATCTTTTAAAAAACTAATGTGTAAATAAGCAGTGTTTTGATAGGCTTTTTAAGACAGAGTAATGACAAAATTAAGCCCTTAAACTACTAAAGTGAAAAATATCAAGTTCAAATATTATATTTGGGCCTTGCCTAGGTAAAATACATTGTTACTATGTAGGATAGGTGACTACACAGGGTGTTCACATAAATTCACTGAGAGTGTCCTGTGGAAAATTTCACTGACCTCCACTCTACAATAGCATTCCCCGCCCCCCATAATAGATGTGAATGTTAATCACTGCTTGACTATGTTAATAAAGTAGTTAATATATATATATATATATATATAAACAATAGCATCCTGATCCCTGCCCTGAACTCCATCTTGCTGGAGGGATTGCCTGAAGCCACAAAACTGGCTACAAGTAGAAGTACTTCCCATGTCCTCAACTCGGCTACCGGAATGTCAACAGGACACAGTGTTTTCTTGCCAAGAATGCCCCAGAAAGAAATGTCTTTGGAACATCCCATTTTAGGGGGCAAGACATGAATATGGATGCTCAGAGTTATACAGAGTTAATCAAAACAATACTGAATACTACAATTTGGCTTCTAAATCATACTTCTGGAGGAGTCCTAATTTTTTTGTATTAATTTTATCAGTGTTACTGATATACTACTGATATACTAGTGTTGCTGATGTATGTGTGCTTCAAGGGCATGTTCCTGATTATCTATCTCTATTCCATTCAAAGAGTAAAGGTGCAGAACTTTCCCCGCTCTGGGGGCCTAGCAAGGTGGCTGTTTTAACAATGAGAACTGCATCCAGAAGTCGGAGAAATTGGAGTGGGGATATCCAATAACTGGCAGCTAATCAGACCTCCTCATATGGAGCATGCAGAACGTGTTTCAGTCATGCATTATGAGGCATGTGATCCACTTAAATACAAGAGGGAACACTTTGGCTGTGAGACAGACTAACAGGTATTTGGCCTATGATGCAGAATATTGGTCAGTCTGAGAGGTGATGTGGGAAGACTATTCCAGACTACCACTTTCTGGTTTAGGAATAGGACTTCTCCATTTCTTTCTGGCCATTACATTCCTTAGTGTAACTGGAATGGTAACACAGAACACCATGGCAGAGTCTTCTTGTGGTAGGGAAGTAAAGATTTAAGTTACTGAAAATTTGTGTGGTGACTCCTCTGTTGTAAATAATGACCACTCCTAAACCTAGAAATATCAGCAGGGTTAAAAGTGCTCCAAAGCAGGAACTGTTCCAAGATTTTGAGAGTGAGCAATACCCAAGGGATCCTTCAGGCTTCTCAGGTAGAACTGAGATCTCCTGCAGTCAAGAGATAGCACCTGTGTCCACATAACAGTTATTACTAATGCTTGGAGTCTATGCCTTCACTTCTCGTATTTTGCTTCTCTCAAATTGAACCTGTGGCAGCTTTAGTCATCACTTGTCTTGACATTTTTTTTAACATTTTATTTATTTGAGAGTTACAGACAGAGACAGAAAGGTCTTCCATCCGCTGGTTCATTCCTCAAATGGCTGCAAGAGCCAGAGATGGGCAAATCTGAAGCCATGAGCCAGGAGCTTCTTCCACGTCTCCCACATGTGTACAGGGACCCAGGCACTTGGGCTATCTTGGAAGAGGAGCATCTGGGACTAGAACCAGTGCCCATCTGGAATTGCGGTGCCTAGGTGGAGGCTTAGGTCACTACACCATAGCACTGGCCTCTTGTTTGCACATTTTTTTTCAAAGTACCTTACAACAAGATAAAAATGAAAACCCATTGAGTCTCCCAAAGAAATGGTCAAAAATTACAACAGGAAATGGTTTAACCATTTCCCTGCTATCTCCATCTGTAAAGCAAAGAGCCCAATAGCCCCCTCCTATACTCTGTGTTGTTAAAAATTCTGACATATTCCATTCAAAGCCTACTCTACTTTTATAAAAAAAAAATGTAGCTTATTGTTCTCATGTTTGTTTGAAGGTTCCCCTGCTTGGAGTTTAAAAGGAGCTCAGAAAACTAATTTTCAGGACTTAATCAATCTCATGATTTTAGTTCTAGAACCAAATGAATCAATAGCAACCATGAAGCTATACTTTGCATCAAACAACTAACTCTAGGAAAAACAAAATACAGCAGGGAAGGATGACAGGCAATGCTTGCTTTATAGCCCATCATTTAATTCCCTGATAATAAACGCATGTGAGTATTTATTTGATTGTTAAGAAAATGCAGCGATCCCATCACAGTAATTTAAGGTAACACAACTACAGCCCGTCACTGGTGGAGTTTGTTCTTTAAGCACTCTAGAGAAGTGGTCAATATTGTTTCAGTGAAAGCTTCATTACACGTGGCTAAAGAGCTGGAGAAATAAAAACAAATGGGAAGGAGTGGCCTCTGTAATCATGCAGGGAAAATAGCAGGTTTGGAGTGTATCAGATTTGATTAGGGGAGCGAAGTGTGAGCTTTCCTCCAGTGATTTATTTAATATTTAATTCATTATTTCACTTCTTTAAGATTAATGAATGTTATTTGTGTTATTTATTACTGTTAAAGAATCTTCAAAGAATTCCAAATAGATGCTTTCAGCAACATAAATTATAACCAGATTGCAAACCTGGTTGTGAAATTTCATTTGAATAACATCTTTCTGTATGTCAGGACAATACAGTCAGGGTTTGAGACTTGGGACATGTTTTCCAAAGTCCTCAATAACAGAAAGTGGCTAACATAGTGGCTCATAGGCCAACGCCTTCTTCACCCCATCCTTGGCTTGAATATTTTCATTTGTTCAATTATTCTCCTCATCCTTTATTGAATAAGCACACATTGGGCCCATGCTATATGCCAACTATGAAGTGTGCTATTAAGTCAGTTTCTTGCCTTCAGGCAATTCATGTGCAGTTATCTTAACAGCCTTTGAATTCATGATTATTCCATGAGAAATCGTCCTCTATCTGGAAGGGTTAGAATGCTTTCTGCTATTCCTTACCAAGTCCTATCTCCTGTTTTTGTACAAAACCATTTTTAAGACTGGAACATTCAATACACCAAGTACTAAAATCAGCATCATAAGAGCTATGAATACTTCTTGGCCGGCGCCGCGGCTCAATAGGTTAATCCTCCACCTAGCCACGCCAGCACACCGGGTTCTAGTCCCAGTGGGGGCGCCGGATTCTGTCCCGGTTGCCCCTCTTCCAGGCCAGCTCTCTGCTGTGGCCAGGGAGTGCAGTGGAGGATGGCCCAAGTGCTTGGGCCCTGCACCCCATGGGAGACCAGGAGAAGCACCTGGCTCCTGCCTTCGGATCAGCGCGTGCGCCAGCCACAGCGCACCAGCCATGGCGGCCATTGGAGGGTGAACCAACGGCAAAAAGGAAGACCTTTCTCTCTGTCTCTCTCTCTCTCTCACTATCCACTCTGCCTGTCAAAAAAAAAAAAAAAAAAAAGAGCTATGAATACTTCTTAATTTAGAGAATACATTTGAGTTTTAGAAACATCATCTGTTGTTGTAATTTAGTTTTCTTTCCTATAGAAAAAAATAATATGTCAAGCACTACGAACTATGACCTTTGTAAGGAAAAATAGAATAACTTTTCTCCTTAGAAGCATGCATGTCATGAGTTATCTGGCCAGAATAATTAATTTAATTCTTCTTTAATAACACTCATATGTTACCAAAGAAATACAGAGATATTAAACCCACTTGTCCTGCTACTGGCACCTTGAATATATTTCTATGGCAACAGACCTAGGATGGCACCACCAGGAGATAAGGCCAATTAAGATAAATAATGAGAGATCAGCATGCACAGATCACTCTGAGCATGAACTTCTTAGGAAATTATCAGTATCACTGGCTTGCAAATAAGTTGCTTAAAAGTATTGGCTAAAACTCTGAAACTTGGAGTAGTCTGACATACAATCAGAGTTCATGAATTCAACACATCAGGATTCTAGTGTAAATAATATCTTCAGAAACATTGTATTCTTGACAAAGAATTTTTCATGGCTATGTCCCATTTCTTTAATAATAACCAAATTGTCATGTAAAAGGAAATTTTTCCAAATTATAAAATATTTTTAAAACACTTATCCTTAGGGAATGAAGACATGTCTATAAGTTTCTTCATTTTTGCTTAAATATCTTGTTAGCTCACTTGTTCAAAATCCACCTTTGTTATTTTTATCAAAAATATGCCTGATTATGTTAGAAATTTTGGGGAAAATTTTTTATATTTTGCTTTAAGTATCACCTAATTTTAAATAATTAAATTATTATATGTGTAACAAAATGCTTTGGTATTAAGGCTGAATACATACATGTATATACTTATGCATATCTTTTTGCATATATATATATTTCCTATATAGGGAGCAGTTTTAATTGTTCTTATTTGTATCACTTCCCTGTATGACATAATTTTATTTGTTTCAAGCTATTTATTAATGTATTCATAGATTTCAGATTCTATGGTAGCTTATTAGAGAATTAGTTAAAAGATGTCAACAGAAGTTTGTCTTATGTACCTGTTGCTTGAGCCAACCATAGAACATTGAAAAGTAACATTTGAAGGAAACTGACATTGATCTTATCTGAAAGGGGTGTAAGACATGATACTATATTAATCATTCTTCAGGTTATCCAGAATGAGAGGTCAGTTTTTAAAATATTTGTAATGATGTTAATAGCAAAAATTCAATTTATTAGACAGTAAATTCAGTTTCAAACTTTGATAATGCTAAAATCAAATGGCATTTTATGCATGTATTAATAAAATCACAACAATCAGAAAGTTGCCTAAGATACCAACAACTCTCATCCTGGTTAGCTTTTCACTTGCACTGACATATTGAAACACATGCATAGGCGTATTGTCTTTCAAGGTGTGCTAGACTCAGCTTGAGAATCCTTTGCATCCTATTCCAACCAAATAGTTGGAATTAGCACAGAGGTAGGAAACCAAATACAATCCATGCTTCACATCTTAACTATTAATTTAGCTTATCAAGCCTAGATTGTAAACATCATTTTGTCTTTTATTATCATGATCCTATATGTCTTACTTAATGAAATTACACTCCACTGACCCATTCTATTGGGATACTATCCTTATTACATACAAAGAAAACTAAAAATTCAAGGTTTTCTTCTACCAGAGATTATTCATTGGTTACTTTTTAGTGTGAGGCACCATGCAGTGCTTTAAATATAACATTTCAGATGTAAATGTTTTCTCCAATTTTTAGGTTTTTTCTTCACTCTTGATTATTTCTTTTGCTGTGGAAAGGCTCCTTAGCTTGATGAAATCCCATTTATTTATGATTGCTTTTATTTCCTGTGTTTTAGGGTCAGTTCTAGAAAGAATCACGCAGAGAAAGAGAGGCAGAGAGAGAGAGAGGTCTTCCATCTGCTGGTTCACTCCCCAGTTGGCTGTAATGGCCAGAGCTCCACCGATCTGGAGCCAGGAGCTTCTTATGGGTCTCCCACATAAGTGCAGGGACCCAAGGACTTGGGCCATCTTCTATGGCTTTTCCAGGCCACAGCACAGAGCTGGCTTGGAAGTGGAGCAGCTGGTCTCTAACTGGCACCCATATGGGATGTCAACACTGCAGGCAGCAGCTTTACCCACTAAGCCGCAGTGCCGGCCCTCATAAGTTCATTTTGATTGTAGATTTTTGATACGGATCTGCATATGGATATCTGATTTTCCCTGTAATACTTATTGAAAAAGAAATCACTTTTCTAATGCATGTTCTCAGTAAGCTTTGCCCAAGATTGTTTGAATGTAGATGCGCGGATTTACTTCTAGGGTCTCTGTTTTGCTTCATTGGTCTATGAATGTGTTTTATGCAAATTCCGTGCCGTTTTAATTAATGTAGCTTTGTAATATATTGAAAATTGGGTGGTATAATGCCTCATGTCTTGTTCTTTCTGCTCAAAATTGCTTTGGTTGTTGGGGATTTTTGTGGTTTCATTCAAATTTTAATAGTGTTTTTCTTCTGTGAAAAATGTGATTGTTATTTTGATAGGGATTGCAATGAACCTGAAAATAGCTTTGTGTAGAACACAATTTTAACAATATTCTTCCAATCTGTACACAGAACTGCTGTCCATTTATTTTTTTTTATTTTGATCACTTCATCAGTGACTTAAAGTTTTCATTGTAGAGATCTTTTACTCATTTGGTTAAATTTATTCCCAGGTATTTTATTTTTTATAGCTGTTGGAGTTGAGATTGTACTATTGATTTCTTTTTTCAGATAATTCATTATTTCTGTATAACAATGATACTGATTTTTATATACTTTGTGCTCTGTATAAGGACTCAGTTTAATAGCAAAGAAAAAAAATCTTAAACAGGCAGTAAATCTAAGCAGATATTTCTCAAAGGAAGACATGCAAATGGCTAACTGGTACCTGAAACAAAACTCAGCACCACTAATCATCAAAGAAATGCAAATCAAAGCAAGGATGAGATATCCCCTCATCCCAGAAAGACTGAGCATTATAAAAAAGACAACAGGCAGCAAGTGTTTGTGAGAATTGAAGAAAAGAGAATCCTTGAAGATTGTTGGTAAGAATGTAAATTAGCTGTGGCTCAATAGGCTAATCCTCCACTTGTGGCTCTGGCACCCTGGGTTCTAGTCCCGGTCATAGCTCCTGATTCTGTCCTGGTTGCTCCTCTTCCAGTCCAGCTCTCTGCTGTGGCCCCTGCACCCACATGGGAGACCAGGAGAAGCACCTGGCTCCTGGCTTCGGATCAGCGTGGTGCACCGGCTGCAGCGCGCTGGCCGCAGTGGCCACTGGGGGGTGAACCAACAGAAAAGGAAGACTTTCTCTCTCTTTCTCTCTCCCTCATTGTCCACTCTGCCTGTCAGAAAATAAAAATAAAAAAAGAGAATGTAAAATAGCACAGGCACTGTAGAAAAGAGTAAGGATGTGCCTCAACAACTAAAACAGTAACTATCACATGTTTCAGCAATTCCACTCCTGGGTCTACATCCATGGAAATAAAATCCATCTGACAAAGAGACCTGTTCTCAGGTTTACTGAATTGCTATTCACAATAGCTAAGAAGTGCAAACAATCTAAGTGTCCACCTGCTAATGAATGGATAAAGAGAATGTATATACACAAAATGGAATACTATTCAGCTGTAAAAATGGGTGAAATCTTACTGTTTGCAACAACATGGTTGAAACAGGGTCATTGTGTTAAGTGAAATAAACTAAGCACATTATGGTGTGGAGTCTAAGAAAATAGGTGATCTCATAGAAGTTGAAAATATATTGGTTACTGAAGAATGGAGAGGAAAGTGGGGAGAGTTGAGGGGCAAGGTAGATTGAAGGGTATAAATTATAGCTAGACAGGAGTAAGGAGTTCTGGAGTTAGGCACAGAACGACTGCAGACAATGTACTGTATGTTTCTCTATTAAAACTCTTAGAAGATAAAGCATCATATCACTTAACCCTCATAGGTGCTATGAAGTAAGAATTCATATTGTCTCCATGTAGATGAGAAAAACTGAGGCTTACTGCAGATAAATAACTTGGTAAAAGTTACACATTGCATAATGCAGATTCTAAACAAGGCTGTCTGTAATTAAAGTCTGTGTTTTTACTTCATCTTTTAAAACCACCTCCCCATTAAAGAGAAGTCCATTTTTAAATGATATTATATACTTCAATTGTAGGAATTCTGTTGTATGGTTGTATTTGTAAACTGTCTGGCGATATACTGTGTACCTGAGAAAAATAGCTTTAGAGTGAGAGGGTTTATTTAGCTCACAGTTTTGGGGTTTCAGTGCAAGGGCAGGAGGCCCATTGGTTTGGTTTGGCTTCTGATAGGGGTAGCAATGTTGGCACATGGATGCCAGGTGGAGGAAGCCACAGAGTATAGAGCAAGCCTCAGCCCATTTCAGGCTTTCACAAGTCCCTCTTGTGAGAACCACTTTTCATGTGCAGTCCCCAGTGATCCTGGAACCCCCACCAGTCAAACCCCTCAAGTGCCCTGATTAGATTAAGTTTCTACCCTTTTAAATCCACTCATTTGTAGCTTTGAGTTTTAAAGTTGGATGAGCTCAAGATACGAATCATGGTCAAACTATTGTAATGGCAAAACAGATTCTGGATAAAAGTGAGTCTCTAAAATGCTAATTCTAGCTAATATCCAGGCCTCAGTTTCTTTGTCAAAAGGAAGCCCCACTAACATATTCTCTTATTTCTCCCATAGTAGATTCTTATCACTTAGATTTTGAGTCATTAAACCTATCAGATACCTCAACACAAGCAGAATTTAGTAATCAAGTGTGAAATTATTATAACATTTTAGATACAGAGGAAGGAAAAAAAAAACACAAGAAATGGACCTTTGAGAATGACATGTACTACAGGCTGAACAAAACTTCGGCTAATAGTCCTAAATGAATAGAACAAAAGCATTAGTGGTATACATATGAAAGTAAGTCTAACAAACTTGCCATGCTACTGAAATTGTGTGTTTACTTTGTGTTTTGAAGTTTATATTTCATTTCTTTATATTTTATCCTAAATTTGTGACTTCCTTGAGACTTTGTATTAAGAAGCACTCATTACAATTCCTATTTTATTTATGAACAAAAAAAATTAGTCAAAATCTTATTATAGTATGTGATTATTTGAAGGTAGACATGACAGACTAATATATCAATTTACTTGCATTTTTAGCAGGAAGCATATTGGAATGATTAAATGTTGTTCTTAGGTATTATATTTAAACAAATACAATAGTGTGGAGAAAATCCCTATCTCACATGAATGTATGTGTTCCACTGTTGATGATATATCTATATACACATGTATAAATATACTCATGTACATGTTTATATCTACACATATATACATGTGTGTATCTCAGCACACACATATATATGTATGTGTATACCAACACATGTGTGTGTGTATGTGTGTGTGTGTATGTGTGTACTTGTGGCCACATCAGCCAGAGTTGAGTGACTGTAACCTGGTCTTCCAAATAAGTGTCAGGAGCTCAAGTACTTGGCCCATCTGCTGCCTTCCCAGGCACACTAACAGGAAGCTAGATCAGAAGCAGAGAAGCAGAACTCAAACTGCCAGTTGAGTAGGGGATGCTGTCATTGCAAGTGGCAACTTAACCCACTGTGCCACAACACCAGCCCCATGCATACATGTACTAATTGGCAATAAATCTTACTTCTGCCTGTAGGTAGAAAATCTTAACAAAATAAACATCTTAGTTTTCATTTTTTAGAAATCTAAAGGTTAAAATTGAAGGGCAATATAATTTATTTGCTTTGTGTTTTTAAGTTCTTAAGTTCTTGCCATTTAAAAATATAGGAAGATTATAAATACAGAAGATTTTTGTGGAAAAGGTTGAATAAATAAAAATTGAAAAAAATTAAACTTGAAAGTAGGTGAGATGACTGAGTTATATTTTTAATACATTGTGTTTCATTTCACTGTTTGTGAGTTCAATTAGCATTACCAGCCTAATTATACTTTCCTCACCTCAGAACACTGAGATGAAGAAAGAATTAGGGAAAGGATCTCAGCTTTAAAAAATGCTAATACCATCTGGTGAAGAATCATTCAAACTGAAGATATTACTGGAAGTCAACATAAATTTCAACAAGGCTATTTCTAACAGAAGTAGTGGCCATATGACTTAAATTCCAACTATGCAGAAATGAACATAAAATGGTCTGTATTTTTGAAGACCTGTCAGATATTTGTGGAAACAGCAATATAGAGCTACAATAGAAATAAAGAAAAAGACAGAGACAAAAAGAATATTCTATGATTTAATATCTACATCAGAAACTAAAGAATTCTCATTTTTATTTTCAGACTTTCCAACTAAAAGATTTTTCAGATTTCTATACAATTAAAACAACTGTTCTCAAACTTTGCAATGTGTTAAAATTACCTGGAAAGCTTATCAAACAGATTAGTGCCACAATCCCCAAGCTGCTGACTTGGTTCTTGGAGATGCCCAGGAATGTGCATTTCTAACATGCTCCCAGGTGCTAATGATGTTGATGGCCTGAGAATATATTTTGGGAAGCATGGCCTGAAAGATTTTCTCAAAGGGCATTCACATAATGCTTGAGTGTATATAGAAATACCACAATACCCCAAGCCAACTCCAGAATTTTGTTCATATCATGCTGCTAGATTTAAGGTTGCATGTGTGTCATAGTTACTCAGCAAAATATACAAATTTCCCAAAATGTTAAGATCCGTTATTGTACCATCTTAAAAAATTTTAGTATCTTATTCATTTTCAAAGAATACATGTAAATTTGGTACCTTGATCCATTTCTCTGTGTTCTGTGTGTCTTGAGGATAAAGTCTGTGTTAACCTCATTTTCACTCTCCATAATATTTGTTAAAGATTAATTAGCTAATTAATTTCAGAGACTGAGAAAGAGAGATGGCCCATTGATTAGTTCACTCCCCAAATGCCTGCAACAGTCAGGGGTTGGCCAGGTTAAAGCCAAGAACCTAGTATTCAATCCAGGTCTCCCACATAGGTGGCAGGGACTTAAGTACTTGAACCATTACCCGCTGCCTCCAAAGGTATTCAGTAGCAGAAAGCTGGCTCTGAAGCAGAGCAGGGATATGAACCCAGGCACTCTGGTATGAAACATGGATATCTTCACTGCTGAGTCAAATGCCTGTCACCTCCACAGCTATTTTTGAGGCTGTAATTATTGTCTCCCAAACAGTGTGTTCTCACACCCCAAAGGTACAGTAAGTAAATATTTTCATGATCCTATTTAGATTATTTTAAAGCAAAAAATGTTTCAAAGGCTGTCACTAATAAGGAAATCCATGTTGGTATCTACTTACTCAATTTTGCTTTCAAAACTTGTCTCTTAGATCCTTCCTCTTTATTCCTGCTGCCCTGGATGTGGCAATGTATATCCTTTGAAATTAAGTGAATGTTGAAGACTTTTTTTTTAATTGTTCAAGAAGGACCAAAGAGATGAGCAATTATTTTCTTAATTATTGCCTTTAAAACTAACAGAAAACTGTAGACAGCATTATACAGGCATCTACAAAATGACCTATGTTCTAATAATGTTTCTATTGAGAAATAATGTCTGCCTCTGCTGTAAGAACAGTGTTAGCTATTCAAGAATTTCAAGATGAATAAATGATCTCTGTTTAGAGGAACATAATTGTTACTGAAGGGTAGACAGGAAAACAGAACTGTACATTATAAAATGTGGAGTGTTCTATCATAAAGAAATAGAGGAATGAGGTTTCACAAGGTGGTCAGAGATGGTTCTACATGTAGAAATCAGATGGTTTTCATGATGGGGTCTTGAAAAGAGCTGTATTCCAACAAATTGTGAAAACTAGAAGAAATTGATAATGTATTAGACACATACAATTCTCCAAATTGAGCCATGAAGACGTAGAAAATGCACACAGACCAATAAACTGAGATGAAGATAGAATCATTAATAAAGGCCCTAACAACAAGGACAGGATGGTTTCACTATTGGATTCTACCAGGTATTTAAAGAACTAATTCCAATTCTTCTCAAGCTATTCAAAACAATTTAAAAGGGAGAGAACCACCCCCCGCCCAAGCTCCTTCTATGAAGCCTGCATCACCTTAATTCCTAAGCCAGAAAAAGATACAGCAGAGAAAGAATGTTAGACCAATATCCCTGATGAATATATATGCCAAAATCCTCAACAAAATACTAGTGAATTGAATCCAACAACATATGAGAAAAAGCATTAATCTGGACCAAGTGGGATTTATCCCTGGTATGCAAGGATGGTTCAGTATTTGCAAATCAATGTGATGCATCACATTAACAAACTGAAAAACAAAAAAAGTATGATTATCTCATTAGATGCAGAAAAATTATTTGATAAATTGTGACATCCTTTCATGAGGAAAACCTTAAGCAAATTGGATATAGAAGGAACAAACCTCAACACAATTTATAACAAACCCATGGTAAGCATCCTATTGAATGGAGAAAAGCTGGAAGCATTCTCTTGAAGATCCAGAACCAGGTAAGGATGTCCATTCTCATCATTACTATTTACTATAGTCCTGTAAGTTTTAGAGCCATTAGACAAGAAATAGAAATGAAAAGAGTACAAATTAGAAAAGAGGAAATCAAACTATCCCTATTTGCAAATAACATTCTATATATAGGGGATCTAAAAGACTCCACTGAGAGACTCTTGGAACTCATAAAAGAGTTTGGTAAAATGGCAGGATATAAAATCAACACATAAAATCAATAGCTTTTGTATAGACAGACAACATCATTGCTGAACTTTTAAGATCAGTCCCATGGGGCCGGCACTGTGGTGTAGCAGGAAAAGCCACCACCTGCAGTATCGGCATCCCTTATGGGTGCCAGTTCAAGTCCCATTTGCTCCTCTTCTGATCCTGCTCTCTACTATGGCCTGGGGAAGCAGTGGAGGATGGCCCAAGTGTTTGGGCCCCTGTGCTTACATGGGAGACCTGGAAGAAGCTTCTGGCTCCTGATTTTGGATTGGTTAAGCTCCGACTGTTATAGCCATTTGGGGAGTGAACCATCAGATAGAAGACCTCTCTCTCTGTCTCTGCTTCACTGTACCTCTGCCTTTCAAATAAATAAATCAAAATCTTTAAAAAAAAAAAGTAGTATTCACAGTAGCTCCAAAAAGAATTATATACCTCAGAATAAATGTAAGCAAGAATGTCAAAGTGCTCTATAATGAAAATTACAAAACACCAAAGAAAGACATTAAAAAACGAAAAAATCTTCCATGTTCATGGATTGGAAGAATGAACATCATCTAAATGTCCATACTACTAAAAGCAATTTACAGATTCAATGAGATCTCAATCAAAATTACAATGACATTCTCCAGAGATCTAGAAAACAAACAATGCTGTAATTCATATGCAAACAAGAGACTAAGTAGCTAAAGCAACCTTATACAACAAAAACAAAGCTGGAGGCATCAGGATACCAGATTTTAAGACATACTATAAGGCAGTTATAATCAAAACAGCCTGGTACTGACACAAAAAGATTTGTAGACCAATGGAATAGAATAGAGCCTCCAGAAATCAAACCATGCATCTATAACCAATTTATCTTTGACAAAAGAGCTAAAATCAATCCGTGGATCTAGGCCAGTCTCTTTAACAGATGGTGCTGGGGAAACTGGATCACCATGTGCAGAAATATGAAACTAGACCCATACCTCACATTTTACATAAAAATCCACTCAATACAGATCAAAGACCTATAACTATGACTCGATACCATAAAGTTATTAGAGAACATTGGGGAAATTCTGCAAAACATTGGCATAGGCAAGGATTCCATGGAAGAGAGCTCATGAAACACAGGCAATCAAAGCCCAAGTTGACAAATGGGGTTACATCAAGCTGAGCAGCTTCTGCACTGCAAAAGAAACACTTAACAAAATGAAAAGGCAACTGACAGAATGGGAGAAAAGATTTGCAAACCACGTGACTGTTAAAGAGTTAACATCCAGAATCTATAAAGAGCTTAAGAAATTGAACAACAACAAAACAAACAACCCAGTTAAGAAATGGGCAAAGGACTTAAACAGGCATTTTTCAAAAGGAGAAATTCAAGCGACCAACAGATACTCGAGAATGCTCAGGATCGCTAGCCATTAGGGAAATGCAAATCAAAAGTAGAGTGAGGTTTCACCTCACTCCAGTTAGAATCGTTCTCATACAGAAATCAACAAATGACAAAAACTGTCAAGGATGTGGGGAAAAAGTTACCCTAGTAATGTAAACTGGTATAGCCACTGTTGAAGACAGGACAGAGATATCTCAGAAATCTGAGTACAGATTTACCATACGATCCAGCCATCCCACTCCTGGGAATTTACCTAAACCAAAAGAAATCAGTATGTGAAAGTTATCTGTACCCCCATGTTCACTGCAGCACAATTCAAAATAGCTAAGATATAGAATCGACCCACATGTCCATCAATTATTGACTGGAGAAATACAGTATATACTGGATATATATACACTATGGAATATTACTGAGCTGTTAAAAAAGAAATACTCTCATTTGAAACAAGATGGACTCAACTGAAAACCATTGTACTTAGTGAGGTAAGCCAGTCCCAAAAAGACAGATATGTTTTCCCTGATGTGAGGTAACTAATAGAGAACCTGAAATGTAATGTATTGTGTAGAGTTTTTCAAATGAAGAGAAAAGACATGGGAGTGTCTAAGAGCATGCTCCTGGATAGCTATGCACTCCCGCTTTTATTTAGAGGGTACCAACATGTCTACAAGCCAGCAGGCATGTAGGCAAGGTTATACATCAACTTAAGGATTTGGGAAATGGAATTCGGTCTGGTGGTCTAAAATAGCGATTAGAGCTGTGTGATAAATCTTCAGAGACAGGCCCATTTATATACCTGTGCAAATTTACAAATTTGCAAAAATATTCCAGGTACTAATTCATGTCCATTAACCCCCTGCTGCTCCCACTGTTACATTGCTTTGTGGCGGGTGTGCCCATCCCTGGCTTGTATTGGCATGAGCAGAAACTGCAGTCATGCCTCCAATTTCAGGGGTGTGTGCCCCTTGAGAGACACTAACATGGCATCTCTACAGTATTGGAGTAAAATAGACATTTTGAGATTTGATAATTTTTTGTAGCCCTTGTCTATCCATAGAACAGCAGTGTTTTTTTTTTTTTTTCCTGTTCATACTATTTGTTGAACTCTTTCACTTAGTATAAGGTTAACTATACAGTCATTAAGTAACCTTAAAATAGATCTTTGTAAGAATTAAGACTGGGAATGTGAGAGGGAGGAAGAAGAAGGATTGGAGCATGGGAGGGATGGAGATAGAGAAGATAGTATCACTACATTCCTAAATTGTATCTATGAAGTACATGAAACTTGTATAACCTGAATAAAATTTTTGAAAAAGGAAAAAGTCTAGGCCAAAAATAATCCTGCACAAACAAAAAAGTAGTCTCAGTGAGCATAAATAAAATGCTTTAACTATCCATCTAATTATAAAGAGTAGACTATGTGTTTACATCAACAAAATCAATATACGAATATTGCATTAAAGAACACAACAATAATCTGAGAGAACCATGTGTCAGTAGTTAATACACATTGGCCGAAAGATTCAAAGTAAGAAGGACATTTTCTTGAAGGGAAATGCGTCACAGGAAAGCCTTTTAGAGGAAGTGAGTCTTCAGTTAGTTCTTAGAGGACATTTGGGATTGGAGATTCCAGTCTGACAGTGGAGAGAGCAGGGTGAATGGAAACAGCCTCAGGTTTTCAAGAAATTGGCATGAAAATCCTTAATGTTTTATGATCCTGATCTTAAGGATGTTTCTACCAGTGTAATAGCATATTTTTAAAGATCTCAGATTTTTCCGTACATGAATTAAAACAGATTCTATTGTTTTGAATTTTGGGTTTTTAAAAGGCCACCCTCACTATAAATCTTTTGACATTTATATTTTCATATGATACAACACTTACGATTTTGGCAGTGAAGAATGATTTCTACTCCAACTCCTTTTAGTCATATTTAACTCAAAAAAAAAAAATAACAAGCTTCTATCTCACAAAACAAAATAATAAGCTCATCTAAAAAATGTCATGGGGGAAAAAGCAGATTTCTGGATAAGGGTAAAGGAAGATTTTTGTGTTTCAAAAATGTTTTTAAATGCCTTTCATCTTGGGGACGCTGTAACTGGCTTGCTTGCTTTCCTTTGATCAATGAAAGGGAATCAGCTGGCCGTAGGTCCAGGTTAGAAAGAAGGTGGAACTGGGCTCCAGGGCAGGCCATCCTGTGCCAGCTATGTGCCTGTATGTCAAGGCCAATCTGATGATCTCTGAACAAAGAGATGAAGGTCTTTGTGGACCCCTCTTTTGTGTTCAAGATCACATTTCCTCTGCATTAACACATAAATGGAAGTTTATTATACTTACTATTTGTTCTGGAAATCCCTATCTCTGAAAATGAGGGCTAATTTTTTTTAAGTGAAAATAATTACTAAAATGGAATTTATACTTGACTATTACTGCTTGAAGGGAATTTTACCATCTCCCAACCTACTTTGAAGATGGCAATAAAGTCAGCAAGTTAGATTCTCTCCCTGAATGAGTTTCTAATTAATTTTGTATGTTAGATTTACTACCTTTCTCTCTCTCTCTTTCTCTCTCTCTCTTTCTCTCTCTCTCTTTCTCTTTAAAGTCCTCTCCTTACATCTCCTCATTCAATACACATGAGCAAAGATGCCAGAGTTAGCACCAACCATGAAAAGAAGCAATACCAATTAGAATGACAGACTACACATGCCTTGAAGAAAGCTGTGAGTTAGGCTGAGGAATGGTAGGAAGCTGACTACATGGCTCTCATGTGAGTAAAAAGGTTCTACAGTGTGGGATTTTACTTCAAAGATTTAGCAATCAGAAGGAGTGCCAGCAAAACTGTCTAATTCTGCTTATATCTAGACTAATAGGGTCAGCAGGAATCTAGATTTGTTGGTGTACTTAAGGAGTACGTACTCACATTTTATCTGAAGAAAGGGTACATTGACTGGGAATGGGGAGAATGATAAAATGTTTGAGAAAGTGGTGAAATCTTAAACTTTTTTTTTAATCTAGCCTGCATCTATGCAAGAGGTCACAAAAAAAAAATCTTAAAAAGCATAGATGGTGGTTTGGCTCTCATGAAACTAGCAAATGTATGTGATTAATTTTGTGTTTATATCTAAACATCCCGCTCTGGTGTCAAACAGCAACTCCCTTCACTCTCTCACCCTTCTTCCTCTTATCCTGGAAACTAGAGATTCCAGTCTACTCAAAGATGGATAAGGCAGCAGTTGGGCTCGATGTTTCCCAGCATTCCTGTGCTTCAGCACTACCTGAAATATGGAGACCTTCATTCTAGTGAGCTTAGCTGTCTTGACCCACCTAGGGAAAGTTAGCTGAATAAGTATCAAGAATCACAATATTGCCTAGTACTGGTTATTTATCATTAACTCAGTATTTGGTGTTAATTCAATTTTGAGAGATACACCCCTACTGTGTAATTCTGTTCTGTGTTAAGAATGGGCCATGTGCTATGTAGACACTGGTTAATCAAGCCCACATGGCACCTGTCCTCATGAGGTGTATGGTGTAGTGCTGGATGATTATTATGATCAAAATAATATGACATTCAGTATGACTAGGTCATTCTCCAGTGAAGACACGAACAATATTCTGAAGGCAAAAATGTCCTGTACTAGGGCAAAGGAATTGTCGAGGTGTTTTTGTCTTTTCTTTTGAGAGTGGAAGATGGAACAAGGATGATATAAACACAAATGGAGATTCTCAAATTTTTTCTAAATGGTGAAAGAAAGTTCTGCTTCCTGGCATCCTTTAAAAACATTCTGTGGAAGAAGGCTTACTCAAGCTCTGATGTGCAAGGTAGGGCCGAGCCTTCACAACCCTCAGTGAATATTTCGAGTGCTTCTAATGTGTCAGGTACTGGCTCAGGTAGTGGAGAAAACAGCTTTTAGGAAGATTTTTCAGTACCAGAGTTTGAAATAGGATTTTAAGCAACAATTCTTCTGGTTAGAAAACCAAAATTATTAAAGTGTTTCATTATCAAGGCAGTCTGCTAGTAATTATATTAACTCCCAGTGCTTGATACCATCCTTTTTAAATGGCTAAGACTTACAGTGATGATTGTGAAATCATCTATAATTTATTATCTAATGGTCATATTTTAAGTCACATTGATTTGATTATAATGTTAACTGTAATTTGGGATCGTTTCCTAAGTAAATGATTATTGATACTTTTTTTTAAGATTTATTTATTTGAAAGGCAGTGTTAGAGAGAGGCAGAGGCAGGAAGAGAGAGGTTTTCCATCTGTTGGTTCTCCCCAAATGGCCGCAATGGCCAGAGCTTTGCCGATACGAAGCCAGGAGCTTCTTTGGTTTCCCACACATGTGCAGTGGCCCAAGGACTTGGGCCATCTTCCACTATCTTCCCAGGCCATAGCAAGAGCTGGATAGGAAGTGGAGCAGCCATGACTCCAAGTGGGATGCCAGCACTGCAGGTGGTGGCTTTACCCAGTATGCCAAGGTGCTAGCCCCTGATCATTAACACGTTAAGCAAAAAGTATCCTAAAACCCCAACAAAAGAAAGATTCCAAATGCTTGCAGAAATGTACCCACCTCATCTTCCCTGGTAATGTGTTCACAGAACCACAGATATTTTGGTTTAAACATGAGATGCATTTAAAAACCTTTTCCCAGAAACTGGGATTGTGTAGTGATTTAAGCCACCACTTGTGACACCAACATCCCATATCAGAGTGCTGGATCCAGTCCTGACTATTCCACTTCTGAGGCAGCTTCCTACTAATGCCCCTGAGAAGTGCCTGGGCCCCTACCACTTAAGTGGGAAACTGGGATATGGGGTTCTTGGCTCCTGACTGTGGCCTGGCCCAGCCCTGGTTGTTGTAGTCCTTTGAGAAATGAACCAGTTAATGGATGATTCATATTCTCAATCTCTCTCTCTTCTTGCCTCTCTCCCACACTGCTCTACACTCCCCCACACTTCCCTCTCTCCCTTCTCTTGTCCTCTCTCTCCCTCTCTCTCTCTCTCATAAATGAATAAGTCTTTCATGAAACTTTTTTTCATCAGCCTTAAAGATTTAGCTATTTACTACTTTTGCTTAATTGTAAGAAAAGTCATTAATGGTTTAAACTGGAGTTGATCAGCTATGCTTTGCTCATGAGAGTTGGCCTAGGTACCATATCAGAGATTTAACAATACTTGGACCATCAAGCTTTTATACTTTGACTACAGCCATACTTTGGGACTACAGAGTAAGTTCCCATAGCTTATAGACTTGAAATGTTAAAGGCTTTATTTTGAATGCATTCAGGCATATTAAATGTAAAATGGGAGTTTTCATGCTTTAGAAGTAGATGAGATTTACTCAGTGTTTTTTGAATTCGCCCCAAATCTGAGGCGTGAATCCCTCAGGTAACATCTGAAACATTTTGAGCACTTGTATTTCTAAAAGAGGCACTTAAAATAAACAACCAAAAATGCTTTTAAGCAAGAAAAAAAGTGGGTAAAAAAATGGGTATTCAACAAGGAAATACAAGATGATGATTGCAAAATCTATCAATTTTAGGTCACCTTTTATTTTTATGTTAATCATTTCAAGATTTTTTTTCTGAAATAATTGAAATAGCTGAAATCAATTATTTTAAACACTCTGATTTCCTACCCTACCTAGTAAAGGAAAAAAAACCTGATATACCATTAATCGCTTTATTCAACAGAAACCTTATTTTCCCAGTTTTATACATTCATTAAAAACAAATGTGTTGAACTCTACTAACATTTTTGTTGAACCTTGAGTGCTGAATCATTTGTCAGCATACAGACTGAATATAGACTTTTTTTAACTTTTGTTAAAAATTTAATTTGATGTCCTCTTTCTCAAAACACATGGCAGGATGGATAGCAGAAGGGATGAGGTAGATGCGATATTTACTTATCAGAAAAGGCCTAAGTATTCTGGAAGATTTCTGAAGTATTTCTGAAGATTTCCAAATATATAAACAAACTACATAGAAAGACATGCAAGAAAAAATACCACAATTCCTGTTAGTGCGAATAACAATGGAAAAAATACATTCTTTCATGGTTTACCTGAATAAAATAGCTCTGAATAAACTATCTTTAAAAAGAGAAAAAAAGATACCTGTACTTACAGTGATATTATAAAATTTTGAAATTTATAGGAGGCATTTTTTATCTATATTTAGTGGGAAAAACTAACTTCTTTCAGTTAACTGGATGCAGGATAGATTAGTGGGGATGTTTGTTTATATAACCATAGCACCAATCAATGTTTGCCTGTAGAAGATGAAGTCAAATGTACATTGCTCATCTGTCCATATAAAGTACACAGATTCCTGCTCCTGTCTCTGTAATTGACCTCATTCCTTACCACTGTGTACTTGTCATTGATTACCCACATTGTCTTAATTTCTTCAAAATTCTATTCTGTGCCCGGATTTTCATACTATTATTTTTTACATAAGATCTTCTCTTAGATTCTCCTTGGGATTCAGGCTTCAGTTTTTATGTCCCTGGAAAAAGGTATACTGATCCTGTCTTTAAGTAATACCCCCTCTACCAGTAACTTTCCAGTCTAGGGGATCACCCTATCTGCCTCATTCTTAGCCCTCACAGCCACGTGAGATCATCTGGTGCTTGCTTTCCTATGTAATTCCTCACTCTCTTGCCCTCTTAGTAGATAAGGCCCAATATAAGGAGCATCTTGTCTGCCTAATTTTATCATTGTACTTCTGGTGCCTAGAACTGCAGGCACTGATGCCAGGTAAGGAGCTCAGAGACATTTTAAATTGAATTAACAATTTGTCAATTCCATGATTGATCAAAAGTAATTCGTTAATATCAGTTAAGCAAAGAGGGGAAGGGAATGGCACCAAACCTGCAGCTTTTTAGACCCTGTGTTTCCTCAGAAACTACTCTAAGGAAACAATTCATTCACTCAGAGCACCAAAACCATTTTTTCTTATGAGCTTTACCCCTTCAACACTGTGTGAGCAATTCAACAGGTGAAAGCCTTCATGTCTACAAAATCGTTCAAATACCACCTGTAGTAGAGGATCACTGATCCAAGTCACAGCACCTCACTCTGGCCCCATTTTAATTTACTTTGATGGGAATCTGTCTGAGAGACAGTCAAAGTGGGTGTGCTGCAGACAGCTATTTCTAAGCATCAAGCAATAAAGCAGTGGGACTGGCAAATGTGGACAGAAGTAATCTAAAACATCTTGGTCTGAGCAGCCTGTTTGCGATTCTAATGATTTTCTGTGTTACTTAGATGACTTGTGGGAAGTTTACAGCCATCCATCTCAAGTCAAAAACTACATTTAGAGGGATCAATGACGCATAATAGACATGCTGCTTGGCACTAGATGAATTCTCATTCTCAAGAATCTACAGCCTAAAATATCATTGCAGAACATTGAAACGAATTTCCAAGAAGGCGCTGTTGTGTCTATATTGTTAAGTGTGCTCACATTGCTTCATGCCAAAACAGGGTAATGTGCATGTTTTAAAAAGTGCTGTATGTAATCAAGCACATGGCTGTTTTTAGTCCTTTCACAAGGAGAATCAAGAGTATATTTCAATATCTTGGCTTTATCTGAACATTTAGCCTTGAGATTGAGAAAATCCTTTGCTGAGACATACCATGAGCACACTGGAGATGTGAAGAGAAAAAAATTTGTCCTCTGCTATGACTGACCTGTTTACCCTCTTCAAGTGCCCCTCTCCCCCATGCCAATGTCTTCGGCTGTGCTTGGATAGAAGCAGGTTTGCTTACAAAGCGAAAGGGAGCTAGTACAAAGAACAGAAGCAACAGCTGTTGGGGGGAGGAACGGCTGTGCTTAATCCTCCAGCAGCCTCCCAGCGGTGTATTCACAGGGGAACGCTCCGCTCTCCCTGTTGTGCTGGTGCCAGCAAGGCTCTGAAGTAGCAAGCAGACAGCCCTCTAAAGGGCGATTTCCCCTCGTGCTCAGCGAGGCTCCAAATCCCAGCTGTAAACCATGTGAGCCAGGGGTTCATCAAAGCTAGCTCATGGGCCTGTGGAGGTGCATGCCATGAATAAACATGTACGGAGGGAGATTTCTGGAAAATGAAGCAATTTTATAAAGCACCTTTCTTTTAAGATTATATACTTCTTATTTTGTGTTGCAAAGTTTGCCCTTTTATGGCATGATGATTTTAGTAAGTAGTAGAAGTGTTAGATTTTAAATGTCTTAATTGCCTCTCCCATAAACCACAAATGGGCAATGTCCATTGATGTACAAATGGTATTTTAAATTATATTGATCCTTCAAATTACCAAGTGGGAACACTACTGTTTGAGAATTTACTTTTTAACCACACACACACAGATATTTATGTATAAAGCTCATTTTAAAAATAAATGTTATAACTTCTGTCCCAGTACCTGTTGTTCATGTCACTTCACAATTTTTAATAGAAAAATTCAAGCAGACTATTTTTGCTCTTCCTACCTAGAAGCTACTCCTTATACATGATTCACACATATGCACCTTGCCTTTTTAGGAGTGATCATGCATTCTTTAATTACATTAGATTTTTATGACATGGTTTCAGTCTCAGCTGCCAGAGAATATGGCCTTCTGAAGTTCTGTTCTATGAATCATACCAAGTGCAACAGGAAAGCACCACATTGTTTAATGAGTTCATTAGGGCTCAGTGTGCTGTCCCCAAATTAATTTCTCAGTAAGTGCAGAATTGTAGGCAGCATATGACAATCATTGTTATCTCCATCTTCAAATCTAAAGTGAGATAACAAGCTTCCACTTACCCTAAGGTACCTCACCATGCCCTGTGCAATTTACTTATTCCCACCCACCAATTGCCTAATTTATGAATTATCTTCTGGGTGAGGCCGAAATAGCCACACACTAAATTCTTATGCTCACTGACCCTGGGGCCATTAACATATTCCTGCATCTGAAGTGCCAGCGTTCTGCTTTGTGATTTTGGGAGCGTAATTTCTTACTTTGATACCCCCACTGCTTGACACAGTCTCTGGCACAACTTGGAACAATATGTTTGGCATAGACCCTGGGATGAGTTTTGACTCAGACATTGAATTGCATAGTGAAATGGTGACAAATTCTTTCCTGTGTCTTAACTTTCTCATCAACTCTGCAGCTTCAGGTCTTTCCATGGCTCCAGGGAGTAGAGTGTTTCAGGGTCAGATGAACACATTTATGAAAATAGCTTGTTTACAGTGATGTTGTTAAGAAAATGAAACCTGTGATTTCTTTCACATTGAAACACAGAATGCTTTTACAAAAAAAAAATTAAGTTTGTGCTAAAAGAGCACCTCAAAGTGAGTACATGAGGCAAATTAGGATTGTAATCAAATATTTATGCATAATTAAAATTTTCAATGAGGAGTCATTTAGAGCTATTAGGGGATTCAGTAGACTTCATTTAAAGAGAATTTGTAAATTGCACTGAAGATCAAAATGAAATAATTTTGAGTTTTGGTGTTTTCCATTACCTATTGAAACATTTGTTTCCAAAGGATATTTTTATATACTCTCTCAAAATGCTGTCCTTTCAGGAAGCATGTTATCAACAAATGCATTTTCACTAAGCATAGCACTTTATGGAATTTGAATGAAGAAAGATAACACATTTATAAAAGCAATACATGGAAGTTAAGATACAAATTTTGTATTGTTGTGTGATGACTAACAGGAAGATATTTGTCATTTGTAAAAAAACTTATATATTCCACAAGTAAACATTAAAGGGGTCATTATAGTATTATAATTAACAATTTAAATTTAGTATAATTTGAACTATTTTTTTCTCAGACATAAAAACAATTAGCTCATGAGTTTTAGAACAGGAAAGGAAAAAGAAAAAAAAAACATTTATTAACTATTACATGCTGTGCTTGGTTTCCGTACATCATAATTAATCTCTACAATGCTAAGGCCCTTCCAAAGATAATTTTGTCAAATGGAACTGAGATTGTGAGTTTAAATAAGTAGCTCAAGGCTACACAGTAAGAAGCAGAACCAGCATTTGTCTGACACCACTTTTTATAATCTTTATATAATTTTGTGATACTCTGAGCAATTGTTAACAGAAGTATTACCACAATCAGAAAAAAGATGATGTTTTGACTTGAGTAGCCTTCATAAAGTATTGAGAAAAGAGCAAAGTTAGGGCAGGCATTTGGAGCAGAAGCTAAAATGCCATTTATGATTCCCACATCTCATATCATAGTACCTGGCTTGGAGATGTCTACTCATTCAACTTTGGGAGATAGCAGGTGATGGCTCCTGTACTTGGGTCCCTGCAGTCCACATAGGAGATCCTGACTGAGTTCCTGTTTTCTAATTTTAGCCTGGTGCAGCCTCAACTATTGTGAGCATTTAGAGAGTACACTATCAAATGGAAGATCTCAGTTTCTCTCTGCCATTAAAATATATTTTTATTAAAGGAGTGAAGTTCCTTGTTCAGAAATAGTCCACATAAGCTAGACTCAGCAATGATAACCAATAGGGTATTCATTGAGTAGAAAGTATAACAACAGTATAAAATGCATCAGACAGAAATTAATCTGGGAAAGACTCAATGAACTTGACGAACTGGATCCGTGGTGATTCTTGAAAACACAGTTTAGGTATCAGTTTATAGGAATCCATTATAAACAAAGAACTAAGAAGAGTACTGCTCTATGAATTTGACCTTCTGTCACTTACTAGACAGTTTTTTTTAAAGATTTATTTATTTATTTGAAAGAGTTACACAGAGAGTTAAGGAGAGGCAGAGAGAGAGGTCTTCCACCCGCTGGTTCACTGCCCAGTTGGCACAATGGCTGGAGCTGTGCTGATCTGAAGCCAGGAGCTTCTTCCTGTTCTCCAAGCGAGTGCAAGGGCCCAAAGACTTGGGCCATCTTCTACTGCTTTCCCAGGCCATAGCAGAGAGCTGGATCAGAAATGGAGTAGCCAGACACTACCCGGCGCCCATATGGAATGCCGGCACTGCAAGCGGCACTTTACCCGCTACCCTACAACGCTGACCCCTTTGTTTCTTAATGTGTGCAATAAGGACAATTGTCAGATTTCATTTATTCTAAATAATATGATGGCAACCTCACAGCTACAATACAAACATAATTTCTCTGAGAAAATGTGTAGTGAGCTAAAAATAATGAACTCATGAGCTTATCTATTAGTCTGAATTCATTTTAAAGTTGAAGGAGTCTATAACCTGGGTCAAGTGATCTCATTTGTTTGCAATTAATGATTGCACTAATATGCATAAAATACAAAATCAAATCTATATACATATATATTCTTGTTTGTAGAGAAAAATGAGAGAAAAGAAGGGGTAAAGGGAGAGGGAGGTGATCATTTGCTAGGTAAAAGAAGCTAAGCAACAAAAACTTGCTGAAGCTAACTTAAAACTAAGTGACAGCATAGTGGATATCAGGGGACTAAGAGCACAGCAATCACAGATGGAGTGCAGAGCAGCATAAATCCCTTGGGATCTTCTAGGACCTGCTTTGGAAGAGAAAAATGAACTTAAATGTTTCTTTCTCTCTCCACCTTCTAACTGCTCTAATAAATGTGCTTAGGTGCAGTGAAATTATTCCAAGGCAAGCAACAGAGGATTTAAGAATGAAAAATGAAGAGGACCACTGTTAATGAATTAATGAATAATATACTCTCAGGTTGGCTACGAATTCAAGATGTTTATGGTGGGAAATAGCAAGACTCCAATAAAATTCCAAAGCATTGCAGCAAGTATTTTCTGAAAAGTGATTTCATTATCATGATTATTTCATTATTAGTCATCTTATAAAAACACAAAGATCAATTTGACAGTTAAAAGAAGATTGAACAGAATTTTGAATTTTATATCCGCTAGCTAAACTATCTGAATATGTAGTTAACATATAGGTAACATCCTGGCTATAAATGACAATTCAAAAGGCTAATTATTATTAGTTACATTAGAAACAGAAATATTATAGAAAATAAATTAACTACCGACTATAAGTAATAAACACTGCAGAATTGATATTTGCTGTCAGAATTGGGCTTTTTTCCTTTAGCAATCACTATAGTTTTTTTCTACACATACACACACACACAATCACACATATATATCTAGTTTTCACAGTACTAGTGAAGGCAGAAAATTTAAATAAAACAAGGACTGAATCAGAGGATTGGCAATGTTTTATCCAACTTCTAACATTAACTTGTGATGAGAAACATTGACAATTCTTTTAAATTACTTGAGCAACCATCTTTTAACATATAAAATAAGGATATCTCTATTAAAAGGTCTCTAACATTATCTGATGGCATTATCACTCTCTGATTTGGAAATTGAAAAGCCTCTCACAACAAATGTGACATCAGTCTGAGGTTACCTATAAGAAGGCTGGTGTATAGTCTTTATCACCAGTGGGATATATAAAGTGTGTGGAAACATAGTATGGTGTCGATATGATTGGCAAAACTGACAGGGTGGACAATGTAGTGACTCACTAAACCAAATAGGAGAAAAATGATGATTAATCTATTTATAGGTCAATGTTACAAATGAAGCTCACTCTACGGCTAGGTAAAAGAATTGGCAAATCAATCCCATAACCCCAGTGCTAAGTCATTGACTAGAACACTATAAATTTGAAACCACATATTCACATAGAAATTAGAGGATGATGATGTAGGATACCACGTTGTCCATATCCAATGTTCAAGTGCCTAGTTTCAGTTTCAGTTCAGCTGCCAATCCAGCTTCCTACTAGCGTACATTTGGGGGAAGCAGCCAGTCTGGCTCAAGTACTTGAGTCCCGGCTTCCTATGTGTGGGCCCCCAGATTAAGTTCTGGGCTCTTGAATCTAGCCTGACCCAACTCTGGCTAGTGTAGCCTTCTGGGCATTAAACTAGAAGATAAAATACCCTTTTTTGTCTGTCTCAAATAATAAAAAAGAACAAATAGGCATTTTTAAAAATCGCTAAGATTTGAATTAAAACAGTGGTTTGAATGAGGGGTACAATTCTGCACCCCTCAGGGACAGTAAATAACATCTATAAACACTTCTGGTTGTCAGGACTAGAAGGTGGTTCTTCAATCTGGTGGGTGCAAGCCAGGGATGCTGTTAAATATTCCATGATGAAGAATTATCCTTTCCAAAATGTCAGTAGTGCCAAGGCCAGGAAATGCAGAATTAGTAATGTCTTTTTCAAAATCACCTGAGTCACCATGCTACTTCAAATGAGTGAATCTTTTTTAATTCCATTTCACAGGTAGGGTACGTAAGTGTGACCCAGGTGGTGGTGGTGAAATGACATCTAGAACGTTAACTCTTGACCTGCATTCAATACCTCCCTTTTCTTCAGAAGGTGTTAGGCAGTGTAGGGCATTGGAACCACCAGTGGTGATTTTAGAAAACAAAAGCAAAAGTAGATTGTTCATCATCTGTCCCTCAGAGCGCCACAGTTGGGGAACTTGGACCTTTGACAGTCAAGGATGAGAAACCAGGAATCTGTACTCTGAAAGACCCCTGTGTGATTACCTTGTGCAGAAACAGCTGAGGATCTTTCTAGACACTGGGCATCAATAAATGTTTCTGGTTTTGGAAAGAAGCAATAAGTATGTATAGGAGAGTGAAGAGTACAAAGAAGGTCTTTGATTTTAGTCCTTACAGGAAATTTCCAAATATAATATGATCAAACACTGTAACTCTATGTGGCATAACTATTTAACAATAAAAATAATTTATTGGGATGAGTGACAGTTCAGCATCTCCCAGTCAAGTCATGTACCCATGGTCATATAGCCATCAAAGCAGAATAGGCTGTGACTGAATTGAACTCATGAACTTGTGGGCCCCACTTTTGGAGTCACAGACTTCATATTATGCACGTCTAACTGTATAGCTCAAGAGCTAAAAGAAAACTAGGGAAAAGAGTCAAGGCAGACAATTGTAATTATATTTAATCTTGAACAATAATCTTCAACTTTTATTCTCTGATCTTTTAATTAATATGAAATTGTCGCTCCCCCTCTTCGCGGAGGAACGACACAGGACCTTGCGTTGTTCTTTCGTCTGCTCGGCCCTCCCCGGGTTTGCTGCTGGTTCTTCCCGGGTTGGCTACCGACCCTTCCACCTCTGTGGAAGGGTGGTTCCCCCTAGCCACATTCCCCACTTCCGCAGGGGAGCGGCACACCGCCGGCCGGCTCTCTCGGGGGCTGCACAGGTGTTCCTTCAGATAGATGTTCCCGGTGCATGTTGTCTCTCTCCTCCTTTATAGTCCTCTTCCACCAATCCCAACTCTGCTACCCACACGCCAAGTACGCTGCTCTCCTCCAATCAGGAGCAGGATCAGCTCCTGGAGGTCATCACTCAAGTTGGCAAGAGGCAGCTGCGTAGAAGCTGTTTTCTCCTCTCCCAGCGCCATATTGTGGGAGAGCAGATGCATAGAATAAGTCTTAATTCCAGTAACTCAGTCCAGTCCGGGTTGCTCCCCACAGAAATATTATACTTTCTTGCAATATTGGTTATTAAACATTAAGTTAAAGTTTGAGACTAAACAAGATGAAAGTAATAGAGCAAAGCATTTCTCTGGTTCCACATTGCTGCTACCTATGCTCCCTACCCCTTGCTTCGAGAATCATTGATTGGAGGCAAGGAGGGAAAAAACATGACATGAGTGCGTGGAGCTGGCAGTCAATGCATTATTCTCAGAACCTCTTTGTATGTTTGCAGATTGCCCCCTGCTAAGTGGAAAGGGTGCTGAAAGCAAATTGCGCTGTGATATTTGCTGATAGCATGAACTCTAGAGCACACAAGCAAATTTCGCTTCCTGGAAGCCTTGCTGTTCAGTGTTTGCACACTGCAGGTTATTCGTGTTTTCTGAGAACATGGATAACATAACAATGCATGTATAATAAGATCAACATAACTTGAGTGGAACAGAAATTCAGATGGCCCAAACTCTTAATGATTACCCTAGGTTTGTATCCAAGGCAACACTAAGATAGTTACACTTAATCTCCTATCATAGAAAAAAAACACTCCCATCATAAAATAGAAATTAAAAAAAAAATGTAGGCACAAACACTTAGTTCCTTAGATTACCTAAATTTTTCACAAAGTAAAATAAGATTCATAAACATATGTCTGCAGCCACTCTTGTAATAGACACATCAAACAATATTCAAAGCATGACAAAGTTAGGTTTGTATTAATTCTAGTGTTAAAGTCCTTTGAAGATTACTTAAAACAAACAGGGGATTTCGGGTGTGCAGAAACTCAGGTGCTGATGCTTGGTGGCGGTGATTGCCTCTTATCTGTGTGGAAACCCTTCCAAGCAGTGGTTCTTCCCCAGCTGTGCAGGAGCACCAGCGGGGGAGTGTTTGCAAAACCTGGGTGCCTCCAGCTCTAGCCCCAAGATTCTGATTTAATTGGTATGCGGTGGAGCCCATGCAAGGGTATATTTCTTAGAAGCCCTCCAGGTGCTTATAATGTTCACCTGAGGGTGAAAGTCACTGGCGAACAGAAACTTTTATGGCTAGACTATTTTACAGTATTGGGAAGCCGTTAATAGGATGCAAGGTTTTTTCCCCCTCTCTATTAATGATCTTCTGCCAACCATGCAGGAAAAAAAAATTGGTCTCTGCTCCAAGACGTGTCATCTGTATAGACCAACTTTGAAAAACATTATCTCTTAATTAGATTTCAACCTTCCGTCCTTCTGTTTCCCTGCACAAAAGCCAATGAATAAAGGGCAATGAGAAAAGAAAAGTCATTTGGGTGACGAAAGATTCAAGGGTTAAATCCACATAAATCTTTACCTGTGGGTCAATATTTTGATAAGTGGTAAACAGCATTAATGAAGGATTTACAAATAAACATTCTTTGAAGTGATTGTTGATACTTTCGCTTCTAGAATGTGGTGTAAGTGTAGTTTAAGCCCCTTTAAGCCTTCTGCGCAGTGAGGAGTGCTTCAGCTGTGTATTTCATGATCCTAAGGTGAAATGCATTTTAAATTGATGTATAGAGTGGAAAATTCCTAGGTGTTCTTTTCATTAGTCCATTGTTTGGTCAAGTGAGTTTTTAATATTATTTACAATCATAAAAACAAACCTCTAAACATGTTCAGAGTATCCAGTTTACAGAACCTCAAGAACATGTGTTTGTGCATGTTCATATCTGCACACCCACTCCGGCAGCTTCACATGTGTATACATGTGGAGCACACACTGGATTTATGTCTCATCATTGCTTTTTTCTATTTATATTACAAACATATTGGTTTATTGTTTATTAGCAAATTGCTTATTTTTACTGCTCTAATGAGAATAATTATTTTTGGTCTAAAGAGAATAATATGAATGCAAAGAGCTCAACTTTAAGAGTGTCAGTGGTGTTTGTATGACAGGTAATGAGGCAATTTGGCAGAACATCAGAAACTAATTGAGCTCAGCTCACATCAATGAGGCTTGTTCAGCTGAGGCTGTGCTTCCTAAAAAGAACAGTGGAATTAAATGAGACAATGTGACATGTACAATTTTAATTGGAAGCTCTAATTTAAAATATTTAAAAGCATGTTTAAAATAATTTGTGAATCCATACAGATGCTTCCTTCCCCAACTAATTAAGAATATTCAGTGGGTCATATAATGTCTGGGTGTCAAAAGTATGAATTATTGAAGTCCCTGCACATATAAGTATACTTGCACCTTTAGGCAAGATCAAATTTAGTTTAACAGAGGGAAGTGGGAGGAAACAACCTTAAGCCTGCAGAAGGGTAGGTGATTTTTAATGCAATATTTTTGAAACTATTAAAAGTATCACTAAATTGCACATTGATTTTGAAAAATTGAAATTATATTCAAAATAATTTAGCCCAGTAAAACTTGAAATCTAATTTAGAGCTATGGTGATACATAGCTGTTTTGATTGATTGGTTTGGGATGCTCTTGCTTGCTTGCTTGCTTATTTGAGATTGGTTTGGGATGCTCTTGCTTGCTTGCTTGCTTATTTGAAGTTGTGTGGTTTTGGGCATTACACAGTGAGCCATAATTCTAAAAAAAAAAAAAAAACAGCATTTTAATAACTCTGAAAGCCTCAGAGTTTCTAATATTGCTTAAAATCTGTGATCATTTCCCTTTTGGAATTATTTGCTATGCTGATTGTATAACAAATTTAAGGAAGAAAAATTTAAAAATAATTTTACAAACATTTAGAATTTGGCAATAAATCATTTATGAAAAACAAATTTGTAAAATCTGATACCTGCTAATAGAAGGTGTAGTCCTGTGATAACAGTGTACTTAAGGGGATGCTAAAAGAACTTTTTAAAGACTATAACAACTATATCTGCAAATTATTGCAGTAGCCTTACTCTGATTTCTTGAAGAGAATGATACAAATGGAAATGTTTAGTCACATTTTCCATACATTAGTAAATGATATTGAATTATTAGAGAACAAAATGTTTTACCATGGTTTTGTTATTTACCATTCTATTACCATCATGGGTGTCTGACTGTTAACAAATGTGATGGATTAGTCTAACATAGCACTAAAAATAGAAGGTTTCTTAGAAAAGGAGAAGCATTTAATGAAGGTAAATGGAAAATCTTCAGGAGAGAAGACAGTGAAATGCAATACAGAAGTGAAATTGGAGTAGATGAGACAAGGCTGAAGTTAGAGAAGACAAAGACAAAAACTCATTTTTACTGGGGTCTTGGAAAGAGAATTAAGGAGGCTAAAACAGACTGGGGAAAAAACAGGAACTACTACCATGAAAACAGGCAATTTTAACGGAAACATTTGTCTCAACGCTGGCATCTCCTGGCTCTAAAAACTGCAACAACTTCTTACATTATTTTGCACATTATATATTATCCAGCATCTTTAATTTATACTGAAGAATTGAGGAGGGAAGGAAAACCTCAGGAAAAATGCTTTCTGGAACAAAGGAAAATAAGTCTGAAATCTTATGGACTATAGACATGAAAACACACACACATTGGACACCACACATACACTGGATAGACATCAGACATGCACACATGCTTCTGACATATGTGTATACTGCATGCAGACACAAACACATACACATACGGATACCTCACATGTTGTCCGAGCATTCTGAAGACAGGCACATGAGCTCCAACTTTTGCAACTCATTTCCTGCTTCTAAATATTAACAAAAGATGACATTCTATTTAGTAAAAATCGTTTGATTTAAATACAGGGGCTGCTCGAGGGTGTAATCTTTCTGATTCAACTTAGGAAGTGACATGAAAATTAACCCATCTTATTTCTTCATGAAGTTATGCTTGTGTTCACCACTCTGCTTCTTAGAGTGTTTTGGTGCACAGGTAGCATATTATACCAGGTAGCATTGTTACCTATATAATTTAAAAATTTTTCCAGATCCACATAATTTTTTGGGAAAAAATAGATTGGAACTCAAGAAGAAAATAAATTTCCCTAGATTTAAATACTTCATAGTTTGTTTGATAATTTAAATATTTTTCATACAATCAAAATACCATTAGGGGAACATTACATCTGTTAATTACCTACATTGTTTCCTGTTGTAAGAGCACATGTAAAGGAGAGCTGTATTTTTGTGAATTGGTTACTAGTGTCTTTTTCAGTGAGCCTTTATAAATAACTATTATTGCATATGCTAGTGCTTGTTTAAAAATAATTTACACCTAATTAGTATACATTCCTCCAGGGATTCAGAGAGTGTGAATAATTGTGAACCCCACAAACATTTGGACTGTTGGCCTGTTGAGTTAGGATTCCGTATGAGAAATTGCATATGCTCAGTTTCCCAAGGCAAAGCCATCAAATTCATATTCTATTGCAGTATTAATTCTAAAACTGTATGACTATCAGTTTTACAATGCCTTTGTATACAAGTATTCGCATTGTTCTTTTTGTGTAAATATATTATGGTTACTTTTACAGACATGGTATTTCAAGATACTAGCTTTTTGGATTTTGTGGTTCAAAAGGATTTGAGAAAGGAAAATGAAATGTAATGTTTTGTTGGTAATTCCTGTTTTGCTATACACATTCCAATATATTTCTAGATGTTTTCTGTTAAATGTGCATTGAAGTCAGATAAACACAATTTTTCTCTGTTAAAGGATATGTAAGTTCAATTATGGGGGAGGAAAAATGTCATAGTTGGAAGATTCTCAGAAAGCTGTTTTCTCATGGTTCTACACAATTACTTTTCTTTGGAAAAAACATGTGATTTGTATTCTCTGTAATATTTCCCTTAATTATAATCCTTTAGTCATATCTGTTTCATTCCTTTAAATAAATGAGAGGAATAGCGTTAAGTTTTCATAAAATACAACTATTTAGCAAAATCTCCCCTAAGAATTGACACTACTCAAAGCACACTTTATCATTATTCTTAGACTCAATGTTACCAATTAAATCAGAAACTCCCAAACATGACTTCTTTTTTAGTTTTCCTAACAATGCATAGAAAGGCAATCAGTGATTAAGACCTGTTTGTTAATATTTTTATAAATAGACATTACCAAAAATCAGTAAAAAGCAAATAAAATTTTTATGTGAAAATGTTTTTTAACATTAGGATAGAGTTTTATAATGTGTATATATTTTGTTGCAGCCTGTTATAACCCAGTCATATATGCTACCTGTTTCCTTATTTTTGTATTTAAAATATGATTTCTCCACATTGAGGATAATTATGCTATTCTAAATGGACAAATGAACCTAAGTCAGCCTTCAGTCAAATATTGTTGGTAACTAACAGGAAAGGACTTTATCAAGCATACAACGGAATGGTACATTGCTTAAACTTGATGTAATTAGAAATACAAATTAAGATACTTTTACTCTATCAGTCCTATTTCATTGCAAACTCTCAAACTTTGTGTGCCTAGCTGCAGATTTACGACACTATTTGAATGTAACCCTAGCTCGGCAAACACTGAGTTTTCCAGTGAAGTCATCTTGTGTTAGAGACTATAAAGTGTGTCCAGTGAAGAATGATTTGTGTCAGCTGAAACTGTAGCCTGGAGCTACACTTGTTGTGTTATTACTTTAATCTAGTTATTGCAGCCTTGAAGTATATGTTAGCAAATCCAAGGAAGAAACGTCAAAAGTGAAACCCACCATGATCATTAAGAATTTCAGAGAATGGAAAATAAAAATCCATATACTACTCATTAGGTTCTTTTGGAATACAATGATTTGAGAAGTAATATTATGTAGTGAAAGAATATATCTGGAATATATTATAGTGTAATATGTATATATAGCATAACATATATAGAATTTCATGATTGAGCCTTTAAAAATTTATCCTAAGTTGTGCCAGCAAAGTGAGTTACACATACTAAAAATTCTAAATAAAATATGCACATAAACACTAAAATAAGAAATGTAACAGTATTCTGATTGCTTGGGTTGTGGACTACTAATTATTAAACTGCATTTATTTACATAAATGTTTGTGTATGTGTAGCTGCAAATAAGCTTAAGAAAAATATTTGTAGGAAATGCATTAATAATGAAGTATTAACTCATCATATTTGAATACATAACAAAATTAGTAAGTCAGTCTGGCATTATTATAAGGTCAATATTACTTCAGTAACACATTTTGAGTTTTCTGTTTTTTGCTGATGGAAAGAGATTTAGAATTTAGTTTTCATAGTATTATAACATACTACAATGCATTATTGAAAAATAATTCATAAAGGATAGGAAAATCTTATTTAATATGAATTATAAATGAAACAATATATTTTCTAATTGTGCTCTGTTTTATTCAAGGTATTATACAATGGTTCATTTAATAAAATTATAATATCCAAGTTGTTTTAAAATATTTGAGCTCTTAAATGTAAAAAGTAATGCTATTTTAGAAAAAAAATTCTTAAATTCCTAAAGGAAAAATCTAGTTTGCATACACAAATGAATCATGAAATATTATATTAAAATGTCAGTATCTTTGTATGTAGACAGAACATTTTATAAGTAAAATTGAGCATTTTTATAAGAAACAAAAAATTAAATACACTATAGGTTAGAGTAAAAATTCAAATGTAAATTCATTGGCTCTCATGACAAGAGCCTCAGGTGATTACTGATGTCATAAATAAGAGTGTTAATTGTTAAATCAACAATGGGAGTCACTGTACACTTGCTCCCCATGTAAGATCTCTGTCCTTAATGTGTTGTTCTATGCAAATTAACGGTAAAACTACTATTCAGACAGTACTCTATACTTTGTGTGTCTGTGTGGGTGCAGTTTGTTGAAATCTTTACTTAGTATATTCTAAGTTGATCTTCTGTATATAAAGATAATTGAAAATGAATCATGATGAAGAATTGGATGGGAGAGGGAGTGGGAGATGGGATGGTTGCGGGTTAAGGAGAGGTTGTTGGGGGAAAAGCCGCTGTAATCCAAAAGTTGTACTTTGTAAATTTATATTTATTAAATAAAAGCTTAAAAACTCATTGACTCTTAGAAGTACTTTATCAAATACATCCCAGTATAACAATGATGTCACGTGAGAGACAGTGTTGACATTAGTCTGGTGGTTTTCATAGTCATATGCTACTGGGCAACAATGCTTCTGGAGTCATAATCACATAAATGTGTTCAACCTACAGAAGGTTTAATGTGCACTATTATCTATTTCACAATGCTTTTTATATATCAAATTAAAATATCACTGAAATAAGATAAAAACTTAAGATCATGTAGTCACTGGTATCTGAAAATATATGATAATTACTTTTTCCTCCTTCTTAGGAAATCTAAGAAAATGTGTCTATATTTTACATTGATAAAGGGAATTAATAATTCTAATCTTTTTAAATAATTGTCTCTAGGGAGTTTTCTTATGACTGACTTATTTCATAATAAGGCAGTAGGTAACATAAAAGGCATAAAATATTTTTAAAAATTTTCTTATTTGAGGGGAGGGATGCAGGTTGAATGAGGTGGAGAAGAGAGAGACAGAGGTGGTGATCCCTTCTGCTAGTTCACTACCTAAATCCCAGTAACTGATGGTCTGGGGTTGAAGCTGGGAGCTTGAGATGCCATCATTTATGCCAAATGTGTGGCAGGAACCTAATTATTTGGATCATCACAGCTGCTTCCCAAGGTCTGCATTAGCAGGAGGCTAGAATCAGGAAACATAGCTAGTAATCAATCCCAGAAACACTGATGTGGGACATAGGGATCATAACCAGCATCTTAACTGCAAGGCAAATTGCCCACCCGAAAAGCTATAGATTCTCATATAATATTTGTTTAAATCGAACAAATCAAACACACAGATTATATACTGGAGACACTTTGGAATCAGGGTACAAAGCATTTTAAAACTGCTTTCTGAAATGGAAGAAACAGGAAACTGTTTTGGACTTAAGCTTTCACAAATCTAAGCTTGCTTATAGTTATGCAGTACTCTAGGCATATAAGCTGCATAACATATGCAAATTATTTAGTGGTAAAAATGTCTTTTTTCATCACAATTCTGCTTAGACTATTAAATGATTTGAGGATTTTTTTTTCAAAAATTTGCTTCAGTTTTTAACTGTTTTATCAAAATATGTTTTCAAAGCAATAGACTTTAAAAGACTATTTTATTTCATCATATTGAATTATTATTATGTGCATATCCTTGAGAAAGTAAAATAATGTCTATTTGAAAAATCCCACACAGTACTTTTTGCTTTATTTTTACATTTATCATGAGTGAATAACATTTTCGGTTCAATTAAGAAAAGAACCTTTGCAATAATAAATATGTTTGTGAGCAATAGAATGACAGAATAATGTTGTATCACTGCCTACATATTTTAGTTAATTCATTCTTTTATTACAGTCATCAAAAAAATTTAAAGCTACCTCTAAACCTCTCCAAGAAATCATCACATATTTTGCATTCTGTTTTTCCATATTTTATCCATAGCGAGGGTTCTATGAGGTATTCTAACCTGAGAGGAGACACCTGGTGGGTTTAATTAGAGTGCATCTGGCAATAATTAACAGCAAAGGATAAAAGTTGAAATAGGTATAATAGTTTAGGTGAGTTCGATTTTTAGTTTGCGACAGTCCAGGAGAAAATATTTCTTTTAAAATTATTTCAAAGTCAGTTACACATGAACACACACACACACACACACACAGAGAGAGAGAAAGAGAGAGAGAGAGAGAGGATACAGAAATTTTGCATCCACTGGCTCCCTCCCCAAATGGCTGCAACAGTTGGAGGTTGGGCCAGGCTAAAAGCCAGGAGTCAGGATCTTCTGGATCTCCCGTGTGAGTGCAGGGGCTCAAGCATTTGGGTCATCTTCCGCTGCTTTCCTAGGCACATTAGCAGAGAGCTGGATCAGAACTGGAGCACCTGGGAATCGAACTGATGCCCATATGGGAAGGCAACACTACAAGCTGAGACTTAACCTTCTGTGCTATTACACCAGCCCCAAAAGTCTTGATCCTGGAAAGAAACTGTGGAAGGAGCTGGAGTATAAACGTGTTCAAACAATGAATTAAGAACCTTAAACAATATTTATCAACAAAAGGGATTCTAAGATGTTTAAAATTCACCAGCAGTACGATTGCTACTAGCCATTTTTTTTAAAGACTTATTTGGGGCCGGCGCCATGGCTCACTAGGCTAATCTCCACCTAGTGGCACCAGCACACCGAGTTCTAGTCCCAGTCGGGGCGCCGGATTCTTTCCCAGTTGCCCCTCTTCAGGGCAGCTCTCTGCTGTGGCCCGGGAGTGTAGTGGAGGATGGCCCAAGTGCTTGGGCCCTGCACCAGCATGGGAGACCAGGAGAAGTACCTGGCTCCTGCCTTCTGATCAGCGCAGTGCACCGGCCGCAGCGCGGCAGCCGTGGTGGCCATTGGAGGGTGAACCAACGGCAAAGGAAGACCTTTCTCTCTGTCTCTCTCTCTCACTATCCACTCTGCCTGCCAAAAAAAAAAAAAAAAAAAAAAAAAAAAGACTTATTTGGGACTAGTATTGTGGCATACCAGATTCAAGCCACTGCTTGCAAAGCCAGCATACTATAAAGGCACCTTTCTTTTTTTAACTTTTATTTAATAAATAAAAATTTCAAAAGTACAACTTTTGGATTATAGTGGTTCTTCCCTCCATAACCACCCTCCCACCCACAAGGACGCCTTTCAAATCTAGCTGCTCCACTTCTGATCTGGTTACCTGCTAATGTGTCTGGGAAAGCAGCAGAAAATGGCCCAAATATTAGGGCCCTGTCACCCACGTGGGAGACCAGATGATATTCCAAGCTCCTGGCTTCAGCCTGGCCCAGTCTGGGATGTTGAAGCCATTTGAGAAGTGAACCAGCAGATCGAAGATGAAAGATCTCTCTCTCTCTCTCTCTCTCTCTGTCTCTCTGTCTCTTTCTCTCTTCCTGCCTTTCAAATTACAATAAATCTTAAAAAAATTATTTACTAAAAAGGCAGATTTACAGAGATGGCGGGGCAGGGGAGTGATTGATATTCCATAGCTGATTAACTCCCCCAAATGGCTGCAATGACTGGGGCTAGGTCAGGCCAAATGCAGGAGGATGGAACTCCTCCAGGTCTCCCATGTGGTTGCGGAGACCCAAGGACTTGGTCCATCGTCCACTGTTTTCTGAGGCACATTAGGAAAGAGCTGGATTGCAAATGGAGCAATGGGACTCCAGACCAGCATGTTCATGGCAGCCTAACTTGCTGCACCACAATGCCATTCCCCAAGTAAATGTTTTGAGAAAACATTTGTGAGGCTGAACATTGCTAGTGAAAGTGACATTGGGCTGAGGTGAGGAGCATTTGGGGAAATGCCGTTTTTGAACTGTGTTTTCTTCAGTTCTGGCAGTTTAAATAAGTACCAAGAATAAGACAGAACTTAAAGGGATTTAATTCGCTCATGGTTCATCAGCCTTAATCAAGAGTTTCCCAGCACTCTAGAGTGACACCTGTTGACGTAAGGATAGACATGCCAGCCTTAAGAGTTGATATCAGGATCAGCATTATAGATGTGTCCTGTCAAGATCTAGCATAATTTACAGCATTTTTGAAAAGCTTAAGCTAGATTAAATGCAGAGTTTTGGTTTTATTCTTAGTTTTTAGAATAGAGAATTATACTTTTATCTTAAAAAATGATAAAATGCCTAAATGTTCTATTCTTAGCCTTTGCTAATTCTTGAACTGCATTCAGATGTGAGATTATGGTTCAAAGTAAATTGGTCTGTGAGGTTTTATTGTTTTGTTATTAAGTAGACATGGGTTAGATCCTTTTGGGTGAAAATTTCCTAAGTACCAAATTAGAAGGCAGCATCATGACTTCCTCTGTCTCTTTCACACTCACACACACACACACACACACACACACTGTTTTTACACTCTTATTTACATAAGAAAAATTTCTAGACCTGATAGTGTTTATCTAAAGTCACTTTTTCTGTATACTTTGTTGTTTTCATACCCCCTCCAAAATCACTTTTATAAATGGCTCAACATTTATGTAATTAAATCATTGGTGAAAGTATTCCATGTATTTGTATTGCCATAGTATTACTAGCTGAAATTATTATTTGACTTGTTTGCATTCTAGTTTATCTCAGAAAAGTTGAAAGGAATTTTGTTGAAAAGAAATTAATTCAAAAACTGGAATGTTTTCACTGATGTAAAACATGACACAAGGCAAAACTCATAATCAGTCTTGATGAATATTCTCAGATAATGGGAATAATCCTTCTCACTGCCCAATATGGTAGTCACTTGTCCTATGTGGTTCCACGGTAGTCACTTGTCCTGTGTGGTTCCTGAGCAGTAGAAATGTAGCTGGTGTAATTGAAGAGCTGAATTTTTCAGTTTCATTTGCTTTTAATTATTCAGTACTTACATAACCGCACGTGTCTAGGAGCTGTCATACTGACAAGGGCCTAATCCTTGGCCTGAAGATTATATAGATTGTGATGCAGGCACCCTGCAGCTGAAGCATAAAGAAGTCAGAGTACCAGTGTTTGTTTCATGTTTGTACATCTCCTTTTCTTATTTGTATTCTTAGCTTCTTTTAAGACAGGAGGAAGGTCTTGCCATTCTTTGTGCATTCAGTAAATGCCTTCTAAATTGAATTTAAGGAGCTGGCTAAAAAAAAAGGATATTAGGAAGAAAATGTGTTGTTTGGATAATAATGAGTGTAGAGAGGGGAAAGTGAGGGAAATGGAGAGTAATTCAGAACAATAAGAAGAAAGGTTTGCAAGGCCAAGGAGTTTTCAGAGTTGTTTCTTTATCACAAAGTGAGTGAATTTTTATCCTGCCCATGTCCTTGTAACAGAAGAAAGCAGGAAAATTTGTGTAGTGGAGAAGTTTAAGTTTAGGATTAGTGACAGCCACAGTGGCAAACCACAGCTGTGCCTGGAGAGCAAAGCAAGGGGATCCAGAACACAGCCCTGGGCCTCCCAGCTGCTGGACTCCCTCCAGGCTGGAGGCTGGGCAGGTAGGCTGGCAAGGCCTTGGCTTTTTAGACACTGCCTGATTGCCACACAAGGAGAGGGTCAATCCATTCAGAATAAAATAGAGAAAAAAGATACTGGGATATTGGCAACTAATAGCTATTATTATCAGCATTATTAACATTTTTGCTGGATTTTTACAACTTAAAGCTATGTTTTAAGGATCTATTTAAAAAGATCTTAAAGGGGTTCTAGGGTGAAGGGCATTTGGCCTGACAGCTTAAAACGCAGCCTGACAAGTCTGTACTTTATATTGTAGTGCCTGGTTTGACTGCTGTTTTGCTTCTGATACAGCTTCCTTTTAATGCACATCCCAGGAGGTAGCAGGTGATTGCTTAGGTCCCTGATATTCACGTGGTAGACTCAGATGGAACTCTGGGCTCCTGGCTTTAACTTGGTCCAGCCCTGGCTGTTGTAGTCATTTTGGGAGTGAGACAGAGAATGACAGATCTCTCCTCTCTCTCTCTCTTTCTCTCTCTCTCTCTCCACTTTCTTTCCTCTCTCCCTATTGTCTCTCCACTCTCTCTCCTCTTTCTGCCTTTCAAATTAAAATAAATTCAAAGGAAAAACCTGTGTAGCATGAGCACTTATTATCTGCCATTTGCTAATATCAATGTTTTTGAAAGATGAGCTCTTGTCATCCACAAGAAACCTACTACATATGCTCACCTATATTTCTCCTATGATAAACGGGAACACTATAGCTGACAGATTTTAGGTCACTGGCCGCCATCTAGTAAGTGAGACACTAGTGCACCAGTGGTCTTGACTCCCATCAGTGGGCACACTACCATTCCATTCTGTTTCTCAAAAGAGCAGGACTGTTCTCAGATTGCCAACATCTAGCGCAAACTCATGATTTTCTTTTGACTACATGTGAGGACAGAGACTCTGAATTTGAGAAATAAATTAAGAGGAATCAATTCCAGACTATCATCTCTTTAAGAAATATTTTGATTACGGAAACCCGTGTTATTTCATTTGGCTTGATCCTGTCAATCTTCTTTTTAAATAGCTTCATTTCAAGTCAAAATTTGACATGTCCACAGAATCTGCTAGGATTCTGCACACATTGGAAAAGGCAAGTTTGTCATTAAACTCTACCTACCTGTCATTATTTCTCAAATTTTGCTTGGAAAAAATAGTTTTGATGTTCTTCATTGCCAAGTTTGGAAAGCCTATTAAAATGAAGATTGACTTGTTTTATGAAAGGTATTTTAAACAAAATTAGTTTGAAATAAAGCTAAAATTAGAGCTATTGCTTCTGATCAATCATACAGTATCTAGGACATATGCCCATCACCTCAGAAAACAACGGGAGTTACAGGTTTAATGCCCACCAAATGCAGATTTTCTACTCTCACATCTTAGAGGTCATTACCCAATTAAATGAACTGTACCAGAAGCTAGGACTTTTTTTTTTTCCATTTTTCTGATCAATGGCAAGCCTCTTGTGTGGTGTTGTGAAATATGCATAATTTATCAAATGATATAATTGTTTTCCTAAGAAATAAAAGATTTCTTTAAGATCATCCCATTGGTGTTCTCATTTTACAGATACCCAAGCTGAGGGTCGAAGAGAGCAGGCGGCAAAGCTCACAGGTGAACGTCTGGGTCAGCACCCAAGCCTAGCATTCTGTGTGCTGAGCAGTGCCTTTGCTCTTGGAGCCCACTCCAGAGCCTTTGCCTCAATTCTTTTCTTCTTCTAGGGGATATTGTTTCCCCAGGTGTGTTGAAGATTTTCCAAAACCATCCCCAAGAATTCTAATTGCCTAACTAAATTTTCTAAAATGTGAACTATTACTGGTTTCTAAAATTTAAAATTGAAATTGACTTGATTTTTGAAAACTGTCTGAGTTTTCATTAGAATGATAAATTGAGCATTCCTACTGTGAAAATCTGAAATCCACAGTGCTCCTAAAACTGAAATATTTTTATTGCAACAGAACGCCCAAAATGGAAAATTCCACTTTCACTGGATGGAAGATTGATTTCAAAACAAACTCAAAATATATTTTAAAAAAGTACTTTCATTTTACTTTAGTCTTATGAGAGAGAGAGAGAGAGAGAGAGAGAGAAAGAGAGAGAGAGAGAGAGAGAGAGATCCTACATCTACTGGTTTATTCCCCATATTCTCAAATTCCAGCAACAGCCTGGGCTGGGCCAAACCCAAGCCAGGAGCCCAGTGCTTGTGTCTCCCAAATGAGTATCAAGGATCAAAGTACTTCAGCCTTTACCTGCTGCCTCCCAGGGTGCACGTTAGCATGCAGCTGGAATTGGAAGTGGAGTCATGACTTGAATCCAGGCACTCCCATATGGGAAGCAGCAGACACTCCAAATGGTGTCTTAACTGCTGTGCCAAACACCTGCCTCTTAAAACGGACTTTGAATAAGGTTTCAGCTGACACTTCAAGGGAGTAATATAAAGGACTGTGTCAGGGTAAGATGCAGAAACCCCAGCTAAAACACGTGAATTGTTTGCTCCCCTTTCCTTTGGTTTTATGCTTGGGCTTAAAACTGAAGAAACCTACTCCAGTTTTAATCCTTAAAAAATGTGCTCACCTCCTGACAGAATGGGCTTCCACTTGGTTTTGAACTGTAGCAATTGAAGGAGATGACATATCCTGTATGATTTTTAAATGACATTCAATACACAAAACAGATTAAAGCATAAAAGATTGTTCTGATAACATGTGCTATTCTCTTGATGCATTAGGACAGAGCTGTACCACTGGTTCAACTCAGGGGTAATATTAATTTGGAACAAAATAGTGATTAAGTACCACTTTACCTCCTGTAGCAGAGTATATGTTGCCACAAATAAAAAGAATGAAGAGATGATTTAGTTTAATGATTTAGTCAATGCAGATTTTCCAGCAATCAGATATGATAGAGGAGGATACATTTCCTGCCCACAAGAAACTCCCTGTTGGGGGAGGGAGAGAGATATATAAATATACAATGGGATATAATAAGTAATATAGGTTATAACAGATTTCAGTGCAAAGAAGTATTAAGTACAGGGAGGTGATTACTTCCTCTGACTAACAAATAAGAACCATCCTAAGGAAAATGACTTTTGCAATAAGGCTTGCAAGTATGACTTGAGTATATCATAAACTTGGAAAGTTTTGAAATGTGCTTTCTCTGTTTATTTAAGTCCTGTATTCAGGAAGAAATAATGAGAGATGAACAGAATTAAGGGGCAAGTCCATGTTGGTTCTTAAAACATAAATTTTACAGGTTACTTTTTAAACATGAATATCACTCAACAAATTCCTTTGCCCTCAATTTCTAGGAATTGTTTGGCAAACCACAGGAAAAAGAAGGCTGTTGGACTCATGAGTAAATGCATTTCAAAAGACTGTTGACATATATTTGAAAAATGATTCAAAAAAAAAACATTGTAGAAACAGGATGACTAACACTGCAGTGATGAGATACAGGCTGATAAGGAGATGAAAATATGTAATTTAAAATCAAAAGAGGTCATATAAAACAAAATAACATTTACCTTGAAAGGAGATTTAGATACCATAAGGCAAAATATTACAGCTTTTTGTCGTTGTTAGCTATTTGAGATTTCACCTTTCACAATGTGTGGCAGTATTCTTTTGGTCATGGGAGATGAACGCCTTCAGCAAAGGTCAAGAAATTGCAGCTAGCGTTAGAAGTGGAGGGACAGGATTCTAGAACAAAGGAAGCATGCTTATATAGTTAATGCTAGAGAAAAGCTTGAAATTTTGTATGTCTAAATGTAAAGTGTATGTTTTATTAATATATGCAATAATGGAAAGAGGATGTTTTAGTGGTAACATTGCTACTTACATATTCATTGAAAATATATTAATGTCCACATGTATGTGATATTAGGATATTAATATACTCTAATATACTGACAATAGGACACTATTGAAAGAAAATGAATTACAGAAAGTGAAAGCATAAAATCACTAAGTATCATATAACAGAATGTACAAACGTGGTATCGGTTCTGAATACATCGTCAACTGTCTCACTCCACTATCAATTAGAGAAAAACTGTAAAGTAAACCTTTTTTTCCAGGTTTGGGTCCAAAGGGTCAGACTCAGAAGGGAGCAGAGCTGTGGCTGTACATGTTCTGTAGATGGTGCCATTTGCATGTGATAGTTGCTCAAGGGATGGAGGAACATCTGTGTACAGCCAAAGAATGTGGTTAACAAGCAGTTATCCACACACCAATCTCTTCTGCTCTACTGGTTCAGTAGGATTCAGGGAAAACTGATATATGCTGATATGTTGTATCTAGAAGACATCTGGAAGGTCTTTTATTTTTGGCTGGACAACTGAAATCACCAAAGTTGCAGAGTTTTTGAGAACTTGGTGAAAAGCCTTAGTTAGGGTCTCTCTATGCCTTGATAAATGAATAATTCTTTTCTTTTGCCTGTGACACGAGATGCTGCCACACAGACCTCACCTGGCTGAAGTAACATAAAATAGGGACAAGCTGTGGTTCATTAAATCCTTTGTTTTCGAGTCATTTTTTAATCCTAGGGAAGCTTTTCAGGTAGCACTTGATATTAAGTAAGTCAGCTACATCATTGTATCTGTTAAGATGCAGGTGTAGATTTTTAAGATCCATTTCAATTAATGACAGTGCTCTCATTCAAAATTCTATCAGGACATAATACAGTATCTGTTCTCCAATGCAATAAAGGAAATATTGGAATCCTAGGAAGACCTGGTTGCATGGGCCTTTAGTATGCACACTATAGCAATTGTCAAAATGGTAGACACTCTTTAGCATATTGATGATTAATTTGACATAGGATTACAATAGAAATTGTCTGCTTCTTCATGGAAAGCCCCTGCAGGTCATGGTTTAATTCAGCAGTTCCTGCATAGCGTATGAGCAGGGTTTTTAAGAAGATCAGAAGGCCAAAAGCAACTAATTGATTCTTCTGCTTACTGTGGATAATGCTGGATTTGCACTGTCAACAGAAAACAGATAAAATCATCTTGGGTTCCAAAGAACAATACTCTCATGCACCCAGAGGAATTTTTTGCAATATCCAGGAACTGGCCTGTTTAGCTTCTGCACTTACTCAGATAGAATCTTTGATTTCTTTACAGTTCCACATGATGGCAATTGGGAGCTCCATAAAGCTTTATTTTTGTAAATCATCTCATGACTATGTAGACATGAGTGAAATTTTGACCAAAATCAATGTGAGGTACAATGTAGAAACCACAGAGAGGTGATTATAAAATTCTGATTTTTTTTCGATGAAAAAACATGGGAATCAATGACTGTTAAATTTCAAGTAAAAATAACTTAAGAACTAATTCTTGAGAAATTTTTAATTTTTTTCTTTTTTTAAAATATTTACTTATTTTACTTGAAAGTCAGAGTTACACAGAGAGAGAAGGAGAGGCAGAGAGAGGTCTTCTATCTACTGGTTCACTCCCTAATTGGCCGCAATGGCCACAGCTGTGCTGATCCGAAGCCAGGAGCCAAGAGCCAAGAACCAGAAGCCTCCATGCTCTTCTATGTCTCCCACGCGGGTGCAGGGGCCCAAGGGCTTGGTCCATCTTCTACTGCTTTCCCAGGCCATAGCAGAGAGCTGGATCAGAAGTGGAGCAGCTGGGACTCGAACCAGCACCCATATGGGATGTGGGCACTGCAGGCGGCAGCTTTAACCGCTACGCCACAGTGCCAGCTCCAAAATTTTAAATTTTCATTAAAACTTATTCAGGCCAGCCCCATGGCTCACTAAGCTAATCCTCTGCCTGTGGCGCCGGCACCCCAGGTTCTAGTCATGGTCGGGGCTGCGGATTCTGTCCCTGTTGCTCCTCTTCCAGGCCAGCTCTCTACTGTGGCCCGAGAGTGCAGTGGAGGATGGCCCAAGTGTTTGGGCCCCTTCACCCACATGGGAGACCAGGAAAAAGCACCTGGCTCCTGGCTTCGGATCAGCGCGGTGTGCCGGTTGCAGTGCACCGGCCGCGGCGGCCATTGGAGGGGGAACCAACGGCAAAGGAAGACCTTTCTCTCTGTCTCTTTCACTGTCCACTCTGCCTGTCAAAAAAAAAAAAAAAAAAAAAAAAAAACAAAAAAAAAAAACTTATTCGAAACATCATTATATATATAATATTTTCCAAAAATCTATTACATAAATATTTGTGTTTTCCAAGAATATAATTACTTTTCTACTTCCTCATAGAATTGGATACTGATATTGTAAAAGAGAATTTTACAAGACTTGGGAAATACAGATATTAAAGCTTATTGAGTTATTGTAGTAGTTGCTTATTTTTAGTACATAAGTAAAAGTACCCTGCCTTTTATTTGATGATCAAAACTTGGAGAAGTTGTTTGGCTCCATCACTTCACTGATCGTGTCCACCAGTAAGACAGCTCGCAGAGGGTTTTAGACGTGACTTAGGAATCAAATTAGACCCCTTTTCACTTGCAGAGTGGTAAAGCTATGAAGGTATTTCAAACAGTTTGTGGGAAACAGAATTAATATGTTTATTCTGGTCCAAAACCTTTTTCAAATCATATATATAGATACGTACAGATATAGATGATATATATGGTCAGCAAAAATCTCACAGAAAATGCTTGCTGTGGGAAAAACTGTGGATTCCATTTTTTATTTGCACCAAAATAAACTTTGAATCTCATTTCTCCATGAACTTAGAAAGTTTTCTTTGAGAACCTCTACAGTGGTTTGCCAAGGCTACAGAAGTCGTTTTCTAAGGATCCAGAACCAGAGCCCAGGAGCTCTGTCCTTTACTCTATAAATCATGTTCATATCTTTAAAGAAGTATTTTCACAAAATTATTCACCAAATAAAAGTTCCCAGATTATGAACTTAATTTATTCTTGTGAAATCCTTTTGACAGTTTCTGCCTATCACTCCATCTGCCAAGATCTTTCTACATCCTAATATTCTCATGCAATGCATTAATTGCCTTGGTACTTAGAGACACTTATCTGTTATGTTTATTATTTTTTAGGCATAATTATTGTTACTTTCCTGGAAACTAGTAATTACAACAAGATGAATTCTCTTTTTCTCTATATCCTCTGAACATTATCTTTATTTGCTAAACAACCTGCTTAATGGTTCACTTAGCCCCATCTCCTTATTAACATAGATATATCAAGTTATAATACTGTCTGAAAAATTGCTCTGTTAGAAATAAAGCATGTTAGTATTGACCTTCAAATGCTATTAGAATAAGATTTTGATCCAGAATTATAATTTACCAGAAATGTAGCATGAAATATAAAGGCAAACAAAATTAAGCAACCTTTCAGGTTTTTGTTTTTGTTTGCTTTTGTTTTTTTGCTTTAAGAAAAAGGCCATGGAAGAAACATGCAGAATTGCACAGGGCTCTGTTATATTGATTCTGAATTTACAGTTTATATGATGTGTAAATTACCTCAAAGTTTTAATGATCCCAATTCAAAGAGAAAACCTGCTTTCAGAGGAAATGTAACCCTAATGTGACAGTAGTGCACTATTAAAATGATCTGAATAACGTACTCTAAATGAATCTGTACCTCAAATGCATATGTAAAGTAAGAACACAAGTATTTGTCAGAAAATAGACAGAACATCGACATTATGCACTTGGTAAATGCTTCAGTTAGCAACCAGTAACTCGTAGCGGTCACAAATGGCTTCCTCATTTATGTAAGCGTGTATAAGTTGGCGGTGGAATCGGGTGTGCTCTTCTGAGAAGGACTTTGTAGCTGCAACTGAGTTCAAATAAAGGGCACCACAGTTGTTGCCAGTGAATTCAACAACCACAAGAGTTGTAAGAAACTCAACAAAGCCAAATCTGAACTCTTAATTTTCTCTGATTCACACTAAACCTTAATTTGTTCCCTACAACATTGCCCATCACCTAAAACTAAATATCCAGAATCTACATATTTCTCAATAGCTGATGCTACCCTAAGCAATCATCATCTCTTTCTACAATTAACACAATAACCTGCTGATTAATCTCCGTGTTTTCCTGTTTCTTCTAAATACCATTTTCAACACGACAGAGAGATTGACTGATGTCTACAAAATGAGACCACAACACCATCAAACCGTGTCATTCCTGCACTCAGGCACTCTTAGTGGCTCCAGTTTCCATTAGAGTAAACGTCAAATTCCTTATGCTGGCAAATGAGACTCCGCCTGATTTGCCAGATCCTACTCAGCTCTTATTTTGCTTTAAATTCACTGAGACTTCGTTTTTATTATCTTCTCTGCTTGCCAAAATTCTCTCTATTTTCTTCATAGAGTTAACCCCTTATTCTTTCCCAGTATCAAATGTCTTTGTCGCAACAAAGTCTGCCTTCATGAGTCTATTTAAAAATCACAATTTAATTCTCAATTTCCTTGCATGCACAACTACTCTCTAATGTTCTGTTCATTCATAATGTTTCTTTCTGTAATGTAAACAATTTATTATTTGTTATTAAATTTTGTTTCTTTATCTCAGATTGAGCCACATAAAGTTTTTTCTGATCTGTCCCAGAAGTACTAAAATAGTCTCTGGCACATCTGTGGCATTAATTAGCTATTCTGCTCAAAATTTGTCACCACTGGTCTCTCCAAGAGAGCAACACAATATCTTCTCAGTTATTACAATAGTGAACAGCAGGCAATAAATCAAATAGAAAAATGGCTAAAATATCAACGTCAACCTTAGGAAAATTAGGACAGGGTTAACTAGATCCATGGCATCAACTATCAAATACCTTGCCGGACTCAGAAGATTTACCAAATAATGGGACTTTTCCTCTTTGAAATCTATTATACCCTATTGAGCACATTGTTTTTCTAGAGGCATTGAGTGTAATGGGTAGAACGTAGTAAGTTATGTTGGATAGAAACATTACATTCCTGGATCAGGATTTGTCAAATAGAAATCCTTCAAGTTGACACATCCACCATGAGTTTGCATTTCCTTAGATGGAAAATGGAACTGATCATCTAATTTTTATGTAGTAATGAAAATAAATTGAAGCCCACATAGTACAGTGCCTGATTATACTAGGTATTCATACAAAAGCAATCTTTTATACAGAATTAAGACTTTTAAATGAGTCAGTTTTGAAGGCATTTCATAATGCATAATCTCATTTGGTCATCTCAATATTATTGTGAATTATAATTAGCCTAAAACTGTTGACTTGAACAGCCTTTGTGACTTCAAGTCAGTTATTAAGGTAATTTGAAGTATATTGAACTAAATCATGCAAAAGCTATTAAAAGAGAAACATAGAACATCAAATGAAACCATTCTTAGTGATAAAGTGACAGAATCAAAAACCAGGTGGTGAGACTGACAGTAACCAAAATTGTATGTTATTTTCTAAATAATAATAAATAGGCTCTTAAACTATTGTTTTTGTGTGTGTGTGTTTTTTTTTTTTTTTTTTTTTTTTGACAGGCAGAGTTAGACAGTGAGAGAGACAGAGAGAAAGGTCTTCCTTCCATTGGTTCACTCCCCAAATAGCCGCCACGGCTGGCACCGCACCGAACCGAAGCCAGGAGCCAGGTGCTTCTTCCTGGTCTCCCATGTGGGTGTAGGGCCCAAACACCTGGGCCATCCTCCACTGCCCTCCTGGGCCAAAGCAGAGAGCTGGACTGGAAGAGGAGCAACCAGGACTAGAACACAGCACCCACATGGGATGCTGGCGCCACAGGTAGAGGATTAACCAAGTAAGCCACGGCACCAGCCTTAAACTATTGTGATTTGAAAGCAAATACATTAAAATGATTATTTTCTGTACTACTTTTCAAAGAATGGAAATCTATATCTATTTAAGAATGAACCTATGGAACATCTTTGTGAAGCCTTAGAACTGGTCGAGGAACAATTTCCTAAACCCATCTACAAAGTGAGGGTTACACAGGACCAACCACAGAGTTGAGTCAGGCAGGCCATTATCATCATCACATTTGGGTAGTCAGCACAGTGGTAATATGACTAAGCTGTTGGAAAAGTCCAGTTCTGAATTTGAGTCTTTGATTATTACTACAAGTCATTTCTTTGAGGAGTAAACCTTATGACTTGGTTATCAGTATAAAAAGTGGCAAGTGTGGCATTCTATTATAAAAGATGATGGAGCAATGTTGTCATTGTAGCCATGTACTCAAACCTATCCTACCCAAGGGGAATGTGAAAAGTAAACATGATCTGGGTGGACATTTTCTGTATAGCCAGATCTTTGCTATTCCTTTCTGATCAAATAAACACATCACAGAGGGAATTTTCGTGTGGAACAACATTTTAATGAAACTTTTCTAGTCCTTGGTTAAATGTCTTCTCAAAATGTTTACTATAATTTTTCTTAAATATTTTATTTGTTTGAAAGATGTAATTGGAGAAGGAGAGACAGAGAGAGAGAGGTTTTCCATCCACTGGTTCACTTCACCAATGGCTACAAGGACTGGGGCTGGGCCAGGACCAAGTTAGGAGCCAGGAGCTTCTTCCAGGTCTCCCACGTGCATGCAGGCACCCAAACACTTGGTCTGATCTCCACTGCTTTTCCAGGTGCATTGACAGGGTGCTGGATACTGGATCAAAAGTGGAGCAGCAGGGACTTGAACTGTCACATGTATGGGACACTGGTACTGCAGACAGCAAATTAACCCGCTATGCACAGTGCCAGCCCCTACTATCATCTTTGTTTAAATTTCTGCTCAGTCTTTTCTGTCTGGAAGAGTGACACAATCAGAAATAAGAATGACCTAATTTGCATGCATCTTAATAAAAACAAGGCATATCATTAATTACTATAAGCTTCAATTTTTAACATATTGGAATGTTAATTTTTTTGCATTTGTCGAATCTTAAAATTAGATGTCTCTGTACGTTTTGTCAACCTCTTGAAAATATACTGGGATTTTTATTTAAACAAAGCTGTCACAAAAATTTTAAAGATGTGCTAAAAATTGTTTGGTTATTTTTGTGAGCCAGTTTTTAAATACATGGCACCTTAAACGTTTCTAATTAACATTAAAAAATATAAAATCAAAGCTTTAGGAATACTTCAGACTTTATTTTTCTTGAATTTTATTATCAAAAGAAAATGTTTATAAATAGTTGGAACAAGACAAGGATTCTATGTTTTGGATCCTAATAAAAGATGCAGATGCAAATGATTTTGAGTATGTTAAGCATGTTTCTCATAGTCCCATTAAGCATGACTTCATCCCTAACTGAATGAAAAGTACAGTGGCTCACTTATGTGACTTTCAGTTTCTTTCAGTTTTAATAGAATAAGATGGTCTTACTTGCTATTTTATGTAAATCTAGGAAAGAAAGCATGCTGCTCTTGAAAAACTGTGAAAAGTAACCTCTCATTTCAGCATGTTCGTCATATGTATCAGACAATGAGTTTTTTCTTAATATTTTCTTTTTTTAATCCCTTTAGTCATTTTCTTTTTAATTCTCCATGTAACAAATGCTTACTCAATAGCTGCCAGATACAAGACATTGTTCTGGGGACTAGTGATAATCAAAAAAAAAAAAAGAGAGAGAGAAAGAAAAATATACCAAGGTTAATGAAACCAACAAAAATAAATTTGGTCAAAGGAATAGAAAATATTGGGGATATATTTTAGAGAGGGCAGTCAGAGAAGGCTTTTCTGAGAAATGAAAGGAACAGGTATGGGAAAATCTGGAAGATAGACCCCAAGGAGGCAACTGAATAATTGAAACACGTACTGATTAGAGAAACTAGGGCATAAGGTGAGATCAGGAGACTACCCACCATCCAGATCAAATAGAACCTTCTATGGCATGCTAAGGTTTTGATTTTATTTTTCTTGCTTGATAAGAAGTCATTAGAAGATAAAAGGTATTGGAACAACATAAGCCTTTAAAAGAATAGTTTTGAGGACAGGTGTTTGGTGTAGTGCTTTAAGATGCTGCTTGGGAAATTTGCACCTTATATCAGAAGGCTGGTTTCAAGTCCTGCCTGTGCTTCTAATTCCAGATTCCTGATAACCCACATCCTGGAAGGTGGCAGGTTATGACTCAAGTACTTGGGGCTGTGCAACCCGTATAGGAGACTGGGGTTGATTTTACTAACTTCTGGCTTTGGTCTGGCCCAACCCCCACTATTGTGGGCAAGTGAATCAGCACATAAAAGAGATCTCTAGCCTCTCTCTGCCCCTCCCCATTCATATATATATATATATATATATATATAATATATCTCTGTCCTCTGTGCCAGAGTCGGGCCCTTAGCGGAAGACCCTGGGGAATCTGAACGAGCACCTGAGAGTGAACAGGGAGAACTTTCATGTCTGCCCCCCACCCACCACACCCCACCCCATTGTCATCTGTCAGCTGCAAAACCAGGAAGCAGGCAGCAATTGGCACGCTAGTTGGCACCACGGGGCAGGACATTGTGTTCAGTTCTCTCCCTGGCCAGCAAAGCTCAGGACTTCCCACCCAAAACTCCAGAGCCGAGCTAGAAGGCCATGCCCAGGCAACTCCCAGTGACCAGCTCCACGTGGCCTCCAGTGTTTCTTGGGTCTCACAGTCACTGTGGAAGGAAGCATCCCCGAGGGCAGGACTGGGGGAGGGGCTCCCATTTGTTTGCACCGAAGCCCTGTCTGGGAGGCCCTGGAGAAGTGGTGATGTGTTGCGTTTCTTTCAGGCACTAAGGCTCATTGGACAAGGGCCACTGTGCACAGGGTGTGGGTCACCACTCACTGCACTAGGGCAGCTGAGGCTGGCAAGCAGGGCCTGAAATGTAGCCCGTGCTTTGCTTGGCCCACCAGGCACCTGAACACGGGAGAACTGTGTTCTGGTTTGAATAAAGGGGGCATTAGGCCGGTGCCGCGAAAAAAAGCCTTATGACTTGGTTATCAGTATAAAAAGTGGCAAGTGTGGCATTCTATTATAAAAGATGATGGAGCAATGTTGTCATATTTTTAAGATAGAGTGGTAATTTTCCATCATGGTCTTCCCCTTATGCCTCTTACTAGACTTTATACTGTTCCACGGTCCTCTAGATATCCTTTATAACCATGTTCTTTGATAGATTTTGAACTGCTGTTGGAACAATTCTTATCAATATATCACAGGGTTGGAAGACATCTTATTCAAAGTATTTAATGTCTAAAACATCAATGCAAATAATTTTAGTTCTTAGTGTTTATTTTTTGGTGGGTAGGATAGCGTGTGTGGGCACCAGTTCCAATCCTGGCTGTTCCACTTCCGGTCTGGCTCTCTGCTGTGGCCTGAGAGAGTGGTGGAGGGTGGCCCAGGTGCTTAGACCCCTGCACCCAATAGGATGAGACTATTAGAGGAATGGGGAATCCATAGGGTGAATTATCTGTTATCACATATCATCAATGTAAATAAGAGTTCTAGGAAATGAAGAAAATACCTGAGAAAGAGGAAGTTTGGAAGAGTCAAAGCATATAAGTCCAACGTAAATGTTGTTATTGAAATGCAATACCTTTAGGAAGCCAAATGGGTATGAAATAAGAATCCATAAAAAGAAATGTTAACAGATGGTATTTGGCACTGTGGTTAATTCACCAGTTAGGAAGCCCGTGTCTCCTGACAGAGTAACTGAATTTGATCCCTGGATCTAGTTCCTGGTTCCTGCTTCCCATTTAGGCAGCCCCAGGGAGGTAGCAAATGACGCCTCAAGTTACTCAGTTCCTGCTACTCATATGGAATACATGATTAGAGATCGCCGCTCCTGACTTCAGCCTGGCTTAATTCAAGTCATCATGGGCAAGTAGGGGAGTGAACCAGCAGATGGGACAGTCTGCCTTTCTGTGTATCTCTGGTTTTGAAATAAATAAAGTAAATAAGTAAAAATATCAAGCACAAAAGTTAATCTGAGACCTGAGGCCACTCTAAGGAGTTCTTAGAGCAGAAAATTATATTGTTAGGAAGTGTAACATCTATATATACTTTCATGGAAAATGCATTTATTGGGGGTCAAGTGCAGACAAAGTTCTCTGTTAGACCCTGTCAGAAATAATGAAAGAGCATGGTTCCTTTCCACAATAAGCTTCAACTTAGAGTATTCATTATTATTATAGCAAACCTTGATTGAGTACCTGCAATATGCCATGTACTCTGCAAAGCACTTTACATTATTTATCACATTTAATTTTATGGATGAGAAAATGAAGACCTACAGAGGTTAAGTAACTTGAACAAGCTATTACAGTTTGTAAATGGCAGATCCATCTTATTCCACAGCCTTACTTTTTAAAGTATGCTTTTTTCTTCTCACCTAATAGGAGGGGTGTGTGTGTGTGTGTGTGTGTGTGTAACTATAATGTATAGCAAAATATTCTAGGTTTGAAAGTTATGAAAACAAAGATCCCTAGAAATTCATAGAAGAAAATTTGTTAGACAGCAAGATTAGTAAATATTGCTTGGTAATGGGAAATTGATCTAAACCTTGATAGCACTGGAGCTATTTAATTTTCTGAGCCAGGGACAAGAGTAATCAGGAAGAAAAAAATGTCTAGCCAAAATACTTGTTTGGGAAATGTCACTGAGCCTAATTTGATTGGAAGTGTGGGTTAGTGTCAAGGCAGAATGTGAAAGAGATTGGTGCTCATCAGAGAGACTTTTATACATGCTAAGGAAGCCAGAGTCAGAAGGGGTAAAATTATTGGTGTTACAAGAGGGAATGTACTGGAAAGGCAAAGAACCATAAAACAAGGTGATTATTGAAACCGTGGTTTGGAGGTAAAACTAAAAGGAACTGCCAACTGGAGTAATAAAGCATAAATCTGAGGTTTCCAGTATGAAGGCATGGGAAAATAGTAATACAACAAGAAGAAATGAGGTAACTACAATTGCAGGAAAGAAATACTCTGTTTCCCTAGAAGTCTTTGGCTGTATTGCACTGCCTGTCATGTTCTGTTATTTTTATATATGTATATGTTTATAAATTGTGAGTTTCATAAGGGTTGCATTTGTGTTCTACTCATCCTTGAATTTACCTTGACAGTCACAATATGTTTGGAACATATTAGATGCATGCACAAAAGATGACAAAGTCAGCCTGCAGACTAGAAGTTAAACTGCCTGTAGGATCCTCAAGTAGATACACAGCTGAAAGCAAAAAATCAGGAATAGTTCTTGGAAGAGAAATAGAGCTGTAGATGTACATTTTGGCTCAACAGCATAGAGATTAAAGTTAAAATTCTACATGTGTAGATGCACAATAAAAAGAAAGGACAGGGGGGAACAAGTTGCAAGGCAAAGGCTTTGAACATTTTCTCTGGTTGTGGAGTGAGATAAAGGTCAGGAGACAAAAAAAAACTAACCCACAGAAAATTTTAAAGAAACCGTCTGAGGGAAGAAATCATAGAAAATCTTAAGGAAACCATCATGGAAGGCTTTCACAGACCACTATATGCTGTTACATATGGTGTGTACTTCAGCAGGTATTTGGTTTTGATAACTACAAAGTCATTATTGACTAGTGGAAGTCTTCAAAAACTAAAATGCAAAGAGTAGTGAGAAAGTGGGAGCTGGTAAAGAAACCTGTTTTATCTGACTTTCAATGGTAAAAATCAGGCAACTGGCATGGTGGTACCATGTGTGTGGCTGGTATAAAGCTGGGAAATTAAAGGGTTCAATGATGGGTTGATTTTCACCTTATTCATTTGGCGGAAAAGACTGTTTCACCTCATTGATTTTTTTCAGTGCTAAACAAGTCATGTTCCTCTGTTCATTAGGGATTGCTTCATTTCTTTTCAATTCATTTTTTTTTCATCAGAATGGCACTTCTATGTGATAGGGCTCTGCTTCAGAGTGCAATTCCCAACTATTGATGGATGTAACAGACCCACTCTGAAATATGAAAGACTACAAAATGCAGCATCATCACTTGGAACACAGATGCAAATTTACAGTAGACTGAATGGCTCTTTAGTTTGACTATATTTATCAAAGCCCTTGTAGAATATTATGTCAAGATATGAAATAATACATATTAAGGAAATGAAGATCTTCATTTCAAGTTTTATTTGAATACAATAAAAGAATAAGTACAGATCCCTTAGCTGACTCTTAGCAAGTTTTATTGGACATGTATATTCTACTTTACTACATAACCATAAAATAGCTCAACAAAAAGTAAATGAGCTAATTCTGTGCTATTTACTAAAGAAAACTTCTTACTGAATTCATTGGGAGTTTCGCCTGAGAAAATATTAAGTAATCATATCTTTCTTCTCTCCCTGGAGTGTTCATACAGCTGTACCAAAAATAGTTTTCAATTTTTAAGTGGTGGTATATTTCTGCATGGAAAGTCATTTCCTTCATAACTCTGTGTTACAGGCACAACTGCTATGTAACTTATGATGTGAATTGTGACTTCAGGCTCCTGCTATTAACTCCACTTGAGGGATCAGAGTGTTATGATCAACTAGCTCTTTTCATTATTATTATCCAAAGAATTGTAGTCAGCAAATGATTCTGGCAAAAATGTGCCGCCAGAGACAACCTGGTGTATCAGTTGTGCTCCTGGGACAGAAATAAATTTCTTACTGGGATCTAAGACAAGCACTATGTGTCCTAAGTTAAGTGTGTCATCGTGAGGATGGAAAGAATGGTTGGTTGGTTTATTTTTTTTTCCCAGTGCCTGGACCATAAGCAATTTACTGGCAGGCAAAGACCTAAGACATAAACTGATCGTGGGTATTAAGCCCTAACAGGAGGTTATTAGCAATCAGTAAAAGAAAAAGACTTAAATTAGCTTTTTGTTTAAATTTAACAGTTTATTTTCTAAAATCTTTAGGATTGAGAAAAATCGTGTTCTCTCCCACTATCCAAAGTTCAAATTCTGACTTGCTTAACCAGTGACAGTTATGTGCCAAACTCAATGCTTGTGTATACTGATCAGTGACCAACCTCATCATTCACTGCTCCTCAAAACATGTCTTTCTGACCTAGAAACAAAGAGTTAAGCTTCACAAACATGGTCCAGAATGTTGTCATATGTTTATTATCCTAGAGAAGTAAACATGGATTTTACTGAAAATATCACATATAGTATCTGAATTTGGGAGAATCAGAGTTCAGAAAATCTTCTTGGTGGTAGTAAGGAGGGAGGAAATACCATTGTGTTTTTCTTACTGTCACACACCTTTGAGCACAACACTTCTATTCCCAGATGTGTGTGAATTTTTCCCCAAACACGAGGCAGGGAAATATCTAGGGGAATACTAGTCCTTGAATTCATTTCAGTTTTGACACTGTTGACTTGGAGGTAGCATCAGATCACCCAGGTAAAAAGCTCAGTCTGCCAAGACTGCCCCTCACTTCAGATGCCAGGGGTAAGTCCTAGACTGTGACCTCTGCTTTAGATCCATCTGCTGTGAATTGTTCTCATTATATCTCCCTTGGGTTCAATTAGTTTGTTAGAGCCACTCACAAAACTCAGGAAAATCTTTCCTTTAGATTGATCCATTTATCATAAAGGATATCATGAAGGAATAGAGGTAAATAGAGGTAATAGATGCATAGAGCAAGGTACATGGAAAAGGGCCAGGATTCGCTGTCGGGGCCACCACCCTTGGGGCACCTCGACGTGTTCACCAGTCTAGCTATATTTTGAAACCAGTCCTTTTGGCTTTTAGGGAGGCTTTATTACACAGGCAGTTCGTCTTAAATCACCTGCCATTGGTGAACAACTCAATGTTCACCTGCCCCTCTCCCATCCCTGGGGGTCTAAGGATGGGGCTGAGTCTCAACTCTTGAATCATGCCTTGGTCTTTCAGGTGACTAGCCCCATCTTGAAGTTTCTTCAGGGCTTCCAGCCATCAGTCATCTCACTGGCATATGAGACTCAGGTCACTCTGGAGATTCCAAAGATTTTAGAAATAATATGCCTGCCAGGGACGAGGACAGAGGACATATTGTTTTTATTATGTCACAGGATCATGTTGGAAAAAATAATATGATTCTAATAGTTGGATTATTCAAAAAATGTTATTAAACATTGTGACCCTCTCCTAATTGTCCTTCCTAATTTCATAAGGAAATGTTTTCCTTCCTGTGTAGTCCTGTTTTCATCAGTCTGGAAAGTGACTATCAAAGCATGTTATTTTCCAAGAAAGAAGACCAGTGTCACCCTTTGGATGCAGTCCAAACTGTATCTTGTGTTGTTATCACTTGGGTCTTTAACTTGTAGAGATGACTTTTCTCAAAGCCAATTCGAAAGGCGCAGTCAATCTTTTATAAAGCTGGGGGACAATAACTGGACACTTCTGTGGAGTTTCAAAAATGAATGAGAGCACACAGACATCTTCACCCAGAGTGCCACTGGATAGCTCTCGGCCAGCACTTTTTATTAGAGGGTACCAGCACGTCTACAAGCTAGTAAGCACATAGGCACAGTTGTACATCAGCTGTATGGTAGGAAAGGAATCTGGTCTGGTGATGCATAACGGAGAACAGAACAGGTGGTGTATATCATGACTGACAGATCTCTTCAAATGCCTTCTCAAGTTCACTAGTTCCCGAAAACACCAGGTACTAATTAAAGCCCATTAGCCCCCTGCTGCTTCTGCCTCTGCATTCAGATGGAAGGGTGTGCCCTTGCCTAGCTTGCATAGGCAGATACAGAACTGCAGCATGTTCTAGTCCAGTGGAGTGTGCTCCACTGAGAACATTTAGGCAGTGTCCTCTACATACTCCTCCACACATTGTAGGGGCAGGGAGTTACATCTATAGCTGAAATACCATATGGAGTGTTTTGACAAAGGTGACACTTGTGTATAAGCAGGGTACTCCTCTCTTTGGATAACATCCACTTTTGGGTTGTCCTATTTTACTTACCAGCCATTAGTTAAAACCTGTAACTACTAACTTCAGTGTTACAGATTTAACTAGAGTAGGACCTGGCCCTGACGTCTGTGACTGCCGGTCTAGAGGCTACATTTTTTTTTCTTAAGATTTATTTGAGATGCAGAGTTACAGATAGAGGAAAAGACAAAGAAAATTCTTCCATTTGCTGGTTCTGTCCCTAAATGGTCACAATGGCTGGAGCTGGGCCAACAAAAAGTAAGGAGCCAGGAGCTTCTTCCAGGTCTTCCATGTGCATGCAGGGACCCAAACACTGGGGCCATCTGCCACTGCTTTCCCAGGCCATTAGCAGAGATCTGAATCAGAAGAGGAGCAGCCTGGACACAAACCAGCCCCCATATGGGATGCTGGCACCTCAGGCAAGGCTTAACCACTACACCACAGCATGGGCCCCAGCTACATTCTTGTAAACACACAGTTACAGCACTGTATTACATGCTGCCGGAGAGACCTGGGCCTGAACTATCATAAGAGAGGCCTTTCAGGATAGGTAGAATTTGGCTCTTATAGACTGAGCGAGAATGAGAATAAGGATAGAGAAAACAGACGACGTGAATAGTGGATGATAGGAACAGCACGTAAGAATGACCCCCAAAGTAGCGAAAGTTAGTCCCGTTACAGATGATTGAGTAAAGAAAATGTGTGTGTGTGTGTGTGTGTGTGTGTGTATAAATGGATGATATGGACCGGTGCCATGGCTCACTCGGCTAATCCTCTGCCTGCGGTGCTGGCACCACTGGTTCTAATCCTGGTTGGGGTGCCAGATTCTGTCCCAGTTGCCCCTCTTCCATTCCAGCTCTCTGCTTCTCTCCCGGGAAGGCAGTGGAGGATGGCCCAAGTGCTTGGGCCCGCACCCACTTGGGAGGCCAGGAGGAAGCACCTGGCTCCTGGCTTCAGATCAGCACAGTGCACCGGCCACAGCGGCCATTTGCGGGGTGAACCAACGGAAGGAAGACCTTTGTCTCTGACTCTCTCTCTCACTGTCTAACTCTGTCAAAAAATTAAAATAAAAAATAAATAAATGGATGATATGGAATACTACACATCTGTAACAAAGAATGAAATCCTTTCTTTTGCAAAAAAAGGATGCAACTGGAAAATATTATACTTAGTAAAATAAGCCAGTCCCAAAAAGACAAATGCCATATGCTTTTGGTGATATGTAGTAGTTAATATAGAATACAAAAAATATATAGGAATGAAATGGACATCTTTTGATTTGATATTTTTAACCTTTGTTTATACTTCTATAGCACTGTGGTCTTGATGACTGTTGAATATTATCGTTAGTGGTACACTAAGTCTGTGATTATGAAGTAGACTAACATGTTTTCACAAAAATTAAGCAACAAAAAGGAAAGAAGGGAATCGAGGGAGGGGAAGTATGGTTATCGTCTTAGAATTATACCTATGAAAAACATGAAATCTATTCTCTTTATATTAAAAATTTTTAAAGTTTAAAAAAGAAAATATATAATGTACAACTAACAAATGGCAGAAAATTCAAATGCATAGAAATAGTGAATAGAATGATGGTAACCAGAGACTAAAGGTAGGGCAATCGGGAGATGTTGGTCTGTTAGGAGAAGTAGGTTCTGGAGATGTGTTATACACCATCATGACAATGTAATAACAATCTATACTTGAAAATTGGGGAAAAAACAGTTCAACAACTGGGTGCAGGGCCTGGAGGTTGAGAGATGTTACATAATTGAGAAGTGAGAAGAATCACAAAGTTTCCTCCATATCATGCTTAGAATTCGAACTTTGTTCTCAAGACCAGAGACTGAGGAATTATATGAATGGATGAACAGAGCGTGCTTTAGAAAGGCTGCTCTGGGCAGCATGATTCAGGCACCGAGTGATTAGAAATGCTCACAGCTATTCAGGAATCGGGCAGGGGAATCTGATCAAGTTCTGGTGCAAACCCTTTTTGTCTTTGTAGTCAGGAAACACTTGGCCAGATGGCCAAATGGGGAGCCTCTGGAGGAAATGCTGTGATGAAGATGGAAGCCTTCCATCCACTTAGGTTTTATTTATTACCCTATAATGTATCTCATTCATTAATAACATTCCTGACTTCTCACTTTCTAGCTCTTTAAAGTTTGCCTAGATTTACTCCCCTGGTTTTAGTATATTTACCTTACCCCTTTCTTCCCTACTTTTTGTAGATTGCCATAACCTGTTAAACAGGGAAAACAAATTTTTCCTTCAACAAAACCAAAACAAAAAACAAACCAGAACAAAACCTTGGTCGTTAATTAACTGGTCATTTGATTCAGAAATAAATCCTATTAGTCAAAGTGTTTATTGTTTAGAATATGATGTAAATTTAGAATGGAAAGCAAAAATCTCGTATTTCTTTTGTTTTGTTAATCCTGTGTACTCTGTTGAAAGAGACCATGCACTTAATATTCATTCTTTTAAGCTATAAACCTTCTTCACAAATGTTCAGAGATTTGTCCGAGCAAGTAATGTTACAAACAGAAATCACCAGAATTATAACATTTCATGATTACTAAAGTTTCTTGAGTTTTACATTTTCTTTTAAAAACACTAATATTTGTTGAAAATAAAGTTCTGTCTGTCCCTGAAAGATAAAACCAGTATGCAGTTTTTGCCACTTCATTTCCACATCTTACATTAATTATGCGTATTTTGCATGCTGAAAATGACATGACTCTGATTAACCTGACATTGCCCTCTCTTTGCATAGTCCTTGGATTTATTAGAATATTTTCTTTATATGTGCCTTGGGGAAAACAAAATTAAATGAGTTACAGAAATACATATGGTTCATTGCCAGCAGCAAAAATGTACAGCAAACTTGAATGAAGTTAGTAATTCTCTATTCTAAGCTCTGAGAAAACTGTAACAAATCAGCAGTAGTGTTCTACAGAGGCAGGTCAAAATCCTCTGGACACACCAAATGACACAAAACTTCCTCTCACATCTCACTATATTTGTTGAAAAGAAAAATTATATTGCAAGAAATATATTGTCCATGAGCAATGCAATGTATTTTAATGAAAAATATAAAATCTTAATGAGATGATTGAGTCATACATTGACTGCAAGTATTCGAAGTAATTGATTTCAAAGCAAAAAAGACACAGAAAAATGGGAGAACATGCCTGTAGGTTTTATTTTGCAGCCATAATACTTTGCATATTGGAAGACATTCTGATGTTGCAAAAAAAAAGTCAATCTCATATTTAAAATTTTACGTGTTCTATATTATATACAGAAAGACAAAATGATTTTGGTACAATATGTATATACCAGGAAGACCCTAAACACAAGTTCATTATAATTCATAAACCAGTTCATTTAGAATTAGAAAACATTTTGAATCCAGTGAAATTAAACAAGGGATCTTAATACTTTCCCATTGGAATATGTGATACAGTATTTTCCATTACAGTCTGAGATCTTTCATTTTGCAGCGGTGTCTTTTTCTACTTTGAGAAAATTAATATAAATTATAATTTATGGGCAGTACTTTGCGGTATTAAAGAGCAGGGCTTTGGGTCATAAATATCTGGGCATGAATCTTGATGTAACTACTCTCTTAGTGAGATACCTTTGGTAATTACTAAACCCCTTTGTTTCATTTTGTTCACCAGTGAAAAAGGATGATGATATACAATTTTCAGGGTTATTAGAAAGATGGAATTATAGATAGTATTTAATCATAGAAAAACAGTAAATGACTGCTACTGTCATCATCATCTTCACCATCATCAACATCAAAATCAGATTTACTGGAAGGACCACGCCCTAGAAACATCTTATTTATTTTCTTTAGTATTCTAACATTGAATCAAAATAAACAGCAGCAGCAAAATTTAATAGTATAGGAGTAATATCAAAGTATGCCCTTTAAACTGTCATCATTATAAATCTTGTCTACATGCTTGGCTAAGTAAGGGCTGTGACAGTGTAGTCAGTTTAAAATAAAAGATCCAATGCATTTCCTACTTTTAAAAAAATCCAATGACTATCACAACAGTCAATGCAATCATGCTTGCAGATTAAACATGAATTCAGGGTAATGCATTTTAATTGCTACTGGAACTCTGTCTTGATCAGGTAACCATGCCTGAATTGAGCTGTTTTATTTGCCTTCAAATATTTTTCCACTATGTAGGTATTAGCGTAGCAAGGCATATGTGGAAATGACATCCAAAGCAAACAAAGTAGGCTAATACTCAACAATGAAATTAAATCCTTCTTTTCTTTTTCCTTTGACTACTTCTTCTTTTCAAAGACAAACAAACAATAAATCTACAAGTTCCCTAGAAAAACAACATTCAACAGGTAAAGGCAAATCATTTGTTAAAAGCATTCAGTTCTCATATTGAGAAACAAACTATTGGCAAGTACAAAGCATAGCAATTTGTCTCTTCCTCAAGTATTATTTTTAAAGGAAAAACAAAGCTTAACAAGGTAGATGTGTATATAATTTTTAAATTGAATTTTGCCAATTAAGGAAGCAAAAGAATAAGATAAAATATGTTCTTTGTTTACATAGCCACAGCAGAAAGTAACACATCTCAAATTTAGGGGAAGGGACTATTTGTAGCTGGAGCAATCTTTGTTATTTGCTTTGAAAGACCTGGCTTTTCCACCTATCTGTCTCTCCCTCCTCATATTCCATCAAAACAGTGGTGGAATTGGCACTGTGTAGAATCTCACAGACCAATTTGCTAGTAATCCCTATACACCATGAATTGCATGTGCCAGGATTAAATTTGTTGTGGGTGGAGCAAGCTCTGGTCCACTGAATAGGAAGGAAGGAAAAGTTAGGTGACTGAGATTGCATTTTTGTCCTGCCATTGATAAGCTGAATGAGCATGGCCTTCTTAATTTTCCTTTCTATTTCCTTAACTATGGCGGCCATTGGAGGGTGAACCAACGGCAAAAGGAAGACCTTTCTCTCTGTCTCTCTCTCTCACTGTCCACTCTGCCTGTAAAAAAAAATAAATAAATAAATAAACAGGTTAAGAATAGTACTTTCATGATGGAATTGTTGTAGGGTTTAATGAGCTAATCACATAGAGGTGCTTAAAATACTGCCTGACACATACTGTTTAGTTAATGTTAGCGGCTATGGTGGCTGATTATGTAAGAAATTCTGATCTCTAAGGCTGCACAGTCATTTGGACCATCCCTAAACTAGAGAAGTCAGAAACTCCAGAGGTATTCTAAGCCAGAATGCCAGAGTTTATTGGCTTACTCTTTACAGGGAATACACAAAAAATTCACTAGCTAGATAGCTGTGTTAAAAGTACTAGGATCATAGCCAGCGCCACGGCTCACTAGGCTAATCCTCCGCCTTGTGGCGCCGGCACACAGGGTTCTAGCCCCGGTCGGGGCTCTGGACTCTGTACCGGTTGCCCCTCTTCCAGGCCAACTCTCTTCTGTGGCCAAGGAAGGCAGTGGAGGATGGCCCAAGTGCTTGGGCCCTGCACCCCATGGGAGACCAGGAGAAGTACCTGGCTCCTGCCATCAGATCAGTGCGGTGCGCCAGCCATTGGAGGGTGAATCAATGGCAAAAAAAGGAAGACCTTTCTCTCTGTCTCTCTCTCTCACTGTCCACTCTGCCTGTCCAAAAAAAAAAAAAAAAAAAAAAGTACTAGGATCATAACAACCTAGTAATTCAAATCGCTACAGGATGAGGCAGCATAGCCCATGCATCCTTGAATGTTATAGTAGGATTAGGGTTGAAAGTTGGCAGTGTGTAGACATAGGGAGAACACTCAGTCAGTCATGATATTTTTTCCTGCAGCATTTATTAGATATGCTTGTTATGCCATGCCCATTTATCTCTTATTTAAGTGCAGGAGGTTTTAAAATTTGGTCTTTATTTTCACTAGTTTATTACCCAGCAAACATCTTTTTACTGTTGCAGTTATGCCTTTTTAATGTCATTTTTGAAAATGTGTTGTTACCCTCTTTTCTGAGGATGACTAAAGGTTGAGAACCAATGTCATCAAATGAATATTTTTAAAAGAACTTGTTCATGTTTTCAGGCACATTATCATAAAAAGGGGAAAGTAGAAAATAATGAAGTGGAGGTTTTATAGGACACAATGAGTTGGCACTGAAATGGCCCAGACTTCAAAATGGGAATACAAAACGACTGAAAAGAAAAATAAAACCTTGAGATTTAAGGCATAAAAGATGTTTTTCATCCATTTATGTTTCTCCAGTGTTGCTGACTGAAAATTTTCCACATGAATGTAATCTTTTTTTTTTTTTTCAAAACTCAATCCTCCAGTAGAGACACAAGGGCCAGCTATTCCAGTTATCTTGACAGATGCAGACAATCTTGCTTCTAAAAGAGTATTTCTGACCAGCTCCCAGCCTGAGGGAAGACAGCATTTCACTGGTTGCTTGCCTTTCATTGGGTAGCCAACTCTGTATAGTGACCCCATGTGGTAGTTTGAAATGCAAAGTATTTCATTATGCGTCATCATTTCATATCAACGCATTATGCGGTGATATGGGCATGGGAGGCTGTCCTTTGAAATAACATAAGGTTTTTCAGGAATGAGCATGTAAGAGGAGGATCACAGATGATTTCTTGACCCTTAGGATGAGGTTACTTTCCTTTTTTTAAGGTCTACTTAATTATTTGAAAGGCAGAGAGAGAGAGAGAGAGAGAGAGAGATTGAGATCTTCCATCTGCTAATTCACAGCCCAAATGGCTACAACAGCCAGAAGTGGACCAGACAGAAGCCAGAAGCTTCTTCTGGGTTTTCCACAGTGGGTGCAGGGGTCCAAGCACTTGGGTCATCTTCCACTGCTTTCCCAGGTGCATTAACAGGGAGCTAGATTGGAAGTAGAGCAGCCTGCACTCTCATTTCGGATGCAGATACTGCAAACAGAGGCTTAATCTTCTATACCACAGTACCAGCCCTGGTTTCTTGTTTTTTAAGTTTATATGATCCTCATTATCCACCTAGTTCACTTAAATAATTTGGAAACCCCACAGCCAGTGACAAATAATTAGAGGACTAACACGAGAGAAATAACATGAATGACACATAGACATAAATATCAAAAGGTGGTTTTAGTTTTGCGAAATGTTTTCAAGTATTTTCATGGCTGTTGGACAAGTTGTGAGCACTGGTTTCACCCCTGGGAACTTGTTCCATCGACAGTGAATTATGAAGCCAATGAACAAGCAGATGAGAAAGCAATTTGACATAGTTTATTGAAAAAGTAGACAGGAACTCCAACTCCTGATAGACTAGGCGGGCCTCTCAGAAGAGACTGAGAGCCCAGAATGTATTAAGATTGCAGTTTTTATGGACATGAGTGTGGGTCCCTGATGTCCTCTCCCCTACATCCTCTCTGGGTTACTACAGGATGGAGGGCTTTCTGTGTGTGAAATTCCTCCCAGAGCTTCTCACTAGTCCCCTGGTGAAGGGCAGATGAAATTGCCCAGAGAGAGGGCTGAAACCCATCTAACAGGGTTATAAAACAAGATCAATTACTTTAGGCAAGGAATTCCCCTAAGCAAACCCTTGTGGAAAATACTGACCATCAAGGTTATTATCTACCAGAGAAGGAAATGACTCCTTCAGTTCAGAGATCAGAATCTTGTAGGGTTTGCTACCTCACTCCCTCAAGTCAGTGAATTCCTTTTGATATAGGGCAGACAAGCACACCTTGGACTAAGGCAGGCAAACCGGAGTCTGGTCCTGCTTTCAGGACTTGTTTCCTTGTTTCATTTCACATAATTTTACTTTCTTAAAAACTTCTCATTGTCTTTGGCACCTTTTACACACATAGGCTGACATCTACCTAGCTGCCTTAACATTATTGCCTGTATCAAATAGGGAGAGGAGTTTAACTATAAACTGATCCATGCGTGGAGATTCTCTGTTGTATAACATGTCCATAAATAGTATGGACAATATAGGTCTTTCCTTAAATTATTGTTTAATTATAAATTCATCTTTGATGATGGTTGAAATGTTAGATTCCAACTGTTTATCTTGGCTAAGTGAATTTAATCATCTGTTTCAGTCACTGAAAGTGATATCAGTGAAGCCTGGGTCTCTAATGTCACCTGTGGAGCCAATGTGATGAGTCTAAACTGCTCTCAGCAAAGAACTCACATTGCATTCTGATCTGGAGACCCACAGACAACAATGACTTTTGCTCTGTGTTGCCTGTCCAAATACAGTGACAATGGCCTGACTCACCTCCACTCTGCAAGTGGCCTCCTTAACCCTAACCTGTGGAAATGCTTAGTGAACTGTTCCCATACAAATAATATCAGAAGTTCTAGTAGTTCACAAAGGTGTTTCTGAAAGTTCACTTTCTTAAATATGTAGCAATTTTCACCCTGTAAAAAGTGGTATAGAAAACAATCATTTTAATTTGTTTGCTTTCAAAATACACTAATGTAAGAACCTCAGAGTGGTTATTTAAAAAATGAAGTTCCATGTTGCTAACCACAGATCTCATGGCTCTGCTTTTGACCTTGTCACTTAGTTTATCACAAAGTGGGATTTTACTTCATGTTTTGGTTAAAATGCTATTTGGTTATAAATGGATTTTGTTCTAAGACTTGTATTGTCTCATTTATATGCATAGTGAACTATTCAATAACATTAGAAAAAAATGTTAATGAGAAATAGAGGCAGATGTTTGGCCTAGCAGCTATGATACTGCTCGGATGCCCACATACCATACTGAAGTGGCTGGGCTTTCGTCTCTGCTCTGCTCCAATTTTCAGCTTCCTGTAATGTGTGCCCTGGGAGGGAATAGTAATAGCTCAAGTGATTGGGTCCCTGCCTCCCACATGGGACACCCTAATTGTGTTCTAGGCTCCCAGCTTCAGCTTTAAGCCAGGGACCATCACAAGCAATAGGGGAATGACCAAAGAATTGAAATTCCCCCTCCTCCTTCCATCCATCCATCCATCCATGTCTCTCTCTCTCTCTCTCCATATATTAATATTATATTGTATTATATATTATACGTTAAATGTTATATAATATATATTAATGGAAATATATAGCTATGTAGAGAGATATATAGATATAGAGAGATATAGATATATAGAGAGATATAGGTATAGATATAGATATATCTCTATAGATAGATATCTATATATAGATATTTGTCTTGCTCTCTGTCTCTGACTCAAAAATAAAATTAAGTTAATAAGAAATATAAAAGTAATAATTCAGTGAAGTTCTTTGAATTTAACCCAGACTGACTCTCATTAAATTTGTAAGTTAAATTTACCTGATAAAATTTAATATGTAGCATATAAAGTCATCTTTTGTTCAATCAAAAAGCATGTTGTTAAATTCAATATTTCTAAAGCTACCATGTTCCTGTTTAGCAATTTGATTTTTTAAAAAATCATTCTTCTCTCCTCTTCCCATGACTTTTTTAACAAGAATTTTAAGAAATGTATACTGTTTCTTCCATGGGAAAAACTGCATTTGGCATTATAGAAAAATTGTAAAAGTAATAACTATTCATTCAAAATTTAATGTATTATTTTCAAATAGATTAGGCTAATATGTTTTTATATTTCATATCAGTTCTTTATCTTTCATCTTGTGAAATTTTAGGTATTATTTTCATATTTTAATGGAGCCACAGAGAAAGTATATATTATTATAAAAGAGATTCACAAATCTCCTAGATATAGGAGAACCAAAAGACACTAAGAGATTTTTGAAACTCACAAGAGAGTTTTGGCAAATTTGTAGAATATAAAATCAAAACACAAAAATCAATAGCCTTTGTATACACAAACAATGCCATGGTCGAGAAAGAACTTGTAAGCTCAGTGCTATTTACAATAGCTATCAAAAAATTTAAATACCTTGGGATAAATTTAAAAAAGGATTTGAAAGATCTCTACAATGAAAATTGCAAAACATTAAGGAAAGAATGCAAGAAGACACAAAAACATGGAAAATTTTCCATGTTCATGAATTGGATGAATTAATATCATCCAAATGTCCATAGTACCCAAAGCAATTTACAGATTCAATGTGATCTCAATCAAATTACCAAAGATATCCTTCTCAGATGTAGGAAAAAAAGACCATGAAACTCATATGAATCACAAGACCCCAAATAGCTAAAGCAATCATGAGCAACAAAAATAAAGCTGGAAGCATCACAATACCAGATTTCAAGATATGTTACAGTGGAGTTATAATCAAAACAGCCTAGTGATAGCACAGGAATAGCTATATAGACCAAAGGAACAGATTAGAGACCCCAGAAATTAATATACACATCTGCAGGTGATCTCATCCAGCTTTATTAATAATTTTAATATTAAAATTTTGTGGATTCTTGCTGTTTATTCAGAGAAGATTCTAAATATCAGCTCAAATAAAGCAGGTGACATGGTAAGTTTTTAACAATTATTCAGTGAAAGAAATGCACAAGAAAATGAGGGCTTTATATAGAGGAGAAAGAAGTCTGGAAGCATATGCTGGGTCCATATTAGGCAGAGAACAGGCCAGGAGCCACTTCTAGCAGAGCCACAGGTAGCATAACACAGTCAGGATAGCAGAGGCAGAGAGCACCATCCAAAAGACCACAAACCCAAAGGATCAGTACAAGGGGCCAGTCCACCATGTGCCAGGCATTTTATTCACTTCCAAAGGGGCAGTGGTTATGTAGTCTGACCGGCAGGTGGGTGTACAGGTGAGATCAGGTAGGGGCATGAGATCACAGAGAGGGCGGGGTAAAGGCATGGTCTTAGTTCACAAATCTAATCTATTTAATCCTATTTGCCTGCCTATATCACAACCAACTGATCTTTGATAAATGAGCTGAAATAACTCCTTGGAAAAAGCAGTCTCTTCAACAAATGGTGATGGGGAAACTGGATACCTGCAGGCAGAAATATGAAATGAGAACCTTAAATACTCCTATTCAAAAATCAGTGCACAATGGTTGAGGAATCTAAATCTAAGACCTGAAACCATAAAATTACTGGAGGAAAACAGTGGAAACACCATAAGACATAGATGTAAGCAAAGACTTCTTGGCTGAGACCGTAGAAGCATTGGCAATCAAAGCCAAAATTGATAAATGAGATTACATCAAGCTAAGAAGCATCTGCACAGCAAAGGAAGCACTCAACAAAGTTAAGAGGCAACTGATAAAATGGGAGAAAATATTTGCAAACTATACATTGGATAAAGGAATAATATCCAGAATATATAAGGAGCTCATGAAACTCAATAACAACAAAACAAGCAATCCAGTTAAAGAAGGGGCTGAAGATATAAGCAGGCATTTTTCAAAGGATGAAATACAAATGACCAACAAACAACTGAAAAGATGCTCAGGATCAATAGCCATCAAGGAAATGCAAATAAAAGCTACAATGAGATTTCACCTCATGCTGGTTAGACTGGCTCCCTGAAATAAAAGAAATGCTGGGTCCAGTGCTGTGGTATAGCGGTTAAAGCCACCACCTGCAGTTTTGGCATCCCATATGGGCACCCATTCGAGTCTCAGATACTCCACTTCCAATCCAGCTCTCTATTATGGCCTGGGAAAGCAGTAAAAAGATGGCCCAAGTACTTGGGCCCTTGTACCCGTGTGGGAGACCCAGAAGAAGCTTCTGGCTCCTGGCTTCAGATCATCACAGCTCTGGCCATTGTGGCTAATTGGGGATTTAATCAGTGGATAGAAGGCCTCTCTCTCCCTGCCTCTCCTTTTCTCTGTGTGTAACTCTGACTTTCAAATAAAAGAATAAATCTTTAAAAAACTGCTAATGAGCATGTGGGGAAAAAGGTACCCTGATACACTGTAGATGGGAATGCGGACTAGTTCACCATTATGGAAGACAGTACAGAGATTCCTCAGAAATCTAAAAATAGATCTACCATATCACCCAGCAATTCCACTCCTGGGAATTTACCCAAACGAAATGAAATCAGCATATGAAAGAGTTATCTGTACCCTCATGTTTATAGCAACTCAATTCATAATAGTTAAGATATGCAATTAATAAAAATGTCTATCAACTAATGACTGGATAAAAAAAAACTGTGGTATATATACATCAGGGAGTACTACTCAGCCATAAAAGAGAATGAAATCCTGTCTTTTGCAGCAAAATGTTTGCAACTGGAGACTAATATGCTTAGTGAAATAATCCAGCACCCCAAAGACAGATATCATGTTTCCCTGATTTGGGATAACTAATATAAAGAATACAAAAATGTAATGCATCTGAAAAAAATTTGACATTTTGTGATTTAATTATTGTTTCTATCCCTTGTCTATACTCCTGAGGAACAGTGATTGTTCTACTTAAAGCTCATTGAAGTCATTGTTTAGTGGTGTGTTAAGCCTGGGATTATAAAGCAAACTGAAAGTATGTCATTTTAAAAAATTAAATGAAAAATGAGGGAGGCTAGGAGTAAGCGAAGGAGGGTAGGGCAGGAAGTATCATGTTCTCATTGTATACATTAAATTTAGTCCCTTTATAGAAATTTCTTAAAATTTAATTTAAAAAATGGGTATAATGATACAGAAAAGAGTCCTTAAAATTCACATTTACATTGGGGCTTAGCCATGGCCACATAATTCCTTAATATTTGTGTCAATTCTCTCAGTTATAAAAGATTCTCTGTGTAGACAGAACCTTAGAATATTTCATTAAGTGATGCATGCACAAATATGTAACATAATACTGGCCTTTGGTGAATGTTACTCACCTTCCTTTCCTTCGCTGTAGATTGTGGATCTGCTCTTCTCTATTGTGCTCTTGTTCATTTATGATGGAAAAATAATAGTACAGGGATCATCACCATTTGTTGGTTTGTCAGGTATTTTCTCAGCATAGTCAGATCATCATATCCACGTCAAGACTTTAAAGAGATGGGAAGGGATAAGGAAACTTTTAAGAGTTTTGCTTCTTGACTTGAAAGGTGAAGCAAGAGAGAGCAGGAGTGGTGGGGAGAGAGAGATAGATCTGCTGGTTCATTCCCCAAATGGCAACAATAGCCAGGACTGGGTAAGGTTGAGTCAGGAGCCAAAAGTTGCATCCTGGTCTCCCACATGGGAGACAAGAACTTGGGCCATCATCTGCCGCCTTCCTAAGCATGTTAGTGGGAAGCCATATTGAAAGAACAGATGGGACTCAAACTGGAACTCCCTGGGATGCTGGTGTGCCAAGATTCAACTTAAAATACTGCACCACAGTGCTGCCCCGAAGCAACTGTTTGAAAATACCTGGGGGCTGGTGCTGTGGCGCAGTAGGCTAATCCTCTGCCCATGGCACTGGCATACCACATGGGTGCCAGTTTGAGTCCCAGCTGCTCCTATTCCAATCCAGCTCTCTGCTATAGCCTGATACAGCATGAAGGATGGCCCAAGTCCTTGGACCCCTGTACTCACTTGGAAAACACAGAGGAGGCTCCTGGCTTTTGATCAGTGCAGCTCTGGCTGTTGTGGCCATTTGGGGGGTGAACCAGCAGATGGAAGACCTTTCTCACTGTCTCCTCTCCCTCTCACTATCTGTAACTCTGCCTCTCAAATCAATCAATAAATAAAATCTTTAAAAATGAAAGAAAGAAAATATCTGATATCTGATATGATCATACAGAAAAAATGTAGGGAATGTCACTAATTGGGCAAAAACTAAGTTTTGAGGGTTTGTTAGGAAGTATAACAGGCAACTCTAAAGGTCAAGACATTTTTGTACCAGGGGACACAAAACTGGAATTAAACTATGGCATGTAATAAGGGCATCCAGACAAGGGGAGTTGTGTATGTAGAAATGTGAAAATCAGTGATCACATCCTCTCCCCCAAGGTTAAGTTGCATATGTGCAAAGAGATCACTATTAGAAGCACAAGTGGAAGGTACCTATAAATATACTGAAGAAAATGGAGTTTATTGTTAGTATGATATAAATGAATGCAATTGAATGTGTGTACTGTCATTGCCACTGGGTGTGATGTATAGCCTAAGTTATTTACATTACACTGTGGCCTTCTCAGTACTATGACACTATTGCAAACACCTTTGCATTTGCTGAAATATTGGATAAATATTTGCTTGATGAGTAAAAGTGTAAACAAACAAAGAAACCAAAAAAAAAAAAAAAAAACCAGTAGTGCTTACTTAGATATATTTTTGGAGGTGGTAGACCAGAAATGTGGTATACATAAAGAGGGGTCATAGATCGCAAAAAAGGACAACGTAAGAAAAGATCCCAGATAGACCTGGGGTGGGAAGGGAAGGGACTTCAGTTTTTAAAGGATTTCAGTGGATAGTGATCAGCGCGGTGCGCCGGCTGCAGCGGCGGCCATTGGAGGGTGAACCAACGGCAAAAGGAAGACCTTTCTCTCTGTCTCTCTCTCACTGTCCACTCTGCCTGTCAAAAAAAAAAAAAAAAAAAAAAATAGAACCTGTTACGAGGCTAAGATGTATCTCTAATAATATAAGATTTCACACTGAAGCAACAGAAGTAACAATCAGAAGTCAGATATTTTGAAAGATTTGCCAGGGGGGCTAGCAGATTCTGCTGTTGCTTGGGATGCAGCACGACACCTCAGAGAGCCAGTTCAAGTCTGGCTACTCTGCTTCTGATCCAGCTCCTTGGGCATGAGCCTGGGAAGCAAGAGATGACAGCGCAAGTGCTTGATCCAGGCCACCCATGTGGGAGACTTGGCAGGATGCTGGCTCCTGGCCTCAGCCTGGCCCCAGCCTGGCCCCAGCCGATTCAGGGATTTGTAGAGTGAACCAGCAAATGGAAGGTCGTACTCTCATTCTCCCTCTTTCTCCGTCAATCTGCCTTTCAAATAAACCAAAAAGCTATATCTTTAAGAATAAGATATGCAGGATTATCTAGCATATTTATCAATATTTCTAAAATTATCAAACTTATTAGTTGATGGTTAAAATTTATTCTTTCAATAAATATTCAGTAATGTTACTGGACAAATTTTATTTACTAAAGAAGCCAAGATAAATATCTCATACCTGTGTTGCTTTCCTGAACTCTATACAACAAAAGTGAACATCACAAAACTGTTTTGGTCACATACACATGGAAAACTTTGAGAACAAATATTGTATTGTATTGACAGTGGCCTGTGTGTGAGCATGAAATAGTTTAAATTTTATCTGAAACAATTCTTCATGCCCTGTTTTATCCTTTGAAAAGACAGTTTTGTTATTGTACACTTCAGGAGCAATAAACTCTGCATAATTATTTGCAAAGGTTGTTTCCCAATTCCCAAGTTGTATAAAAAGCATAAGCTTACACAGGGCAAAATATGTTATTTGCATCAAATTCAAAACGTGAGATTTTACTGTTGTCTGCTGAGATTCAATGTCATCAGATTGAATTCACTCTAGACTTCTCTGTTATAAAAGGATATCCAAAGAGACTATGGAACAAGTGTTATTTTCTTATTGTCACACTGTCTTTTTCATAGTGATAGTTTAATATTAATGCTTTTCTAGGTTAACTGGGAGCATTAGGAAAACCATATGAAAATGATATTTCTATAAGATGCTGAATTTGCCTCTTTCTCCGCCAGTATTTATGCCCCAATTATCATTGTAATAAAATTAGGGTTACCAGTATTAATATATTTGGTATAAAAAGATGGACTTTATATTTCAGCATTTAATCTTTTTCTTGTATTATGACCTCCAGACACATTTTAATAAATTTTCTTTGGAGATGTGTTTTTGATTTCTTTCCTATTGCCAGTATTAAATTTAAATTTGCAGAATAAAAAAGTAAAAGATCACCTTAGTTTCAAGTTTATATAATTTACTTTCAGGACCCTAAGGAGCAGCATGTCTTAGAAGCAGTCCTGGTGGTCCAGGCTCTTTGCTTCTCAGGACATTGTTCCAGGGGTGAAGACAAGCATCTCCCCAAGGGCACAGCACTTTTCCTTTGTAAGGAACTCTTTCTACTCCATGAGGATGTGCATGCCCGGTGCTCATAGTTGGTACTCTAATAAGAAACCTATTTTACAGGTAACTAGTTGGCAATGAACTCTTATCAACCAATGGCTCCAAAGATACGCTATTGTTGAAAAGAGGCATAAAGAGTGTGTTTTCAGTCTCGGCAGCATGTAGGAGAACAGGATCCAAAATCTTTGTTCTAAATGTTCAATACCTTCCATACCTTTAGATTTATCATATTAAATTAAGTGCATTTTTACAATCCCTCTGAGACCATTGACATAATTTGCATAGGGATATACAAAATTTAAAATGTCAAAGTAATGAAAGCAAAAATTATTTCCTAAAAATCAAATTTTTGAAACATGGATATGGCACATCACATTACTTTTACTCACATTTTTCCTTATTTCTCCATGTGTGAATCTTTGTGGGTTACTAAGGACCAACCATGATGATTTTCATCCCCTCTTTCTCAGGCATGTGCCCAGAATGAGACCTTACCTGAATGTGTCCTCAATAAAATGAATTATTCTCTGCATATATCCCCTTTTTAAAAAAATACATATTTATGGAGCATACTGTGATAAGTGAAAACATATGTTTGTGTAATCAAACTAGGTTACTTAACATTATTATCTCCTCATCATTTATAAAAAATCCTAATTCTGAATAATTGTATATATTGTGGAGTATAATGTGATATTTTAATACATGTGTACAATGTGTTCTTATTAATCAAGTCTATTAATATTTACTTTTCCTTATTACTATGTTGTGTTTGGATACTTCCAGCACTTCCCTTTTGCTTATCCATAAATATAAAATAGATTATGGACTACAGTCAGCTCATTGTGCTTTGTAATCTGGAACTTACTTCTTCTAACTCACTGTATTTTGGTACCCATTGCCCCTTCTTCCTCCATCCCTGTATCCATCCCAGTTGGAGGGAAGTCATGCTAAATGAAATAAATCAGGCACAGGAAGACAAATACTTCATATTCTCTCATGTGGAAGCCAAAAATTGTCTATTGAATGTAGAATAGAAGTGGCCATTTGTTGTGGTGTCTTCACATGGCAGAGGGAAGAAGAGATGAGAGGTATACCATTTCTCTTGATGTGAGGACACCAGTTCTACTGTGTGGGATCTACTTTCATGACCTAATTACTGCTCAAAGGCCCTATCTCCAAGCATTGCCACACTGGAGATCAGACCTCCATTACATGGCCTTTGGAAGCAGCCACAATTGCACATGAAACAGTATCAATTTCTCTGGAATTGTATAAGACATGTAATTAGTTAATGAAACAGTGCTGCTGGGAACATTCTTTCATAGTCATTTGTCCATTCTTACATCCATTCATTTACTTAACAGGATTAAATGTAAACTGTTATTAGTCTAGGGTGTTATTGTTTTGGGATCTCATGTACAATAAGATCTCACTTAATGTATGTTTTAATAACTGATCCCAAAAAGCTGATTAAAACAAGCACAGAAAACATAATATGAAAGCTAGAAGATGTATATATCATGGAACAAACCATCATAGTCATCTTGAAATAAGGTCCATACATAGTCCTGGAATTTTGTCATCCTTTTTATTTCGATCATGAAATATATTATTTTTTCATTCAATTGGTTATATCACACATATATTCTGAAAGCTTGAGTATGAACTGTGCTGAGTGGTAAAGATAAAAAAGGAATACGATAAATCCCTTGTGCTCAAAAGGGTCATAGTCTATTTAGTGAGAGCTTTTTAGGCAAATAATTAAAACCAATAAACATTTTTATTCATATTTATAAGTAACTTCTAGAAAATTTTAAATCAATATATTTATGTTAACTTATTTAATGCTTTTATTTTAAAGTTTTAAATCTTTTACTTGTGTAACAGTGGGTGGTCAAAAGAAAGTAACATTTATTTATTAACATTACATGGGAGGGCTCCATATATTCTATTTTTCTGGCTTTAAGGAAATAAAATTAGCTCCATTGTAGTGTGAAAATGCTCCCATTGATCCAAAAAGAAAAAAAATCCTGTATTAAATAACAATGGGAAAATTATATTTAAATAAGAACTTTAAATTCATAGAAAGCCAGAAGTATCTAAAATCAAAGAATTCCCTGTTATAAAATGCCTGACGCATTAACTAGATAAATAAAAACTATATAAAATAGGCTCTCAGGAACCACATCATCTTAGCTATTTTGAAGGATTATTGTCGTTTATTTGCTTCCCCAGAGACCATGGGGTTTTTTTTCCTCCAGGTTGTGTTGAATGAACTCTGAGACCGAAGAAATGTGTCTGTGTTTTTTACCCTTCTCATTGCTTTCCTGAAAGACCTATGCTAGCCTTTGAGGAAAATATCTTTGGTTGACTCAGACATTTTAAAAATTAATTTCATTGATTCATCTGGTGAAAGAATGTGCCTTTATCGTTTGCCAAAAATATATGAATAAATAATGCAAAAACAAGCTAAGTAGATGACAGTGTGAGCAGTGTAAATTTTAATGATAACATCAATGTGAGAAAACAATGTGGATGTTAAGATGAGGAAACTTAAAATTGGAAGGTTAAGGAGTCAGTCATCCAAGGTTGAACTGAACAAGACTCAAATTCTGTTCTCTCTGACCTGAAATCAAAGAGCTAAGCCACAGAGATGAGAGCCATATAGGAGATCAGAGACCAGGCTTGCTCTTAAACTTCCTCTGTTTTCTTTATTCCCCCTCCACTCTCCATAGCAGTCTGTCTATAATATCTCAAGTCACATGCAGCATTAAGAAAGTCCTTCACAACTGCTACATGAGGAATGGGGGAATCACTTTGGATAATCCTTTAAACATTCAGACACAGAAAACTTTCATGAACCAGAAATAGGAATGGTGGAAATAACCTTGATTGGGATCATAGCACGATTATCCTAACTGCCCATGCTTCTAGCAAACGATTGATGCTCTCTGTCAGCTGGTACATGTGATTAGGAATATACCTGTATGCACATATGTAAGTGCATAATTTAGGTTTGGATTGATTTTTGAGTGTTTCAATATAGTTTAGTAGATCATTATTTATATTCAAGTAAAATAGATGTTATTTAGATTGAATCAGAATGCAATGCATAATTTATCTTCAAACCCCTATAGCCTATTGCAGTGCCTGGCAAATTTTACAGCCTCAGTAAATATTTGCTGAACTGAATTAAGGGTGCTAAACTGACATTTCTTACTTCAGTTTACAAAATCTGAATCGAGGGCTCTTAACTATTTAAAATGTATGGCCTAATACTCCATTTCCATTGATTAACTTACATTCTACCTGCCAAACTGCTAATGCTGTGAAATTGCCTAGGGATTTAACATTGTTTCACTGAAGGATTGTTTGTGTTATTTTCCATTCTGCTTTTCTGTAAGAAACAGGTTGGGAGAATATCTGTGGTTGAAATGGCTGTCTTACTGTAGCTATCTGAGAATCTGATCCAGTAAGAAGGTTTATTTCAAGTCAGACGGCTGTCTCTGCTTCATATTTCCAGCTAGCAACAAATGATTCACGTTGGCCATACTGGGGGTTTGTGGACATAAAGTGAGCATTAAGTTCACGTATAACAGCAAGTATGTTGTTCTTCCAGCTCCCACTTTGTAAGTGCTGTTTCTGAAAACACTTGTGCTGACCTAACATGCCTTACAGTTCTCTCCCGCTCCTTCTTTATGTAGAGACGGCTTATTGCAGCTGCAGCCAAAGTTTCACATGTGTAACTATTTGTTACTCTGAGCGACTTCCACCAGAATTGTGAGAGCAGTGGGCTGACTGCCATGGTTGACAGCTAGCACTTCATAGCCCTGCCATGTCATATTTGAATTTGTGCTTTATAGCATTTCTGGTGCCTACTCTGTTTACAGTCATTCCTCAGCTCAGCCCAGAATGCTTGCTTAGGTATTATACTGTCCTCTCTAGTTCAAACACATCACCTGCAAAGCTTCTCTGTTGTAGCAAGCACATAATGCTTAAGGACTGGATGAGTGGATTTGTTATGAGCAGGTGTTGATCATTCTGGCTTGTCATTTAATGTTGAATTTGCTTTAGAGAAGATCCTGATTTAAAGAAAAAAACTCAATGATCATACAGAATGCCCTTGGAAAGTTATGAATTTACTCCAATTGGTACAAGAGACTTAAAATATTTTTTTCATATATGGAAATATAAATAAGTTGCTGTGAATGTTATTTGACCTTAGGCAGAACATTTAATAGGAATGACTCCCTGGGAGAAAGAATCCTGCCTTCTATGTTTGAGTGAGTAGGTAGTTCTTTTAGGGAATAACTCTGGTTTATTACTTTGCTTATTAGGCTTCCATCATTAGAGAATATCTTTCATTTCAGCCTTCAAATAAGGATTCTAGGGCCTTTGGAACATTGTCATCTTTGCCCCCCCATTACTTGTTCTTATTTAAAATACCACAGAGATGGAATAACATTTAAATCTATGATATAAAATTTAGACATGAATCTTTTCTGCAGTTTCACACAGCTCTAGAAAGTGATGTCTTATTAACATTAAACTCAACAAAGAGCAGTCAATACTTGTGTTTTAAATTTTGTGTTTTATCAAATGCAAGTAGTTTTGTTTCTGTGATTAAGCTGAAGTCAGGTGAAATAGAATATTAGTTCATATGGAGAAACTGTTGATCTCATGTGTACATGTTGTATATATGAGGATATATCAAAAGTACAAACACTACTGCCATTATTTAGTATCACTAATTATTAATTTTGCTTTAAAAAGATCATGTTTTGCTAGTAAAGTTAATATTAAGTGAAGTTCAATATTTATTGATTTTTAGGATTTATCAGTAATTGAAATAAACTGTTTTAGTTTGAGGCTCACAAAGATTTTTAATCCAGGGAATTTTCAGAATCTCCTAAAATAATCATAATTTGTTAATATTCTAGTTTGCATTATCTTAATATATGATGTTTAACATAATTTTGCTTGAAGATTTACAAAGCCCTTTCTCTCTGTCTCTCTCACTGTCCACTCTGCCTGTCCAAAAAAAAAAGCTGGCGCCGCAGCTCACTAGGCTAATCCTCTGCCTTGCGGCGCTGGCACACCGAGTTCTAGTCCCGGTCAGGGCACCAGATTCTGTCCCGATTGCCTCTCTTCCAGGCCAGCTCTCTGCTGTGGCCAGGGAGTGCAGTGGAGGATGGCCCAAGTCTTTGGGCCCTGCACCCCATGGGAGACCAGGATAAGTACCTGGCTCCTGCCATCGGATCAATGCGGTGCGCCGGCCGCAGCGTGCCGGCCGTGGTGGCCATTGGAGGGTGAACCAACAGCAAAGGAAGACCTTTCTCTCTGTCTCTCTCTCACTGTCCACTCTGCCTGTCAAAAAAAAATATTTACAAAGCTTGTTCTTTTCATTTGTTCAGAAGAATTAGTAACAAATCAAACATAACTATTTTCACAAGAAAATATGCTTATTTAATTAAAATGTACTGCTTTATAAGACTTTAAGTAGTTACCTTGAGAATAGTCAGTGTTTTTAGTTATACTTCAGAATATTATATCTTCAATAATTTTCTTTATTTTCATGGAATAGCAGGTAATCCGTGCTTTTTTAGGATATATACAATAAGAAAATTATATTAAATTTTACTTTTGCAAAAATTTTCCATAGTATGTTGCAAGATAAATCATGCAGATACATAAAAAATCATGAATAGGACTGTGATTGGATTAAATCACTTAATAAATATATATTATGACTTTATCTGAGTAATTCGTGCTCAAAGTTTAGAATTTCCCTGAGATAATATTTCCCTAAGAAAGTCACTGACACTCAAGGATGACTTAGGAAATCATCCATTGTACTTTGTAATAGCTTGGGCATGTTCATTTGGTTGCAGTTATAATGATGTGTTGTAACTATTTCTTCCACTCCTCTATTCCCCTCCAAGAACTTTCCTTCAAGGACTGTTATATTCTTTACATTACTAGACTAGGAGCTGGTATAGGATATATACACTTTTTAAATGTGTAAGTTACTAAATAAATAAAGACGCTTTTAGTTATTTCAGAACATTCATTTAAGTGCAGTAGAATCCTAAGCATGGAAATACACCTACCAAAGCCTTTAATTTTGAAAACCAAAAGTTATTATTATCTCATTGGTGAACATGTTTGGCTCTTGACATTTTATCTGGGAGACAGCATGTATTCTCAGAATTGTTCAAATAAATTCAAAGAGAAAGGTGATATACTTTTAATGGTTAACATGGGGTATGTGGCTGTGCCAATTTTGCATTGTGCCCCCTTAGCAGGTGCTATTCATAGGGGCTATGAAATCCTAAGTGGAAGCCCTAATCAAATAAATATATTTTGCTGTCTTATACAGAAAACAAATTCTTATAAATTAAAACACTTTAGAAATTAAAAATACTGTAAAGTAGAAAATACAGCATTCTAAGAAATATCCAAGGTAATTAGTATGATTTGTAATTTTGCTTTGAATGTCTATCTAATGTGTTTACAGTTTTATGAGTAGGTATGTAGAACAAGAAACAGAGATATATCAAAGAGAAGGAACTCGTAATGAAGTAGTTCTTGAGAACAAAAAAAAAGGCTGATTTGTGAAAATGCAAATCCAAATACATATCACAAATCTTTAGATATACATTTAAAATTAATATCTAGATAATATTTACTTCAACTCACTTTATTATTAATCCAATGTAGTTTGTTTTTCAGTTTGTAAAACTTCTATTAGCTTTTACATTCTTTATAATTATGTGTGTTTGTAAGGATGCCATGATCTGTTTGTAGTTGAGTAGAGTTTTAAAAATGTATTTTATTTGAAAGAGAGATGGATGGGTGGAGACCTTCCATCCCCTTGTTCACAAAGCAAACGAACACAACAGAGCTGAGTCAGGTTGAAACCAGGAACCTAGGATTCACTCCGGGCAGCCCACATGGGTAGTAGGGACCCAAGTGCTAGAGCCATCATCTGTTTTCTTCCAGAGTCTGCACAAGCAGGGCGCTGGAATCAGAGGTGGAGATGGCAGTTGAGTCTAAGCATTCCGAAATGGGATTCAAGCATCCTAAGCACTGGCATAACCTCCAGACCAAACGCCTGTATCAAGTAGTTGGGTAGATTTATGATGATTGTGTTGATATTGAAAATTGTGCTTTTAAACCAATTCTTTCTGAAAGATTATCAAATAAAAGCTGTAATTTTCAAAATAGAATCATCTATTGATATTCATTAGTTTTCAAAAAGACAAAATTATCAAATTGATCATAATTTTGCCTCTATTATCACCAGCAATGAGTTTGCAATTTGAATTAGAGTATGCAGTTTAATTTGAATTCTTTAAAAAATTACTTAGAAATTCACTTAGTGAATTCCTATTCAGTTTTGAAAGGTACTCTAACTTAGGGATTTTGCTATTTAAAAATTTCACCTATAATGGACATGATAAAATAGTAATGTTAGGTACAGATTCAGATTTTGAGTAGTTAATGTATTACAAATTCTGAATAACTCAAATTGTTTGGCTTTACACTACTATTTTGATATTTCAGGGGTTTGATTGAAAAAACAGCTTAAAATAAGATTTCAAGAACACAATCATGTTATTGGTTTACAAAATACTATATTTAAATTGAAAAGCTTAGTTGTTAATGGGGGAAGTGTTAGTACAATAACTGCTTTTAAATTAGATTTAGAGTGATTTTTCACCATAGAAATGTCTTATTAAAAAAATGAGGCCGATTAGATTAAAATCTAAAGTGTTAAATGATTAGAAGATAGTAGCTAGCAACAACTCAAGCTGTCTTTCTGCTTTCTGTGGTAGAAGTACAATCAGATTAAAGGCAAACATGAATGTGGTAAAATGAGCATTACAGATCCAGTACAGATCCAGTTTACTAAAAAAAAAAAAAAAAAGAAAGAAAGAAAAAAGGAAAGAAGGCTGGCTGGATGGCTGTAATCAGTTACAGTTGACTGCAGCAAAAATTAGTTTCCAGGGATCAAAGGAAATGAATGAATGACCAGGGCCACCAGAATTTCCCACAGTGTGTTAAATATTTATTACCAAACCACTCGGCCCAAAACAATCTAGATCTTGGCATAATTCCACCAAAATAGCTCATCAGTAATTAATTTGGCATGTCATTTTGCATAAAATTAGTAATTAATATTAGTCTATATGCGTCATAGGCTAACTTTTTTCACTGAAATATTCCATCTCACTCCCTTAAAAACATGATAAAACACTCATTCTAGGTTTTGTTTTGCTAAGGCCGTATATTACAAAGAAAGATTAAAAAAAAAAAAAGCCTTGTAATCTCCATGAAGGAGGCATCAAAGTTCATAGTCGCAGTTTATTTGAGGTTTCTCAAGGCCATCTCATTTTTTCCTCCTACTGCTTGATATTATGAGGACTATAGTAGGAACAGATCTTTCAGCCAGACCCCATGCTTTAATGAACTATTAAGACATGTTCAGGAGATTTCTTTCCAGTGGATCTCTCAAATTTTAATAGGTTATAAATGGAACCTCTGCAAGATGTATCATTGTGCAGATGTATCATTTTCCTGATATTTTAAAATGAATCCCTTCTCTAAATAAGAAAGCTATTATAAGCAAAGAGAAAATGGCTGCATTAGGTGATTGTAAGTGAAGTCATAAAAACTTCACCTTGTCCCATCTTTTATAAATCTTCCCAAAGTCCTTATAGAAGTATCAGACACTTTGATAGACTTAAGTTTCAAAAAATATTTAATTTTGTAATTTGAGGTGACATTACCACTTGCCTAAATAAAAAGCATGGTCAACAAATTGTTCATATCTCTCGGGACATCTCCATCTATATCAATCTTTGGAGTCTTCTTTTGTAGCAAAGAGTGACTCCAGCAGAGATTATTTTTGTAATTTCTTGTCTGTACTTTCTGCCAAACCTAATTTACATGAACATTTTTTTTAAAAAATTAGAGGGTCTTATTTTAGCTTTTTTCCTAAAAATCAGGTTAAGCACCTGATTTTCCTATCTCTTTACTCCTTCCAAGGAAGCACCCCAAGTTGTAATCGCCTTCTTGAAGTTTCAGGTCTTGAATTGTATGATCCCTTTGACCTTTTCCCTAATTCTTGAAACATTATCCAGGCAGAGAGAAGCTGGCTGAAAGTAGAGAAATACTGAGAGCATGACTGCAACTGCAACCCTCAATTCTAGTGTTGCTATGTGATTAATCAATCTTTCATTTAGTATCTGGACCACACACTGAGCTAAGGACTTAGAGCTTTGCAGAATATCTGTTGTTACCTTTATATTTTAGTTGCCAGGATTCAAAATCATGTCTGTTGAATTCTCCATTTGTATATATGTTTATGTACTTTATTTGTGGTGCCTATATTAATAACTTGGTCCTCTTCATTTTGTACATAGTACAATGCAAGCTTAACTCCTCCAATTAAAAAAATCTTAAAATTTCAAATTTGTATTGATACCCCTTTGCTTTCAGTGTCATGTTTTGTTTTTTTTTTTTTCTGTAACACAACAATAATAACAATAACAACTGGAAAATTCTAAGTAATTATTTCCCTGCCCAACAATGGCTATTTCTTACACAGCGAGACTTCATTCAGCTGCTTGGGTCATCAGCAGGGGCACTGCCACCTCTGCCCATGGGCTCTGATCTCTGCCTGCCACCCCATTTTCACCACTACTCATGTTCTTCCCCTTCCACTTGCTTTCTCTGCCCCTTAAGTGGATGGTGCTGTTTTTTAACTTCGTCCTGCAGACAGACACTCTCTGTTCCCTATAAACTAGTTGACTTGATCTAATAGTTTGTGCTGATGGATACTAACAGCCCCAAACATTAGAAAACAGCAAGAGCTAAATAACTGGACATCTAAAATGGAAAGAGTAAACAAGCAGAGAGTCAGAAGTTACCTCACTTCTCCTAAATATTTTCTTTAATATCTGGATATTTGCTACTAGTAAATGAAAATTAGTTTTAGGAATTTCAATGGTAATGTGTTTGTGCCTTTAAGAGCCTTTCATTTAGGATTATATATTGCGATTAATCTAGTGGAATGAAGAGGACATAAATGAAAGAAAATAAATTGGCCATGAGTGATTATTATTCATGCTGGGTGTTGGCTGCATGGGGGTTCATTACTGTGCTTTCTACCTTTATATATGCTTAGAATCTTTGATAATAATCTTAAAATCTCTTTAAAAGGAAGTACATAGTATGTTCCTTTGGTTTCAACCTTTTATGTAACAGAAGGCTTTTTGAAACAATGTTAGCTTGTTCTCCCAATGCTCTTACATGAGTATTTTCTTCTGTAGGGCAAAGATGGAATGTATAGTGTTAGGAGTTTTTATCATAAAATGTTCTGAACATCTGAACATCATATGAAGAAATCTCAGGAATGGTTTTAATGTTTAGTTTTTATTTATTTATTAAGACTTGTTTGTTTGAAAGGCAGAGTAACAGAGAGGAAGACATAGAAAAATAGATCTCCATTCACTGATTCACTCCCCAAATGCCTGCAACAGCCAAGGCTGGGTCAGGCCAAAGCCAGGCGCCAGAAATTCCATACTGGTTTTCCACATAAGTAGCAAGGGTCCAAGCACTTGGGCCATCATCTGCTGCTTTCCCATGTGCACTAGCACGAAGCTGTGTCAGAGGTGGATAGCTAGGACTCAAACTGGTACTCTGATATGGAATGTGGGTATCCCCAGCAGCAGCATAAGCCACTGTGCCATAATACTTGTCACCCCACAAATACTTAGGACAGTCTTGTTAAATATATTAATCATTTGGAAATGTTTGCTGCCCTCTGTGCTCATTAATCTGTAAAACTTAGCTTCTGACATTTATTTTGTCTCTTCTTTCATTGCTCCTATAAAAGTAATGTTGATGGTGATAATGATGCATACTTGTTCCTTTTGATTTATAAATTTTTATTTATTTAATATTCATAACAGCTATATGAGACAGGCACTTTGGTTATCTATATTTTGCAGGTGAAGAAACTGTAGCATGGAGAGGTCATTTAAGTAGGCTATACAGCTCACAAAGCCTGGATTTGGATCATCCAGACAGTCCATATTCAGCCATGTGATCCCTACCAGATACTTCCTCAAAAACCATGGGTCAATTTAGGAACTTTCCAGACTTTCATTATGTTACCAAATTCCTCTTTATACAACACAGCAGATTCAGCACCCCACACTTTTGCTTTCCCACCTCCTGAGCAACCATGTTTTTTTCACTGGCTGCACCGCTGCACACCCCCCGCAAGACTGACTTTCCCACAATGCAGGATGCTGTTCACTGATCCTGCGGTGCCTCTGATCTCCGCCTTCTGCAGGAGGCAGGTGGGCAGAACAAAATTCAAAGATGCACTCACTGATCTTCCACGCACCAGCAGACTCATTTGAATGGCTCTCTGCTCCTGGCTGGACCCACGTGTTTCAGGATCAGACTGAGAGATCTGAGGCACTGCAGGAGAAGCCTGACAATACAGGACCCCATGCACCCTGCTTCTACTCTAAGAAGTTTCCACAGTCAGAGTACCATCCCTGATGGTCCTGTAATTCATAAGGGCAGCTTTTATTATAGGACTGGACTTCTCAAGCGTAACTCCACTGTACCTGAAACGCAATCAGTATGACAAAAAGTTAGTTTAGTTGACTTGTTAAAGAGCTTGCTGTCACATTTAACTCACAGTTAGTTAATGCACTGGCACTTCTTTATACTTAATGCATTAAACAGATGAATTTTGCAATATTTGATATGTTGTATGCATGATACCAATTCTTTAAGTTACAAGTTGAAATTAGCTATGGACATATAAGTGCTGGAAATTAAAGCCAAAGAGGGAGAACATACTGTGGGAAGTGCATATTGCGTGACAGCCTTAAATCAAGTGAAATTTTTAGAAGTAAGACAACATACCAAGAATTAAGGGGTTAGTTTCATTCTATTAGTGATAACACCTAGATGAAAATTTGCTTTTTATAACTGCAAAGTCTATTTTTGCTCTTTTTTATTAAACACCATAAGGTCTTGGATTCTTTTTTTTTTTTTTTTCAAAACCCTCAATTGCCTAGTATCTAAAAGGACCTGGTCTAGGGGTTGCAGATAACTTTCTATGTAGGACTTCACAGTGCAAAGGAAAGGTAAAATGACTATTGTATGCTCCTGTATACATGTGACAGTATCAGAGTGTGATAAAGTATTTTGCAGCAGTGTCAGTGAGAGTTTAGATGAAGATTAGTGTTTGGAGATGTTAGAGCCACATTCACGTCTAGCCAATATATATTCTTTATTCCTGTGGTAGAAATCACCATAACAATGATAAGGGAGAAACAGTTAGATTTTGGAATAATAGAATGAGTTAATGTCAACACCACTTTAAGAATATAAAGTATTAGTCAAACCTTAGTTGTCTTAAAAATATGGCCTCGTCCTGGAAACTTTTGGATTGCAAATTTATATTTTTCAATATTGGTTGTGTCTGTTCTTGGGTCCAGCTATTTGTCAGATTACAAAGACTGTTGGAAAGGAGATTAAAGCCCATGGCGGGTGGGAGGGTATGGCGTGTGTGTTTGCCAAGCAACCATTGGAAAACCCAATAAAAATATTTCATCAGGTGGATAATTTTGCTTCTCAACATCTGGCACAACTACCTCTCTCCCTTCCCCATTCCCCACTCCTCTCCCGACACTGATTGACGGACTGTTTTGCCTTTATTTGAAAGCCCATATGAGTCAGATATTCCCCTGTGAATGTCACTTACTGGTAATGTCAAGTACAAATCCTTATTAGACCATAGTGATGCACTGTGTAAACCTCTTTAATCACCTAATTGTTTTGCCAGGAGAAACAGTTCCAGTAGGAAGAATAAAATTCCTTTAGTGATTACACAGTATCCTCCAGGCTTCCAGATTAAGAAACACCAGAAAAAAAGAAACTCATTCAGAGCGTCAATTTATTATTGGATTTTACCCTTTATTTTATTTTTGTTGCTTTGCAAAAGAATCTTTGTCTTTCTGAACTGTGCGTGATTAATTAGAGCATAATACATTAAGATAGCTTTTTTTCCTGAGTAAGCTATATTTCAGGGAGGTTTCGTGATGTATAGATAAGCTTATCTTGACATACAGAATGATTTAGAGACAGAGATGGCAGAACAGCTCAGGAAAAATGCTCTCCGCGGCTTAACAGTGAGCTTAGGAAAATTTGTCAAGAGACGAAAACTAAGGCTACCTTCAAACTCTATATTTCTTTGTCATTTTCAAGCATATTAAAAAAATAATTTGTTTTTGCAGCCCTTGATTTAATTTTTCTGGATTTCTAATACCTTAGGTACTTTCCCAAGAACAAGGTTATTAGTGCTCTGTCAGTGAGGTTGAAATAAGCAGTATTTCAATGGCCTAAGAATTACCCAATGGTGGGTACCAAAAATAGCCATGATGCTGGCTTTATTTAATGAGTTTATTTTTACAAAATTATTTATTTATTTGAAAGAGCTTCTTCTGGGTCTCCCACATGGTACAGGGAGCCAGGCACTTGGGCCATTCTCCGCTGCTTTCCCAGGAGCATTAGCAATCAGCTGTGTCTAAGCAGCCGGGCCTTAATCCAGTGCCTATATAGGTTGCTGGCATTGTAAGTAGAGGCTTAACCTTCAGTGCCACAGCACTGCCCCATTAACTTGTTCATTAATAGAATAAAGATGTAAATCATGCATGCAGTATTTTTAAGAATAGTTTAAATCAGGAACAGAGAAAACGTTCCCAAGATTTAATTTGGTTAACATGAACTAGAAACTGGAAAAGGCAAAATGATAGAACCGAGGGAACTAATGAGATATGTAGTGTCAGTGAGACCTTAAATATTCACATGCTACAGAAGAATTAGATGATGCTAAATGGCGATTATAGACGGAAAAAGAAACAGAGTGTGTCTTCGTTCTGATTCAGCAGTTCTGGGTAGGAGCCTGTAGACAGTGCAGCTCTTGCAGAGATATGTTGAAGTGTCTTATCTAGAAGTCCTTTTGTGAACTCAGAACTGACCCTACTCCTGCTACTCCTGCTCCTACTCACACTCTCCCTTAACGGTGGCACAAGCTGCTTATTCACCCTCCCGCCCCACCCCCACCCCCACCCCACCCCCACCCCACACATGCAAGATCTCCTGCTCCTCCTACCACCCTTTCGTGGTTTAGCATTAAGGCCTTTGAGAGCTTGTGAGCCAAGGGTACCAGTGGCTGTTGAAAATGTGCAACATTGAAATTCACTCAAAGTGTGGAAAGAACTGCTCATCGAAGTAAAACCTTTTTGCCGATATCAGGGAGGGTATGGAACAGTTTCTACCGGCATTATCTCCTCATGACTCCAGGGCTAAAAGACAAAGGGGAGAGGAAGAGGTTGTTTCATAAGGATTATTGGACCTGAAAAGGGGCAGGGCGTTCATAGGTCCATGAAGACCTGTGAGAGGAAGCCCCGGAAGTGGCACCATCCACCCGATGTTATCTGGATGCACTCTACAATTTTCAGGATCGTTCTTTCTGCTAGGCACAGTGCTTTATCATTCTTCCCTCAAGGCACTGATTTAATGGGAGGAAAAATATGGAAAATCTTTTGATCTGTACATATACATTTATAAAAATTAATACACTGTGCTGATAATTGCAATATAAGAAAGATTGATACAAGATAGATATTGGGATTGTATGATTTAGACCCTTGAGTTTGTGGTAGGCACTGCATAAAATAAGGCACTACCATATTATTATATATTGGGCATTGTAGATAAATATTGCCACTTGCATTCCATGCATATTGATATTTAAAATAATGGTTTCTATAAAAATGTACAAATTTATATTGGTCTCATTGCTCTGTGTGTAAACACATACACATAGAGTCTTAGAAAATTTCTTGGAAAATGCACATTTTGAAAAAAATCTTTGCATTCATTTCAAAATATTTTGAGTTAAAATAAACGTATCTTTTCGTTCCATTTTCCATAAACATTTTTAATTACTTGCATATACACTTAGAACATGCCAAATGCTTTCTAATGATTTTCTCATAACTAAGATATCACATAAACAAAGTATTCAGGGTTCTTGATACCCTGAGAATTGATATCCTATGAGCATTCAAAATATTTGAAAATATTTTGATGATTTCCTATTGAAAGCTAATACACAACTGTGCCTGAGTATCTATAGAGACCATGTTCCAGCACTCCTCAGGCATTCCCAAATCCTCAGATGTTCCAGTTTCTTAATACAAAAAGGCATTATATTTGCACATACCTTATGCCTATCCTCCCATTACTTTGAATAATCTCAAGATCACTTCTAATTACTTAATATCATGCCCACATATAAGCTTATACATATAGGTTCAGCATAGTCCTTTGACTGAGGAAAATTCAAATTTTGCTTTTTGGGATTTACTTTAATATTTTTTACCCTTGGTAAGTTGAATGTATAGATACAGGACCTGGGTATATGATGGATGATTGTATAAGCTTCTTGGTTTTGTTATTATATAAATAAATGGACTTAAGAGAGAAAAATCATGAAATTATTAATTTTTATTAAAACAATAAAATTAAAATTATAGCCAACAGGTAGCATTGGGTAATGTACCTTCTATACTAAACAAAAGTTGTACTTGGTGCAACAGTCTACCAAACTGCAATGCCCCTCACGCCCAGCATTTCCATTTCTACCCAAATCCCCAAAGCAGTGGCACATCTTAAAGAGTCAGTCCTATTTCCTGTCATTGGAAAGATGAGAAATTGGAATGCTGGGTGAATCTGCTCACAGCAGCCCCTCTGCTGCCCTCTGGCAGACTCTGAGCCAGCGCTGGAAGCCAAGGCTGTCAGCATTACAGCATTTGGGGACAGAGCTCTCACAGAAACAAACCAGTTCTCTGTAGTACGCCTAGGGTTACAAAGAACCTTCTGGAGGCACTAGTGGGTGTCTGCTGAATCAGTCCTCTGCATTTAAAATTCTCCATGGGCGTGCTGATCCATGGTCATTGGGCTGGAATCCCTTCTTTGTTGAGGATGTTCTCACAAATTGACAGTTGACTCATTCAAGACCTCTCCAATGGAAGAAACAGGACATTTTGAATGCAAAGGTCTGGCTTAAGAATTCTTTCCTTCATGAGGACCACTTGATGTCCAGGAACATTTAACTCCAGCCCCTCATTTACAACAAAAGCAAAGATTCCAGAGAGCAAAGGATGTGAGTCCATGAACACAACACCTCCTCACTCTCCACGGCTGAAGTCTTGGCTTGGTTTAAACCAAAACAAAACCCCCTTAAGCCCCACTTCTACTGCAAGAAAGAGATCTAATTGCTTCAAGCCAATGTAACTAAAGGGAATGCATGAATGATTTTTTGTGAACAAAGTTCATTCCAAGGAAACTTAGTTTTTAAGAATCTCTTGAGTGAAGCAAATAGTTAGATGCTCAATGTTGTGGGCAAGAAATGGAAGGGAAAATTGGTGGCTTTCTGGAATTGTTTTGCTATCATTTGTTAAGTGACAACTGAGTACTTTATAACTCCGTGGTTGAATGTATTTCAACCTACCCAACGATATGGAATACTAACAGACTACTATATGGAATATAACGGATAAAGTGCAAATAAGAATACTGAAATTGAGAGTTTGGTAACTTGCCTGAAGCCAATCTGTGGTTCTTATTATCCTTACCCTATACTTCATTCTTAACATGATAAAAATGGTTTATGAAAAAATTCTAGCCACTATAATGTGCAATGGATACTGTACCAATTTGTCCAAAATCATTAGTCTGAAACTCAGGCAAAGGAAATTAGAATGCAGACTGATGTATGCAGGGTGGGATTCAAGAGGTTGGCTCACCCTTTATCCTCTATTTAGATTCTCTTGGTTCAGAGAGCAGACAAGATAGGATATTGCTGTTACAGGACTATCTGAGCCAGTGATTGCACTGCGTTCCATCTCCATCCCTAGTGCCACACAACAGTAAAGAGCTTCTGGGGAATAGCAAGTGACTTAAATAATCTTTAAAGTTGATATCAAATGACAAATGACCCTCACATTGTATGTGAATGATGTTTCTAATACAATGTTGAAGTAAACAAACTGTTGCAAATTATTTGTAACCACTTATTTGTGTGAACATATTAGATCTTTGACATAAACTTGCTTATCTGAAAATATACTTTGTTTAGCTTTTCAAATTTATGACCTCTCACATCATCAGTAATGTATATACATTAGAAGAAAAACCGTGTAGTGCATTTATTGAGATCTTTGATTTTAGGCAAATAACAATATTTCTAATTCTCAGTTTCCCCATATGTTAAACAAGATTCACAACCCTTGGTCTGTGGGAAATCTTCTATATGGAATGTACGTAGAGAAATCTGGACATAATAAATACTAAACAAAGAAAAAATAATGAGAGAGTGACTAGTAGAACCTATTGGACCTTATTTTATTTCAAATCCAAAAATGAAAAAGCATAAGTAACTTGGAAGAAATGTAAATAACATCATGTATAAAAAAATCACACTGAGGCCAGCACTGTGGTGTAGCAGGCCAAGGTGACACTTGCAATGCTGGCATCCTATATAAAAGTGCCAATTTGAGTCCTTGCTCCACTTTCCAAACAGCTCCCTGATAATATGCCTAGGAAAGCAGTGGATAATGACCCAAGTAGGTGGGCCCCCTGCCAATCATGTGGGAGACCAGAATGGAGTGTGTGGCTTCATTTGGGAAGAGAACTGGCAGACAGAATTTCTCTCTGTTCATTTGTCTTTCCACAGTCACCCTGCATTTTAAATAAATAAATCTTGAAAGTAAAAAGATGTCACATTACCAGGATTACACTGAAAATTTCTCTAAAGGCAAAGCAGATGGCACAGTCCAGGTCACAGGGAAAAGCTGACTGCAGAAGTCTTTCCTGGTAGCCTAAAATGTTTGAATAGGATAAGACTGTATTTTCTTCTTCTGCAAGACCTCACACTCATGAAACCTGACATGACTTAGCCTGTCCTCCATGTAGCTCCATGCAGTAGTGGCTGTGTCTGTGTTTTGTTTACAATTTTCTCTCAGATGGGTGGTCTGCTACCTGATGCCTGATAAGAGCTTAGTAAATACTTGATAAATGTTGAATAAATTGAGAGAGATTATACTTTGATAGATAAACAGTACTAATTAGTTATCCTGTTTTTTAAAAAAGTGACATTAAGCTTTTGCAAATACTGAGGATTCTGTTGTTTAAAATTCAAAATTTGTTATATAATTCAGATAAATAGAATAGTCATTGGCAATTAAAATAAAACAAAAAAGTAATGTTAAAAACTTTAGAGAAGTTCAGTTGTTTATTAGACCAAAACTTCTATAATCCTTGGTTTTGAAAAATGCAAGGGAACATTTAACACACACTCAAGCAGCTAATTCCAAATCATATTGAAAATGAAACTCGCTCAAAACAACATGGTACATGTGCCACCATTTGGTGAGATTATGGAGTTGCAAATAATTATTACTAATTTTCACATCAGGATAAAATAGGGAAGTTCTTGTATAATGTTAAGCATTGTCTCTAACTTTAAATATAAATTGTATAATTTTAAGACATGTCTTATGCATAAATTGATTTTTAAATCCATGGGTTTAAAACATTACAAGTCGCGTTTTCAGTGTGAGGACGCATAGCTGGTTTTATATAAATTAAAGGGGGAAGTTGACTTACCCAACCACTAGTGGCTGTCCTAATTTCTAACCAGTGTAAACAGGGCCAAAGAGATTCAAAGCTAGGAACTATCATTTCTCATCAAAATTGAAAGGTCTGAAGAGCCCACAGCACAGTGCATGATGCTTGAGCTTCAACAAATCACGACCAGAAAGTCCTAAATTGAGCCTGAAGCTATTTTCCAAGAAGAAGTTTCACAAAGGAACTGAACACGGACAGCATCTGTGAGAGCCGTTTTCTCTTCTGAAGGGACATCATTGGAGGAAAAACTCAAGGTTACTTCAAATTCAACCCTGTTGAGATAGAATCTTGGGGCTGGCCCTGTGGCCACCATCTGCAGTGCCAGCAACCCATTAGGGCGCTATTTGGAATCCCAGTTATTTCTCTTCTGATCCAGCACCCTGCTAACCTACTTGGGAAAGCAGTGGAAGATGGCCCAAGTGTTTGGGCCTCTGCATCGACCTGAGAGCCCTGAAGGAAGCTTCTGGCTTTGGCCTGGCCGAGTCCCACTAGCTGTGGCCATTTGGGGAGTGAACTATCAGATGGAAGATCTCCCTCATGCTCTCTTTCTCGTTCTCACCCTTCCTCTACCCCTCCCCTCTCCCTCTGTAATTCTGATTAAACGTAAATAAGTAAATCTTATAAAAAAAATAGAATGTAACCAGCAATAATTTTGTGGCTAAATCCCCAAGTGCAGTTTGATTCTCCCCACGAATTGCTCTTGCTTTGTTGCCTGACTTCCTGGAGGCCCAGTGGGTCCATGTGGAAGAGGCTCTCCCTCTGCAGAGGGCTCCCAGGGAGAGCCAAGCAGCAGGAGCCAACAGAGGACCACAAAAGAAAAAATGAGTTTAAGGGAAAAGTTTCACTTTACACTTTACCTCCCTATTTGCTCCTTCCATCTAATTTCTTTGCCTCTTGTTAATTTTAGATAGTACTATTGCTTAAAAATTTATGATTGTACCAAACAAGAGTGAATGTAGAAAACCAAATATTCAGGTAAGTTTCAGGTATTTCTAAATTATTTTTCTTTTGTTGCCTGCTTTTCTGAAACTCACTTTAACAAACAACAACAACAAAACATTAAGCCTTAATCATAATTTGGCATGCACAGAATCTTAAAAATAATTAGAGGAATGCTGAAGTTAGGTTTGGATATCTATTTTCTAAGGTAGAATTTATTGCTTTAAGATACAGGTAGCTGCTGAAAAATTGAGGTATAATTCAGGTGTCCTGATAAAGCAATTCATTGTTTTTTATTGATGGGATACATAACCTCTGTGCTAAAGAAGAAATACGAGAATTGTACTGAAACACAAATGGATACTGTGGAATTGTAAATTAGCTGTAGTTGACCATTTGAATGTACTGTTGAAAACTGTCTTAAAAGATTAGCATAATCTTACCTAATTGAGTTACATAGAAAAACTCTCTGTATATTTGAATGAATTTCTCCAAGTTTTAGAAAAGATACCTTAATTTTAGCTTTAGAATTTAGAATACTGTCATATATGCCATTCAGCTAATAATAAAAACAAAAATGCTACAAAGGCAAAGAATAATAGTCTATCCTATTACTGTTAAGGTCAAAGTCATATCTTTTCAGGCCATATGGATAAATACTTGATGAAGATAGATACTAATAAAGTATTTTTTTATATTTTATGTTTTAAAGATTTATTTATTTGAATGGCAGAATTACAGACAGAGGGAGAGACAGGAAAGTCTTCCATCCTCTGGTTCACTCCCCAAATGGCTGCAATGGCCATAATGCCCAGAGCTGGGCTGATGTGAAGCCAGCGCTTCTTCTGGGTCTCCCACATGGGTGCAGGGGCCCAAGCATTTGGGCCATCTTCCACTGCTTTCCCAGGGCACTAGCAGAGAGCTGGATTGGATGAGAAGCAGCCAGAACTCAAACTGGTACCCTTGTGGGATGCTGGCACCACAGGTGGAGGCTTAATCTACAATGCCACACACCGACCACTAGTAAAGTATTTTAAACTTAAGATAAATGATTTATTAAAACAAATTTGGGGTGTACAGAAAATTATTTAAATGAATTCCATTTGAATTACATCATCTCTGTAGAATATATAAAAACTTTCTTAGAGATTTCTGGAAAGTAAAATAAGTTACAATTCAAAAAACAATGATATATAGTTGTTGAGCTTTTCTTCCATTTAATATCATTTTGTTATAACACAATTGATAAATTTTGCTAAATATCGTGGGTGAGAAAGATTCAAAAGCTGAAATAATAGGGCCGTTTTTGTTCACTTACATATGCTGTTTGCAAAATTGCAGCCAGATACCGTGTTTTGTACTCAGATTTGATGTCGATTTTGTAAGCCATCTGCAGTGTCTGATTCCATGGGATTGGCAGTCGAAAGCCTCTGAAGATTTCACCTTTAGAGAAAGGTTGAGCCCGGTTTCTTTGTTGTTGAGTATTGTGTTTTGAGATGAAAATGCTCTGATGGGTACTGGGTGAAATATTTCTGCCTATGAATATGTGGTCAGTAATGGTGTAATGTAAGAATGAAGAAAATGAAATTGGAAAAAATAACCTCATAGATAGTAAAATAGAATGGTAAATAAAATAAAGATTATATTTCAAAGCTTTTTAAGTCATAGATTTTTTTTAATTATAAATTAGATTTCTTTGTAGATTTTAACCCAATGAAATATAAATAAAAATGGTAAACAGGCACTGTTTTAGAACTACTTTAATAAATGTCTAATTTCTATATAAAGGTACATATTTAAATTATTTTAAAATTTCTAAATTATAAGTGAATTATTATTGCAAATACTTGATTATTTCAAGTAATCAGTAAGAGGATCATAATTTGTTTTAAAATATGTTTTGAAATGTTTTTTATCTGTGTTGTCCATGGACCTCAGAAAGTATGCATAGTCTTTTATTTTAAATTATTTTCCTTTTTTCCCTTGTGTCTGTATATATTAGTGGCACCAAAAAAATCTTTCTTTTTGGCTGACTTTGCTCCTTTTAAAAGTAAGCACCTGGATTAATAAATCACCCCAAAGTATTCTGTGTGCATTCTTGGTTTTTCTTACAAAGAAACCCAAAGAATTAGCAAAAATTGGTGTTATCATTTGTTTTATAGAGGATGGTTTTGAAAGTTTACTTTTGTTATAGAGTCTACCATAAATTAATGACTCTGGAGAATTGACTACGTATACTGCTGGTTGGTTTGTCATCAAACGTCAGCTGGGAATGGGGGAGGGGTTCTACCCTGTTTTAAGACTGTTTTAGCACCTCAGTGTTGAAAGTGCTTTGCACATTTGAGGTTGTTTTTTCCTAACTCCTCCTCATTTTTTGTAAGTGTGAGATAGGGACAGCAGAGAAGCTAAGGCATGCACAGCCTGCGTCTTAGGATGTTGACTATGGCGCTTCCCAGGTGATGCACTAATAGAGACTTGAATAGTTTCCAGGTACTACTCTGCCAAGAAAAACACCTCATTTATTTTGTTCTCTTTTTTTGGATTAATTTTCTATGTTAGTTCCACAGGGTGATTACAAACATTGACGTTTGCCACTGCATTCATTCCTCTTTGCCCCTTCAGAAACAAGTAATGATCCCCAACAAATGCCAAGCCTTTTGCCTAGAACTCTTGAAACTGCACTTCTGTTTTATTGATCTTTATCATTTCCCAAGGAGAAAGTCATAAAGGCTGGAGGGCAGGCAGCGAGGTAAGCTAACACTGACATGCCGAATGAGATTTGCTGCATGCCATGCTTCTCTCCCCCTTCCTTCTACCTACTCACATAAGGAAATTTTCAGCTGTGAGACTCATTACCATGTGTACCTAGATGGAACAGAGAGTAAGTCAGGGCAGAACGACTGTAGGAAAAAGTAGGTTGAACCTGATTTGCAAACAGTGTCCTTCCTATCCTTTTCCCATTGCTAGCTATCAGCTTCCCTTCAAGCACCAGGATTTTTTGTCCTTTCATCCTATCCTATGCCATAAACCATGTTGAAATTGCTACAGCTAATAGGATCTCTGAATTATTGTATTTGGCCAACTATTCTGAATCACTGTGATTATAACATTGACCCTATGGCCAAACAGCATAAGAAGGAGAGAGAAAATATTGGTTAGGTGGGTTTTATAATATGACATGCTATTTTTTAGGAATTGTTAGTAGCAATGGTCAGATTATATAATCATGGTAATGTCTTTATGTGTATAGCCATTATTATTTAAGAAAAGTAGTATAGTGTTTCCAAGCTAAAATACAATTTAACATTAAATATTCAGGTGTTCTAAAATGGACAGTCAGTTGATGCCAAATTGTAACAGATATTTTGCTATAGACCATCCAGATTTTAAAACCCACATGAAGTTTTATCTCATGTGTGAGAAAAATGCAAAGTAAAGTAGAAGTTAAATTAGAAAAAACACACTCTTCTTAGATGTGTTTTCCTGAAATACCTGATAAATTGTTATAAAAATGTATTTTTATTTGTATTCCCCCATCAATTAAAGTGAAAAGGAAGTACCTGTTTTTAACATGAAACCAGAGCAATTATTGGCATCTTTATTTTAATGGCAGAGAGAGAGAGAGAGAGAGAGAGAGAGAGAGGCAGCGATTTCTTCCACATGCTGCTTCCCTCTGTGCCCCCCCCACCCCGAATACCCACAATATATAGGGTTGGGCCAGGCTGGAGCCCAGGACTCAACTGGGTCTCCTGTGTGTGACAGGAACCCAATTATGTGAGCCATAACCTGCTTTCTTTCTGGGTATACATTAAAGGCTTGAACCCTGGCACTTCAATATGGAACGTGTCCATGCTGTGTCATGTCTTAAACACTATACTAAATGCCTGCTCTGGCCTACATTCTTTGTTAAATATCTTCTTCCTTTCACTGATAACATTTGATTTTTTTTAAATATGAGTAAGTTGTGAAAAAATATAAATCCTGATGGATGATCATCCTATGATTTCCTTAAACTCCACTTGAACAACAAGTTGTTTTGGAAGTGAATCAAATGCTATCAATTAGCACAAAATGTAAAGTAGGAAACACCAACAGACAGCTGCACATCTTACAAGTATAATGAGACTGAGACTTTGTTTTTCTTGGATTTGAAATAAAAACTATTTGTATGGCACATGAGCACAATTTTCTCTCCTACTTGACACTGGAGATTCTTTCAGCATTGTAGTGCTTTGAAGTGTTTTTTTCTGGACTATATCTTGGCTGGCACAGAATCAAAGTTATTTAGGAAGAATAAAGAACATACATCAAATACCAGCACTGCCACTCAGAAAGCATCATCTGCCACAGTGTGCCACTGAGCTTTTCATGTCTGTTTTCTGGTCAAGATACACAACATATTGTTCAGACTTCATGCTGATAAGAGCAGTCACGTGATTAGAGCACACTTGCCTTTAATCAGCCATGGGTATTTTGGTACATCTCAGAGTGTTCAGTCATCTGATATAATTTTGTATATTGTATCATTTTGGAAAGCTTAGAAAATGGAACTGCAAGGGAAAAAAAGTCAGGCTCTGCTGTTGGCAGTTCCACATCATCATTATCATTTATCATTCATTGTTTTGAATATAAATGGCAAGAATCATTGACTCTCCATTTAAAACCTTTCGTATAGTTTGAAGCTAAATTTTATAAAATCAAATATCATATTTCCAGTTTATTGTATATGACCTATATAATCCCAAGTTGCATATTATAATAATGTCTTCATTTATTTTTAACTTCATTTTTAGATAATATTTTTAATTTACATCATTGTGAAAGGCTTAGTGGCTCTACTAAACAAAGAGTTCAACAAAAAAAAAGTAAAGACCATAACCCATCAGGAAAACAGGCAAGGGGTAAACAATAATCAAATGAAATGTTCAACTTCACTCTGCAAATACTGTTTTATCAAAGTGTGCTTTAAATCTTTATCAAACAAATGCTAAGAATTATGTATTACTATAGCTTTAATGATTTTGTATTGGTTTTATTTCTATGAAGTATATTGAATAATAATAGTTCATAATGTTTTATTCACATTTTATAATTAGATACCTACAAAATGAGAAAGTGTCTGATATATAGATATGAAAATTACTTTTACCTTTTTTTTTTAAAGATCTATTCATTTTTATTTGAAAGTCAGAATTACACAGAGAGAAAAGGAGAGGCAGAGAGAGAGGTAGGTTTCCCATCTGCTGGTTCACTCCCCAGATGGCCGCAAGGGCCGGAGCTTCGCTGATCTGAAGTCCGGTGCTAGGGACTTCATCCAGGTCTCCCACGTGGGTGCAGGGGCCCAAGCACTTGGGCCATCTTGTACTGCTTTCCCAGGCCATAGCATAGAGCTGGATCAGAAGTAGAGCAGCCAGGTATCAAATCGGCACCCCTATGGGATGCCAGCACTGCAGGCAGTGGCTTTACCCACTACACCACAGTGCGGGCTCCATTTACCTTTATTTTTTTATAAATGTTTTCCACTTTAAAGTAGAATCTTTTGTAAACTGTAGCCTCCATATACATCTGTGGCATGTAGAGGAAGGATCTTGGATTAAGTTCTGGTGATTACTGAAGGGAGGAATGCTATCTCAGTAGTCATGTGTGATAAACACTAAGGACAATTGTGAGAGTTTAAGACTTCTGAGAGCCTCCATAGAGCATTGCAGAAAATTTCCCTCTTCTCACCTTTAATTTCATTATTTGACTATTAGCTCTACTGAATGAAGCACAAATAATAAAATTGTTTCCATTTATTATGCAAAGTCCTTTTCAAATTATATGGACCAACAGAGGAGTAAGGCTTTGTTCATTGAATCAAAGAATAAAGTATATAGGCTGATTTGTGAACTAAAGAGAGTTTTAATTTAGGTGAGACAGATAGTAGTTTATGGGGAAAAGGCAGTCAGTGTTTTTACAGAATTGCTTCTTTTCACAGTTTGCATCAAGCCTTTGTGTATTATAATAAAAATGACAAGACAAATGATTTCTGGAGAAGGATGTCAAGCAATGGAAAATTACTTCCTTGGGGTAAAGGTGTGTTATTGGCAAATGTTCCTTTGTCCTCTCAAAAATAATGACTCTTCCTCTGTTTTAATACCCTTTCTAAGTACAGCGTATTGCCATTTTTCACAGTTATTACTAAATTGAATAAATTGTTTTGAATAGAAATCATTATAGAATGCAATTACTATTTTAATTGGTAGCTAAATTAGTTTTAATATTGTAAGAATTAGTCAAGATAGGATTCATTTGAACCATTTTAATAATTTTACTTTACTTGGACCTTAAATGTTATTTAATATAATTTGATGAATGCTATTTAAATGCTAGAATATTATATGGTGTTTGCAGGAGTTCCATTTGTAAATGAAATTTGTTGAAAATTTTCCCATATGGCTAGGCATATTTCCCATTTTCCAGAGGGTCTTGGTGATAAAAGTTATCACCATACTGTTGTGGCTTTTTTTTTTTAAGGTATATATTTGCTTAAAAGAAAGAAAGTATATCTTTCATGGAATCAGCTGCTTCTCCATCAGTAACATGAGAATAAAAAGATAGAAATACATAAGAAAACACTTGGTAAGCAACAGAATATTTAAAAATTTTGTTTGGTATTATTAAAATTAGTAGAATGTTGCTTATTTTTATTTAAGAGAAAAGAGATGGACAGAGTGAGAGTTCTTATCTGCTGGATCACTCCCCAAATGCCCACAAGGACTAGGGCTGCACTGAGTCTGAACTCGGCGACGAGGGCATAATCCAGGTCTCTATGGTGGGTAGCAGGGACTTAATCATTTGAGCCATCACCTACTACCCCCCAGAGCCTGCTTTACCAGGAAGCTGGAGTTAGGAGCCTAATAGCAGCATATTGAACCCAAACACTGCGATATGGGATATGAATGTCTTAGCTGATATTTCATCAACAGGCCAAGTGCCTGCTCCAAGTTCTAAGAATTTGTTATCATTACCAGAATCCTTGAATTTCAACAACAAAAAAGTTCTTTCCTTCAATAACCATTATACATAATGCAGGGAAAACAAATAAGAGAATAGGGAATAACATGAATCAACAGATGATAAATGTCAATCAAACAGTCAGGAGAACAGTTTCCAAGTAAACATTCAGTGTAAATTTCAAGATTTAAAAAACAAGGAAAGCCTAGGATTTTGCTAATACATTCTATTACTTGAGTAAATGACGGTTCCTTTTGTTAAAATAAAAACATTGTATTTGAATATTATGCATGCATTTTTTCTTTTCCTTCTTGGTTGCTTTCTTGTAAATTTCAATACAATTAATTCTATAAGAATTTACAAATAATTCAAAATTAAATGAAGAATTATACACAATTTCTTAAACAAAAGAGCTGTTGAAACATTCATTATAATAAATTCTAGCTGGTTTCTCAATATTTTATTAAAAGTCAACATATTAACAGTTTACATAGGGCCGGCACTGTGATACACTAGGTTAATCCTCCGCCTGTGGCGCTGGCATCCCATATGGGTGCTGGTTCTAGTCCTGGTTGCTCCTCTTCCAGTCCAGCTCTCTGCTGTGGCCAGGAGGGCAGTGGAGGATGGCCCAAATTCTTGGGCCCCTGCACCCGCATGGGAGCCTGGGAGGAAGCACCTGGCTCCTGGCTTCGAATAGGTGCATCTCTGGCCCTTTTAGCCATTTGGGGAGTGAACCAGCAGAGGGAGAACCTTTCTCCTTGTCTCTCTTTCTCTCACACTGTCTGTAACTCTGCCTGTCAAATAAAAAAAAAAAAAATCTTAAAGAAGCAATTCATTGATTACGGATGATTTATCTGATTATTCTGTGCCTCCAACTCCATCATTTACAAAAGGTATTCCTTTCCAAATAAGTAAGTTACACAAACACACTCAGAGCAAACAGGTAAAATATTTTCTGATGTCAAATTTTCATAGCTAATATTGTATAAACTCTAGTAATGATGAATAATTAAATAATCTATGTTTGATAAAGAGTTTCATACCAAGATCAAGTATTTTTCTTCTGACCTATGTGAGTTCTCTGCTTTGGAATGAAAATAATAAATTCTACCTACAACAACAATTATTATAGATTAAATTTGAGTTCAAATGTTTTCAGATGATGAAATACTTGTTATAAACAGTCTATTAAACTCAGTATAGGATAAATATTCCAGTGAGAACTGTGTGACTGCCAATAACTGCTAGAGTTATACCAAAAAGTTCCCAGTAGCTCTTATGGAACAGACCAGACAGGGACTTTTCCCCTGAATATCGGCTTCCATTTCCTGTCACTGTGTTTGTCCCACTTTATGTCTTTTTTTCTCCCTGGATTCAGTACTATCCATATCTCTGGGAGCCATGTAATCCATCTTTCTCCCATGTGTCAGAGCCCTCAAAAGAAAACAAATTCCTGACTTTGGGCCCAGAGTAAATCATAGGAACAAATCTGTGCATGTCCAAATGGGATTTTGACATCAACTGTATCACCACAAAATTGAGACATACGCAATGCCACTGAGTCATTGAGGATAACATAATCGAGGCCCAATTTTGAAAGGGATGAAAAAGTTCCCCTTCAGAGGCGTTTTCCTTTGTTTGAAAGCTGCCTCTTTGAAGCTCTGAGCTAATCTTCGGTACTGGGTCCTTTTTATTGCACAGAAGAGTGAAATTATACTAATTACTGCCAAGCAACAAAGAACTTGACAATAGATCTCTGTAAAAAATTACTGAAACAAAATTTAAAAGAAGACTGCACACACGTATTAGGCTCCCTTAATGCAAAGGGCTATGTTTATAAAATGAACGTTGGATGAGGAAGGGACTCATTTTAATTTTAGTTTTGGTTTTTAAGGTAGAGAGTTAAACCTTCTGAACAAATATCAAATGATAATGCTTGGATAGTGATTTCCTCCTGCTATCAATACTCTGTAATATATTCTCTGAAGCTACTTATTGAACAATAGAGTTAGATCATGAATTGAATTTTAATGTAACTACGTAGTTAAGAATCTTATCTAAAGGATACGATTTTTGTATTTAAAGTTACTTAGTTTGAAATCAAATTCCTTCTATATTCTTCTGTACATGAAAATATGTTACAAAAAAGATAGATTTTATATTTTTTCTGAATTTGGCAATAAAAGAAGATGATAAAAGAGACAGCTACTTTAGATATACTGAGAACATTTAAAATATATTATGTGGTGATGAGATTTCTGCATTAAAGAATCTCCCCAAACTTTTATAGCTGAATGTGGAGATCCTTCATTGTAAGGAATGATTAGCATAATTAAAAAGCAAAACCTCTTCAAAAATAGCATTTTATGTATGTTTGAAAATCTTATTTAGAATTCTCATGTTGGGAAATTTTTCTCTTAAATTTGGACTCATCTGTTCAGGTTAATGTAAAATATAACAATGAGATTGTGATCAAAGGATTCTATATTGTGCAAAATTGATGTAGGAGGTTTAAGCAACAAATGAAGGAATATACCCACAGTCCTAACACCAAGAGATAACTAATGCTAATGCTTTTTAAGAAATCTTGTCTTTGAAGACATATATATGCATTGACACATGCAAAAAATGGGGTAATATTAGACATGCCATTTTAAAGCTTCTGTCCTCTTAATATACTATGAATAGGATTACCAGGAGCTTTAATATGACAGACCATATAAAAAGATTAAAGTTCAGTTCTAAAAGATTATGCTGCTCACTCCAAGAAGGTCTTTGTGTGTGTGTGTGTCTTCCAAGTGAAATGATGTGATGTAACCGGTTCCTTGCCATAATGTGCCGCCTCTGGAGCTGGGTGAGGCACTGACATGCACTAGAAGACCCAGACCCCATACCTTCACTCACATAGACTCTGTAACTTCATTGTGATCCTGTCACTTACAAAAATCAAACGTTTTAAATTTTAGTTACATTCGTGAATGGTTATCAGTGCCTGGCAATGGAATTTAACATTAGTGACAGCATGGCTGTCTAGAAGCAGGGTTCAGCTGCACTCTAAAAAAACATGCACGAGTCATGACTTACAGTAGTTGAAGCAGGGGTCATGTGTCTGGACACTCTGGATATAACCCCAACTCTGCTATTTAATAACTAAGTGGACAAGTTCTTTAAGCTTTCTGTGCTTGGTCTCCTTATTTGTAAAATTAGTATGGTGAAAGCATTTCCTCTATACATTTTTGTGAGAGTTGAACAATTTTATTATCATAAGCTCCATACCCCTTTTGGAGGCTCTGGGACAGTTCCTAGGGTGTGGAGGCACAGCTTGACAGGTGAGTTAGCTCCTTTAATCATTTTCAGTAAATGCAAGTCCTATTCCTTGTCTGTGTGCTTAAAATATAGCAAATGCATAGCAGATTTCACAAAAAAAAAAAAAAAAAAAAACTAGTTTCCTGATTGGCAATATGGATGTTTTTCTTTGCTTTTAGTAACCCTTAGAAGGAAAAAAAAAGTAAGACAATCCCATCCCATCACTCTGAGCTCATGGATGGCAAGTCAAGAACATAGTTTTTTTCCTCATAGTCCTAGCTTACTATTGTCACAATCAGTATGACTGGAAATCGGTGCACGGCTTAGTAGATCCATTCTGTTTTGGGGCAGAAGGAGTACTTCAGTCTGTGCTTAGAAATGTGCAGCAAATGATTAGAACCGTTGGACCACTCATTTGGCATTATAGTGTTCATGAGGGGGAAGGTAACCCACCTAAGTAAGACATGTTCCCTCCTCTTATGATTGGTTTCTATAGAGGTCACATTAAACACAAACAGACTTTATACAGGTACAAGGTCTTAGGACCACTCTCACTTTGTATCAGCTGACTACAAATACATGGGTCCTTACTGTACCCTAATGTTTCCTATTCACTAGAAAACTCACTGAAAGTTGTCACATGTGCAGTCACGTGCATTCATGGAAAAGGGTGCACATTAGAACCAGCAACAGAAGAGACCCAGAGGGCTGCATCTACGAGGGTCCAAACTTGAAAGCTGCTGTTCACCCTCCCTGACCGAGTCACAAATGACATAGGCTCCTGCTAGCCACAGCGTCTGAAAATGCACATAAAACATTGCCCACCATGGTAGCTCATCTGAGACAGTTAGGTGCACAGGATTTCTAAAATACTTGAAAGGCAGATTGACACGCAGAGTTTGATCGATCTTCGATCCACTGGTTCACTCCCAAAATGGCAGCAAAGTTTAGGGATGGCCCATGCCAAAACAAGTAACAAGGAAATTCATCCAAGTCTCCTATGTGGGTGATGAGGTTCCAAGTACTTCTACTGCTTCCCAGAAATACCTTCAGGGAGCTGGGTAGGAAATGGAGCAGCCAGGACTTGACTGGGCACTCCGAGTTGGGATGCTGGCACCACAGGTGGTAGTTTACCTCCCATGTCCACAGTTTTCAGTGGTGCTCTATTACAAACTGTGGACGTGACTGAGCTTTGGTGTCCAGTCCTTCCTGGAGGTTTCAGCTATTACCTTTATCCTCTTCTTTCTCCAGGGTTTGAAACTGATAGGCTGTTACTGAAAGCCTCTATTATAAATCCTATTGACAGGCCGTCCAGTGGCCAAAGCCCTTAGCAAATTAACACACTCATATCAGGGCCAGCACTACGATATGGCAGGTAAACCCTGCCATGCCATCATCCCATATGGGTACCGGTTCAGAGTCTGGCTGCTCCATTTCCAATCCGGCTCCCTGCTAACAATCCTGGAAAGGCAGTGGAGGATGGCCCAAGTGCTTGGGCCCCTGCAGCCACATGGGAGTCCCTGAGAAAGCTCCAGGCTTTGGCCTGTCTCAGCCCTGGCTGTTGTGGCCATTTTGGGAAATGAATGAGCAAATGAAAGATCTTTCTCTCTGTCTCTCTTTTTCTGTCTCTGAATCTCTGTCTTTCAAATAATAAATAATTCTTTAAAAAAGAAAAATGGTAAGAAAAAGATACTTGTATCAGGACAGGCATTCCACATACACAGAAGTCACCTCCCAGTATGTGAGGGAAATGTCAGACACCTCTCTAGTTAAGGGAAATTCTTTATTATATAGGATGGCATAGTAGTTTCAAACAAAGTGGTTGTTACTGCAGAAATACTGTAATTTATTGGCATTCAGACAAGCATAATAGATGCAATCTTTTAGAAAGTTGATCCTATTAGCATGCGGAGTGGAAAAAGAAAGTGAAATCTTTGCTGCACAGGTCTGATGAAATAAGGGGCTCAACAGGGAAAAGGTAATGAGTCTGTGATATGTGAAGTCTGCTTCCCTTTGTAGCTATAACACCTAGAACAATGCCTAGCACATGACCGATGAGCTTTTTGGCAGATTATCCACATTGTGTGAATATTAAACAAGTGGGACTTCACTTATGATTTCAGAATCATGAGGATAATGTTATCATAAAAAGAATTCAAGAAACTATGGAAATGAAGTTTTACGGATAGCATGGAACATGGTTTAAAGTTTATTAAATTTAAGATAATGAGCAGTTTACTTAGAAATGTCTGTAACCAACTGCATTGTGGAACTCAAATATAACAAAAAGATCAGTGACTGACACATATAGGTATGATGTTGGAAGCCCTAAGTACAATGGTTGTTCAAAGATTTGAATGTTTGAGAATGTGAGTGTATCACATAAGGGACTGTGTTTAACTTGCACATAAGATTCCTTTGTCTCACATAGAGTACCTGTGTTCAGTACCCATCTCTGGCCTCTGCAGTGCACACCCTGGGAGACAACAGTGATGGTTGAAGTAATTGTGTCTTTGCACCGACAAGAGACCTGGCTTCAGCGCCAGCACAGCCCTGGCCATTATGGACATAGAGATAGTAAACCAGGAGGTGGGAGCTCCTTCGGTGTATTTGTCTCTGTCTCTTGTCTACTTGAATTTTTTTTAAAGTTAGTCATATGTAAAAATGGATTTCTTTAAACCAAGTATTGAGATATTTTTCATTCTTTTGAGAAAATTTTTTCCTCTGTGTATCATAATTTTTGCAGTTATCTGGAAACATGTGGGTAAGATTAGGAGCATGAATTTCCCATACTAATTCTCACTTCCTATTGACATGCTGTCTGTCATAGACTGAGAGTAATGAGATCTGGAGTAGAATAGGAATTAAGATGTCTTCAGGTATTGTGGGACAGATGTCATCGGTTACATCATTTCTACTGTGATCACTTTTCCCTCACCACCTTCAGAGCAGTGACCCTCATTAGTTCTGTTCAGAATACTGTTTCTCTGTTGCAATGTCACTTCCTTTGCTTTGTCCTCTACTTCCTTTTTATTGGAATGCAGCCATCCAACAGCCATGAAGAAAAAAAAAATATCTGAGACCTTGGTGCATACATCATTGAACTGGTGAATGAGCCAGCACTAGCAACTGTGTAACTTTGGATGACTAATTATGTAAAGAATAAATTTCTGTGTGCTCAAGGTATTTTATTTGGGTTTACTCAAATGGCTATGCACCAGATTTATAATCTTGCCAACTCAGATTCCCCATTAGTAAAGTGTAGATGATCTTTATAACTCCTAAATACTACTGTGGCAGTGAGGGCTGAATTATGCTTATGAAAACTGCTTTGCAAATTGTAAAACACCATACAAATGTTGGTTGCTACTGCTCATAAAATCATGTGTGCCCTTTTCCCACATCCAATTATAAAGCTTGATGAAAATGGTAGAAGTAGTGAATTAGTTTCCTCAAAAAGAAAAAAAAATAGTTCTTAATGAGTTATTAGCAATTATCTTCTGTGACCAAACTTTATAGGCTTATGTTTCCCTGCTGTGTCTGTGTGTTCAACCTAACAGCGCCTACCAGGAATTTGTGTACATGATAATTTTCTCCTGCATTCAGTTCTGCCACAGAATTTCTACTGTAATCCCCATTAGAGAAGAAGGGCAATGTATAGGTTGTGTGAATAAAAGAAATAGAGAATTGTTTCCAAAAGAAATATACAAAAGGTGAAACGTAGAAAATGTGATGTATCTTTCGGAATCCAAGAAAGGGTGATATATCACAGAGCCATACATTTAGCTTCTCCAAGCCAAATAAGAACATAAATATTTATATCACATTTTATTTAAAGAACACAAGCTGTAATAAGATGACAAAGAACATACTTCATTTGCTAACCTGAGGTTATGATTTAATAATATAGAGTTGATCCACAGGGTATCAGCCATCAGAGAAAATGTTAGGCACTTCTTTTCTTTACAAATAAATGTGCATAACTGGAACTACAAGTTGTAATCTTTCATTCAATTTCTGTGGAGTTGCAAGTGCACTTTGAATCACTCTTAGCTTCCTTATACTAACCTTATATCCAAAGTTACAAACTCTGAGTGGCTCCCTGAAGTCTGTATTGGACATGGCCTTGGACTCTAAAAAGGAGCTGTTCACTGTCCCTTGAGTTTGGATGCTATTGTGGCCGTTTTATTCCTAGAAAGTAAGGGTGGGTCTCTGACAACATTGTGCTTTTTACAAAGCACTGCCCACCGGCTTCAGGTCACACAGGACAGACTGGGATGAGGTAAGAGAAATGCAAAATGTGTGGTCCATTTTTGTATCCAAAGCAAGTCCTTCAGTCACTCACCTTGCCCTAGTTAGAATCTTGCCGGAGAAGAAACGTATCTTTCATTTTTTTTAACCAGAAATAAGATGCAAATCCTCTATATTTCTCAGCTGTGTAGTTCAGTATTCCTCAGTAGAGTGAGCTTTCTTAGTGTCCAGGAAAACAGAAATCTTGTTCCTTCATTCTCAGCTGCAGTACCCAGGCTGTGTATAAAGTCTAGTGGTATAGTATGATTATCATAAACTCTATAATACCCACCATCCTGAAACATTCCTGTAAATTATTGCTGTGCTCCAAGTTGTAAAGAATATTTCCAAATATCTAATCCCATTTTCTTCACACTGGGTACTGGAGACCACACATGTACTTTGCTCATTCTGCCTTTGCTAACATGTTCATTAAATAGCTACTCATGCATTCATTTCTTGGCACATTTTTATTCCATTCCTGTTGTGTCACACACTTTTCAAGGATACGCGTGCAGAATTGGATGCATTCTCATTAAATGTCATTCACATGCTGATAAAATAAGCAAATGAAAATACTAAATGTTGTGAAGAAAGATAAAACAGAATAATATAAAACAGAAGAATTAAGTAGAGCAATGAAGTGAGAGGGTTTCTTTCACTTCAGGCATTTTGTCTCTTTTCCCAGCCAATGTATTCTTGACATGTGAACAGAATTCTTGACACACTTGTGAAGTGTCAAATTATCATTGGAATACAAATAATTGCTACTGTATTGAAGGGACTTGCTCAATAGCTTAGTGACCTTCTCTAACCTATGAGGTTCAAATAACCCCAATTCATAGTTCTATTAAGAGCTGGCTATCCAGTGTGTCATTAATCCACTCAAAAACAATTCTCAGTGCAAATTAATATTTTCATGGACATTAGAGGTCATTCAACAACAGTGAAAACTGCCTGTCTTGACTGTCACATATTATAACATTGCCTTATACTACCGATGCTATTAGGTATTGCCAGTATTGTCAGTTACTGTGATATTGTCAATATTGCCATACATTGTCAGTATTTTGAGCAATTAATTATTCAAGTTATCCTACCAGAGTATTTAAGATTTAGATGTCAGTGTCCAGTAATTTAGTGTTTTATGCCCTCCTCTGAGGAAGTGAGCAAGAGATGACCATTGCTTTAAAATGTTTCATTTTAGAAGCATTATATGTGGTAATATTAATAATCTTTGTCCTTTAAAATTATTTATTGAACACCTTCTCTGGACTGGAAAATATGTTGAGTGTGAGGGATATGAGTTAATGACACAGGCTTGGGTTTCCCTCCAGAGAAGCCCAAAGAAGAGAATGCGTGAACAATTACAAGAATTATACATGCAATGAGGAAGTATAGAATATGACATTTTTCTTTCTGATTGGGGAGATGGTTGTTTGGATCAAGGAAGACTCTAGAGCAAATCATGTTTAACTGTGATTCAAAAGTGATTGGAGGGCCGGCACTATGGCGTAGCGGGTAAAGCCTGCAGTGCCGGCATCCCATATAGGCTCCAGTTCGCATCTTGGCTGCTCCACTTCCAATCCAGCTCTCTGCTGTGGCCTGGGGAAGCAGTAGAAGATGGCTTAAGTGCTTGGGCCCCTGCACCCACGTGGAACCCGGAAGAAGCTCCTGGCTCCTGGCTTCAGATCGGTGCAGCTCTGGCAGCTGCAGCCAGAGCTCTCGCTCTCCTCTGTGTAATTCTGACTTTCAAATAAATAAATAAAAATCCTTTAAAAAATAATTGGAAAGCAATTACTATTTCAGAAAAGCAAAGAAGCAGCAGCAAGAAATCAAATCCATGACATAGGAAAGTGCTTGGGATGTCCTAGGAAATAAAAAATAACACAAGTGCACTTGAAGTGTTGAAATAGGAGTAGGAAATTAGCTTAGATGTTGCTGGGCAGATAAGCTGTAGCCAGATGGAATAAGGTCTAGCAGGACAGAGAAGACAGTTTGGAATTTTCTCCTAAGGGGCAAGAGGAAGTGATCTTAGAGGGTTAAAAGAGAATGGAAAGATTCGTGTTTTAAATGAATCCTCTGACTATAAAGATTAGATTAGAGGTGATTCAATACAATTGGTTGGGAGGCTGGTATAAATGCCAGTGTGCAAGACATAATACAGATTAAGTGAGGACATTGGTGATTGGCATTGTGCCACATGGATGAAGTCCAGAGATAGCAAGATGGTACACTTAGCGAGATTTAGTAATTGATGGGCTGGGATTCATGAGAGGACACGTAAGGTGAAGCTTGGATTCCCGAGCAAGTGAATATTGGGATTGCTCCTGATGCCATGATGACAGGAAACTTCTTCATGGGTGATTAGCATTTTCTATACAAACCCGATCAATGGTCCTTGACTTCTTAGTGTCAATGATATCCTCGGGATAATTCAGAAAATATTTTTAAATCGGAGGACTGAAGGAGGATCTCAACCAGAAAGCAATTACCAAGAGATTTCCCCTGTGGAGAGTTCATTTGTTCAGAAATTCGAGTCGTAATCTTGGGTGGCTTCAGAGGAACAAGAACTCAACTGCAAAGTTCAGAAAGTTTGATACAAGATAAATCGAGTTTGGAAGGAAGTTGTACTTCTTGTCAGATTGTGTCTTGAAGCTCTCTAGTTCTTTCTGAATTTCAGTAAAAATCATGCTTGAATAACATTGAATGACTTGAAACCCTTGCAATTTACTTTCACTTTTCTTCCTATGTGTTGAATCTTCTTTTTCGGTCCTTGTTTAAAGAAGATTGTCTCTGGTATAAACACCAAATATATTCTTCTCTGCAAGCCATTTCCCACTTTGTGGTTGCATTTTCTATGACTTTTCCAGTGCTTACATTTAAAATATTTTTCTACGTTATTAAACATAACATATTGACTTTACAGACACACACACATGACATATTGCTGATGTTCTTCTTGTCTTACTACTGATATGAAAGGAAAACATTAACCTGAATGCTGGGTAGTGGAAGGAGTGGCATGGCCTGACAATTTCCTCCTCAGAGCATTCTTTCCAGGATTTATTAATTCTCTTCAAACAATAGGATCACTTTTATTTTAAAATGTATTTATTTGAAAGGCAGAGTTAGACAAGGAGAGAGACAGAGAATCTTCCATTTTGGTTCACTCTCCAAATGACCCCAATGCCAAGGCTGGGCAAAGCCAAAGCCTAAAGCCAGAAATCCCATCCATCCGGGTCTCTTAAGTGGATGCAGGGGGCCCACGTACTTGGCCCATCCTCCACTGCTTTCCCTAGTGCATTAACGGGGAGCGAGAATGAAAACAGAGCAGCTGGGACTCAGATTGGCATCCACGTGGGATACTGGTGTCATAGGCTGTGGCTTAACCTGCTGTGCCACAATGCCAGCCCATAGGATCACTTTTTTATGAGATTCAAAAGCATAAGATTTCTCACATATTTAATCTATGTTACTCCTCAATCCAGCTCTGTGGTCTTATGTTCTGTCCTTCACTCAAAAGCTCTAATAATTCGTCTGTTTTTTTCCAAAAATGTTCACGGATTACATGAATCATCTTATTTGTCAACACTTATTAGCAATTTTGATCTAATATACAACATTCTAAATTTCAGGAAATGTTTGATAAAATCTTGATTTTTTTTTTAAAAGATTTATTTATTTATTTGAAAGAGTTACAGAGAGAGAGGGAAAGACAGAGACAGATCTTCCATCTGCTGGCTTACTCTCCAAATGGCCGCAACAGCTGGGCCAACCCAGACTGAAGTCAGGAGCCTGGAGCCTGATCTGAGTCTCCCATGTGGGTGGCAAGGACCCAGGCACTTGGGTCAGCTTCTGTTGCTTTTCCCAGGCTGTTAGCAGAGAGCTGGATTGGAAGTGGAGCAGCCAGAAGTCAAACTAGTGCCCATATGGGATGCTGGTGTCACAGCCAGCAATTTGACCCACTATACCACGATGGTGACCCCTACATATTGATTTTCTTTTCAAGTTCTTGACCAGCCCAGATGAAGCCAAGGGGTAGAGCTAGATATTTCTGAATTTTTGCAGAAATTATTTAAAAATGTTTCTTATGATCCATTTTTAAAAAATTATTTCAAATGCAGAGAAACAGAGGTAAACAAAAATCTGTTTTGTGCTTTTTTAATTGTTAAGTTGATTTATATAAAGGGAACAAATTTCATGTATTTCGTATATACAGTTTAAGAGCATAATGACACTTCCCACCCTACTCTCCCTTCCTCCTCACTCTTGCCCTTCCTCTCCCTCTTCTTCCTCCCTCCTCTTCTTATTTTTTTTTTAATTTTTACAATGACATACTTTTAACTTACTTTATAATCACAAGCCTAACTCTGCACTATATAATTCAACAAGTAGTAAGTAGAGAAACCACTGCTCCTCAGGAGTATAGGCAAGGGCTACAAACAATAATCATATCTCGCAATGTCAACTTTGCTCCTATGCTTTTTTTGTATTCTGTATATTAGTTACCACAAATCAGGGAAAACACTTTTCTTTTTGGGGCTGGATTATTTCACTAAGCATAATGATCTCCAGTTGCATCAATTTTCTTATGAAAGACAGGATTTCATTATTTTTGTACAGCTGGGTAGAATTCCATTGTGTGTATATATACCACAATTTCTTTATCCAGTCATCACTTGATGAACGACTGGGTTGATCTCATCTTAGCTATTGTGAGTTGAGCTGCAATGAACATGGGGGTGCAGATAACATTTTCATACGATGATTTCATTCCCTTTGGGTGAATTCCCAGAAATAGAATGACTGTGTCACATGGCAGACCTATTTTCAGATTTCTGAGGAATCTCAATACTTTGTTCCATAATGGATGTGCTAGTTTACATTCCTGTCCATGGTGTGTTAGGGTATCTTCTTCCCCACATCCTTACCAGCATTTGTTATTTTTTTTTTTTTATTTTGGGGTGATAGCCATTCTAACTGGTATAAGGTAACACATTGTGGTGTTTTTTTTTTTTTGTTTTTTTTTTTTTTTTTTTTTGCATTTCCCTGATTGCTAGTGATACTGAACTTCTTTTCATGTGTCTGTTGGCCATTTGTATTTCATCCTTTGAAAAATGCCTTTTCATATCCTTAGCCCATTTCTTAACTGGGTTGCTTATTTTGTTGTTGAGTTTGAGCTCCTTTATATATCCTGGATATTAATCACTTATCAGATACACAATTTACAAATATTTACTACCATCCATTGGTTGCCTCTTTGTGGAGTGTTTTTTTTTTTTTTCCTATGCAGAATCTTCTCAGCTTGATGCAATCCCAATTGTTTATAATTTCCGTTATTGCTTGTGCTTCTGAGGTATTACCCAAAAAATTCCTGCTTGTGCCGATGTCTTACAGTGTTTTCACTATGTTGTCTACTAGTCATTTGGTGAGTTTGGGTATTAGATTTAGATTCCTGATCCATTATGAGTTGATTTTTGCAATAGAATGTAAGGTAGGAGTCTTGATTCATACTTCTGCATGCAGAAATCCAGTTTTCCAAACACCATTGTTGAAGAGGCTTTTACAGATTTAGTGCAATCCCAATCAAAATACTGAAAACATTCTTCTCAGATCTGCAAAAAAAAAATCCCTAAAATTAATATGAAATCACAAGATTCCCTGAATAACTAACACAGTCCTAAACAATAAGAATAAACCAGGAGGCATCTCAATCCCTGATTTCAAGACATGTTACAGGGTACTTATAATCAAAACTGCCTGGTACTGGAACATAAACAACCATATCAAGCAATGGAACAAACTAGATGCCCTCAGAAATTGATCTGTGCACCTGCAATCAATTAATCTTTGACAAATTAGTTAAAATCACTCCTTGGAGAAAGAATAGTCTCTTCAAAAAATGGTGTTTGGAAAACTGGGTCTCTGCTTGCAAAAGTATGAAAGACAAATCCTTTTTTCTTTTTTTAAGATTTATATATTTGCCTGAAATGCAGAGTTAGAGCTGTGGTATGGAGAGAGGGAGAAAGATCTTTATCAGGTGACCCACTCCCCAAATGGCCATAAGGCCAGAACTGGGCTAGGCTGAATCCAGGAGCCAGGATCCTCATATGGGTCTCCTATATGGGTGGCAGGGGCCCAAACACCTGGGCCATCCTCCACTGTCCTCTTACCCATCAGCAGGGGCTGAACCAGTACCCATACAGGATTTCAGCATCTTAGGAGGTGGCCTAACCTGCTATGCCACAGCGCCAGCCCCCATAGAAATCTTCTATCCACTGATTCCCTTCCCAGATAGCTGCAATAGCTTGGGCTGGGCCAGGCTCCAAAATCAATCCAGGTCTCCCATGCAGGCAGACGGGATTCAATTACTTGATCCACCACCTTCCATCTCCCAGGGTGCACATTAGCAAGAAACTGCAACCAGAAGTGGAATCCAAGCCCTCCAATACAGGATACAGGTGTTCCAAGTGGTGTCTTAGTTATTCTACCAAGCTCCTGCCACATTATTTATTTATATAAAAAGATTATTGAGCCACGGTGCCGGTCCCAATAACTTATTTTTAACTTGAATTTTACACAAGCTTTTTGAAGTACTCTAGTACTACTTCTTCAGGATAAAATGTTAAAAAATTAACCATCAAACCCAAGATCTATAGCTGTACCAACTAAACCATGAGATGGTCTCTATGCACATGACTACGTAAAATAACACTTTGGGGGCCAGCACTGTAGTATAGCAGGTAAAGCTGCCACTGGCAGTGCGGGCATGCCATATAGGCACCAGTTCGCCTTGTGGTGCCGCACACTGGGTTCTAGTCCCGGTCGGGGCGCTGGATTCTGTCCCGGTTGCCCCTCTTCCAGGCCAACTCTCTGCTATGGCCCGGGAGTGCAGTGGAGGATGGCCCAAGTGCTTGGGCCCTGCACCCGCATGGGAGACCAGGAGAAACACCTGGCTCCTGCCTTCGGATCAGCGTGATGCACCGGCCGCAGCGGCCATTGGAGGGTGAACCAATGGCAAAGGAAGACCTTTCTCTCTGTCTCTCTCTCTCTCTCTCTCACTGTCCACTCTGCCTGTAAAAAAAAAAAAAAAAAAAAAAAAAAAAAAGTTATTGGGGCAGGTGTGACTCAGCAATTACGTCACCAATTGGAATGTCCATCTACATCCCATATCAGAGTGCTGGGGTTTGATTCCTGCCTCTGCTTCCTAATAATGTGCACTTTGGGAAGCAGCAGTACTTGGGTCTCTACCACCACTTAGGAGACACCGGTAGAGTTTGCGGCTTTCGGTTTCAGCCTTACCCAGCATTGACTTTTGGGGCATGTGGGGAGTGAATCAGTGGATGGAAGCTTCATTCTCTCTTGCTCGCTCAGTCACTTTGTCTTTTAAATAAATGAAAAGCAAGTAAATAATGTTATTTTGATATAAAAACCTTTGGAATTCATGTATAATTTTTCATCATTCCCATTTTCTACAAACTTTTTGAAGATCTCTTACAGAATATTTTAATTATTTTTCTAGTTTTCTCTAGACACCACTGAAAAAGTTCTATGAATGATCAATATGAATAAAACATGGACTACATATTTTAAATGAAGAAAACTGAACACACTGAAAAGCTAGTACTCTTTATAGATATGTGGGAATTTAGAGACTTGTTTAAAAAACCTAAGGAAGCATAAGGGAACCTCAACCCAGTGTGAACAAGGCACTCTGACAGCAATGCCTCCCAAAAGGGAGAGTCACATCCTCTCTCACCCACCGGGTGTGGTGTGATCAGATCTCACCAGGTAATGAAGGAAACAATACTATTATTACCTGCTCGCGAAGTGTCTGCTTTTGATTTCTCTTGTAATTTATCTTCAATTGGACGGATATTGATTTCTTGGGAAAATTGAATAATCTCCAAGGGGGATTTTTAGAGGACTAATCGTAGTTTGTGTCACCCCCTCCACACTGGTTTATTCTTTCGAGTGATTTATCTACCTAATAACATTACAGATTAAAAAAAAAAAAATCTGGTCTTTCAATTTCTTTCTTCAAGTGCTGTTCATGTTTGAGCATGCTTTGTCCTTAATTGCCTGGGGACTTTCAGATAGCCCTGTCTTGAGTGGCCCTGAACGAACAAGTTGCAGTCTTAGCAATTAAGGTACAGAGGGAGAGAAATCTACAGATTGCGATTGAGCTTCCATGTGTGATATTTAGCAAATGGCTCATTGCTGTGACAACCTTTCGTCTCCTGGATGCCATGACTTTAAAGGGAGTAAACATTGCTCTTATATTAAGACAGTGTAATGTAATGGTGATGACTAAAGCTCCTACATGATGGAAAATATGACCCTCTGCAACACGCATTGCAACACGGTTGGTGTAAGACTGCTATCAGCTATTCCTCTGAGAACTATAAAATAAAAGAAGAATTCAAAACATTCATGAGAAACATGTATTATGAAAAATGATGCACAGGTTACAAAATTTTTTGCACCAAAATAAGCTTATCTTTAAATTTCATTTGATCTGTACAGAGAAGCTGTAGGTTTTGGTGAAAAAAATGTGTTGCTGGGCAGGAGAACGGGACCGTGGACCACCCCAAACTAGCTGTACTATCTTGACTAGTGTGGTCTTATGACCTCACAAGTTGGATCAAGGATGACATTAAATGACTGTCAACACACTTTTCAGCAGTGTCTTCATGGGAAAATGAAAGGATAGATGGAGTGAAATGTATGCCTGCTATCATTGAAACATAGGAAAAACATGTGCGAGTATTTAAGAGAAGTTTTCTGAGAAGCTTCTAACCAAACCTTTCTTTCTCCCTTTAATGTTGACACATTCACAAAGCCTTTCTCGGAAGTTGATTATTAAACTAACATACTTGGTCATTCTGAAAAGTGCTGCTGAACTGAATAATTCTATTAGCTGCGGAAGGCAGGATGGCCTTCGTGTCCACTTACAACACATTCAAGAAGTGAGATTGTATGAACTTGTTCTGAAGTTCACATCAGGCGCTGCGAACTCTGTTTGCGTCTGCAGTTTATTTCCCTTGAAATTTTGCTTTCAGCTTTTCTCCCCACTATGGTTTGGTGCCTGCTGTAATAACAATGCCCCCGAAAAACAAATCCACAATGAGTAAATAGCAGTGGTTCTTTTAACCGTCTCTCAAAGAAGAATGTGATGCACTGCAAAGCGTTTCCTTCTTCCCAAGGCCTTTAAGATGACCTTAATCTGCAGGCACAATCTGGCACCATCGCTGTCTGTAATAGAGATGTCAATATTGGAAGGCACTCCTTTCAACAGTTTGCATCCTGGATTGATCACAAGTTGGATGATTTCGTTCCTCGAAGGCTGGCAGTCGAGGGCAAGAAAGATGTTGCTTTGAAACGTTCTCTAAGGGTTTTTGTTTTGTGTGTTTGTTCCTGAGTAGAAAAGGAAAAGAGAGATTTAAATCCTAGGCAGACTTTGCAAAAGGGAGACTGTTTGAGAGCTGTAGGAAATAACAGTATTTTTGTTCAAAGACTGCTGCAGCCTGTTTTCATCCATACCTGCCTCGGGTGCTGAGTTTGCAAAGGTTTATGATTTCCATCGATGAGAATCGTGTACCTTTGGAGAAAGAACATATAAGAGATACGCCTGTTCTTCTTGGGCCTTTTCAGCCTCTCGGTTTAAAGTTCTCTCTTTTTTGTTTTACGTTTTCAAAAGAAACATTGGTTTATAATACTACCGTTGACTTTAAGTCCTCCAGCTGTACTGAAAGGCTGATTCTTTACACCACTAGGTGGCAGTGTAGCCACACACTTAGGGTTACTCATTTGCCTGCTCTTGAATACGAGGGCTTGAGGCTTCAGCGTTAGGTTTCTATGTGCTTCATGCATACTAATATTATTCATGTCTCCTTTATTCAAAGGACAAACTTATCTGAACTTAAGTGATTTACTCTCTACATCAAACTGTGAAATTTCCATTTGTGTTTGCTTTTATTTTCCAAGAAAACACTTGAATAAATTTGCAGCACAGTATGACAAGTACCATGCCATTCAACTAATCTTTTTATAAATGCTCAATATAAAATATTTCTGAGAACATGAAAAAAGAAAAATTAACAGATGTTATTGTTTAATTTTTTTTTCTAAACCTACAGAAATAGTGCTCCAGCCTTTCAAATTTTTTAAAAGAAAAATGAGCACATAGGACTTAAATCTAGGGGGATTATTAAAAGTACCGCTATGTGAACTATCTCATGCACTTTTTCATTTTGTTTTATGTTACAATTTCCAGAAGTAGTCATGTTTGGAAGAAAGCACTTTATGGTGTTATAATTTTAGTATGCTTTGCAATAATTGGTATAATATCATTAGAGTCTACTACTGAAATGGCCTGGTTTCTTAAGAACTGATGGAATCTCTTGAATCCCTGTGTAGAGAGCCTTGTGCTACCCCATGTCATCTATTTGTTCCATGTTCCTCGCTGTCTTTATCAATTTCTGTGACACACAAAGAGCAGGATCTGCAATTCAGAGGGAAAAAATATCAATGAAATTTTTCACTGCGTCTCACTGCTTTCCTATTCTAAAATGAAAGATAAGAATCAGGCCCTCGTAGGGAACCAGGAAAGATTTTTGCCTGTGTCACATCTGAAGGTTCTTATTTACTTGGCTTCTTTACCTAGTGGTCTTCTGGTTCTCTAGACAAGCTGGTCTAGAGAACAGAGAGGGACACTTCCTGCACCTCCCTCTGCGTGAATCAAAGGAGTAAAAAAGGGTGACAGCTTTTTTGGAGTCATCTCCTATCTAGCCTTCCTCAGGCCTCATCCCCAGGGATGCTGGCCTTTGTGGGCTTGCAAAAGTGCTCTGTGCTGCTCTGCCAAAACAAAACAAAACAAAACACCAGGGGCAAAAGCTAGACCCTTAGTTACTTGGGGCTGACTAGGATATCTGTAGGACTTACACACAGATCAACAGTGCTATGCTCCTGGAATTTTATAATGTGATAAAAGGCTGGGCGACAAGCTGCTAAACCTAGAAAAGATTTTTTTTTCCTTAATTTGCTCCCTTCAAAGCATCAATCTTCTTGGCTTTATAGAGCCTTCAATTTCAATTTTCATCTCTTTTAGTTTTTTCACTGCTTCTTTCATTCCTTTATAGGCAGGGAGTAGTAACTAGGAGGACACCCCAGACCCCTCCACCCCCACCGCAAGACGTTTTCTCCATTTGGTCTCTGGGGCAACATGGCTTCATCTGTGATCATAGTGCCCTCTGGTGGCAGAACTCAGTTCTGACATCTAAAATGCCATTGCTAATAACAGGTTCCCGTTGGTATCCTTTTTATCTGGTAACTTTTTGAGATGAGCTCTATCAGAACGTTTTTTATATTCCTATAAACGCTGAGGTGCGTTGTTAAACTCGTACATCAAGAGTCATCAGACGTGTTAGGTAGGCAGAGACACCTTGGAAGAGGCAGGACTATCTGACACACAGCGCCGTGCTCCACTGTTGATAACCACAGGGCCCCGGCCACCCTCTGGGGAGTCAGGAGATTGGATCTGGTCGCGACAGCTCTGATCTAGCGGTGCTTGTGATCTTCATCCTAGCCTTGTGAGGGTGTGGCAAAGACAGCGCACAAGCCAGGATGTATAATTTATTCCTAGAGAAAAATTCAGGGCCTCAGATAACTGGCATGCAACATGGAGGGACACATAGATTTTCTTTCATCTCCATATTTCATTACTCTTGTCATTTAAATTTAATGCCCAAACAATTGACTTTTCAATATTTAAATCCCCCCAAATTGAATGATATGACCACCTTCTCACTTGTCACATTTGGGCTTTTTCTGAAGACTTTCATTATTTATCTGCATTGATTGGATGACCTTTGCCATCTGTTTGTGGCTTTTAAAAGATTTACGTCTTCTATAAGCATAATCTGGCTGCATTCTTCCCCAAATTAATTAGTATTATTGGTATCCTGTCATATATTTATGAATGGTGCTGCTTTGACTTTTGTACCTGCTCTGACTCATTTCAAAGCTATGCTATTCTAATAAAATAAAAAGATTAACCTTTACTGTCCAGCATCATGAAAAATGTATTGATCTTCTGGAACTAAAATGTAGTACATTTCTCTTAAAATAGAATGCTTGCTTGTATAATCTTGAGAATAGTATAAATATCAATTGCTGCCTTTCAAACAATATATAGAAAATTGATGAAGCCAATAATGCAGTGTAAATTTGATTAAAATGAAGGTAATTTTCTATATTTTTTTCCTGGCTCTGAAATAAAGAAACCCTGTAACACAGCTTCAAATAGCCTTCATTTTCTCAGTTCACTGCTGGGTTGCACTGCACTAAAGTTATCTTTCGAACTGTCTGAAATTTCCCAGACATAACAAGGAAGAATAATAAAAAGGTGTAGTCATTGTGATGTAAAATAAGAGCAGTTAGAATCCTGGAAGAATATTTAATGCAGTCCCTTCCAGTAGGAAATTGGGAACTGAGAGTACAGGAAGTCTAAGGAGTTTTGTAGAATGATTTGGGGAAAGGTTGAAAAATGAATTTCTAGGCAGTTTTCCAAAGAGGGCTAAGTGACTAAGTGCCTGCTATACTTAGGACTGGAAGCCCATTGGTAGCTGTTGGGTAGCCTCACTTTGAAGGCTCTGCTTCCTAGCCTTGATCCTCAGGAACACGCAGGGGACAGCTCATCCCCTTAAGGCTATTGAAGTTTAATCATAGATGATTATATCCAATATTAATTTGTGAACACCCATTTTATATTTTTGAAACATATTTGTATTTGAAAGGCAGAGAAATGAGACAGACAGCGACAGAGATCTTTCATCCAATGGTTCGTTCCCAAAATGTCCACGACATCAAGGGACTCAGTCCACGTTTCACAGATGGCGAGTGGGAACACCAGTGCTGGAGCCATCATCCGCCTCCCAGAACACACATTATCAGGAAGTTGGGAACAGAAGCAGAGCCGGGACTGGAACTAAGACACTTTGATATGGGATGCAGGTGTCCCAAGTGGAGCGTACCTGCTGTTCCAAAATCTGTCACTGTTCTTTTTTAGAATGACGAAGTCAAAACACTTACTGGGTTCTTTTGCACATGACAGGACATTGTTAAGACATTGTTACTATACTTGATCTTGACCAAAAGGTCCACAAGTGATGACATTGTTACTACAATAATGCTGTGATGTACAAGTTTAACACCTAGAGTAAGCATTAGTTGTAGACTCAGTAAGATATTAAGTAGCTACCTACTTAAAATATGAAATATTTAAGATATAAAATATACATTTTCTGAGTTCTACCTTACCATATGCTGCCAGGCATTAGATAAGATTTCTGGTTGTAGACACAGAAATTTGGCTTTAGGGAACATTTGGTTTATCAAGCTCCTTCTGTTTTGTCCTTTTCTGATAAAGGCTGAACTCTTAAATAAGTCTGCAAAGGAGTTAATACTGAAACTTTATTTGCTTGTTTTCATATTTATTAATTGAATTTTTGTGGACCAGGTGTTAGCTGGTGGTTAAGAGGCCACTTTAGACAGCAGACTCCTGTATTGGCGTGCCTAGTGCAAGTCCAACCTTCTGATTCTAGCTTCCTGCTAATGCACACACCGGAAGGCAGCAGGTAATAGAGTCTCCAGACTCCCACCTTCAATGTGTCTGTTGTGGGCATTTCAAGAGTGAACTCTTGGATGGAAGATCTCTCTCCATCTGTCTCTCTGCCTTTCCAATAAGATAGAAAATAAATTTAAAACTTGAACTTAATTTGTGCCTGACAATTTGGAGTATGGTATGAAAACAATTGGATGGGACTCCAATGAGTTAAATGGCTGGGATTTAGAAATGAGAGGAGGATTATTTTGGCAGCCTTGAAACTGAGAGGATCAAGTTCCCAGAAGGCCTGGAGTTACTGCTAACAGAGAAACAGGCATCTCCTTAGTACCATCATCATGTGCTTTAGAGTGTTTTCAATGACTGGAGTAAGAAAAACTAGTGCAATGTAGCAGCTTCCAGATCTAATAATCTCTAAAAATGCGTACATTCATTTCCCCTTATCCACAGAGTACATTCCAAGACCCCTAGTGAATGCTAAAACCACAGGTGCTTTCAAACTTTTCTCCTATGTTTTTTTTTTTTAAAAAAGATTTATTTATTTGAAAGGCAGAGCTGCAAGAAGGTAGGGAAAGAGGTCTTCCATCCACTGGTTCACTCCCCAGATACCACCATGGCCGGAGCTGGGCCAATCCTAAGCCAGAGGCCCGGAGCTTCTTCCTGGTCTCTCACACAGGTACAGGGACCCAAGGACTCGATCCATCTTCCACTGCTTTCCCATGCCACAGCAGAGAGCTGGATCAGAAGTGGATCAGCTGGGTCTCAAACTGGCGCCCACATGGGATGCCAACACTGCAGGCAGTAGCTTTACCTTCTATACTACAGCGCTGGCCCCATGTTTTTTTTTCTATTCACACATCTACAATAAAGTTTATTTTATAAATTAGGTACAATAAGAGATTAGTGATATGACATAATAAAAGTTATATAAATTGTGATTTCTCTAAACGTATCTTACTGTACTCTTTTTATCATGATGTGAGGTGACACAATGGCTATGTGATAAGATGAAGTGAGGTAAGGATAAGGGCATGTAAAAAATTATTTGAGGGGTCGGCGCTGTGGCGCAGCAGGTTAATGCCCTGGCCTGAAGCGTTGGTATCCCATATGGGCACCAGTTCGAGACCCGGCTGCTCCACTTCCGATCCAGCTCCCTACTGATGGCTTGGGAAAGCAGTGGAAGATGGCCCAAGTCCTTGTACCCCTGCACTCACATAGAAGACCTAGAAGGAGCTCCTGGCTTTGGATTGGCCCAGCTTCAATCATTGAGACCCTTTAGGGAGTGAACCAGCAGAAGGAAGATCTCTCCCTGTCTCCCCCTCTGTCTATCTGACTCTGCCTCTCAAATAAATAAATAAATAAATAAATAAATCATTAAAATAAGTTCATTTTAGTGTGAAAAAAATGAGCTCTCTGAATAGTTTTTTTATATCATACATTTTCAGTGAAAATTTTGAAGACCCCACGTATGTATGGGTAAACTGGACAAAGGAGTAGTTCACACACTAAGTAGGACAAAGCCAGACTTCATCATTCTACACAGAATGGCACATAATGTAAAGCATATGGATTATGACTTGTTTATTTCTGGATTTTCCATTGAATATTTCTGTACTGCGGTTGACCACATAGCTCAAACTGCAGAAACCAAACCAAGGAAAAAGGATGGACTCCTGTACCGTGGATGGAAAGTTTGAATGTATTTATTTTGGCTCCAACTCCTCCGTCTCTGCCAAGCTTCCTATTTTCAATGAGAACTTGTTTAACCTTTGCTTACTGTCTTTATCACCAGCCTAACTTTATCTAAATTTACCTTAATTTAGCATTGCTGATGGTTTCTTTCCCAGAGGGAAAGGGGAAGATCAACTAGTTACATTGAAGGCCATGTAATTGATACATTTAGAGCTGTGTTTGTGTTCACACTCTTTTATAGAAAATTCAACTGTAAGTGAATTTAAGTCACCGGTAAATACCACCTGGCTAGCTTTGTGGCTTCTTGTGTTCCTGTACACGTTGTTTCTAAAGCACAAGCGGCTTTGATAGAAGACTGTGTCACACTGATAACTCATCCATCTTGACTAAATGCCCCAAGAACTCACTGGTAGGTTGTTCAGAATGCTAAGATATTTTACTTGCTACAATGTTTAAATGTGACCCTAGTGTTACTTACTAGAATGGCTATGTGAGTGTGTGTGTGTATGTGTATGTATGTTATTTAGTAGGCATTGGTGAAATATTCCCGTGGATGTTTACATCTTTGTGAGATACAAGTTTACATAATTGGGTTCCTGCTACACATGTGGGAGAAAGGGATTGAGTTCCTGCTGCCATTGCAAGCAACTGTGGGAGGGAACCAATAGATAAGTGCACTCTCACACATGCTAGTCTTTCTATATCTATCTATCTATCTATCTATCTATCCATCTATCTCTATTGCTGTCTGTCTCTTCCCCCACATCCCTCAATAATAATTCAAAAATAATGAATAATTTTGAATCTTAAAAAATATTAGACATATTCAGGAAGCAGAGATGATACTGAGAAGTATATTGTTGAATGTGTGTACAATAAAAGGGAGAGAAGGACTTTAGGAATTTATCTTATACATTACTAGTACCCAATATATATATATATATATTGGATATATATATGTATCTCTAAATATATGTATATATATATGGATATATATGGGTAAAATTAAGTAAAACCTAGGAAGAAGAATATGATAGTACCTTACTGCAGGTCCGGAAACAGTACAACTTTCATGCCTTTATATTTTCAGGAAGTTAGATTTGTAAAACTTGCTGGCAATTTCATTATATTTTCTTGCATGTAAGCATTGTTTCATCTCCAGGTTATTTGGTGGCTTTCCACAAGCTTCATATGAGTTCTACTGATAATGATCTAGACCATTCTACCACTTATCCTTCTCACAACTTCTCTGTCAAGTTAAAGAAGCCAATATGGTACTGACAATTGGAAAGTATATTTATAGAAATAACACCAACTGGGAAATAAATTTTAAGATTTCTAAAGAAATCACACTTGTTAAAGTCATGAAAACTATGGAAAAAAAAACTTGCTTCTTAAAATGGACTTTTTTTTTTTTTTTTTTTTTTTTTTTTTTTACAGGCAGAGTGGACAGTGAGAGAGAGAGACAGAGAGAAAGGTCTTCCTTTTTTTGCCGTTGGTTCACCCTCCAATGGCCGCCGCGGCTGGCACGCTGCGGCCGGCGCACCGCGCTGATCCGATGGCAGGAGCCAGGAGCCAGGTGCTTTTCCTGGTCTCCCATGGGGTGCAGGGCCCAAGCACCTGGGCCATCCTCCACTGCACTCCCTGGCCACAGCAGAGGGCTGGCCTGGAAGAGGGGCAACCGGGACAGAATCCGGCGCCCCGACTGGGACTAGAACCCGGTGTGCAGGCGCCGCAAGGCGGAGGATTAGCCTAGTGAGCCGCGGCGCCGGCCTAAAATGGACTTTGACTCAGATACATGATCATTCTTTCTCTGATGTAAAATTTCAGTTTAGGGTTCCAAAATCATTAGAATATTGACTTGATTTTTCTTCTGTTTCTTTTTTTTTAATAAATATTTATTTATTTATTCCAAAGTCAGAGTTACACAGAGAGAGGAGAGGCAGAGAGAGACACACACAGAGAGAAATCTTCTATCTGCTGGTTCACTCCCTAATTGACTACAACAGCTGGAGCTGTGCTAATCTGAAGCCAGGAGCTTCCTCTGGATCTCCCACGTGCTTGCAGGGGCCCAAGGATTTGGGCCATCTTCCACTGTTTTCCCAGGTCACAGTAGAGAGCTGGATTGGAAGTAGAGCAACTGGGACTCAAACTGGTGCCCATATTGGATGCCAAAACTGCAGGCGGCGGCTTACCCACTGTCCCATAGCACTGGCCCTCTTGTGCTTCTGAGTGGTATGTAGACTGCTTCTGAACCTTTTGCAAAGTTTTTTGGAGTTGGTTGGCAGGAATTAGGCAAGAAAAAGTAGTCTAAACTTACTTCAGATGGTTAAAGATCATGAATATCATCACAGAACTCAATGATTTTTATTCTAATTCTAATGACCATAAAATTTTTACTCTGGGCTGGCTCCGTGGCTCACTAGGCTAATCCTCCGCCTTGCGGCGCCTGCACACCGGGTTCTAGTCCCAGTCGGGGTGCCGGATTCTGTCCCGGTTGCCCCTCTTCCAGGCCAGCTCTCTGCTGTGGCCAGGGAGTGCAGTGGAGGATGGCCCAAGTGCTTGGGCCCTGCACCCCATGGGAGACCAGGAGAAGCACCTGGCTCCTGCCATCGGATCAGCGTGGTGCACTGGCAGCAGCGCGCTGGCCACAGCGGCCATTGGAGGGTGAACCAACAGCAAAGGAAGACCTTTCTCTCTGTCTCTCACTGTCCACTCTGCCTGTCAAAATTTTTTTTTTTTTTACTCTGGCAACTTGCTGATCATGATTTCTCTAATCTCCTTTCTAATAGAGATACTAACTGGAATCTAACCACATGTGGAAATTTTTTCATGTAACCATTATAGTACATACCCTATAGCTGAAGAAATGCTGAATGATTTACTTCAACTATGTGAGCTATTTCAGGTAATGTCCTAAAAAACTATTTTGACTCTCACATATATTAGTCATGCCCATAGGGCTTGGTAGATTATATATGCATCATTAAACCATTTAGTTCAATGGACATTTTCTTCTGTGTGGGTGTACTACATAAATAAGCAAAATTGATAAAATATGGTGTGGGAAACCATGCTGTGCTGTTATATTCAGTATTACTAAGTGATCAGACAGAATCCAGTCATGTCCCTAACACCTGGTAACTAATCCAATTTTTGTTTTAGAGAAATCTGGCTCATTGGAATTTATATCAATCATATCTGTGTTGTCAAGTGCTAACTTAACTATTTTTCTGTAAAAAATATTATTTCTTCCTTCCTACCCATGACTTCCAATGATGTACATATACTTAGCCTAGGATGGAGATTTCAAGGGTGACAAATGTCATTTACATAATGAATATTACTCTCATATTCAGTTTCAAGGATTTCTTATCAATAATTTAAAAAAATTAATAATATATTTATAACACATGCTAGGAGTAGGATAAAATTATTTATAAATGCTTAATAAATGTTTGATAACACTTTTGCCATCCATGTTATAAATGATAAATAGGTGACTATAGATACCTTGTTAAAAATTAATGCCTAACAGTTATGGTTATTCTATAATGGCTGCAAAAAGTTATTAAAAGAGTGAATTAACATTGTACATCCAGTCTATAAGCCAATTATGGCAAAATATGTAAGCTTTGAAATAGTAGGAATTGTTAGGTTATTATAGCTAATGATATTTATTCACTGCTAGTAATGTGCTGTGCATAACACCAATCACAAAGAGATACAGTTTCTCTTTGTCTCAGTTCCAAGTCAGTACCTACCAACCTCTCTGATGTGCTGAGATATCACTATTTTAAGGAAATTACTATTGAATCATTCACACTCAGGTAAAACTCCATTGCACTTTCCAACAAGAACGAAGTGGAGGTGTAGCAGGGAACTAAAACCTCTCAAGATTTTATTGTAAAATCATCACCGTTACCACTGAACTTCTGGGAAGAAAAATGTGGAATGATGAGTGAAAGAAAGGGGTTCTTATGGATTAGATGAATCACCTTTGGGCCATTGTTCATACTGCACAGAAGCGTATGTCATCTGCTTGTGTCTAGCATTATAGAAAAAGCGGGAATTAAATTGCTGTCCTGTGTGAACCCTTCCCCAAAACAATCCACATTGTTTATGCATTATAATGCATATGTGTGCTTCTGTTTGTACATCCCCCAATAAAACCTGTCCATCATTTTTTTTTTTTCTAAAACCACCCTATATCCTTTTCTGAATCCTTGTCTACTGATATTGCATTCTTGCTTAACTTTTCTCAGGGGCTCCCTGTTCACATTCAGAATGAAGTTTAAATTCATTCACCTTTTAAAATGTATTGGGTGCCAGGATTCTAGATTGGAAATTCCAACTTAGGCACCAAGACATATCCGCCTTAAGAGAACTATGAGATGGATCAAGATGCAGATTTATTTGGAGACAGGAAGAGCTGACAGATGAGTGTTGCCTGTGCCAACCCCTCAATTCCAATCTAGCGTGGGGTTTGTAAGGAGACCGCTTTGAGGTCCTGTTGTGTCCACCCATCCAGTGTAAAGAGGGTAAGCTGTTGCTGTTCTGATGCAGAGGGCAGAGTGAGAAAATTTCCTTGTCACTGTCATTTGACAGAGGTACTTGAACTGTGTGGACAAATACAAAACCATCAGAAGGAATGATGATCTGGGTTATTCAAGGCAGAGTGAACCAGCGGGTTAGTGGCTCCCATAAAAATAGGTTGTGTTTGGAGCAGGGATAGCCAGGTGGAAGCGTTGAAGGAAGCATTCCTGGGAGCACCAGCTTTAATATCTGTAGGCTTTGTTTACTGAATCAGAATGTAGGCAGCCAATGCTACCCACAGCACGTGGGCAGGGAGTGTGGGAAACAGTTAATGAAAACTTTTCTGTCCATGGTGCTGCACTGGCTTAATATACAAAAGCACAGACAAAATCAGCCTTGGCACATGTGTAGTTATTAGATTAATAAAAAGATCCCCAAAACTTAATAAATGTATGGAAATAGTCGTAACTGTAGAAAGGAGCATCAAAAGAAAACACATGATATTACTGGAATGAATTTACAGTATTGGAACCAGGTAAGGAGAAAGCATCTCCACAGGCAGAGGAAAACAGAGAAAAGATCCTGGTAGACAAAGAGGATGATTAGCATGGAAAAATACAGTAGGCACAGAGGCATGGTGTGTATGCAGCATGTTATCCCTGGGTTTGAGAGAATGAGTCGGTGTGGAAGTGAGGAGTAGATTCGCTTCATTGGCACAAAACCTGAGATTGCAAATTGCAAAATTTGAGATTCAAGAGTCAATTAAAAATTGATAAAGATCATTAGTGTCCTCCTTGTCTTCTGAATTTGCATGCCATGTATTAGCTAAGCTACTTATTTCATACATTCCCCAGAACTGCTTTTCTCACCGTTTAACTTTGTGTCTCCTTAATTAAATCATAAGCTTTTTGTGAGTAGAAACAACCAGCTAGTCTTTGCTTGATCCCACAGCACGAATCCCTGGGCTGGGTGTCTACCAGGAACTGAATCGTTGTTTGTGGATTTCAGAATCGTCACAACAGCACGCAAAAACGGCCACTCTGCTTCTTTACATAGCCTATATTGGAGGCAGTTGCAGTAATTTATTTAGGCAGGTCAGGCAAGGACTCTGGCAGACCATGAAAATGGAAATGAAGGAACTGACTTGAGAAATCTGGAGAAAAGCATCAGTAGAATTTAGTGACAGGATGGATAGTATATGACAGAAACTCAGGTGCCATTTTGGAAAATGCCAAAAGCATTGTTGAGGGGAAAATCGCCGAAGCAGGTGCCCTTATGCAATGAGGCAGTGCCATGAAAGATCTAGTTATCACAGGAGGCTTTTTCCTGTGTCTCCTTCTGGCTTGCAAATACTGTCAGGCTGCATTAGCACCAAAAGGAGGTAGATTGCAATGACCTTTACTAATCCTCTGCGTTTATGTTTGTACTTTTCTTGCAATAAAGGTAGCATTACAATTATTAATGTCAGCACTTTCTTTGGAAACAGTGGTGAACTCATTAAGCACACTGCCAGGTGTTGCCAACCCCAGGTGTGAACCTAGTGGTTAGTGAGATGTAAATAACTCTTTATGGAAAATTTGCAGTCTAACGAATTAGCAGCCTCACACAAAGCAAAACTAGTTTCCCGTGATTAGCTTCATTGCACCACTAGCTGCTTTTGAGCAGGTCAAATAAAAAGGCAGCATATGCCCCTCCTTTTCGAGTATAAATTAGATTAGCATCTATCTCATTGACAGCTGTTTCCAAAAGTAGCTGTCAGCCTTGCCACAAAAACATTAAAACACGTGCATGTCAGGGCCCCGGTTATTACTTGTCCCCTTCCTCAGAGATGGACACTCAATTGGTAGTGATGTGTTTTGCCCAGTTACGAGAGCGTGTGTGATACCCTCTGCAACTTCCGTGTTCCTCCCTCTTTAAGGGAATGGCATCTCTGCTGGTGCAGGTAGAGATAAACAAGTTTCCGATTCTTGTTCAGCAGCTGCTCAGTGGCTAGTAGCTGTTCGAGGTACTATTCCTGATGTCAGGGCTGTTTTCCATTTCTCCTATCATCTCTGAAACAAATGTCAACATGATCAGGATGCCAGGGAAAAAAATAGTAAGCAATTAGGCATCATAATGTCCAGACGAGCAAAGCTGCTGAGCTACTGTGACTGCTTCTTGTTTCTGCTTGATACAGTCTTTAAATGCGTTCAGACACTTGAAGGGTTTATGTATTCCTGTGACCGTCAGTGTGACACCAATGACAAAGGAAATGTCTTCATGTACCAAATGTACCAATTTAGCTGTACTAAATGTGTGGCACTCAAGAAACACATTTGATTAATTTAGCTCATGCATGATAACTTTTAAAACAGCCAATTTTACCATTTTAGGCCTAGATTTTTTTTGCAATATGCAGGTTACATAATTTTACTTACTTAATGTTGCTTAAACAAATATAGGTATTAACTGGAATGATTTCAAAGAAATATGGTTGTATTGTGGAAGTTAGGTACCTGGATGTAAAGTCTTGGGCAAGTTACTTAATCTCTCAGGAAAACAGGAGTAATAATTTCTGGCTCTTAAGGTGGTGGTGAATCATGAAATATTGTATATTTATCTACTAAATCATACTAAGAGAATTGTTCATGAGTGCTGGTGACTCTTAGCAAAAACAATGTAATGCAGTACCTAGTTGGGTCTTCAGTCAACATGCATTGATTTAACATAAATTATGTTGTTGTTTGATTGTTTTTAACTGTTATTTCAAGTGTCTTCCTTGATAATATTCTCACTTCCAGCAACAGCACTCACAGAACACACTGTCTCAGGGCCTAAGATGGGCTCTGGAACACATGTGAGGGTCCTGCTGGTGTAACATTGGGATATATCTTTTTTTTTTTTTATTTAATGAGCATAAATTTCCAAAGTACAGCTTATGGACCACAATAGCCTCCTCACCCCCCCCCCCGTGTCTTCCCTCCCATCCACAACGCTCCCCTCTCCCACTCCCTCTCCCCTTCCCCTTCACATCACGATTAATTTTCAATTATCTTTATATACAGAAGATCAATTTAGCGTATGTTAAGTAAAGATTTCCACATTTTGCTCCCACAAAGAAACACAAAGTGTAAAATACTATTTGAGTACTAGTTATAGCATTGATTAAACACCTAAGAGTAATTGTGTTTTAATTACAGAGCTCAACCAATAGTTTTAAGTAGAATATAAAATGCATCTTTTGTATTGTTGTGGCTTCCCCCCGACCTCCCTCCCTCCCGTGGCCCTCCCCTCACCCACTTCCTCTCCCATCCCGCCTTTCATCACGTTTCATTTTCAATTACCTTCATATACCGAAGATCAATTTAGTATATACTAAGCAGGGATTTCAACAGGTTGCACTCACACAACCGAACCAGGTATAGGGTATTGTTCGACTAGTAGTGTTGTTTTTGAGTTTCATAGATAAACATATTAAGGACAGAGATCCTGCGTGGGGAACATGAACTCAGTGACTCCCGTTGTTGATTTAACAATTGGCACTCTTGGGATATATCTTAAGTCATATGAAAGTGTAGGACAAAGGAGAAATGAGATGAACTCAGAATATATGCCTACCAAGTCCCATGCCCTCAATTTAATTATGTGATTTGTTAAATGGACATAAAAGTATTCTGAGTGTGTACAACATTGTAAATTTTATTGCATAAAAACAAAGCCATCTTGGGAGGCAGCAGAGGATGGCTCAAGTGACTGGGCCCCAGCCATCCATGTGGGAGACTCGCATGACCTGTATCCCCTGCTGTTTTAGGCACTTAAGAAGTGAACCAGAATGTGGAATTTCTCTGTCTTGTTCTCTCTCTCTCTCTACTTTTCTAGCAGACAAAAATATTGTTTCAAAAAGGAGAAAGTATTCATTGAATTTGGAAGCATTTATTTTCTATAGTAGGAATAAGGTACACGATGATGTAGAGGAAAATTTTGTATTAGGAACTGTTATAGTCCATTTTTGTTCCAAGAATGGGTAATTTATTAAGAAAACAGGTTTGCTCACCTCAAAGTCCTGGAGACTAGAAATTAAAAATCCAGTAGCAATATCTGATAAGCTTCTGGTGAGGGCCCTGTGCTGCTTTGGATATGATAGACAAATGGAAGGACAGCCAGGCATGTGCAGAAGAGCCAAAACACAGAGGGTCATCTTGTTGTATGACAGCCTCTCTTGGGGAACACGTCTGTTCAACAAGAACTAAGCCAGTATCTTGAGAGAGGTCTTAACCCATTCATGAAGGTGGAGCTAACATCACCCCTTTAACTGTTTAAGACCCCACCTTCCACACTTTGCCCTGGCAATCCAATTTCATCACTAGATTTGGCAGGCAGGGACCATATCCAAATCATACCAGGACTCTGAGAACTTAGACTTCATTCATAGCCCAACATTTCTAGATAGGTTCATGAACATAAGAAAACTCTTTTTAAAAGTTTGGTTTCAGGTATATTATATGAATACATAATAATTATCTCTTTGACTTTATAAAATTTCAATATCTGTTCCCCAAATGGTCGCAATAACTGGGGGTGCTCCAGGCGGAGCCAGAAGTTCTATTTGAGTCTCCTTCATGGGTGGCAGGGGCTCAAGTAAGTTAGCTGTCTAATGCTTCTTTTCCAGGCACATTAGCAGGGACCTGAATAGGAAACACACTAGGTGAGTTTTGAACCAGCACTCAGACATGGGATGCCAGGGTTATAAGCAGGAGCTTACCCTGGTGTACCACGATAATGGCCCTCAGAATTATTTTAAACAGAAATTGTATTAAATTTACCTAGAAGATCTCATGGATAGGAAAGTTATACTATTCTGCCTTTTGGATTATGAACATAAAATCTTAAGAATCCTAAATAGGTTCAGATTAGTCTTGGACGAATTCATTGTTATATTGAAGTTTGTTATGGAAATAAGTCTCTCTCTTTTTTTTTTTTTACAGTTTCATTTATTTTATTTTTTCTGGTGAATTGATTGAGGTCCACAGACCTTACAACAGGAGTCTGATATTCCTTCCTTAAGTCCTTTCCCAATACTGTGTCCCCACATGGCCCAACATCCCAGGGCCCTTCCTGGTTCTTTTTTTTTATTTAATAAATGTGAATTTACAAAGTGCAACTTTTGTATTATTGTGGCTTCCCCCCCTCAACCTCCCTCCCTCCCTCCCACAGCCCTCCCCTCTCCCACTCGCTCTCTCATCCCACCCTTCATTGAGTTTCATTTTCAATTATCTTTGTATACAGAAGATCAACTTAGTATATACTAAGCAAAGAGGAAATAAGTCTTATAATTTAAAATACAAAACTCACATAACAGTTGTATAAAGTTTGCTGTGTGTATTGTTAGCTTATTTCTTCTTTGTAACAACTCTGTAAGGAAGTTACCTATGCCTGTCCTATGTAAGAGGAAATAGACACAGAAAGGTTCAGCACCTTGCCTTCAGTCACAGCTGGGCTCCATCCTTATAACACCTTGCCATACTGCCTGTATCTTTATGATGGGCCAACAAGCACATTGGCATGTAGGAGGAGAGGAAAGGAAGGATAAAGAAAAACACCAATTTTAAAAATTATCCTCAAAAAAAGAAAAAGAAAACAAACTTTTGAAACATTAAAAAAAAATCATCCTCAAAGGAAGCAATGGTACTGTCCTTAAAGGAAACTAAGAATTTGGATTTACTTTAATGAATACACTTTTCAGCACAAACTAAATGTTCTTTATATTCTAGTCCCTGCATACTTTTTTTTTTTTTTTTCTGACAGAGTGGACAGTGAGAGAGAGACAGAGAGAAAGGTCTTCCTTTGCCGTTGGTTCACCCTCCAATGGCTGCCGCAACTGCCACACTGCAGCCTGTGCACCGCGCTGATCCGATGGCAGGAGCCAGGTGCTTCTCCTGGTCTCCCATGGGGTGCAGGGCCCAAGCACTTGGGCCATCCTCCACTGCACTCCCTGGCAACAGCAGAGAGCTGGCCTGGAAGAGGGGCAACCGGGACAGAATCCGGCGCCCCAACCGGGACTAGAATCCGGGGTGCCAGCGCCACAAGGGGGAGGATTAGCCTAGTGAGCCGTGGTGCCAGCCTACCCTGCATACTTTTACATCAACATCATATACCCTCCTCCACATATACCTATGATTTATCCACAACTGACCATATCTTATTTTTTTAAAAGATTTTATTTATTTGAGAGGTAGAGTTACAGACAGTGAGAGGGAGAGTCAGAGAGAGAGGTCTTCCTTCCGCTGGTTCACTCCCTAGATGGCTACAACTGGCCAGAGCTGCACTGATCCGAAGCCAGGAGCCAGGAGCCAGGTGCTTCTTCCTGGTCTCCCATGAGGATGCAGGGCCCCAACGACTTGGGTCATCTTCTAATGCTTTCCCTGGCCATAGCAGAGAGCTGGATTGGAAGGGGGGCAGCCGGGACTAGAACCTGTGCCCATATGGGATGCTGGCACTGCAGGCGGAGGATTAACCTACTGTGCCATGGCACTGGCCCCGATTTATCCACAACTGACTCTATCTTCTAAAATGCATTATTCTCCCTGTGCCCCCTTTTTCTCTGCCTTCTGTTCATTCTATGGTCCCCTGCCCCAACCCCACACTCAAACAGCATTCCCCAGAACAGCTCAATATACCACTTCTGTAAAGGTCTCCTAAATGATCAGGTATGTTGTTCTCTGTTTCTGTAGTACATCTGAGAACTCTGTGTTAGTGATTATACAGTGTTGCCTAGTGATCACATTTACCTTTGAAAGGTTTGTATGTTTGAAAAATAATTAGCCCTGAAATTAAAAAAGGGGGGTGTTATTTTCACTGTAGAGTGTGAAGGTATTCTGTCTTCAAACTTTAAGAATTCTATAATAAGATTGATCATGTATTAAAAATATTCAGTCTTTCTCATTCTATGTCATCCTCAGTTGCATGTATAAATAAGAAATCCTAGGCCCTGAGAAAAAAAAAAATTCTTAGTTCCCAAATCCACAGAACTTATTTATAGGACAGCTCCTAATTGGGTATATTTTAATGAAATCTTTGTAACAATAAAAAGCTAATACATTTTTTATTTTTTTTTACTTTTAAACATTTATTTATTTGAAGACAGAGTTATACAGAGAGGCAGAGACAGAGAAAGAAAGACTACATCCTCTACTTCACGCACCAAATGGCCACAATGGCCAGGACTGGGCCAAGCAGAAGACAGAAGCCTGGAACTTCATCTAAATCTTCCACATGGGTGATAGGGGTCAGAGCACTTGGACTGTCTTCTGCTGGTTTCCCAGGAGTATTAGTAAGGAGCTGGATTGGAAGTGGGGCATCTGGGACTCAAATTGGCAACCATATGGGATGCTGGCACTGCATGTGGTGGCTTATTTGCTGTTCCACAATGCTGACTCCTAAGATGATTTATTTTTATTTGAAAGATGGACACACACACATGCGCGCGCACGCACACACACACACACACACAGATCCATTGATCTTCCATATGCTGGTTTACTCCCCAAATGCCTGCAATAGCTAGGGTTGGGCCAGGCCAAAACCAGGAGCCTGGAACTCAATCTGGGCCTCTCGCAAGGGTGTCAGAGATCCAAGTGTTTGGTCATCATGTGCTATCTCCCAGGGTACACATTAACAGGAAACTGTAATTAGGAGTGGAGCCATGACTTGCACCCAGGCAGTCTGATATGAGATGTAGGCATCCTAAGGAGCTTCTTAACTGCCATACCAAATTCTTTTTTCTAAAATACCAGTATTGATGATTTACTGTGTGCCAAGTGGAAGCTAAGGATTTTACATGGAATAGCATATTCAAAAACAATATCATTATAGCCAAAAACTATCTGAAAAAGTCAAATAACATCCAGAATATTGCACCTGGTCAAGTATATAGTCAGTGCTCATGGTCTCATTTCAGAAGTTCTTCATAACTTTACAACAGGGCCCTAACTTTCGACTTCTACCTTCAAGATGTTAAAAAAATGAAAAAGGAAAAACATCCTCAGTAAGAAATTCTAATCAGTGTCAGCACCCAAAGTTGGATCTGTGTTTGCAGCAGTAGATTTATGTTAACTTGGGTGGGTAGGAGAAAGGTGTTGCTTGTGTCTTGAGAAAGGAAGCCTATAAAGAAGGAAAGAGACAGTAGGTAAAGGAATTTACCAATGGAGAGAGTATTACGTGGGTAGGCAAGAATAGAGGAACTCCATTAGTTATCTGTTTGTTACTATGAATAGCTAAGACAAGCTACTTAGGAAGGAAGGAGTTTCCTTGTGGTTTACAGTTGTAGAGGTTCACAGTTCAAGATCAAGCAGATCCCATCAGTTTTGCTAACCGGTGAGACTGGAAGGACATGGAAGAAGAACAATGTGAGCCAGGTTACAGAGAGAGAGAGGGAGGGAGGGGGGAAGGGAGGAAAGGAAGAAGGGAGGGAGGGACTGAGTCCAACTTGATTCTTATTAGCAGCCCTCTTGTTAGAACTGCCTTCCAAGGGCACACCCCCAGTGACCTAAGGACCTCCCATCAGCCCGGCTATAAACCCTGTTATTGGTCACATATCTACTCTGCTAAAACCACCAGCCCACAACTTTGGGATTAAACAACTTCAAGAGTTAGGGAGCCACATGTTCCAACAGCAGTGGGGACCTCTCCCATCTTACTCTGCTGACTTCCAGAAATACCATCAGCAAAGAAACATGATTTGCAGGATGCACAATAAGCACACGAATGTCTGAGGGGTGTGTGAGAGCTCTTCCACTTGTTTTTAGCATTCTATGGACATCATATTGAGAGAAACTGAACATATTTCTTGTTTGCAACCAATACTCAGGCTATGTTGCTTATGCTTTAAATACCATGAGCAAAGCACTTCTGCAAATAGGAGCTGCCTTGCCACAATCTAATACATAAGGGCCACTGGAGACAATACCATCAGATGAGGAGTTTAGCAGTAACTCAGCCCTTTGCTCTCTAATCCCTGGGTGGAAAAGTCATTAATACATTCTTCAGAAGCTTTTTTTTTTTTTTCTGTTTTCCTCAGATCAAAGGTTAACATTGAACTACAGGCATATTGTACTTGGTAATTGCAGAAGTAGGGGATGGAGGTAAGAAATCAGTTCTGATAGCAAGGCAGCTTATCCATTGCACAGTAGCAGGTGACGCCACAAGTATTAAATCAAGATCGTATAGAGGTTTCTGTTCACATGAGTAAAGAGCAAATTAGGATTCCTGCCTGACAGGAGAGATTGCCGACATCCTTGCCGTGAAGGCAGAGACACACCCTGACGTGCCTTCTCAGGAGTGACTCCTGAGCTTCTGAGGGTTATTTACCTGACAAAAATTGTATATAAGTGCCAATTACAGTTTTGCATGAATCAATTTATTGAAATTTCATGTTTCTTTACATTTGAGAAATATTGTCATAAATTTCTACCTTCGCTTTTTGGTATAAAGGAGAAATAAAGTAAGAAAAAAATAGTCCTGTTAGTTCAAGTAGCAGGGTCAGCAAGTGTCAGGTCGTAATGGATTTTTTAAAAATATCTTTGCGATGGTACCCATTGCTCATCCTATGTTTCAGCAATTGAGAAATATGGCAATTATTAGCCAAACAGATAGGGTCCCAGGACTCTAAACACACAGAGACTAATTTTCCAAGCATTAGAGCCCATATCCTGTAGCCCTCAATACTTCGAGGTCACTCACACTTTATATTTACATTTCATCCTACTAACAAGTGAGCACGAGACCTTTAATGGATTTCATAATGCCCATTCTGCATTCTTGTTTTGTCTCTTACTTATCTCTCATGGAGTTCACCCACATGAAGTAGATTTATCTGCCTGGGCTTGGGAGGGTGTTGGGGGCACTGGATGAAGAATGATTTGAATTCTGTGGGAAAACATAGTTTTTAGCGATGACCTCATATTTATTCTCTAACCAGAGACTGAAAATTGAGGATAACTTAAAGAGGTGACACATTTTATGTATGTTATTAACGGACATTTTTACTGTGTTGTAATGGATTTTTTGATGAAGCAAGTCTAATTATATAAATCATTTTTAAATAATCATAAAATGTATATATCAACTGAGCCATTGTGTTAGGTTTCATTATTTACAAGACAATCCTATTAAAATACCAATTTATATCATCTTAAATAGTCAAGGAGTATAATAATTACTATCCATCCACTTAATATTACAAATCATCTTATTTCAGATAAAATGAAACATGGATAAGAAACAAGCAAACATACTTCCGTCAAGCCATTATTTAGTGTTTTTAAAGTAAATTGTGTAAACTCTCCAAGAATCTTCTACCCTCTGAGTAAGATAATGTATAAAAGTAAGATGTTTGCTCAGAATGTTGTCTTTGTTCCTTCAGTCCCTAGGATATTCTTTAGGGCATAATTGCTGCAGTGAGTAATTTTTCATAAATAGTATATGATGTATTCTATAGCACAGAGATGGAATTGGTGTTTAAATATGCAGAAAGATAGACTAGTGTGTAATGTTTGTTTCCAATTTGTTCTTTTTCAGCACAGCAGGACACTAATAATAGGACAGGGAAAGGATACAATGACTTCTCAAGGTAGCTTCCCATTCTCCTTTTCTACTTCACTGTAACACGAAGTGGCAGGTCAATTGAAACACAAAGGCATCATTGTGAAACAGAGAGAACTTGTCTATTCCAAATATACATATATTTCACATTGACATTTTTATGACCTATTATGTCTTTTTTGGCAAATCATAACTATACTAGAGCTAGTTTTTCCATAGGTGGTTTTTAGTATGGAAATAGGCTATTAGAAGCTACTAGACACTTCTGATTTGTTATCAGGTTAATTATGTGCAAAAGGCACTGTAGAAGAGTGTACTGGATTAGTGTCCAAAGGGTTGTTTCTTCTGATTTTTTATTTTAGGATGAGCTCACTGTATGACTTTGAAAAGGTCAGAAATCTCTTTAGCTATATCCATTCATTCGTAACTCTTGGTCTTGCTGGGGACTTCGTGGCTTCATTTATCTTACATTCTAAAGAGGGGGATGGAAAATAAATCCATACATCAATATATACATAAGAGCACTATGAGTTACCATTGGTTCTCTAAAGGAAATGAAATTTCTGGTATGACTCTTAAAAGGGTAATTCTGTTTTATACTGTGTTTCATGAAAATATCCATTGGAAACATCTAAGTGCAGAAAGATCTAAAACCATGACTGTGATAATATCTGATCCACATCTCCCTGGAGCTTGTTCCAAGATTACTCTGAGGTCATAGTTGTGGAAGAACATCAAGAGTTGAAAATGAAATAAAATGTACAGTGGTGTGAATGTTTAAGAGGGAGTAGAAGGATGATTTTTCTTCCCCCTTACTCTGGGGATTGTGTGTGTATGTCCACCTTTAGTCTTCTGCAAGGATAAGAAAGGGGATAGAATAGGAATCAGGAACTGACTTCAAATCCAAGAAGTCAGTTTGATAATGCAGTTTGGCACTATATGAAACCACCTAAAACCTAGCTTTGCTATTCTGGTTTATAAAATCATTTGCTTTAATGCTACTTTTTTATATACTAAAATCCATTATAATATAAACATGGGTAATTTTTCATATTCTTGAATTTTATCATAGGGTTATTTAAGTTCTTAAAGATTTAATAAACACTAATACAGAAAGCTAAACGGTAGCACAAAAACATTTTTCTCTAACAGCAGGGTCCATTTAATTTAATCTTAGAATACATGATTTATCCTTAAAGAGAGATACTGTGAGAAAAAAATGAAAAATGTTGTTCATGGCCATATGTTATTTTAAAACAGCGTATTTGAATATTTTAAAGGCATTAAATTTGGTCCAAATCAAAGTCGGCTTTTTTCTTTTGTTGACAGTATGAAGCATATGCTTAGAATATGAACCATAATTAAGCAGTAACAGACAACAGGGTGTGTGTGGTGTTTTGGGAATATGCCATGTACTGAGTATGTAAAATGTGAGGCCAAAGGGAGAAAAGCCCACAGCCACAATGATGATGGCAAAATTCCAACCCAACATATGAGCATATGCCTTGCAGCATGCTCTTGCCATATTAACATGCCCTTATTATGAACAATGCTACTTTATAGAATAAGAACACTTCAAGCTTTATACATTTGGCCCAAATTGGAAAAATGCAAATTCTATATTGAGACCTTTTGTTTCCTTGTTGTTTTAAAGAGTTGGCTTCACATTGTTTCCTATATTTTGAAGCTGTGCTTCAGCTGGGGAATGTAGCTTCTCTCTAATCGCCAGAGTAGGCAACTGCAAAGTACAGAAGCCATTTGAACCCAACAGAGAAGTGCTAACTCAGAGTTAAACCTGGACACTGCAACACAGCTGAAAACTAAAATCATGTGTTTTGACTCTCTGAAGTTCTTAAATAAGACCAACATAAAGCTTGTTCCAAGGAGCTCCTGAGCTTTTAAAACTGGTGATTAAAGAAAGAAAACAGAAGAAGTTTCAGATTTGCAATTTTCTTCTTGTACTTCAGGAAGGGGTTTGAGAAAGAGAAAGTGATTTGCCTTTTACTTAACATCACAGTTCCAATTTTAAGAGAGAAAAAATTACATAGACAAATCCGTTGCTTTTCAACTATTTAAAAATGGTACTATAGCAAAGAAAGGCCCTAAAGGGAGAAACTGAGGATATTTTAAGGTGAGAAAGCAAAGGAATACCCTGAATTTAGTTGTAAGTCACTGTTACTGTGCCAGAATAGACATCTAATATATCAGTTCTGACTAGTGATAGTGTTACTGGTGAATGGCAGGGCCCTTGTCTTCCCGCAAGAAAGAATTCAGGCATGAGACAGAGAGTAAGTGGAAAGCAAATAGCAAGGTTTATTAGGGAAGGGACATCCATACGAACGGATGGACACCTCTCCAGACACAACCTGAGAGAGAATGCCCAGTCGCTCAGACTGGGGGAGAGTGGGATTACGTGGTTGAGGAAAGAGTACACCTGGCCAGGCCAGGAGGGCAGCTCAGCATAGAGGTAGAGGACTGAGCGCAGTCCAGTTGAGGCTAGGGGTTTTTAAGGGGATGGGGCTTGCCTTCCCCTCTCCTCCTCCTAGAACAGAGAACTTTTTGCTTTCCCCTGAAGTTATCAGACTTGGTAAGCCTGGCTGGCATTGCCCCGCCTTAGAGGAACCTTAGAGGAAGGATAGTTATCAGATGGAAGGGCAGGGCAGGATGCATATTTGAAATGCAGATAATGGGCTTCACCTGGAAGATTATCAGGCAGAAGGGATGGTGACCCCTGCCTGGCAGGTTATCGGGATGACTCTGAGATGCATATTCTGGACCAAGATGTCAACTCTTTAGGCCTTTGTCACACACACATAAGCTCATATCCGTCTTCCTACCTAACAATAGCAATGAGTAGAACAGAGTACACATACTTTGTAGTAAAACTTCTAAAACCCTGTCTGGGTTGCAGAAAGTATTTTACTATGTATTTTAGTCCTGTTGGACAAGTACAAAATTAAGCAATAATGACGTCTTGTAGAGTAATCAGATTGCCAAAACCCCATTGAAATAGGATGAATAATAATATTGATATTACCTGGGCTGAGAAAGGTCAAAGAAATATAAACTTCTTATGAAATTTTGTGACTCTGTTTAAAAAAGAAAATGGGAAAATATCACACACTGTATCAAGTTTATATTTTAGTGCTACATTTTCTAGAATAATTTACTGCTATAAAAGCTCAATTAAAAATATTGAGATAAATTCGAACTTAAGAAACAATATATATAAAGTTTTGAACATATAAATTTATATAATCATGTGTATGTATGTATATATATATATGTGTGTGTGTGTGCGTGTGTAGAGAAAGAGAAAAAGAGATGAACGTTCCTGTTTTCAGGAAACTTAAAAATAATGAATTGGAATAGAAAATTTACAGGTAATTGTAATATAAGGAGAAAGTACATCAAATACCATATGCACAAAGATCATGATATGAAAATCTACTTCCTACTGGAAGAGTGATGGAAGCTTTTGGAAGGGTGATGCTTGAAGAGGTTTTTCAAGCATGGGTGGGCTATAAAGCAGAGAAGATCAGATAATATTAGGGGGAGTTAAGAATTTTGAGGGGTAGAGATGATAATTATCAAGTCCAGTTTGCCCTGGGGGTAGATGGTTAGAAGGTTGGAATAGTATTGGAGGCTTTTGAGATTACTCCTTGGATCACCTTACTTTCAAACAAGAAATCTAATGCTCTGAGAGTTGGTGATTTGTGCAGAGATAAACACAATTAGAATAAGCCTGAGCCTGAATGTGAATTTGCTGACTTCCCTGGTCTACTGTGAGCTGATTGATTGGAAAGGCAGAGAGAAAAGATATTTTATTGTAGCAGCAGTGGGAATCATATGAATGATTCTGCCAGAGATAGGGTGATAAAGGCCCTTAAATAAGATTCTTAAAATAGTTATACTTAGGAAGGACTGAGCATTTCTGTCTTATTATGTGAAAAAAGACACTAAATATATTCATATGATTAAGAAGGAGTTTTTGGAGGATACTATTTTTACGTAGATCTCAAAATGTTGGAAGATAATTCCTGGATCCCAGGAACCAACAATACAGCCCACTAAAGAATCTTAACATTTTCCTGCTTGGAGATAACCCTCCCCACACATCCATTCTTTGTTTCTCTCCCAAATGTATATCTTGAAATAAATAAAATTATACAACAGAAGACAGAAGGAAATCACTAGAGAAAAATGGGTAAATTCAAAAAATGAAGATAATTTTATTCTCAAATATCTTTAGTAGTCTTTTTAAAATAAAACAAAGTAAAATCCAATGATTAGTAAAGGAGATAAAATAGTTAAGAATTAGAGATACAGAGAGCCCTACCTAGCATTTTTTGACCTTATGATGGCACAAAAGCAATATATATATTCTGCAGAAATTGTACTTTGAATTTTGATCTTTTCTTGAACTAGTGAAATGTGCTACAGTGTTCTCTCATGCTGGGCAACAGCAGCTGAACACAGTCATGTGATCAGTGTGCCACATGAGCAATGTGTTTTGCATACAGATATTCAAGTGTTCAGATGTTCAACACTTTATTACAAAATAGGTTTATGTCAGACGACCAACTGTAGGCTATGTGTTCAAAGCACATTTAAGTCAGGATAGGCTAAGTTATAATGTCCCTTGGGTTAGGAATATTAAATGCAATGTGAATGCATTAAGGTACTTTCAGCTTATTATGAATATATTTGTATACAACCCATCCTAGGTCAAGGAACATCAGGATTTGCAAAAACAAATTGGTGTCCAAAAAGTCAGATTTCTCATTTACATTAAATTATTAAGCTATGCCTTGAATATTAGAGATTATGAACCTCATAGAAAGGGGACCTTGAGAGATGTCCACTCTCTGGCTAAGCATCCACATCACAGTTGCCTTCAGTAATGCCAGGTGATAAAGTAAAGATGCTACTACAGAAATTTGTTCTTGGGTGAGAGCATACAGACTCAGGGTCTTTTACTTCTCTCATATCCAAAGGTGGGTTGGTTACCTTGCTGCTTTTTTTCTCCTAGGGTGGCTTCAGTCAGGGGAGAACAGGTATAGGCAGCCAGTAATGCAAAATTTACTTTCTTTCCTTTGTCTGTTACAAGTGTAATGAGAGGAGTTCCTGGTTAAGACATCACAGGAACTCTGTGGATTTTTTGCTTGTTTTTGTGGGCAGAAAGGAGCAAGAAAATGAACAAATAATTATGGATGCAAGCTGAGGTGAAAGTGAATTGATATGAATAAGCTGAGAACAGGGAATATTACTTTTTACAAGAGAGTTACTTTTAGTGAGCAAGAAAGTGATAAGTCTATCATTGTTGAAATAATGTGGCTATACCACATTTGCTTTTATTTTACTGCAGACTAAAAAATAAGTTTTAATCTGGAAAATCAGGGGGAAATATTCTTTATTCATAATAATTGAGCCTGGAAATTTTAACATTGTTTTGATGAAAAATGACATTGAAAACCACAGTGCTGGTGTATTTCAGGTACCAGATGTTAAATATTTACTAAGTAAAATACCCCTTTATATTTTTATATTGGGAATAGAAATGTTGAGACAGGAATAGTTCATAAAGTTTCCTTTTTTTTTTTTTTTTGTATTTCAGATGTGTTTCAGTTTAGCACAAGCATTTAAGGGCTTTTGCTTAGACTTAACTATTTATTATAAGATTTAAAATAATATATTTAATAACTCAAGATTGAGGGATATGTTGTTGTTACATAGGTGGTTTCATATAATTCTTTGTTAACACTGCACCTCAACTTGTACCTGGCTTAGATAATGAGAAGGATGTTCAACAATGATGACGATGGTAATGATGAGGGTAGTTAATACTTATTAGTGGTCACTAAGTGCCTGGAATTCCACTCATGCTCTATTTACTATAATTTATATATATACTTATATATGAAATATATTATATATATATATATATTTATGTAAAACTTAAGGCCAAGTACTCCATCCTCTGGTGTTGGTTTTCCATGAAGACTTGTTGAGCTGACTGCTACAGTTTTCTAAGAAACATGTGGATTGACTTTATAATATATATATAATTTATATATGTATAATATATAATGCTATTATTTAAAGCATTTAACTGTGTGGCATCATGGATAAGCATATATTTTTATTTAATAATCTGGCAGACATACTCATGTTACAAGTAAGAAAACAGAGGTCAAAGACTTTTCCGAAATCACACAGTTTCTAAGAAATGAGCTAGAACTTAGAAGGAAAGATCTTTTTCCTTCAGATCCTATATTTTAACTTTTTTTAAATCAATTGGTAGGTTCTAATGAAATGGCTTGAAAGTTCAATTTACAAAAGGACTTACAAAAATGATGGCATTATTTATCTCATTGACAATGAGAGTTCAGTACTGTTGTAGTAAATAAAAGTGTAGTTTAGTTTTCTCTGAATTCAGACTTGACGTATTTATTGTTTCTATGTAGGAGGATGGGTTTCCCTTAAACTTGATTTGAACAGACATTGAATAAGCAGAGCCACTTTCTTTCAACTTTGGTGTCAACAGAAATGCATATAAAATTCAAATGAGAAAGAGTAGAAAATCAATTGAGAAAAATGGATTTATAGGAATATTGTTTCACTACTGAAAAGAAGTATACTCTTACTCAAAACCCCACTAGATTACATATATTTTAAGGAAGAAATGAATTAAAGGCCAATCAATTACTCACTACATACCTAACATATGGCCAATAGCACACAGGCAGCATGAAGTTAAAGGGTACGGATAACGTAGCATGCATGCTTGACAACACAAAACTAGACAGGGTAGCGGAAGGGGGAAATTTATTAGGGAAAATATGGGTGGGGGCTGAGATGATGGCTTCCAGAACTAGACTGCCTGGATTAAATTGAATTAAATTTCTAGTTCTGTTTTTAGCAATGTGTCTCTAATCAGTTTTGTCATCCATTGGAAAAAAAAAAAAAAGAGATTGTAATAACAGCTTCCATTGGGAAATACAACTTCATATGCCAATGCATAAAACCTCTCCAAAAGGTAGAAGAGAAACAAAACAGTTTGTTTAATGAATAAGCATTAAACAAGAATGATATTTGCATCACAGGAATAGGCATTTTACTAAAGAGATTCTAAAGACAGAAGGAAATTCCACCCCTTTCTGTACCTAAACAGATAAAAACCCTTTAAGTCCATGTCATCAATGAAAAGAATAACTTGTCCTCAAGTAAGAGGCCTTGATAGTACCATTTGTCACATACAGCATGTCTTATATGTGACTATCTCTGTTAGCTAGTTGGCTTTCTCTAAAAGGAGTTTAAACTTCTATGACAGAGGGTAGTTTTTCAACTTGCATGGTACCTGGTGAAATCAGGCTCATTCCTTGGCTCAGAACCTGGGAGATAAACACATTTCAAGGAGATGCTTTGCAGTTCTGGTGAAAGGCATTCCAAAATTTAATCTGAAATAAGGCTTATTTAGTTATAAAACATTCACATAAATTTCAATGAGACAGAGGAAAAACTTTTAATTTGCATTTGCTCTTTTATTTATTTATTTATTTTTTAATTTTTGACAGGCAGAGTGGACAGTGAGAGAGAGAGACAAAGAGAAAGGTCTTCGTTTGCCATTGGTTCACCCTCCAATGGCCGCCGCGGCTGATCCGATGGCAGGAGCCAGGTACTTATCCTGGTCTCCCATGGGGTGCAGGGCCCAAGTACTTGGGCCATCCTCCACTGCACTCCCTGGCCACAACAGAGAGCTGGCCTGGAAGAGGGGCAACCGGGACAGAATCTGGCGCCCCGACCGGGACTAGAATCTGGTGTGCCGGCGCTGCTAGGCGGAGGATTAGCCTAGTGAGCCGCGGCGCCGGCCTGCATTTGCTCTTACACTTATCAAATACGGAAGAGTTTTGAACAGTGACTGGAATACTATAAACACTAGTAAATAGTATTTCTATTATTATTACCATGAATTTTAGTGTTATATAATCATGTAAATGAACTAAGTTCCCCCAAAAGACATGGGTTTCTGAAGAATCAGGCACGTGTTACAGGGAAAATGGGTTGAGATGAACCTAGAAGTAATTGTTGATTATGTGTAAAATGGAGAAAAAATATGTTACAGTAGGGAGGATGAAGTTTTCAAACATAAATGAGAATACTAATCCCTGCCAGGATATTAGATTCAGGAAAACATAAGTAAGTGGATCTAATCTCAGGGAAAAATGTGTTTGGAATAGAGGTGATAATGATGAATACTTTGTTGGAATACAGCTATGGATATCATTAACACGAAATTCAAATTTGATGAAATGGGAAGGTATCATAGAGGAGATAACAGGGAAGAGTAATGTGCTAAAGACAGCACATTTAAATATACTAGATGTCACGGTGGGGTGCCTGTTAAAGGAATGTCATGAAGGCAAGATTATCAGCCAATATATGTTAAGTAGCATGTGTGAGCTAAGTAAAGTGAGGAAGGTGGATGAAATACAATGGAAGGAAAGAACATATTCAGTGATGGAATGGAGGACAAAGAGTCAGAATAATAAAAAATACTCATCCTCGGAGGAAACCTTAGGGGTGTGGGTTTCAGGAAAAGAGAAAATAACAAGAAAGCTCATCAGGACACTGCCTCTCATCCTATTCAAAAAGTTGGGCTGAAGATGAAAACAGAATTGGACAAAAGCTATAAAATGAAGAGCAAAAAAGATTTGTTTTTAAGTTATGTTCTGTGAATTGAGTAAGAGGTACAAATATTAAATTCAGAAAATATAAATATACATCCACAAATTAAAGTCAGCCTCCCACATTCCCAGTATGTGATTAGCCAAGGAGTTTTTCATATGTTCTTAAGAAGCCATCCTTCCTTTCTGTAGGGTGGTCACCTAGGAAGATAGACACAATTATTAAAATGAAGGTGAGTGTAAAGGAGATGGAAGATAAAAATTGGATGACTTCTGAAACCATTTTGTTTGTTCACTTGGGAATCTGCATTGACTTGACAGACAGGCATGTGGTTTTGAGTCATTGTTTTACTTCAGGGCCAAGTACTCCATCCTATGGTGTTGGTTTTCCATGAAGACTTGTTGAGCTGACTGCTACAGTTTTCTAAGAAACACGTTGATTGACTTCTGACATGAGTTAGGTAGTCCCAAGCAGCACCAAAGGCAAAATGAAATGATAATGGTTTGGAACTGTATGGTTACCTGTTATTTCCAAAAAGTTCAGCAGAATGAGAGTAGAATCAAAGGAAGCTAAGAGTGGAGTTAATACAAAATTGGGATTTGCAGGGAATATCCAGTGGAATATCAAAAGATAGATGAAATTTGCTTTGAAAAACAGTAATACAAGTCCCCACTACATTCAACACTTTTTCAGTTTAAAGGGATTTCTCCAGTCACTTTTCCCAGCAATAATTGTACATATATTAAGCTGCATCTAAATTATATTGTATGAATATTTTATGAAGCAATTTGATCATCTAACCATCACCCTGAGATTGATTAAAGAGAAGGGACTCATTGGTTTCTTTCTGTTATCTGCGTGATTTGTGTTGCTGTTGTTTTAAGGAGCTTTCCTTTCCTCCACACAATTGAATTTATCATCCTAAGAACATGCTTTCTTCAAAATTTTCTCTTTATTTGAATTGGCAAATTCAGTACTGGTTCCTAACAATGAAGTCTCAGAGGAGACTTTTTTTTGTTGTATTGTCAATTCTTTTTCTTTCCAGAGGAGAGGAAAATGTCATGACTGGTTAAGTTGCCATAGGCTTTGGCAAACCACTCATCTTATATTGAAAAGTTCTGCCCTCCTCATTAAGCCTAGTAAAATTGTCAGAAAGACCTTGCAAAAAGGAGTAAGAATCTACAATAATAATGAATATGGTCAATATTCAAGGTACATTTTTAAAAGTTCTGTTCACTCCTTAATACTACCCGTTTTTTAGAATTAGTAATGTAATTGATATGTAGAAATCAAAAAGAAACAAAACAAGGCAAAGAGAGAGGCAGAAATAGTATATCTGACAATACTGAGATGAATTGAAGAAGAGGATAATTCTTGCTTGATCCCAATTATAAAACGTTTATCTAGTATTTTCCTTCAGTTATAGACTGTTTACCTAATACATAATATCTAAAATTTTTCTGGAGGGAAATTTTTCAAAATTTATAGAGATACTTTCCTTGGTGACATAAGGGATTTATGATGTATATGTGCTTTAGCTTTCCGTATACATTTGTCTTTGTCTCTTTGATATTAATACAAAAGGAAACAATCGTATCATTTACTCACTTGGTTGTAGCTCATCTGGATTATGTTACCTTCCTAGATCAGTCTTTCAAAAAAAAATGTTGAGTATTACAACTTGTGCAGTGGAGAGTGAGAAGTATGGTGAGAGATGTAAAGCTATGGAGGCTCCCTTAATGTTCAGAAAGGGAAGAGAAGGTTTGGTGACAATCAGATATGTAAAGTAAAATACATAATGGGTGTTACTTAAAAAAATTTCACTCACAACCATAGAACACAGAACAGCATTTCATAATAGAGGTAGACAAATTATTTTACTCATCACAGATATTTGGTTTTTTTTTTTTTTCAAAGATTTATTTATTTGAAGAGTTGCAGAGAGAGGGAGAGAAGTCTTCCATCTGCTGGCTCTCTCCCCAGATGGCCACAACAGTGGGAACTGGGTCAATGCAAAGCCAGGAGATTCTTTTGGGTCTCCCATAGGGATGTAGGTGCCCAAGGACTTGAGCTATCTTCTTCTGCTTTCTCAGGCCACAGCAAAATGCTGGATCAAAAGTGGAGCAGCCGGGACTTGAACCAGCACCCATATGGGATGCTGGCATTACAGACTACACCACAGTGCCAGCCCCTTGATATTTGTTTTATAGTATGGAAAACACCTTGTCAAATGTTGAGAACTAAATAAATATCATTTCTTGCTATCAAAGCATTTACAAATTCAAGTTTATGGTTGATGATATGGAGATGGTATTTGCTTTGAGGCCAATATGAGCTCTAAAGCAATGGTAAAACATGCAGGTATGAGTCCTGAATGCTGAGGACAGCTGAGGTCCACAATTCGTATTTGAGGATCATTTAGATAAAAGTAGAGTATGATATAGAATAAAGAAAAAGGCCATAAGAGAACCTGTGCTCCCCTTTTAAACACAGAAAGCATGATTGATGTAGCTGGTGAAGAGAGAGAGAACTGAGATCAGGATTGGGTGACTGATCAGGTGAAATAGTCAATCTCTCAAGCAGTTCTAAAAACTGCCCTTGAATTGACAATTAAACCTTGCTGCTGTCCACTCTGGCTATCCCCATGGTGCTGTTGCCCACCTCAAGTCTATTGTGAGCTTTTTAAAGTCAAACAAGGAATCCTCTTTAGATCATAAATCATCCTACAAGGGATATCTTAGAGTCAACAGAAAAATTTACATTCCTTCATCTTCCGAGAGCATTTGAAAAGGCAACTCCTTTCTCAAAGGCACACGTCACTGTATATGTGACCTTATCATGGTATAGCAACCCAATTGTTAAAACTCTAGTAGACAACATGAAAAAAACCCCACTCAGGCCTAAGTGAAGGTTTTTTTTATTGCATATTATTACTCTAATGTGCTGTGTTTAGGTTTTCTCTAAACCTTAAATAAAATGTAGAAAAATGTCATTTATAGAACTTGATGGTTCCCACCATAAAGAGAAAAGAGGAAGACAGTATACAGTTTCAAAAATAAGGATGTATTCAGAAGGTATATGGATAAACAAAAAACATACAAGTCCATATTTATGTAAGTACTGAGAAATATGTTAAGCTAAAAATATCAAGTTAAAAGAGTTCTTAGAGACCTTATTGATAATCATGTATAGTACGAAGGAACTTTTGCACTTAATGAGTTTCAGTAGAAATGTTTTCATGACTTAAACAACTATTACTCCTGCTTAGGTTTTATTTTCTATATCTAAGGCTTTGTGGCAAAGAGCACATCAATATAGGACTTAGAATATAGAGGAAACCCATTTTTTTGGTCAAATTACTCCAGATTTAGCAAGGGGTCTCATATCTATCCATAGTATAGACAATGCCTGTATTATCTTTATATTTTATTCACTTTATTTTCCCAGTCCATGACTTACCCTATTATATTAGAGTTATGGTCAAATTTTTCATCTCAACATTTATGAAAAAATCAATATCCGGAACTCAGATAGACAGAATTTAAATTGGTATCTGGAGATATCTCTCAGTGCCCTCCTGTTTCATTACAGAAGAGTCCGGAGGTTGGCTCCAGAGAGTTCCTACCATTTACAGGCCAATTTTGAATGAGGTAATTCTAGTTGTAAATCTTAGTGGAAAAACACAATTGTTGAACACTATAGGTGTTCCATTAATTGAGAGGAATGTTGGGTCTGGGATGATACTCCATTTGCCCAAGGGCCTTCTTGCTATCCTGTATTTGGGTGCACTTAGCTATTAAAAAAAATACCACTGATTTAACTCTGATCATTGCAAGTGGGAATTCCAAGTGCTAAGTGCTAATGCATGATTTAAAAGTATGCTATTTCCTCATTCCTTTTGGATTGCAACGCTTTTGTCTCTGTGCTAGAAACATCAAGGCCACTTGAAGGTCGAACTGAGAATAAACCACATGATGTAAACATCTGTGGTTGGGTTATGCTCCACAAACACTCCTGTGGTCTCTTGACTTGTACTTCTAGGCTTTGAAATCTGTTCATTTACAGACTAAAAATGAAAGATGGCTTGATTTTAGTTGATTCAGTATGTTCTGATAGATTAAGATATTGTAATTTTAATCAATTATAAGGACAAAGACTAATTTAATGTTCATAGTCATTTAACTTACACTATTAAGTATTAGAAACCCCAATACTCTATATAAAATTTTGCAAGTTAAAAGTATGATAGCAATTTGAGTTGACCAATTATGTACTTAATAAAATATGTCACATCAATGTATCCCAATGCTTGGCAGTTCTAATACAAGTTTTCCATTTTCATAGAGCATATTATTTTCTTTATGGAAATTCATTGTGTGATGGCGCATAAATCAAAATTATGAAAAACTAAATGCTACTGAGTCCAAGATTGAAGAATCTTTTTTCTGTGATTAGTCAGTGAGAATATAAGATGAAAGATACTCAAAGGTCCCTTGATATATAATTCTTTTTGAATTGCATCTTTCCAAGTGTTTATGTGCCTTTCCTGTCACATTATGAGATATAGAAAGCTCTAGTAAGATTGGCAATAAACATTAACTATGAGAAATTAATTTCTTCAATCGTTCCTGAAAATTTTCATTAGCCTAGAGGGTTAATTTTACAGTTTTAGCGCAATCATTATTTATCATCTCTTGGTTTACGGGAAAGAATTAGAGTTATTAGCTATTAAATTATCCATGAAAATTTGACACTCCTCTAGACCAAACAAACCCTGGGGCTTGCTGATTTTCCCAGTGTGAAACATCTGCGGCTTCAACTAGAAAGAACTTAACATTGTCTAATTAGATTTCCAAGATTTATAAGGTTCAAATACTCTGTTATTAGAAACCTGAGAATTAGTGCAAAGGTTTAAATTTTCACTTACTTGAGTTTATCTAAAACATCCTTAACAATAACAAGCTATTTTACCAAGAGGATTGATTTGTCTTTTATTCAAACAATGACCAACATGGTATATCAGGTATAAATACATCAACTTACCTAAAAACAAATTAGTCAATAATTTTGATGATAATTAATCAGTACTGGAGAAATTTAAAACATAAGATATGCTCCAAATCATTGAACTAAAAGCACATGGACTTGCTAAAGATATTGATTGGTCTCTGATTCTTGACTACCTGAGGAATAGAAGACAAAAAACATCATCTTATAACTTACCGGTTTTACAAACATCCTGAATCTGTTTCTCCTGTATATTTTTACTGTGAAAAATGCTTAAGAGAAATTGAGGTTTTGGTGGGGAGATCTGAAAAGATGTTGCATTATTTATATATCTTTGAGATAGTCTCTTAAGGAAACCAACAGAACTCTCAGATCTTCCCAGGGAGAAGAAAATAGGATTCTAATGTTCTTTTGTTTTGCAACAGAGAGGGTAACTTCATATCAGCATATTTAGGATGTCTACTAGCCTGCTAGGACCCTTAAGGAAGCAGGGTAGTTTGTGTGGACTGTGCTGCCATGTGCCATTTTAACCCCATATGTTCAGGACCCTATCTCATCCATGCTGGCACTCAGAGTTATGTTGACAAGAGAACCTTGCCACCACTGTGTCTGAAGGGTCTCCAGAGAACCAGAAGCATACAAACTGCCAAACGGATCATGTAGCTCTCACTTCGTGGGTTGAACATGTTTTCTCTCCTTCCTAAAGATAGTGTGTTTTATTCTGTCAGATTTCAAGGACTTATGTTTAATTGGTTCATTATTTAACATACAGTTTGCCTCACTTCTTTAAAATATACAAAAGATAAACTCGGGAAAAATGAGTTATTAGCTGATAGCAAAGAAGCCACATGTATGATACTTTTAGACATTTTTAAAATGATCTCAGGCAAAAATGGGAAGAGAATTTGGCCTTGGCATTCACTTTTTTCTGATGCTACATAGAATATTTTTTCTTTAAGTTTGAAGTAATTTTATTTTGGTTGCGAAAAATTAAAGATACATCAAATATTAGAGAAACTGTGAAACTTCAACACAATATAAAGTGGTTGAAGTATTTCTAACCCTCATTTTTTGGACAACAATATAGACATGAAGAGAATGTGTAAGTATCAAGAGAAACATTGAAGTCAATAAAACATCATTTTTTGTCAAATGGGATAAACGGGCAAAGAAGAAAATGAACCAAGCAACATGACCATTACGCCACAGAGAGAAGTAAGAAATGTTTGATCATGGACATTATCTCATGGGAAATTTCAGGCAAGGGGGCTGATAAAATCAAACAAACCTGTAACTAAATGACAGCCAACAGGAGGACAAAGTCAATAAGTTCAATCAAAATGTTCAAGTGGGAATATGTCATGCGAGCTTCTGTGAAATGAATTGAAATAGAAATGGAAGACGTAAAACTCAGGCAAATACAATGGACAAAGGCAGCCAGAGTAGCCCTCCTCAGGCATGGTAAGAGCATTACAGGTGAGGAAGGCCAAGTTCAAACACTAGAAGCTGTAATTACAATGTAGGTAGGTGCAGCTAAAATTAAGGGTCTGGTTATACAATCCCCATTAATACTTCTACTTTTTAGGTTACATTAAAATGATAATATTTTCTAGCACTATTATAATGGATAATAAGGGCATAGTAAAAGCTGGTTGTCAGGTGTCTTCTCATCAGCAGTTGGATTTGTTGCCTACACCTTTATGAAGTTCAATTTCAACTATCGGTTAATAACACAAAGTGAGTGACTTCAAAGATTAAAGTCCTGGCAGAGTCAGTTTCTGGGAAGGTGTCTCCTGGCTTGCAGACAGCTGCCCTCTACCTCCGAACTCACAAAGCTTTTCTTCTGCATGGATAGATCGCTGGTATTTCTTCTTAATAGGGAGATCAGGAATATGACCTTAAGATCTCAAGTAACCCAATTGTGTTCTTAAATGTCCTATCTCCAATATTGTCCTATTGAGGGTTAGGGTTCGCCATATGAATTTTAGGGGTGTGGGCCACAATTCAGTATATAGCATTATCTTTGTGACTTTACTTCTGATTTCCCAGGGGTAGGCTAGGCTGTAACCTTAGATGAGATTACAAGTTAATTTTACAAGTTAAATTTTCCTGCCTGTTTCCCAAATTCATGGTAAGACTTGGAACAGTGAATCTGAGGAAAGGAATAGCTACATTGCTTGGCAATTCCTTAGTTAAACAACACATCTTTGGAAATCTTATCTTGGACATAATAAAGGCAGTGAAAACATAGTAACTCCACAATAAAAACCAGTAGAGTGATCATTGGAAACAGATTTCTAAAATGTATTTCCAAACAGTAGAGTATTATTTTGGATTAGTGTTCCAGAAACTCACTAAAAAGAATAGGAAAATCCATGAGGACTTAGATTCCTAATCTTATTTGCTTTGTCCTTTTTCGGATTATTTATATTTATTTTATTTCATTTCAATTGTAAGAAATGGAATGTATAGCTCCCTTTAAAAACCCCAACCTGGGATGAAGGGTGTTTTTTTGTTTGTTTGTTTGTTTTGACAGGCAGAGTGGACAGTGAGAGAAAGGTCTTCCTTTACCATTGGTTCACCCCCCAAATGGCTGCGACGGCAGGTGCACTGTGCTGATCCGAAGCCAGAAGCCAGGTGCTTCTCCTGGTCTCCCATGTGGGTGCAGGGCCCAAGCACCTGGGCCATCCTCCACTGCACTACTGTGCCACAGCAGAGAGCTGGACTGGAAGAGGGGCAACGAGGACAGAATCCGGTGCCCTGACCCGGACTAGAACCCAATGTGCTGGCGCCACAGGTGGAGGATTAGGCTATTGAGCTGAAGCATTGGCCAAAGGGTGTGTTTTAAGTGTCTCTTTGACACTTAAAGGCCGTGGAAGCTGTGTGGTTTGTGCCTTCATGCAAGAAAGAATTCAGCATGAGACAGCGAGCGGAGTAATAAGGCTTTTTTGGGGATAGGGCATCTATCAGAATGGAAAGGACAGAGAGAGAGCGCCCAGTCACTTGGACTGGGGAGAGCAAGGTTACGTGGTTGAATGGAGAGAATACACTTGGGCAGGCCAGGTGGGCGGCTCAGCAGAGAGGCAGAGAGCTGAGTGCACAGTCTGTTTGGACTCTCTAGGTTTTAAGGGAGTCTGTTTACCCACCTCCCCCTCTCCAGGACAAAGGGTTGGGGGTCCTAGTGGAACGATTTATTGGGTGAAAATTAGCAAATTCCTTCCCAGATTTGCTGGCACCTGGCAGAGTAGAGGGGCTTCCCTTAGAGTGTCTTATTGCCCCAGGTTATCAGGTCAGGTAACCCATTTGGTTCTGAGGAGAGAGAATTCTCCTGGGAGCTTTCCTTGGGGAAAGGGCTGGAACCACCAGGGAAGTTATCAGGGCCTGAGCAGGACTTTGCAAAATGCTGGGCTTCTGGAGCTTCAGCAGTAGGTGCTGGTCTTCAGGCCTGTCTCACAGACAGAGGCTAAGTTTTTGACTTTCTACCTAACTTTTGAAAATGTTCTTCTTTAACTTAAGCAGCAACCATATGTAACAGTGATATATTCTCCAGCATGGGGAGGAGTAAACAGAAATTATAACCTTGCATATATGAAACCAGGCTCTATTTTTTGACCTGTAAGTTTTCATTCAAGATTCCCTCTAAAATAGGTTGAAAAACACAAACATTTTTGAAAAAAATAAAGGTAATGAATTTTAGACTTTTCCAAAGAAATCTATTAATAGTTTTCGAAATCTCTGAGTGTAACAGTAAGTATAATATGGTTTTTTACTTTGAACACAAATTTTACATGAACAATTGGAAAGGTTGTTTTCATTTCAAATATGATGTGGAAAAAAAGAACTCTGTCATATAATTGTCCTATTCTTTTAAAGACATGAACTTTTTTCAGATTCAAAATACGCTGAAATTAATGGAGACCATTCTTTGGATTTTAAGCTAACTCCTAATCATACAATAGGGACACTTATTTCTTTGTCATCTGGAATTGATGAGGCTGTTAGATGCTAATTTCAGGGTGTCACTAGCAACCATTTTGGGAGTAAAGATTGATTTGAATAACAGTGGGTTTTCCTTGTGGTAAAGTAGAAATACAATTAGAGGAGGAAGCTCATAATTTATCTCAGCTTTATGTAAAAATATTATCAAAAAGGATAAGAGCAAGTAACAAATGTGAAAGTGTGCCAAGAATTCTAAATCTGTCAAGTTTAAACAAGAATCTGAATCAAATTCTTTTTATGTTAGTTTGTCTTAAAGATGTTAAAGTACTGGCATAAGTAAATATGGATTTAGATATATCTAAAACTTTTTTAAGACAAAATCTGAGAATGCATTTTGTAGTGTTCCTTGGGCATGCAAATATTAGGGATTTAGATCATTAAAAAAAGTCATAGATTTACAGAAACATGAAAGTTACCATTATCTAGTTGATAAAAAATTTAGACAGCTAATAACAGCTGATCTTGAGGGTGAAATTCATCTTTATGAACTTAGAAAAAATATGGAGTTTTGGAAGTGGATTTTGAAATATTTGTGTAGACTATTAAGTACAAAATTACCTTTTAGTAAACTTCAATTCAGAGCAGGATATTTAGTGACAAGAAATTTGTTTTAGGCTTTACCCTGGAATATTTTCTGGCTTAACTAGATTTGGGTATTTAAGTGTTGTAATGAGTTTTTACCTGCAATTTTCTTCCAAACCAAAATGCATATATTTAAATCTTCAAATAGTCTTTTTGAGTGGTTTGCCTATGAGCAACTTTTGCTAACGAATAGCATAATCTCTGTAAATGAAGCATGTGGGTACTTATCTACATTTATATGATATGTAGGAGAGGAAAACCTCTACCCTTGGTTTTTCACTGATAAAACCCTATGAGTAAAACTCACAAAAGGCAGATTAACAGGAAGAGGCACACACATTTTTTTTTCATTTTTAAGTATTTTTTTAAGAATTTATTTATGTATTTGAAAGGTAGACTTACAGACAGTGAGAGGAAGAGACAGAGAGAAAGGTCTCCCTTCCGTTGGTTTACTCCCCAAAGGGCCACAATGGCTGGAGCTGCACAGATCCGAAGCCAGCAGCCAGGAGCCTCCTCTGGGTCTCCCACGCGGGTGCAGGGGCCCAAACACCTGGGCTGTCCTCCACTGCTTTCCCAGGCCATAGTAAAGAGCTGGAAAAAAATTGTAGGATGGTGACTAGGAAACATATGGAAGAAATTGATGCTAGGAATTATTTAATGAGGTTTGGTTTTGCAGACTTAATTTCAGTGCTGCCTCTGGTTCTGGTGCAAACAGTTGTTCTATTAATGATACCAGGAGACAAGGGACATCATCACAATAGAAGTGTAGCAATGCATGTGCTGTCTTTATTAGGTAAGGGAATGACAGAGAGCTCCTCCTGTGTTGCTTGTTCTTAGTTGCCTTCAACCCAAAATAACCTTTATGCCAAAGTGGTGTACTTTGGGGTAGCATTTTCTGATTCCCCATCAAATCTTCTCTATATATCAGAATGACAGGATGTAAGTTTGTGTATTTGCTTGTTTCTACCTCATCTTATTGCCAACATCATTTGAATTTTTTCAGAAGTCATTTAAAAATCACAATCATCTATAGAGTTTTACCTATGGATGTCCTGGGCAACATAGTACATTTTCATGTAAGAAGTTTATCAGTAAATATTAATATTGATGGGTTTTTATAGTTTGTACTATATTTTAGATGAGTTTAAATATACTAAACATTAACTGTTGTAATAAGTATGGGGTGGCTGGAGTAGTTTTCTCCTCTATATATTATAGCTTACTTTTGATAAATCTGGACTTTTTATAATGCCAACAAATGTAAAACTTTTCTTTATATTTCAGGAATTCCTTCAGCCTAATAGATTCTATGGGATTAACTATTAATTTAGTGCCATTTTACCATTAATACTTGTAAAACTCAATATTATCCTGTTTTAGTTGTGATATACCATTCATCCACAGACTTGCACACACTATATTAATTTAGTATGCAAATCTTTCATATTTGCCATTAGACTAAAATATCTGATTTGCTATTATTGAAATATTTCCATGTTTACATAATCACATTCTAAGTTAAATGTTTTGATTGATTAAAAATTCCATACTGATTATCATCTTGACTGAGCTCTATCATGCGGATCCTTGCTCTGAAAGTATTAAAGTGTGTGTGTGTGTGTGTGTGTATTTAGTATTGGTGAGAACTAGCAATAGATCAGAAGAAGCATGAGGCAAGTTAAAGTAATAAATAAAAACTGCAATATTTAAAATAAATATACCTTATCTTTGTCTTAAAGATAATTTATTTATAGGAAAGGCAGAGTGACAGAAAGGGAGAGAGACAGAGAGTCAGAAAAATTTTGCATCTGCTAGTTCACTCTCCAAATGGTCCCAACAGCTGGAGCTGGGCCAGGCTGAAGCCAGGAGCCCAGAACTCCATCCGGGATTCCCTTGTGGGTTCAAGAGTGGACCAATATTTGAGCCAGCTTCTGATGCTTTCCTGGGCCCATTAGGAGGGATCTGGACCAGAAGAAGAGTAGGGGGACTGCTATGAATGCTGGCATTGCAAGTGGCAGGTTAACCCTATTGCTGCCTGATACAGGCCCTGTTATCTTTACACTTCTTATCATATTTGAAGTGGGACATTAGTGATATATATGAGTTATGAAAATTAACTGGGCCGGCGCCGTGGCTCAATAGGCTAATCCTCCGCCTTGCGGCGCCGGCACACCGGGTTCTAGTCCCCGTCGGGGCACCAGATTCTGTCCCGGTTGCCCCTCTTCCAGGCCAGCTCTCTGCTGTGGCCAGGGGGTGCAGTGGAGGATGGCCCAAGTGCTTGGGCCCTGCACCTCATGGGAGATCAGGATAAGCACCTGGCTCCTGCCATCGGATCAGCACGGTGCGCAGGCCGCAGCGCACCAGCCGTGGTGGCCATTGGAGGGTGAACCAACGGCAAAAGGAAGACCTTTCTCTCTGTCTCTCTCTCACTGGCCACTCTGCCTGTCAAAAAATAAATAAATAAATAAATAAGAAAATTAACTGTAAGTTCATCTATTTTTTCTAATTATTCATAAAGATACAAAAAGCATTATTACAAGGCAGGTCACTCTTTTAGAACCAGCACATTAATTTTGCTTGTTTTTCTTACTAAATGCTTGATAGCTAATATACAGAAACACTGCTTTTAAAGGATGGGATTATTCTGTGTTTACAAAATATGCTTGGGTAACAATGCATTTCAAACTTGCATTCTCATTAATTTATTGGGTGTTAGTACCAGTCTGAATGAATTACTGTACTGTTCATGTGAATCTTGCATATATTTTCATATATTTCAAAGTTTCATGGATATACTGCTATTGCTTTAAGAAAGAAAATAGTTAATATTGAATTGGTTCCATTTTTTTTTTTATAAATTGTTCACCCTAAAATTTGGCACTAAAATTTCTCCTAAGCTATTAAGGAACAAAAACCATTTTGTTGATTATCAGACCTTTCATTTACTTTCCTCATAGACCAAATAGAGAGTCCACCTGTGATCTCAATACCTCTTCTCACACTACTGATTCTGTTGTTCTCTAGACAGAAACAGCATAACATTTTCATATTTATTTTACTCCCACAACATTCGCCTTTAAAGCATTAATTCAAATCTTGTATTCAATGCTGTTTTCCTAGCCTGGCGTGCATATATGCCAGGGGATATTGCATGCTTTGCGAATGGAACTCATGCACAGAAACAGTCTTCTGATTAAGAACTTAATTTCACCAATATCCCAGTAGCCTTCTCATACTTCCTTACTTCTTGAAAGTATGGTGACTCTTGTGTTCTAATAGCTTATTTGAAAAAAAAAAATTATGTAGTAGTGTGTTTAGAATTCATCATTTATTTCTTTTCATGAAATCTATCAGGTTTTTTTAATTATTAAAGAATATTTGGGTAGTTGTCAGTATAAAGCTATTATATGTAGTGTTACTACAAACATCCTGTACATAACCTTTGTTATGCATGCGCATGCATTTCTGCTGGCTTTCCTCATTAGGTATGGAATTGCTACATTACGAATATGTATGTGTTCAATATTAGTACAAGCTGCTGAACAGTTACCATTTCCTATCTGCAGCAAAGATGTGTGTAGTTCCAGGTGCTACCATATCCTTGATGAAACCTTGGTATTTCCTGTCTTTTTTATTGTTTACTATTCATGTATTTGGTGATATTTCATGGTTTTAATTTGTATATCTTTAGAAATTTTTCATATATTTGTAGCCATTTATCATTCTTCTTATAAGTATCAGTTGCATATTATGTTCACTTAGCTACTAAGTTTCCCTTTGTTTCCTTATTGTTTTTTAGGATTTCCATGTATATTCTAGGTATGAGTGTTTTATCAGTTATGTGTTCTTAATCTGTGATTTGTATTTTCACTCTTTTTGATATTACAACTTGACAGTTACATTTATTCTGATTATTAGGAGTTTTGTTTTTATGGTCAGTCTTGTTTGTACCCTACAGTGCAACGAAATCCCAGAACTTCTTATTTTAATTTAACTATAACTTAGTACCTGTTAATCAGTCTTAACCCCATTTTCACTGCTGATAATCACCATTATGCTATTAGATCATTTATTTTATAGACTGTACATATGTATTAAGTCATGCAATACTTACATTTCTGTGCTTTGCTTATGTCACCTAAGAAACTGACTTCTGGTTCCATCCAAGTTGTTGCAAATGATAAGATTTCATCCTCATTTTATGACTGAGTAATATTCAATTGTGTCAACACATATATACCACTCTTTCTATATTCTTCATTAGATGAGCAAATAGGTTTTTTTCCAATTTTTGCTTATTGTGAATAGTGATACAATCAACATGGAGTGAAGGTGCATCTCCAACAGAGTGATTTATTTCCCTTGGATATATAACCAGATAACTAGATCATAGGTTGACTTTCTGAGTAACCTCCAAACTCTTTTCCACAATGGTTGTACTAATTTACATTGCCATCAGCAACACACCAGGGCTCCCTTTTCTCTATATCCTTGCCAGCCAACTCTTGATATCTTGTCCTTTTGATAATAGCCAAGATAACTGGAGTGAGATGCTATTTCATGGTGGCTTTGACCTGCATTTCCCTGATAATTATTTGTATTGAGCATTTTTTCCATGTTGCTATTGGCCATTTGAATGTCCACCTTTGAGTAATCTCTGTTTAAATCTATTGCCATTTTCAGTTGAACTTTTCACTATTGAATTGAGTTCCTTATGCATTCTGGTTATTATCCTTGTGAGATAGATAACTTGCAAATATTTTCTCCTAATCTGTAAGTTTACTCTTTGTTCGTTGTTTCCTTTACTGTGCAGACACTCTTTAGTTTGATAAAATATCATTTGTCCATTTTGTGCTTTTGTTTCCTGTGCCTCTGGGGTGTGTGTCAAAAAACCTTACCCATTCCTGAATCCCAAAGTGTTTTTCCTGTTTTTGTCCAGTAGTTTCAAGTTTACATATAGGATTTTAATCTACTTTGGGTTGACTTTTTTTTTTTTTTTTTTTTGGACAGGCAGAGTGGACAGTGAGAGAGAGACAGGGAGAAAGAGACAGGGAGTGTCGCTCCCCCATTCGTGGAGGAACGACACCGGGCCCTGCACTGTTCTTTTTCCCCGGCCCTTCCTGGGTTAGCTGCCGTCCCCCTGCCTCCGCGGAGGGGCGGCACACCGCCGGCCGGCTCTCTCAGGGGTTGCTCAGATGTTCCTCAGATGTTCCTGGTGCATGTTGTCTCTCTCCTCCTTTATAGTCCTCTTCCACCAATCCATGCTCTGCTGCCCACACGCCGAGCACGCTGCTCTCCTCCAATCAGGAGCAGGATCAGCTCCTGCCACTTGTTAGTCAAATTGGTGAGGCAGCTGCGTAGAAGTTGTTTGCTCTCTCTCAGCGCCATATTGTAGGAGATCAGATGTATAGAATTAGTCCTAGTTCCAGTAATTTAGTCTAGTCTCAGTTGCTCCCCACAAGGGAGAAAGGTCTTCCTTTTTTCCGTTGGTTTACCCTACCTTGGCCACTGCGGCCGGCACACTGCGGCCGCGCACCGTGCTGAACCGAAGCCAGGAGCCAGGTGCTTCTCCTGGTCTCCCATGTGGGTGGAGGACCCAAGCACTTGGGCCATCCTCCACTGCACTTTCCGGGACACAGCAGAGAGCTGGACTGGAAGAGGAGCAACCGGGACAGAATCTGGCGCCCCGACCGGGACTAGAACCCAGGGTGCTGGCGCCACAGGCAGAGGATTAGCCTATTGATCCGCGGCGCCAGCACTTTGGGTTGACTTTTGTACATGCGGAGATTTAGGGAGCTAGTTTCATTCCTCTGAATGTGGATATCAAATCTTCCCAGTGGCATATATTGAAAAGACTGGCCTTTTTCCATTTTGTTATCAGCATCTTTGTCAAACAGCAGTTTGCTGCAGTTTCCTGCTTTTACTTATTTATTTATTTATTTATTTATTTATTTATTTATTTTGGACAGGCAGAGTTAGTGAGAGAGACAGAGAGAAAGGTCTTCCTTCTGTTGGTTCACTCCCCAAATGGCTGCTACAGCTGGCGCCGATCCGAAGCCAGGAGCCAGGAGCTTCTTCCAGGTCTCCCATGTGGGTTCAGGGGCCCAAGGACTTGGGCCATCTTCTACTGCTTTCCCAGGCCATAGCAGAGAGCTGGATTGGAAGAGGAGCAGCCAGGACTAGAACTGGTGCCATATGGGATGCCAGCGCTTTAGGCCGGGGAATTAACCCACTGCGCCACAGTGCTGATGTGCCTCATCCTTTTTTAAGAGATGTATTTATTCATTTATTTGTTTGAAAGGAAGGTAATAGAAGGAGGAAGAGAAGTCTTCAATCTGCTCGTTCATTCCGCAAAGGCAGTAATAGCCACATCTGGGCCAGGCTGAATCCAGGAGTCAGGAACTCCATCCTAGTCTCCAACATGAGTGGGAAGGTACTTGGGCCATTTTCTGCTACCTTTCTTTGCAAGTGCACTAGTAGGAAGAGAGATTCAAAGCATAGTAGCCAGGACTTGAGCTGGCACTCTGATATGGGATGCCAGTGTTGCAAATGGCTGCTTAACCTGCTGTGCCACAATACCACCCCTCCTGATTTGTTCTTTTTGTTCAAGACTACTTTGGCTGTTTGTGAACTTTTGTAGTTCTGGTTTCGTATATATTTTAATAGTGTTTTTTCCTAATTCTGTTAAAAAGGTCATTGGTTTTTTTTTTAAAAGAGATTTCATCAAATCTGTGAGTAACTTTGTATAGTATAGATATATTCATGATATGAATTTTTCCAATTCATGAACATATGGTATCTTTCAATTTGATTATATTTTCTTCAATTCCTTTGATAAGTATTTTATTTTTTTGTTGCTGCTCTTGTCGAGATCTTTGACTTGTTTGGTTAAAATTGATTCCTAGTTGTGATTTATTCCTTGGTGGCTACTAGAAATGGAATTAGCATCTTAATTTCTTTCTCAAATAACTTGCCATTTGTCTGAAACAACACTGCTGATGTTTTGCACATTTATTTTGTCTCCCAAACTTTGCTTATTAGTGTGTTAGCTCTAGTAACTTTTGGTGGAATCTTTGGGGGTTTTCTAAATATAAGATCCTGTCATCCACAAACATTAACACTTTGACTTCTGGTTATTCAATTGGGAATTCCTTTATTTCTTTCTCTTGCTACTAGTTCTTATAGGACTTATAATACTATGTTGGATAAAAGCTGTGATAGTAGACAATTGTGTATTTTTATCTTAAGAAATCTTTGATCATGACAAAAGTAGGAAGATATTTTCATGTGCTTTTTATTAAAAGCTTTTTCATGTATGTTTTTATGTGTACAACTTTTTGGAATTAATTTTTGTTTACTAATTTGTATCTAATTTTCTTAGCATCATCCATTGAAATATAGTATCTTTTACAATATGATACTGTAAAAACATCTTTATCATAAATCAGATGACTGTATATTTATGTATATATTTTTAGATTATCTATTATGTACTATGAGTTGATTATTATAGTTTCCTGAGTTTGCCTATATATTTGCCTTTAGCAGTGAGTTTTATGTTTTCAAATGGTGTCATAAGGTTTAATATATTTTTATTTCAACCTGAAAAACTTCCTTTAGCATTTCTTTTTTTTTAAGATTTTTAATTTTTTATTTATTTGAAAGAGCTACAGAGAGGCAAAGACAGAGAGGTCCTCCAACTGTTGGTTCACTCCCTAGATGGGCACATTGGCTGGAGCTGCGCCAATCCGAAGCCAGGAGCCAGGAGCCAGGAGCCTCCGCTGGGTTTCCCATGTGGGTGCAGGGGCCCAAGGACTTGGGCCATCTTCCATTGCTATCCCAGGCTATAGCAGAGAGCTGGATTGGAAGAGGAGCAGCCGGGACCAGAACCAGCACCCATATGGGATGCTGGCACCTTAGGCCAGGGCACTAACCTGCTGTGCTGCAGCGCTGGCCCCTAGCATTTATTAGAAGTCACTTCTAGTAGTGATGAACTCTCAGCTTTTGCTTGTTTGCAAATGCCTTTGATTTCTCAAGGACAGTTTTGTAAGGGTAATATTCCTTGTTGCATTGTTTTTCTTTTGGAATACTTTCTTCTGGCATGCAAAGCTTCTGCTGTCAAATTCATTAACACCCCATGGAAGCTACTTTTTATGATAAGCTACTATTTTGTTTCTACTTTAACAATTATTTTAGTCTATGATTTTAACAATTTCACTATAGTAGGGCTTAGGGTAATCTTTGAATTGTTCTTGCTTGGGGTCCTTTGAAGTTCAGGAATGTGGATATTTTTAATCTTTACAAGATTTAGGAAGTTTTAGGAATTGTGCCTATAAGTAGTTTTCTCTCTCTTTCTAAGTTTCATAATGTGTATTTATGTTTGCCTCAATATTTTGTACAGATTTTGTAAGCTCTGTTCAACCATTTTTCAATTTTTTTGTTTTATTCCTGTATCTGGCTCATTTCAAACGACCTGTCTTGAGTTTAATGATTGTTTCATATGCATGATCAAGTACACCACTGAAGCTCTCCACTTAATCTTTCGGTTCTCTCATTACATTCTGCAGCCCAAGATTTTAAAAATGATTTTTTTTGTTTTAAACTTGTAATAACATATTTTCAATTTACTTTATAATCAAAGGCTTAATGCACCACGAAGTGAAGAGTTCAATATATAAAACAATAAGAAGGCCATTGTTCAGCAGCAATATAGACAAGGGCTATAAATAATAATCAAATTCCAAAGAAGGGAAGGAGGAGGGAAAGATGGAGGGAGGAAAGGAAATACAATTTTATTCTTAGACTTGCATCTGTGAGCTATATAAACCATGTTATATTAATTTCAAAGTTAAATGAAAATGATTTCTGTTTAAAAGTAAGTGATTTCTGTTTATTATGCTTCTAATTTTGTTCATGCATTTTTCCTAATTTTGTTTAATTGTTTTCTTGCATCTCACTGAGCTGGCTTTAGGTGATTATTTTGAATTCTTTGTCAGACAGTTCGCATGTCTCCATATCTTCGGAATCGGTTAGGGCAGCTTTGCTAGTTTCCTTTGGTGGCGTCATGTTTGACTATTTCTTTGTGATTCATGTAGCCTTGTGTTGATACCCATGCTTTTGGAATAGGAATCAATCTTCCAGGCTTTACAATTTGGTTTTGGCAGATAAAGATCTTCTTCAGTCTTGCATTTGATAGGGTTTCTTCTGGCATAGCAGCCAAGTAGAACTGTGCACAGATCACGTGTCTACTTCTGGATTCCCAGTGTGATTGCAGTTAGCAGGTTTGTTAACAGTCACTTCAGTGATATTGACCCTATCTGGTTCTTGGCATAGCAACAAAGATGCACTTTAGGATCCGCAGTTGGGATTATAGGTGGTGAGTATATTACCAAATACACAGGAAGGTGTAATCTAGACTAGGTCACCAGGCAGCTCCAGGGTGGATGGAACTGGCTGGGGACCATGACTGACTAGGGTTAAAACTGAATTAATAGGATGCTTAACAGTACACAGCCTGGCAAAGAAATGCAGGCTTGGGGCTGGCAATGTGGCGCGGTGGGTTAATCCTCCGCCATTGGTGCCAGCATTCATTATGGGTGCTGGTCCCAGTCCCAGTTGTTCCTCTTCAACACCAGCTCACTGCTATGGCCTTGAAAAGCAGTAGAAGATGGCCCAAACACTTGGGCTCCTGGCTTTGGATCGGCTCAGCTCTGACTGTTGTGGCCATTTGGAAGTGAACCAGTGGATGGAGGACCTTTCTCTCTGTCTCTACCTCTCACTGTCTGTAATTCTACTTCTCAAATAAATAAATAAAATCTTAAAAAAAAAAAAAAAACATGTAGGCTTGCCTCTTGTGGCATAGATGAGCATGTCTCCTCTTAGGGCAATGGGTAGGCTGGAATACTCTGAAGCTGTGGTTTCAAGAGAGTGGATACAGGTTACAGGGCTTCTTTAAGATTGGCAGTAAGACTAAGTTTGGTAGGTCTGCCACTAGGACAGATAGGAATATGTACTAACTGTTCCAAGAAGGTGTCTACAGGGCACATAGCCAGGACAGAGGTCAGCAGGCCTGATATCCAATGTCCAACAAGTGTGGCTCTTCCTGTACAGCTGGGCAAATGGTACCAATAGCAGGACTAAAGCCAAAGGATGCTGCAGCCAGTTCTACAAAGGGACAGGGCTTTCTCTGCATTTGTAGCTGGGACTGTGGTTGTGGACCCTGCCACATGGGCAGGGGTCTGGCTTCACAAAGTCGCCCTCCTCGATCTTGGGCTCTACTGAGGCTTTATAAGTTCCTGCCTAAACCCAAATTTCCCACAAAAGCACTCTTGTCAATGAATGGGTGCCACATTACTGTTGCTTTGGTGGGATGTGCGCAGAGGACCTCCTGTTCTGGAGACTTGCTCCCTTCTTTATCTGATAACAATTATTTTCCCTTTTTTCCTGTTAATGTAAATACTATGTTGACTTAATTTTCTACTGATGTATACCTCAAAGAAAACCTATTGGTCTATATTCATTGAACTTTTTAATGTTTGCTGAATTTGATTTACTGTTTCATAAAGGATTTTATCAACTATGTCCATTAGATAGATAATCTTTTATAATACCATCATTGACGTACAATATCAAGGATATGTTAGTATCATAATAACTGACAAATGTTTTCTATTTTTCTTTCATTGCATAGAAGAGGGCGTTAACTCTTGAATTATCTCTTCCTATGTGTATATGGCAATCACAAAGCTTCCAGGTTTAATATTTTCTTTGTGAAAACATTTTGTTTGAAAAATTGCATTTTTGGAGACTATGGAACTATTTAGAATTTTTATTTCTTATTCTATCAAGTCTGTTACATTGGATATTTAGAAGACTTTTTCACTTTCATAGAGCTTGCTAAGTTCATTTTCATCAAATTGTTCATATTAATCCCTTTTTTTTTAAGATTTATTTATTTATTTGAAAGTCAGAGTTACACAGAGAGATGCAGATGCAGAGAGAGAGAGAGAGAGAGAGAGAGAGAGAAAGAGAGAGAGGTCTTCCATCCAATGGTTCACTCCTCAATTGGCCGCAACGGCTGGAGCTGCACCACTGCACCAGTCCAAAGCCAGGAGCTTCCTCCGGGTCTCCCACGCAGGTGCAGGGGCCCAAGGACTTGGGCCATCCTCTACTGCTCTCCCAGGCCATAGCAGAGAGCTGGATGGGAAGAGGAGCAGCCGGGACTAGAACAGGCGCCCATAGGGATGCAGGCGCTTCAGGCCAGAGTGTTAACCTACTGAGCCACAGCGCCGGCCCCAATCCCTTATTTTTATCTTCGATATTTTTAATTTGTTTCCTCTTTTTTGAGTTGATAAATGTTTACTAATTTTGTCCTCAAAAGGAAAACAATTTAGGAATTGTTGATTTTATATTTTTTTAAATATTGTATCAAATTCCTTGATTCATTAATTCTTTCACTGATTTTGTCTTTAATGCTGATATTTCCCTAGCTGTTTAAGGAAGCAATGCAGACCATTGATATTAAACATTCATTGTTCACTACTATAACATCTAAAGTTGTAAATTTCCCTCCAAAATGCTTTAGCTATATTTAATAATCAATATTAAATGTTTTAAAACTGATAATTTTATTCTTTCTAATTTAAGTAACATTGTTTAGGAACATGCTTACATTTTATAGAAATATATTTTTCTACTTGTTTCTTTGTTATTGATTGCTTGCTCATTTTTCTTTGTGGTCAGATGGCTATTCTAATAAAATGAAATGAGGATTCTTTGAAGCTGTCCTCACTACCCATGCATCAGCTCAATTTTTTTAAAAATGTTCTAGGCATGATATAAATATGAATTCTGTCCTATTGAGTAAGTATTCCACTTCAAATAGTTCAAATTTATAAATTATGTTTTTAAATTTTTATTAAATGTTTTTATCTTTAATGTTATTATTGGTCTGATAAAGTTTCTCCCTCGCTGTCTGACCCTTTATCTGTTTGTTTCTGTCAACCTGTTTTATCTTTACCTAATTTTCTTAAGATTTACTTTTGTTCACTTGAAAGGCAGAGTTACACAGAGAGAGAGGGAGACACAGAGCTCTTACATCTGCTGGTCCACTCTCAAAATGGCCACAATGACCAGGACTAGGCCATACTGAAGCCAGGAGCCAGGAGCTTCTACAGGTCTCCAATAGGGGTACAGCGCCCCAGGCACTTGGGCTATCTTCCACGGCTTTCCCAGTGCATTAGTAGGGAACTCGATAGGAAGTTGAGCAGCTAAGACTTGATCTGGGGCTCATAAGGGATGATGGTGTTGCAGACAGGGGCTTTACCTGCTACCTCTATTTTTCTGATGAGTGGTAGATTAACGATGTATAAAAGTATTTATGTTATTAGGTACTTAAAGGTTTATCGTTAGTTATACTTTTTTTATATTGAAATATATATTATTATGAGAAGTTCCTGTTTATGTTTATGTCCTGAAATCTACTTTGTCTGATATGAGCATAGCTATAGCAACTTTGCTCTGTTTTTAATGATGCATTTCTTCTCACCACACAATTTTTAACTTCTCATGTCTTAAACTCATATTTTCAGTAATGGTTTTGCTGCAGCATTTAGGTGTTGATGTTTTAATGTGGTACTCTTAACCTTGTCCTAAAAATATTCTGTTTGCAATTGATTGCATTTAACTACTTTCATGCAGTTGTATATCTCTCTGTAAACTTCTTGGAATGTAGTTGACCTCCCTTATTTTTATGGCTATTTTTCTTTCTTTCTTGTTATCTTTTAGCTTAGTCTAGCACTAATCATTTTATTAACTTAGTTGTGCACTCTCTTCATGTACTTTTAATGATTACCTCAGAGTAAAGCAGGTGTAACTGACTTGTTGCAGTTTAATAAAAACTTCTATTGTATCTCATACAAGTTGAACCTCAGAAATTGTAAATCATACTAATTCATTTTATATATTTGTATTCTTGTTTTCAGGGCTTCTACTTCTACATATAATTAAAATCCAGTAAGATACATAAAAATTTTGATAAAGCAACATTCATCTAATTTATTTATAAATATCTTTACACATATTGACTATTTCCAGTGTGTTTTTTTTTTTTTAATTTTTGACAGGCAGAGTGGACAGTGAGAGAGAGAGACAGAGAGAGAAAGGTCTTCCTTTGCCGTTGGTTCACCCTCCAATGGCCGCCGCTGCAGCCGGCGCACCGCGCTGATCCGATGGCAGGAGCCAGGATCCAGGTGCTTTTCCTGGTCTCCCATGGGGTGCAGGGCCCAAGCACCTGGGCCATCCTCCACTGCACTCCCTGGCCATAGCAGAGAGCTGGCCTGGAAGAGGGGCAACCGGGACAGAATCCAGCGCCCCGACCAGGACTAGAACCCGGTGTGCCGGCGCTGCAAGGTGGAGGATTAGCCTATTGAGCCACGGCGCCGGCTTCCAGTGTTCTTTTTTAAAAATAGTTAAATATATAATTCAATTATTAGTCTATCAAAGAAACTTTTCTTAGTTTTTGTTTTAGTGTAATTGGAAATCAATTCCTTTGGTGTTGGTTTGTGTGGAACCAATAATTTCTATTTTACTTTGAGCTTTTAAGGATATTTCATCTGAGCATAGAAGATTAGTTTGTAGCTACACTCATCACCTTAAGGATACTGTTTTTGCTGTTTTATGGCTTTCATAACTTGCATTGATAAATTTGTCAATCTTATGATTGTTTCTTTAGTGGCAATGTGTCTTTTTCTGTCTTCCTCCGCCTTTGGAGTATGAACATGTTCTCTGTGTTGGATGTATGAGGGTGCATGTTTGTATGTGTTTAACCTATTTAAGTGTCATTGAACTGTTGAACATACAGATCAGTGTCTTCCATTGTGTCTGGAAAATTCTTATTAAATATGTCATCTTTTTCATTTGAGAGGGAGAGAGTTGGAAGGAAGGAAGGAGGCAGAAAGAGAAGCAGACAGACCATTCAACCCCTCACCCCCAATGCCTGCAAAGATGGGGTAGGCCACGAACTGGCTGGAGCCAGGAACTGGAAATGCAATCCAGGTTCCTTTAAGGGTGGCAGGAACCCCGTTACTTGAACCTTCATGTTGCCTCCCAGGATCTGCATTGGTGGTCAGCTGAGGTCATCATGGAGTTCTTGGAATCAAACTCAGGAATTCTTAGGCAGATTGTGGGCATCTTATCCACAAGGTTAAATGTACACTGTTAGAACCTATTAGTCCACTGAGGCACAAATTGTTAACCAAAATGTGGTAAAACTGGGCACAGATAGACTATCCAAAGGCTAGGGGAAAGTTTGTTACCTGGGAAGGCTCTCCCTGGGACATGCTCAACTGCTGAGACAATCACTGGGGACTTTGCCAAGGAGCCTCTCTGCAAGCCCCCCCACGTTATCAGCACCCATGCAACGCTTGAATGTCCACAAGGCCTTCCCCAACAAGCAACTCAGCAGGAGACTCTGCCAGCCGCCAAAGCAGAGCAAAGTCTGGCTTCAAACCCCCTCCCTTCGTCAGGGCAGGCTGAACCCGCTGTTGTGTCCCTCCTGAAATAAAGCTCCTTTCAGCTTTATCCAGACACTGCCTTGCCTTCTTAGAAAATTAACAGTCCTAAAAGCTAACGTCCACTTCTCAACATGCCCAAATATTTGCTTCTACCCTAATATCTCTTCTCCTTTTGTATATTTAGTTATAAGAATAGTCGATATTCTGGGATTTTAGAAATGATTGATTGATTGATTTGAAATCCAGAGTTAGAAGAAGGACAGAAAGGGGGAGTCTTCTGAAGCCAGGAACCTGGAACTCCATCCAGGTCTCCTATGCAGGTGGCATGGCCCAAGCACATCTTCTGCTTCTCTCAGGCCATTAGCAAGGAGCAAGGCTGGAAGTGGAGCAGCTGAGACACAAACTGACACCCATATAGGACAGCAGCATCACAGGTGGAATCTTACCTGCTACACAACAGTGCTGGCCCCGTAGTCCGGGTTTCTCATTTATGTGTGTTATATAATGTTTTTCTCCTTCGTTCTTCTGCAATTGTGTGTACTTTTCTTTCTGTATTTTCTGTTCATATAAGCCTGAGATCAGTAATTTTTTTGCTCTGTTGAGGCTGAGATTAAACTCATCCAATAAATGATTAGATGTCATTGCTCTCTGTTGTGGAGGGTCCGGTGAAGTCTGTTTTTTTCTTTTTAAAGATTTTATTTTTTATTTATTTTGAAAGTCAAAGTTACAGAAAGAGATAGAGCTTCCATGTACCTGATGGTTGCAACCCATGCACCCCAGATGGTTGCAACCAACCTAAGACGGGAGCTAGGAACTTCATCCGGGTTTCTCATGTGGGTAGCTGGGGCCTAAGCACTTGGATCATTTTCTACTGCTTTCCAAGGCCATTAGGAAAAAGCTGGATCAGAAGCAGAGCAGCCAAAACCTGAACCGATGCCCACACAGTATGCAGGCAGGTGGTGAATTTATTCACTATGCCACACTGCTGGTTCCTGAATCCCATTTGCAAATTAGAAATTTCTGTTGAAATTTGTCATCATTTGATCATTTTAGTAATATCAACCTCGGTTTTCTTCATATGGCCAAGTTTTAATTCATAATGTGGTGAGATTCTTTCTCCTTGCTCCAAGAATTGCGGGAGATAACAACTCTTCCCTTCAGCTGTTACGGTTTTATTCTCATCTCCTCATTTTACATAGATCAAAAACTGCCATATACTTGAAGGGGAAGCAGTCACTGTGATTGACAGACTCCTCTGTCCCTTTCTGGGAAAGTCTGTTTCCTAAGTGTCACAAGACTACAGGAGATTTTCTTTTTCATTTATGAAGCTTTCAACCTTGATCCACAGTCAGCATGTAGTGCCAGATTTCAACATGTTTCCAGCGGAGGACACTGGCCATATGTTTGAGTCTCCTCAAATTTTCAATTTGTCACATGAGTCCTGTGCTTCACGCAAAGATTTGCTGTCTTCCCTCTATGCTGTGTTTCTTTTGAGCAGCTTAATTCACCTTCTACTAAAATTGACATATGCCCTCAAAAGGAAAAAAAGTTAACAATTTTCACCTCATCTCAGATATATTCCTTTACGTAGTTCTAGTGCACTTCACACTGATTGCATCCACCTGTCTCTAGTGTACTTTAAAACATGTGTTTGTGCCACCTTGGCACAGAAGTATCATGCTTCAATGACCTAGCATATTATACCTACAACTACACTCAGATATTTTTAATATTGTGATATAAAAATATATTAAAGCATTGTATCCAAATCAAACTGAGAATTTTCATTGGCTAAACTGAATAGCTATAAGCAAAGACAAATATCCTTGTTACAGATAGATCTATGATTGACTTGTGCTTTAAAAAGAAACCAAGAAGTTTTGGTGTCACGTGTGTGGAGCAAAGACTTTGTGGTCTGTTACAGGTAGCCTCTAGATTGGTCCCTAATGATCTTCTTCATCCCTCGATACCCATATCTCTGTATAATGGTTCCTTGTTGAGTGTGCTCTGGATTAAGTCACTTGACTTTGGTAGATTTAATGAGGCAGATAAGAAGGGATATTATTTTGAGTAGAGGTTACAAAAAGGCTCAAACATACATCCTGTGCATCCTCTGTTGCTATCTTGCTTGCTTTCTGAATAAAGCAAGCGGCCTATTGTAAGAGGCCTTATTGATAATTCCACATGGTATGGAAGTAATGTTTATGGCCAACAGCTAGTTCTTACTCCTTGGCAAGAGCCATGTGAGTGAGGTTGAGACTGGATTGTTCCCACTGAAGCCTTGAGATTTTTGCAGCCCTACCAACAACCTGATCAAGGCCGCTTAAAACACCCAAGTCAGATGCACCTGGTTAATTCATAATTAGATTCCTTGAAAAAAAATGTGAGAAACATTTATGGTTTTATACTGCTGAGATTTTGAGTAATTTTGTACTCAGCAATAAATATCTGATACAGAATGCTATGATTTAAATGTGACTTGGCCCTAAAACTCTTGCACACAATTAAACTGGAAAAGTAATTGTTAATGGTATTGAGAGTGTGGTGTTTCTGAGGTAGAGTTTAGTGTGAAGCCCTTGTGTCATGGAGACATGTTCTTCGAAGGTAGTTCTCATGAGAGGGTTCTTATGAAAGCTTGGGTTTGGGCTCATTGATGTTCTCTGCTTATCTTGCTATGTGGTCATCCCTTTCTACGCTCTGCCTTGCCAGCCTCAGATCTCCTGATAGGTCATATCCTTGGGGCCACCCAGTCTTGGACTTCAACTTCCAAAGCTGTGGGCTAAATAAACCTTTTTTTTTTTTCTTTGTAAAGTTAGTTGCCTTGAGTATTTCACTGGAGTAATGGAAATTTGAGCTAGATTCCTGTGTAAATTCTGATAATGTTTATTAGAATTTGTGATCAAGCTGTAGCACCTCCCCAGTCCCAGTTTCCTCATCGGTATAAACAGGATAATACTTGCTGTCATAGCAAATGAAAGTCCGAGGCGAAAATCTTCTGATAAAGTGTGCCAATTTATGAAGCTATGCAAGGGAGTGTAGACTTCTGAATATTTCCTTGCCAATACAATAAATAGAATGTCTACTTAAAGGAAGTAGATAATCAATAAAAGATAAAGATTACAAAATTACCAAGCTTATGGTTAGTCAATATTCTGTCATTTTGTTAATGAAGGTATCATATTTACAGAGCTCTTCCTATATATTCTGATACCAGAATTGTGAAAGTTGGAAATGTACTTGATGTTGTTTGTCAGTATAGTACAGGAAAGTAGTCAGCTGGAAGAGTCATCATTCACGTTAGTGATCCAAGGTCTCTGTTGCCCTGTTGTTGGTGGTGGTGTCACTATTCATCTCAGCATACAACATGAAACTGTGCGTGTACACGTGTCTGATCATGTGTTTATGTGTGTGTGTGCGCCTAATCATTAGTATGTGAAAAGATGTTTTAGTCTACATCTTTGAGATTCAAATGAGATAAAATGTTTTAACAAGACTTCCTCCCTTAAATGATCAGATAATCTTTTATCTTCCAGTAAAAAATTGTTTTTCTCCACAAATATCCTCTGGTCAGTATTAAGACATCTTCTTCCTTGTAATTTAATTATGTGTTTATTTTTTTCTGATGTTTCTACCCTTTCTATTTTATTTTCCTGTTTAGAACTGCCCTTCCCATTGACACATCAGCAGCCCCATCTTTATTCTATCTAATCTATATTTTGATTTTATAGTTCTACAACATTATTTATAAACTTCCACAATGATATAACCTCTCTATTTACTACCACTATAATTTTTTCTTCTGGTTTCAACACTACTTTCTCATCCCTTGAGCTTTAAGAATTTTCAAATACTGTCTCTTGTCTTCAATGTATCTGGAAATGTGGTAAATTAAAGATGTGAAAGCTGTGTTTGTGATTTTGTTGAATGAGACATCACAAATCTTGAGGGGAAATTAAATGCTTTGAAGGTGCTGAGGGGACAATCAAACCGTATATTACAAAGAATCCTAGAGACTTACAGAGAATGATGTGTCCCTGGATAAACTGGGCTATGAGAGTACTTCAGAAAGTTCCTGGAAAATTATAATGGTAAAACTGTGTATGGAGTTCAAAGCTTTTTCTGTAACACAATAAATTGGGTTTTAATTTCATTTTTTAACGGTGACTTGTTTCTAAAATATCATAAAAACAAATTCAGGAAGTAGAAGGTAAATCCAGAACACGCTGGTGGAAAGCGGAAGCTCAGTTTTGAGGAGTATAGTGACGTATTAGATGCCCAGAGTGCAGATGGGCCAGGCAGAGAAGTTTTGAGCACAGAGACTAAGGAACCAGGCATATGTTAGAGTTTATACAGCTCCAGGGATTTCAGCCTAAAGCTAAATAGTTAGGGTTGAAACCCTGAGAAAGAGAATTCCTCCAAGGAACCCAGAGAATAATAAATAGATAATTCCCCTAAAGGTAGAAATAAGGAATAACTGGCAAGAAAAGACCCCGAGGCTTAGAGTGTGGGGGATAAGTCTGTAAATGGAAGAGAATGAAAGCGATTGGTCCCAGCATAAACAGGGAAAATGTTTAAAGATGTGCCACGGTCTCTGCACAGTGTGACGTTGCATCTGCAGCGAAGCTTCCCTGAATGCAGTTTTCTAGAATCATGATTTCAAAGGTGATTCTGTGCTGCTACCTGCTACACCCTGTGTTGGTACAGGAATAGCTCTGCCTCATCCCTAGCTTGAAAATGCTTGGCGGGGGGGGGGGGGGTGTACAGATATTTCAACATGCCACTTGTGTTTCTGAACTATTGAACTTATTAGACAATATTTCATTCTATTGGACTATTTGCTTTTACATGATCTCTAGCTCTTAATCTTCATTTTCCTTCTAAGACAACACAAAATGTTTGTGATAGTCTACCAAATGTGTGGTTTATCCTTTACAGCTATTTTTCTTTATCCGTGAAAATATCTCAGTTTTCATTAACTATTTATGTGACATGGTTTTTGGGATCCTCATCATTTTAATTGCCTTTCTCCTGGAAGTCTTCAGCTGTCAGTTTCCTAAAAATATTCCAAGTGAATTTTTAATGCCATTTCACCTTGCATATGAAAGACATTTAATACTATTCAATGAACAGAAAATGCATCAGTGAAATGCAAAAAATTCACTCTCAAAAGTCTGGACTGACTAAATCAAAACATAAACATTAAACATCGATGATCTGTTTTTTGCAATTAAGACTATGTTGTTTTTTTTTTTCTTTATGGTTCTTTCTTTTAGGGTTCATCTTACAGTAGTTTTTGTATCACTCTGTGAAAATTCATCCAGATCTTTTTCACATGAACCACTGCATGGGCTTCTGTTGTTTATATTTGTTTAATTGATTTTTGTAACCTAAATTTAAAACTCAGTAATTACTTCATTTCAGTTCCATTTTGTTAGATTTAGCCTTAGCATACCAGGCAAATAATTTAGAAATCAGATTTTTTAATGTGATTTATATACTACGGTGAAATTTACTTTCCATGCCTTCTAAGCCATTGATTTAAAATGTTGCCTACAACCATCTCACATTTTGTCACTGAAAATATTCATTCAAGATGACCTCAATCCACTAATCACAATCTGAGTTTAATTTTTAGTGAATCATGAATCTTATATAATTGTACCATTACCCTAATACACAGCTTCACATTTTATCTACAAGCTTACAATGAGATACTCTGTCAAAGTCTCAGCAGAAACCAAGATTACTTATGGCATTTCCCTGACACCCCAACCAATTGATGATCTCCTTAAAATAGTGCATACTCATTATATATAAGCTAGTATTGCCTCCTACTACACATCATTTTTAATTTGTAAATTTAAACCGTTTGGTTTGCAACTATTTAACCACTCTTCTACATTCTTAAAGATTTTTCACACTTCATGTACGTAAATAAGGAAAGATATAATGATATTTAAAGAAAATAACAATAATGTGATTATAAGAATTTGAATATTAGATCCACTATTAGCATCTCAGAACCTACTTGTGACTTAAATAGAAAACCACCTCTCTCTACTACAAGTGCCATTTTCATTGTTAGAAAAAGCCATCAACAGAAAATAGATTTGTTTAGCTTTATACAAACTGTTGTGAACAATTCTTTTTTCTGACTATAGTTGGAATTTTGCTAGAGATCAAGAAGGAGCTACAGTGTAATTCCCTCAACTGTTAAAGGAGAAATCATTTGTCCTTGATGGCTGAAGAATTAAAACTCATTAGGAATAGCCTTTTTTTTTTGAAAATCAGTTATTTCTTTTTGTTTCTCTAAGCACTATCTTTCTTCACTTCAGATGTGTGAGTATTGTTGATAAAAAACGTTTTCGAAAATATTCTCTTGGAACAGCCATAACCTCGGTGATCTTCCTGAAATTCATGTGCATCAATAACAGATTCATTAGATGTCCTGCCAGTTTTTTCCCTACTGGTTCTAAAATGTTACAATGTCGCAAACGTTGTACAGCACTGCATCATCTTCCAGGAGAGACTTAGAAAAGCTGGACGAACATGGAATCCAGAGATTTTGCTAAATCGAAAAATCTACATTATAGATACTTTAAATGGGAAGAAGAAAAAATGAGCTCTTGTTTGAATAGGGTAATTGTTAGAACTCCACTGTAGGTTAACATACCGTAGAGAAGTGCCAAGTGCAAAGCTGTTCTGAGCACAATTCTAAATACAATTGTACAGTTTCCATTTATTATTTTCCTGCTGTGATTAGATAATTAGTAAGGTACTTTGTGTTTAGGTGAATTTTCATTAGGAAAGCAGTAGAAATAAATTGAAATGGCAGAAGTGCCGCTTATTTCTTCTCTTCTTTAATGTGTTGATTTCTTCGTGCCAGTCTTCAAGTAGGAGCTCAGCATGTGCTCGCACATAATTTGACCTTTATTCCTTATAATTAAATCTAAACATTTATTGAAATCAGAGCTACCTAGCTAGTTTGAATGTATTTCTCACAATTACAAATGAGCATGATCAATTTTAATAGAATGAAAAAGGATACCCATTGTCATCCATTAATTCAATGTGTGCTACTAAGTGAGCAGTCCCTCAGAAGCAAAGGGCAAATTGGCTTCTCTCTCAGGGGAGATGCTTCATTTCTGTGGCACAAGCATGCTTTTTCATAAAAATTAATTTATCAGTAAGATAGTAAACATGCTTTACTATAAACTCTATGGAGATAGAAAAGAAGTTTATTATTATTATTTTTTGACAGGCAGAGTGGATAGTGTGAGAGAGAGACAGAGAGAAAGGTCTTCCTTTGCCGTTGGTTCACCCTCCAATGGCCGCCATGGCTGGCGCGATGCGGCCAGTGCACCGCACTGATCCGATGGCAGGAGCCAGGTGCTTTTCCTGGTCTCCCATGGGGTGCAGGGCCCAAGCACTTGGGCCATCCTCCACTGCACTCCCTGGCCACAGCAGAGAGCTGGCCTGGAAGAGGGGCAACCGGGACAGAATCCGGCGCCCCGACCAGGACTAGAACCCGGTGTGCTGGCGCCACTAGGTGGAGGATTAGCCTATTGAGCCGCGGTGATGGCCTGGAAGTTTATTCTTTATTTTGAATTTTTACGTAAAGAAACTTGCGGTTGTACTACGCTAATATTCAAAAACAAGAAATCAAATAATGAGAAAAGAAAGAGGGCTAAATATGATACATAGTTAATATATGTTAGTGGCATAAAGGGAAGGAATAAAATGGTGCTTAATTAATTTGTGTAGATAATTCAATGAGAGAATGACTTCCATAAAACAGTGTCAGTAGGGCTGAAGTCACCAGAATACAACTAAAGAATAAGAAGGACTGAATATTTAATACTAAAATATTTGATAGATGGAGATATCGGTTCCTTCAAACAATATTTGAAGGCAGAAAAAAGCAAGGATAAGAAAACAGAGTCAGCCTACGTGATTTGTCCTTGCACACAGTCACAATTATGTATAGTACTTAAATTATGTTATTACATTTTATTTTAAGATTTATTTATTTATTTGAAAGGCAGAGCTACAGAGAGGTAGAAGCAGAGACAGAGAGAGAAGTCTTCCATCTGCTGGTCCACTCCCCAAATGGCTGAAACATCCAGAGCTGGGCCCATCCAAAACCAGGAGCTTCTTCCAGGTCTCCCACACAGGTGCAGGGGCCCAAGGACTTGGGCCATCTTCTACTGCTTTCCCAGGCCATAGCAGAGAGTTGGATGGGAAGTGGAGCAGCCAGGACTCAAACTGGGGCCCATATGATATATTGGCACTGCCAGCAGCAGCTTTACCTGCTATGCCACAGTGCTAGCTTCAGTACCTAAATTATTATGCTATGGCCAAATGGTGTCTATTTTTCTAATGATACTAAATTTAATCATGCTATTTTCAGTTGGATTTTGTTTTTGAACATAATATAGATTAGTCTGATTTTGGCAAAAATAGTTGTGTTTTTCTCCATGATCAATTTAATCTACCCAAGCTTTGACCCACTAATGAAATAAATGAACATAAAATATGCATTTTGATGTGCTTATTGTTAATAAAACCTGACAATAGAATAAAATAAACATTTCAAAATTTTCTCACACATTTTCTGACACACTGAATAGCATACATGTCTTCATTAGAATGTGTTTGTGTAATTTCACATTTATGTTAGAATCATATATTATCATACTACCATTTTTTAAAAAATATATTTATTCATTTATTTGAAAGAGTTACAGAGACAGAGAGAGATCGTCTACCCACTGGTTTATTCCCTAGACGGCTCGAACAGCCAGCACTGGGCCACACTAAATCCAGAATCCAGAAGCTTCATCCAGGTTTCCCATGTGAGAAACTTAGGCCATCTTTCACTCTCCCAAGGCAATAGCAGGGAGCTAGATTGGAAGTGGAACAGCTGGTACTCAAACTGGTGCCTGCATGGGATGCTGGTGTCACAAGAGGCAGCTTTACCCACTATGCCACAATGTGAGTCCTGAGACCAAACATTTTCTAGTGTTATATTCACTTGCATAAGTCCTCATACAATTCAATTCTTTGGAACATATAAAATATATCTCTTAAAATTTAATATGTAAATGATCCATTTACCCTCTTAAGAGGGTCTCTTTTCTCAAATAGAAAGGAAAATTATCTACCAAAATGAACTGTAATAAACACTATGATGGGGCGAGTGCTGTGGCATAGTGGGTAAAGCTGCCCCCTGCAGTGCCAGCATACCATATGCCACTGGTTCAAGTCCCAGTTGCTGCACTTCCAATACAACTTCCTGCTAATGTGCCTTGGAAAGTAATAGAAGATGATCCAAGTACTTGGGTCCCTGCACCTGCATGGGAGACCCAGAAGAATCTCCTGGCTCTTGGCTTCAGATCAGCCCGGCTCTGGCCATTGTGGCCATTTGGGAAGTGAATCAGCAGATTGAAGACTCTCTTTCTGCCTCTGCCTCTCTGTAACACTGCCTTTCAAATAAATGAATATTTAATAAAAATTATGGTGCTTTCTTAATGCTGAACAAGGCACCCAAACTTAGAATATTTGCACTTTGTTTTTATTATTCAAACTACTTCATGAGAGGCATGTGCAAATCAAGACTGCTTGAAAATAAAGTGCTGTTGGTTCATTCATCATCAAATATTTTGTGGCTTCTCACATAAGGTAAGAGGCACTAGGCTTTTCTTCAGACTCATACCTTGTACACTTTAGAAGTGTTTGTTAAAGCCATATTAAATTTAACAATGAATTTAATAAATTATTCATAGTTAATAGAGGCAATGTTCCTCCAAAGAGGCAGATAATTCAAAATTATTATATCCTGAATAATTTTATAAGAAACAAAATACCTTATAGAAGGAATTTGGGATGGTCCCCTCTTCAATTGTTTTGAATAGTTGAGAAGAATTGCAATTAGTTCTTTAAAAGTTTGATAGGATAGAGAACCATAAACCAATATCCCTAATAAACATGGATGCAAGAACACTCAACAAAACACTAGCTAATCAAATCCAATAATACATCAGAAAGATCATTCACTCAGACCAAGTGGTATTTATCCCTGTTATGCATGTACAGATCCAACATACACAAATCAATAATTGTGGTATATCACATTGAAAAATTGAATAGAATAGAAAGCATATTATTGTCTCAATAGATGCAAAGAAAGCATTTGGTAAAATATTACATTGTTTTATGATAAAAACCTAAGCAAATTGAGTATAGAAGGAGCATACCTGGGGGCTAGTGCTGTGGCATAGAGGGTTAAGCCACTGTCTCCAGAGCTGGTATCTCATATGGACCTTGATTCACTTCAGGCTGCTTCACTTCCTATTGAGCTTCCTACTGATCTACTTGGGAATTCAGCAGAGAATGGCCCACATGCTTGGGCCCCTAAAGCCATGTGGGAGATTTGAAAGGAGCTCTTGGATCCTGGTTTCAGCCTGGCCCACTCCTGGATGTTGTGGCCACTGGGAAGTGAACCAGAAGATGGAAGACCTCTCTCCTCTCTCTCTCTCTGTCTCTCAATCTCTGTCTCTGTTTCTCTCTCTTTCTCTCTCTCTCTGTAACTCTTTCAAATAGAAAAAAAAAAGAAATCTTAAACAAAAGGGGCGTGCTTCAACCCAATCAAGGCTATATATAACAAACCCACAGCCAGAATCTTATTGAATGGGGAAAACCAGAAGCATTTTCACCGAGATCCAGAATCAGACTGTGGGGAGCAATCCGGACTGGACTGAGTTACTGGAATTAAGACTTATTCTATGCATCTGCTCTCCCACAATATGGCGCTGGGAGAGAAGTAAACAGCTTCCGCACAGCTGCCTCCAGTTCAACCAATAAACTGTAGGACTTGCTCCTGATTGGAGAGCAGCGTACTCGGCGTGTGGGCAGCCGAGTTAGGATTGGCGGAGGAGGACTATAAAGGAGGAGAGAGACGGCATGCACCAGGAACATCTATGGGGAACATCTAAGGGGAACATCTGGCTGAAGGAACACCCGTGCAGCCCCCTGAGAGAGCCGGCCGGCGGTGTGCCGCTCCCCTGCGGAAGTGGGGAATGTGGCCAGGGGGAACTGCCCTTCCACGGAGGTGGAAGGGATAGTAGCCAACCCGGGAAGAACCAGCAGCAAACCCGGGGAGGGCCGGGCAGACGAAAGAACAGCGCAGGGTCCTGTGTCGTTCCTCCACGAAGAGGGGGAGCGACATGATGGTGCCGTGACTCGGATATGAAGCCTAGGCAGGGCTTAGTGTCGTTCCTCCACGAAGAGGGGGAGCGACACAGACAAGGACACCCTCTCTCCCTAGTACTATTCTGTATAGTTCTGGAAGCTTTAACTAGAGTCATTAAACGAGAAAAAGAAATCTAAGGGATACAAATGGGAAAGGAAGAGATCAAATTAACCCTTTGCAGATGATTTGACTCTGTACGTAAAGGAACCTAAAGAATCCGCTAAGAGATTATTGGAACTCATAAAAGTTTAGTACAGTTGCAGGATATAAAATCAACATACAAAAATCAATACCTTTGTAAATATAAATGAAGCCATGTCTGAGAAAGAACTTGTAATATCAGTCACATTCAAAATAGTTTCAAAAAACACAAATACCTTGGGAAAAATTTAACCAAGGATGTGAAAAATCTCTATATAAAAATTACAAAACATAGAGGAAAGAAATATAAAAAGGCACAAAAATGGAAAAATCTTCAATGTTAGTGGATTAGTAAAATATTATCAAAACATTTATTTTGCAAAAAGCAGTTTATAAATTCAATTTGATCCTAATCAAAATACCAAATATGTTCTTCTCACATCTAGGAAAAATGATTCCTAAATCATGATACCTCTAATAGCTAAAGCAATCTTACACAATAAAAATAATGCTGGAGTTATAATTTCAGATATCAAAACATATTACAGAGCAATTGTGATCAAATGACTTCATACTGGCACAAGAATAGATGTGCAGACCAATGAAATAGACTAGAGACCTCAAAAATGATTACACACGTTTACAGCCAACTAATCTTTGACAAAGAACTCAAATCAGTTACTGGAGCAAGGACAGTCTCTTTAACAAATGGTGCTGTAAAAATTGTATCTCTGCATGCACACATATGAAACAAGACCCCTTACCTTACACCCTATACAAGAATCAACCCACAGTGGATCAAGGATCTAACTCTAAGACCTGAAATCATCAGTATTACTAGAGGAAAACAAAGGAGCAGCACTGTGAGACATTAGCCTAGGCAATGGCTTCTTGGGTAAGTCTCCAGAAACACAGACAACAAAAACAGACAAGGCTAATGGATTACATTAAGCTAAGAAGCTTTTTGCATAGTAAAGGAAACACTTAACAGATACTTACAGAGTATGTAAGTATCTCAAGAAACTCAACAACCATGAAACAAGCAATCCAGTTAAGAAATGGGCTAAGAATGTGAGCGGGAATTTTTCAAAGGATGAAATACTAATGAACAACAGACACATGAAAAGATATTCAGGTTCACTAACCTTCAGGGAAATGCAAATCAAAACCACAATGAGGTTTTACCTCACCCCAGTTAGAAAGGCTATCTGAAAAACTGGGAAATATAACAAACAAACAAACAAAAACAGTGAGGATGTGGGGAAAAAGTACCCTAATCCACTGTTCATTGGAATGTAAGTTATTACAGCCACTGTGGAAGACAGCATGGAAATGCCTCAGAAACCTGAAAATAGATTTACCATGTGACTCAGTCAATTCCATTCTTGGGAATTTATCCCAAGGAAATGAAGTAAGCATATGAAAGCATTATTTGTACCCCCATGTTTATAGCTAAGATATGGAATCAACCCAGATGTCCATCAACTGATGACTAGATACAGGAATTGTGGTATATATTCATGGTAGAATACTACTCAGCCATAAAAAAGAATGAAATACTGTCTTTTGCAACAAAATAGATACAACCATAGACCATTATGCTTGGTGAAATAAACCAGTACCAAAAAGATAAATATCATACATTTTCAGTGATTTGTGGTAGCTAATGTATAGAGTGCACAAAAATTATTTTGAGAAAAATTGACATTTTGAGATTTGATTATTGCTTATAGCCCTTGTTTATACTCCTGAGGAACACTGAATTTTTCAGCTTACTTCTTGCTAAATTCTATATTTAGTGGGGGGTTAAGCTGGTGATTATAAAATAAATTGAAATAGTGTAATTGTAAAAATTAAATGAAAGATAAAAGGGGAAGGGAAGGAAGGGTAGGTTGGAAAATATCATTATGCCCTTAAAACTGTGTATATGCAACATAAAGCATGTAATATGTTCCCTTTATATGAATAATAGTTAGCATGGGGTTTATATAGTAGGACATTAAAATCATATCTTTCCTATATTTCATGTTCAGTTAGTACAAATAGTAAGCAAATGACTGGGAAAAAGATGAATACTTCATTGAAAAAGTCTAGTTGAGTCATAGATGACAACTGACAATGCTTTGAAAAATCTTCATACTTGGGGCAAGCATTGTGGAATAGCAACTAAAGCCACCATCTATGATGCTGCCATACCATAATGGTGTTGGATCCTGTCCCAGGTGCTCCACTTCCAATCCAGATCCCTGCAAATGCCCTGGGAAAAGAAACAAAAATTGCCCACATGACAGACTCAGATGAAGCTCCTAGCTTTGGCCTGGCTCAGCCCTGGCTGTTGTAGGAGTCTGGGGAGTAAACCAACAGATGGAAGATCTCTCATGCTCTGTCTCTTCCTCTGTAATTCTGACTTTCCAATGAATAAATCTTATTAAAAAAGATTACTTTACTCAATTGGACTCAGATCTGTAGGAACTCTCTCTGGTGGTATTAGGACAATAGTGTGCAGAAAGTTGTGTCATTTAAAAAATAATCGTCGTAACTCTGTTGTTATGGTTTGATATGATAGCTAGTATATATGTTATAATATCTGTGAAGGCGTAATTCCTAGGAACAATCTCTTTGGTAAGAAAATTGCTTAATTTTACCTCACTTAATTGTAAAATGCTGATAAAAATATACTCCTCTCTTTCTCTTTATGTGTCATTTAAAGGCTTAATTAAATGATATCTGTATAGTATTTTGATTCTTGATACTCAATAAATATTAACTACTTTTCTGACTTTGCTTTCACTAAAGTCAATAATGTGCAGATGCTGGGTAGAATTTCACTAAGAAAGCAAGTGTTCATCTCTACTCCTGTTCTTATGAAGGTATGCTTTCCATTTCTCTCATCTGTGTCCACTGATATCATCTAGACTTGCGTGTACCTGAGTTGAGTGCAATCAATCACAGAAAACCCTCTGGAAACATAGTCATTCTAAACTTGTCCAGGGCAAATGAGAAGTACAGGCCACCAGAGAAGCTATTTTTATCTTCTAAAGCATTTCTTCTCCCCATACTTAGCCTTAGCGGGACAATTTGCCATGGGAGCAAGTTTCTTTGTCTCCCAATCTATAAACCAATTAATGAAGCTATATTCTTGGGGAAATATGTAGTAGGGACAAAGCCAAGGGCTTTGCTGATGGGGTGGGCTCTGGTGTGAGTAATGATAAATACTATTCACTGCAAGATCAAACTGGACACTTTAGTACTTTAGACATAGTCACCCATGCATTACGTTATACATAGTTGTTTGTAGCCTTTCTTTGTTCTGTCTATGAACTCTTCGGCTTTCTTCCCAGTACTTCACTTTAAGGGATTTGTGTTACCAGGAAGACTTGGTGAGACCAAAGTGAAAGTGGTTGTGGGATATTGGGGCAATGGAATGAGGTAATATTTTAAAATTAGGCAAATTTCCAAACAAATAGTCTTACAGGCTAGGAATCTACATTTTATTTCTCATAAGAATGGGAGGCATCATTGCAAAGATTTAAACCATAAATAAATGTGATATTTAAACTGAGAAGGAAGAGAGATTAAAATATAAATCTAATCTTAACAACAGCATGGGATTATAAGGAAAATGCAGACATTCAATATAAATAAGAAGAAATTTCTTATCTTGTTCTTAGGATAAGAAAGACAGTGTATCAGTGCTAGTTAGATAGATCATGGGGAGAATCAAGTAAGGGATGATTATAGGAAGTGAGTTTGATCTTTGCCTTATCAAAGAAGATGAGGTTGTCAAGTGTGTGAGATAAAAGTTCCTCAGACAAAGTGAGCATGCTAGATTAAAGCACTTCATGGATATTAGCATTTTTACTTATGAAGATTTTGAAGGTCTGGTTGGCATTAAGTAAGAGATGAAAATAGGACACTTGAGTCAATGGTAAAATCAATTCCGTGTAAACTGGTATCACTACAAGAGGAGCAGAGTTTCAGAAACTGGCTTAGCATAAAACATCAGGCTGGGAACTTGTAAGGCATTCTTATTAAATTGTTTCCTATTGCTTCACAACTGCAAAGTTCACAGTGCATTTATGGTTAAGTTCAATACTGTCACTATGTATTAGGAAATCTGCAAACAAGGTATATACTTGCAAGGGAGATACAGTTCTTGCACTTTGCTATCTCATTAAGGTAATTTTGTGAAAGTGGCCAACCCAAATTAAAACTGTATTTTTCATTAGACTGAGCTGTGGACTGTGACTTTTGGTATTCTATCATGTGTCACAGGGGGCATTGCACCGTAAAGGTCATGCCAATAACAGTGTGAACAAAACAAATAAGATGACTCTCTACTAAGGTTAGCACTATTTAAAGCCGGAAGCCTGTATTTATCTTAGAGAATTAAAAGAGTAAAATCACATCATCATGAAATGTTAAAGCTGGAAGGTACCTGAGAGGGAAGAATGCTTAATCTTCTTGCAAAAAAAAAAAAAAAAAAAAGATGAAAAACTTGGAGTTTAAAGAAGCTTGTAACTACTATCACATCTCAAAGCTACTTAGAAGCAGAATGAGTTGTCTAATCTGTCTTTCTAGTTCTCTATTCTCAGCTCTTGCTAGTATGCCAAGATGTCTCTTATATAAAACATGAAAGTTGAAGAGATAAGGACTTACTTTCTTCTATTCTAACTTGTGTCAGTTTAAGAATAGAATTAGTAGATGGTGTAGGTGGCACTGAAACATTCAATAAATAACTTGTTAACATTCAATAAATAACTTGTTAACATTCAATAAATAACTTGTTAACTGGCTAGATGTAATATGATATGCTTTGAATTCACAGAAGAAAATTAAATGGAGAAATATTTGCTCCCTTCATTTGTTTACTATCCATTATGACAAGGAAAATATTCCTTTACACAAGCACCAGGAAGGTGACATTTATAAATAGTAACTAGAAAATTATGAATATCATAAAGGAATTACTGATCATATGTTACAATTGTTTAAAGCAGAAAAAGATGCAGTCAATTTGGAGGCACAGAGAAGGCTTACGAAGTGTCATCTGCTCTAAGATGGAAAGACTTTGCATGTAGATGATGAGGTTGACAATAAATTTTTGGAAAATCCTTGCATGATCTAAGACTTGGAGGAGGAAACCTAATATTTGAAAATAGGGAAGAATGGAGCTTGGTTGTGAATAGGAGTCTTGGCGTAGATCTTACTACTTAGTTTCTGCGTCACCTTAAGGTTTTGAACTTGTCCGTTCCTCAGCCGCAATAGTTAACATTTCTTATATTTTCCTGTGTATATTGCTATAAATATTATTTCTTTTTATGCTTACAGTAACAATATGAATATATATTTCTGTAATTATTGATTGATCATGAAACTGAAGTTCATGATACAAGGTTATACATGTAGTGTGTACCAAGGCTGCACTTCAACCCAGCTCATTGTCACTCCAAAACCCATATATTTACCGATTTAATATCCATTTCTTCCCATTATTTATTCATTTTATTTATTTATTTTATTGATTGATTTATTTGACAGATAGAGTTAGACAGAGAGAGAGACAGAGAGAAAGATCTTCTTTCCGTTGGTTCACCCCCCCAAATGGCTGCTACGGCTGGAGCTAAGCCAATCCGAAACCAGGAGCCAGGTGCTTCCTCCTGGTCTCCCACTATTTCTTCCCATTATATCATTAGTTGCATTGTTAGGGGTTTGATGACAAGAGTAATGCACAAATTGCCTAGAGGCAAAGAGAATGTATTCTAGATTAAAAAATATTATGTATATATGTATATATGTATATGTATATATATATAGATAGATATAGATCTATATATAAAGTTCTGAATCCAAAGTCAGACTACCCTTTTTTGAATTTTAGCTTCGCTTCTTCCAACCCTCACTAGATTTGTGAATACAGTCTAATCCAGCATCTCAGTAGTGTGCAAAAGCACAGGCCCTTGCTAAAATATCTTCTACTTTCTCTGGCAGTGAGAATTAATGCACCTAACTATCTGGGTGATGGGTTATCTGTTGGCTTTGCAGTTGAACATCAGGAGCTGTTTGGTCAGATACTTTAGTAACCTTCTGCTAACTCAGCTTCAGCTTTTACCAAGGTTGTTTGGAGCTCACCAAAGATAAATCTTTCCATCATTGGATGGTTGGATCATTATTGGATCTGCTGTATACATGGTCACATTTTCAGAACCAGTCTTTTCACTAACATACACCCCCTCAATGCATTATAGAGACCAAGGATATCGCCTCAGGAAAGTTAGAGCTCAGTTGCCCCAGAGCCTACTTTTGAACAACCATGTTGTGACCTTCCTCCCTACTAATAATGGTGGGAGAGGGGACCCTCAGAGGTCAAATGCTGAATGGGATATAGACAGGAGGGTGGTCAAGAGGCCTCTTCCACTTCCAGAACTTTCCAACCAATTATTATTTTACTGGCTCTTACTTCTGTTTACTTGGTACTCTCTCTTACTACAGCCATCATTTCCTACAATCCTATGGGATTAGAAAAATATAGGCTTTTCTAGACATTGAATATCCTTCTCACAGTAGATATATAAGCTATAATTTTTTTTGACAGGCAGAGTGGATAGTGAGAGAGAGAGACAGAGAGAAAGGTCTTCCTTTGCCATTGGTTCACCCTCCAATGGCTGCCATGGCTGGCGCGCTGCAGCCGGCGCACCACGCTGATCTGAAGGCAGGAGCCAGGTGCTTCTCCTGGTCTCCCATGGGGTGCAGGGCCCAAGCACTTGGGCCATCCTCCACCGTACTCCTGGGCCACAGCACAGAGCTGGTCTGGAAGAGGGGCAACGGGACAGAATCCGGTGCCCCAGCCGGGACTAGAACCCGGTGTGCCGGCCCCGCAAGGTGGAGGATTAGTCTAGTGAGCCACGGGGCCGGCCTTATAATTTGGTTTTGTTCTTTGATATGTCAGATGGGGCATGGGACATAATATGTTCATTTATTTTTCACTAGCAATTGAATTTTACTTCATTCTTGTCTTTACCACCCTTCTAAAACATTTTCTAATTATGCAAGATGGGTGGCTGGGAGATCCAGCTGGGAGACCTAGAGCTTTGTGTTTCAACATGAGAAAGTATATTCATGTTTTAAAAATATGTACTTTATTACAATTATCAATGTTTTATTAATACAATCCAGTACATGAGGTCATCTTTCCTAATTGCACTATGTGCCTTTAACATCATGTAGGAATTAGTGTTAACATATATATTCATTTGACAAATATTAAATAAACATCTACCTTACACCATATACAAAATCAACTCAAAATGGATCAAGGATATAAATCTATGATACAATCAAATTACTAGAAGAGAACATTGGGCAAACTCTGCAGGTTATTGACACAGGCAAAGACTACTTGGAAAAGACCCCAGAAGCACAGACAACCAAAGCAAAAATAGACAAATGGGCTTACATCAAGCTAAGAAAATTGGCACTACAAAAGAAACACTCAGCAAAGAGGCAACCAATAGATTGTGAGAAAATATTTACAAACTATGCAACTAATAAAAGATAAATATCCAGAATCTATAAAGAGCTCAAGAAATTCAACAACAAGAAGCAATTCAGTTAAGAACTGACAAAAGACTTGAATTGACATTTTTTTCAAGAGAGGAAATTCAAATGGCCAACAGAAACATGAAAAAATGCTCGGGATAATCAGATAACTATCCATGAGAAAAATGTAAATCAAAACTACAATGAAGTTTCACTTCACCCCATTTAGAATTGCTTTCAAAGAGAATTCAACAAACAACAAATGCTGGTGAGGATGTGGGGACAAAAGGTACTCTAATCCACTGCTGGTGGGAATGTAAACTGCAGAGGAAACCACAGCAAAGTGAAGAGGCAACTGACAGATCAGAGAAAATATTTGCAAACTAAGTAACTGATAAAGGATTAATATCCAGAATTTATAAAGAATTCAAGAAAGTCAGTAATGACAAAACAAACAATGCAGTTAGGAAACGAGTAAAGGTCTTGAACAAGCATTTTTCAAAGGATAGAATGCAAATGGCCAATAAACACGTGGAAAAATGCTCAGGATCACTAACCATCAGGCAAATGCAAATCAAAACCACAATGAGGATTCACCTCACCCCAGTCAGAATAGCTCTTATACAGAAATCCAAAATCAATAAATATGAGGATAGGAGGAAAAGGTACCCTAATCCACTGTTGGTGGGAATGTAAACTAGTACAACCATTGTGGAAGATAGTGTGGAGATAGCTCTAAAATTGGAAAATAGATCTACCGTAAATTCAGCTATTCCACTCCTGGGAATTTATCCAAATTAAATGAAATCAGCATATAAAAGAGTTATCTGTACCCCCATGTTTATTGCAGCTCAATTCACAATAGCTAAGATGTGGAATGAACCCAGATGTCCATGAACTGATAATTGGATAAAGAAAATATGATATATATATATATATATATGCACTATGGAATACTATTGAGCTGTAAAAAAAGAATTAAATCCTGTCTTTTGCAACAAAATGGATACAACTGGAAGCCATTATACTTAGTGAAATAACCCAGTTCAAGTAAGGCAAATATCATGTTTTCCCTGATTGTGGTAACTAATAGAGTATAAAAATATATCTATGAGCAAAATTGGCAATGAGATTTGTTTTACAGCCCTTGTCTATGTTGTTGTATAACAGTGATTTTGTTCTTATTACTATTTGTTGAATTCTTTACTTAGTATAGATTAAGCTTATGTTTACAAAATAAACCAAAAGTATGTCATTGTAAAAATTAAAAAATAAGGAAGGAGAGGGAGAATGGGGAATGGGTGGGAAGTATCACTGTGCTCCTAAGGTGTATATATATGAAATCTATGATGTTCGTTTACCTGATATAAATAAAAATTATTTTAATAATCCACTATGTACTTGGTTCTCTGCTCAATGTGGTTTATAGTTGTTAAAAAAATAAAACCAAAGTCCCTGTGCTTCAAAAAATTTAAATTCTGGAGGGGGAACTTAAGAAATAGCTAATTATCAATTCCCAACTTGACTCTCACTGGGATTAAACATGACAATAGGTCTGATCTGATTTCATCATCATTTAAAAAATCATCTATTATTTTTTACTTTATGTTTGTGTGGGAGCAAAATGTTGAAATCTTTACTTAATGTATGCTAAACTGATCTTCTGTATATAAAGAGAATCGAAAATGAATCCTCATGTGAATGGAAGGGGAGAGGGAGTGGGAAAGGGGAGGGATGTGGGTGGGAGAGACGATATGGGGGGGAAGCCATTGTAATCCATAAGCCGTACTTTGGAAATTTATATTCATTAAATAAAAGTTAAAAAAAAAAAAGAAATAACTAATCCTCTGCCTGCGGCACTGGTACCCTGGGTTCTAGTCCTGGCTAGGGTGCCGGATTCTGTCCTGGTCACTCCTCTTCCAGTCCAGCTCTCTGCTGTGGCCTGGGAAGGCAGTGGAGGATGACCCAAGTGCTTGGGTCCTGCACCTGCATGGGAGACCAAGAGGAAGCACCTGGCTCTGGCTTTAGATTGGCGCAGTGCGCTGGCTGTAGTGGCCATCTGGGGGGTGAACCAATGGAAGGAAGACTTTTCTCTCTGTCTCTCTCTCTCTCTCTCACTGTCTAACTCTGCCTGTCAAAAAAAAAAAAAAAAAAGAAAAGAAAAGAAATAGTCCCTATGATAGTCTACTATTATCATAAACAAGTAAGAAGTTGTCTTAAGATCATGATGAATGCTGTGAAGACCGTAACAGCATATAGCATTATTAAACAAAATGATTTGAATAGGGATGAGGCTACTGAAGTATCCACCTCTATCTTCTGGTTCTCGATGGCTATAGCATTAACCTGTACAAAGCTAGCTGATTTCGATTTCATGGCTTAATATGTGTCAATTTATGGCTTAATTCTGTCGGTGGTAGACTTCACATGATATACCTTTAATTACGTATTGGGTCAACATTTAATTGTGTGTGTGTGTGTGTGTGTGTGTGTGTGTAAACTAGTATAAGAGACAAATAGATAAATAAGTTGATAAATTAGGCTATGTACAGATGTATGTATAGGTATATTAATAAATTTATTGCTATTTTATTCAGCACAATTAAATTGAAAACTTGAAAATTACTAAATTTGTCTTCTATTTGTGATTTTTCTATATGGCACACAGTATACTCAAGTAATTCTTTGAATTAGTAGAAATTTCTTCAACTCATTTTAAGCCCACCTTTTTTGATGTTCTGATAGCATAACTATAGAATATTTTTAATAAATAATACTCTCATCATTTTCAAGCAGCTGCACAGAGAGTGCATATTATATACTGTACAAACTTGAAGAGATTCTCCTCCACCCCCTTCTAAAGCTAAATGAGAATGCTAATTAACAGTTAGTTCAGTCGTGAACAGTGCCCTAGGGTTGTTGCTTTCTTTGGTAAGATAAATGAATAGACATTTTAAAGTCATCTGAATTTTTAAAACATGAGTATAATTGCATTCCTCGATTTTATTTTATAAATGATTTGAACATTTATTTAGCATGCTGGAAACAATCTTGAAAAACTTTAAGTCCGTCTTTGTTGCAGAGTCAATGCATTCAATTTGGCCATTATCCGTACTTTTTTTTTTTTTAAAGGAAACAGTAGTTTGTGACTGTCACATAGGTATAATGATTTGAGAAGCTATAATTCTAAATATGTGATGCTATGATACTGAATCCAGGGATGTTAATGATTATGTACAATGAATATTGGTACTGTGACTGACAATTTTTTTTTACCTAGAAGCCTTTAATTTAAGGTATACAAACTGTATGCATTTCATATATACAAAATTAGGAACAAAGTGATTCTTGTTACTCTACCCTTGCTACTGCCAGCACTCCTACCATTCTTCCTCCTCCCTCTCCTATTCTCGTTCATATTTTTACAAAGATTTGTTTTCAGTTAACTTTATACTCATAAGATTAACCCTACCTTAAATAAATAGTTCAACAAATAGTATGACAAAAAAAAAAACCCTGTTCCTCAACAGTTGAGACAAGTGCTGTTCAAAATCATCCCATCTCAGATATCAACTTCACTTCTGTAGACTGCTTTTTATGCACTCTGTTACCGCTGATCAGAGAAAACAGAGTATTTGTTGTTTTGGAACTGGCTTGTTTCAATAAGTATAATGGTTCCCAGCTGCATCCATTATGTTGCAAACAACAGAATGTCATTTTTTACCACTGTGTAATATTCCATTGTGTAAATATACCATAATTTCTTTATCTAGTCTTCAGTTGATGAACATCTGAGTTGACTGCATATCACAGATATTGTGAATTGAGCTGCAATAAAAATGGGAGTACAGGCAACTTTTTCATAAGCTGATTTCTTTTCATTGGGGAAAATTCCCAGGAACAGGATGGCTGGGTTATATGATTGGTCTATATTCAGCTTTCTGGGAAGTATCTCTGTACTTTTTTCTAAAGTGCCTGTACCAGTTTACATTCCCACCAACAGTTTACATTCAGTGTAGGGTATTTTTCCCCCACATCCTCACCAACACTTGTTTGTTGAATTCTCTTTGAAAGCCATTCTAAATGGGGTGAAGTGTGGGGAGCAATTGGGACTACTAGACTGTTACTTGAATTAAGACTTATTCTATGCATCTGCTCTCCCACAATATGGCGCTGGGAGAGGAGGAAACAGCTTTTACACAGCTGCCTCCAGTTCAACCAATAAACAGCAGGACCTGCTCCTGATTGGAGGAGAGCAGCGTACTCAGCATGTGGGTAGCAGAGTTGGGATTGGTGGAAGAGGACTATAAAGGAGGAGAGAGACAACATGCACCAGGAACATCTATCTGAAGGAACACCTGTGCAGCCCCCGAGAGAGCCGGCCGGCGGTGTGCCGCTCCCCTGTGGAAGTGGGGAAAATGGCAGGGGGAACCGCCCTTCCACAGAGGTGGAAGGGTCGGTAGCCAACCCGGGAAGAACCAGCAGCAAACCCGGGGAGGGCCAAGCAGACAAAAGAACAGCGCAGGGTCCTGTGTCATTCCTCCACGAAGAGGGGGAGCGACAGTGAAGTGAAACCTCATTGTGGTTTTGATTTGCATTTTCCTGATGGCTAGTGATATGAGCATCCTAAGCATTTTTCATGTGTCTATTGGCCATTTGAATTTCCTGTCTTTTAAAAAAAATGCCAGTTTAAGTTTTTTGCCCTATTCTTAACTGGATTGCTTGCCGTTGAATTTCTTGAGGTCTTCATAGATTCTGGATATTAATTCTTTCTTAGTTGTATAGTTTTCAAAAATTTTCTCACAGTCTGTTGTTTGCCTCTCTGCTGAATGTTACTTTTTTAGTGCATTTTAATGTCTTCTATTCCTTTCTTCAATGTTTATAATTTAATCATAGATATCTTTGACATCCTTGCTTAAATTTATTCCAAGGTATTTAATTCTTTTACCTATTTTGAGTGGGATTGATCTTAGAAGTTTTTTCTCAGCCATGGCATTGTCTTTGTATGCAAAGGCTATTGATTTTTCCTTATTGATTTTATATCCTGCCACTTTACCAAACTCTTTTCTGAGTTCCATTAGTGTTTCAGTAGAGCCTTTTGGATCCCCTATATATAGAATCATGTCATGTGCAAATAGGGATAGTCTGACTTCCTCCTTTCCAATTTGTATCCCTTTGCTTTTTCTTGCCCAATGGCTCTGGCTAAGACTTCCAGGACTGTATTAAATAGCAATGGTGAGAGTAGGCATCTTTGTCTAGTTCTGGATCTTAGTGGAAATGCTTCTAACTTTTCCCTATTCAATAGGATGCTGGTCGTGGGTTTGTCGTAAATTGCCTTGATTAAATTGAGGAATGTTCTCTCTAGCCAATTTGCTTAAGGTTTCATCATGAAAGATGTTGTATTTTATCAAGTGGTTTCTCTGAATTTATTTAGATAATCATATGGTTTTTATTCTTCAGTTTTTAACATGTTGTATCACATTTCTTGATTTGCAAATGTTGAATCATCCCTGCATACCAGGGATAAATCCTACTTGGTGAGAATGATTGACCTTTTTGATGTGTTGTTGGATTCAATTTGGCTAGTGCTTTGTGGAGGATTTTTATATCTATGTTCATGAGGGAAATTGGTCTATAGTTCTCTTTTCTCAGTTGTATCTTTTTCAGGTTTAGGAATTACGGTGATGCTGGATTCACAGAAATTGTTTGAGAGGATTCCCTCCCCTTCAATTGTTTTGAAAAGCTTGCGAAGAATAGGAAACAGTTCTTCAGATGGTGGTGTAATTTGCAGTGAAGCCATCGAGTCCAGGGCTTTCTTTTGTTCTTAGGCTTCCTTACTGATTCAATCTCTGTCTTGGTTATTGGCCTGCTTAGGTTTTCTATATCTTCAATGGCTCAATTTTGGTAGATTTTATGTGTCCAGGTATCTATCCATTTATTCTAGATTTCCCAAAATTTTCTGGTGTATAGTTCTTTATAGTATTCCCTGATGATTCTTTTCATTTCTGTGCTATCTATTGTTACATTTCCTCTTTCTTCTTTGATTTTATTGGTTTGGGTTTTCTCTCTTCTTTTTTGGATAATTGGGCCAATAGTATATCAGTTTTATGTATTTTTCTTTTTTAAAAACTCTTCATTTCAATGATCTTTGTAATTTGTGTTTGAATTATGTTTTTTTCTTTAATTTTAATTAATTTCTCCTACTAATTTTGGGTTCACTTTGCTCTTTTTCTAGGTACTTGAGATGTGATCGTAGATTATTTATATGATACATTTCCAATTTCTTGATGTAGGTACCAGTTGCTATAAATTTTCCTCTTAACAATGCTTTTGCTATATCTCATAAATTTTGACATGTTGTATTGTCTTTAGCTGATTACAGAAATTTTTTGAATTATCTTTGATTTATTCTGTGGCTTACTGTTCATTCAAGAGCATGATGTTCAGTCTCTTATGTGTTTGCAAATGTTCTAGAGATTCTTGGGTTGTTGATTTCCAGCTTCATTCCATTATGGTCAGAGAATGTGCATGGTATGATTTCGATTATTTTTTAAATTTTCTGAGAATTGCTTTATGGCCTAGCATGGGATCTATCCTAGAGAAAGTTGCATGCACTGATGAGAAGAATGTGTATTCTGCAACTATAGGATGAAAAGTTCTGTAGATATTAGGTCCATTTGGCCCATAGTATTGATTATCTCTGTTGTTTCTTTGTTTATTTCTGTTTGGTTAATCTGTCCATTGTTGAAAGTGGTGTACTGAAGCCCCCTGATACTATTGTGTTAGCATCTATGTCTTCCTTTAGATCCATTGACATTTCTTTTAAATAGCCAGACCCTGTAATTGGGTGCATATATGTTTATTATGGTCACATCCTGTTGAATTGATACCTTATTCGTTACATAGTATCCTTCTCAATCTCTCTCTCTCTCTCTCTCTCTCTCTTTTTTTTTTTGGCCAGGCAGAGTTAGACTGAGAGAGAGACACACACAGAGAGTTATAGACAATAGAGAGAGACAGAGAGAAAGGTCTTCCTTCCATTGGTTTACCCCCCAAATGGCTGCTACGGCCAGTGCGCTGCACCGATCCGAAGCTAGGAGCCAGGTGCTTCCTCCTGGTCTCCCATGCAGGCGCAGGGCCCAAGCACATGGGCCATCCTCCACTACCCTCCCAGGCCACAGCAGAGAGCTGGACTGGAAGGGGAGCAACTGGGACAGAATCCGGTGCTCCAACCGGGACTAGAAAGTGGGGTGCTGGTGCCGCAGGAGGAGGATTAGCCTAGTGAGCCGCAGCACTGGCCCTTCTCAATGTCTTTTTTTTTTTTTTTTGACAGGCAGAGTGGACAGTGAGAGGGAGAGAGACAGAGAGAAAGGTCTTCCTTTGCCGTTGGTTCACCCTCCAATGGCCGCCGCGGCCGGCACGCTGCGGCCGGCGCACCACACTGATCTGATGGCAGGAACCAGGTACTTATCCTGGTCTCCCATGGGGTGCAGGGCCCAAGCACTTGGGCCATCCTCCACTGCACTCCCTGGCCACAGCAGAGAGCTGGCCTGGAAGAGGGGCAACCGGGACAGAATCCGGTGCCCCGACCAGGACTAGAACCTGGTGTGCTGGTGCCGCAAGGTAGAAGACTAGCCTAGTGAGCTGCGGCGCTGGCCTCTCAATGTCTTTTAACTGTTTTTATATTAAACTCTATTTTGTCTGATATTATAATGGCTATACCAGCCCTTTGTTGCTTTCTGTTAGCATTGAATATTTTTTTCATCTTTTCACTTTGAGTCTGCATGTATCTTTGTTGGTAAGATATGTTTTTGTAGTCAGCAAACAAATGTCTTATTTTTTAACCATTCAGCCAGTCTGTATTTTTTAATCAGAGATTTGAGGCCCTTTACATTCAAAGTGATTATTGGTATATAATGACTTGGTCCTGCCATTTTTCCAGAAATATTCCTATTGTTTACTGAGGGTTTCCTTTGCACTTTTGCTGGAGATTTTTCTGCCTTCATACTCTTTCATAGAGATGACTATCTTTCTGTGTTTCTGTGTGTAGCACATCCTTAAGTGTATTTTGTATAGCTGTATGAGGAGTGAAAAATTCTTTCAATTTCTGTTTGTTCTGGAAGGTATTTATTTCACATTCATTCATAAGAGAGCTTTGCAGGGTACAGTATTTGGGGTTAATAGTTTTTTCTCTTAAGACATCCGAGCAGAGGAAGCACACAAGATATATTCCAAGTTTTTTGGAATATAACTTGCCATTCTCTCCTAGCCTCCTCTGATGAGCAGTTAGTTGAGAGTCTAATTGGAGATCCTCTGAAAGTAATCTGGTGTTTCTACTGTGAATATTTTAGAACCTTTTCTTTATGTTTTACTGTTGAAAATTTAACTACATTGTGTTGTGGTGAAAATCTTGTTATGTGTATTAAGAGTTTTGTGTCCCTTTCTTTCTCCAAATTGGATAATGTTTTCTGTTGCACTTCATTAAATTGGCCTTCTAGTCCATTCTCTTTTTCCATGTGTCAGGAACTCCTTGGACCCATGTGTTGGGACATTTGACAGTATCTCATAAGTCTCCACTGTTTTTAATTTTTCTAATTTCTTCTTCTTCCTTCTTTCTCCTCCTCCTTCTTCTTCTTTTTTTGGGGGGTGTGATTTGAAAATTTCCAAAGTTTTGTCTTGTAGCTCATACATTCTTCTGCTTCACAAACTCTGTTGTTAAGGTTTTCCACTACATTTTTATTTAATTGATTGAATATTTATTAAATTCTTCATTTCTAATGTTTAATTTTGATTTCTCTTTAAAATCTCAATTTCATAGGAAATAATTTCTTTCATGTCATGAATGAATTTCTTTAATTCATGGATTTGCTTCTGATTGCTTCTTACTAACCCTATGATTAATCTTTTGAATACTGTTTCAGGCATGTCCTCAGTCTCTTCATCTTCACATTCTAATATTGAAATATTGTGTTCTTTTTGGGGAGTGTCATGTTGTCTTGCTTATTCTTGTTTCTTGAATTTCTATGTTTATTTTTAGGGCTTTGTGGAGATACTTTTTTTTTTCCTTTCATGGCTTTTACCTTTGAAATATGCTTCTGTGGCTTAGTGGAATGTCTGATCTTTCAGTGAATACCCAGAGGTGTATGCTGGTTGTGGCCAGGGATCTGTGGTCAGTGCTCCAAGGTGAGACAAGTATTGAGGGTGACACACAAGTTGGGTGTAGTTTATCTTCTCTTTTTTATCATAAGGATGGGTTTGATCAGCTCTGTTGCTGTAGACACACCCTCACCTCCTCTCTTCCATGGTGAGCAATGCCCAGATGTTAGCACATAGTGGGTGTAATACTTACCCATGCTGCTGTAAAAACTGCACAAAGGATCTATTTAGTCCTCAACGTGAGCTTGTGTCCCATTGCAATGACATACCCCAGGTAATAAGGGAGCCGCAAGTGTGTGAAGCCACTCACAGTGATTGCCCAGAGACCTTGCTACACCCTGTGCCCTCTATTACATTCAAAGTGTTCCTACAATCTGAATGCACAAGGTTTCCACAGTCATAGGATGCCAAAGATCCATTCTACTCCCACCCCTATTAGTCTGTCCTATTCACACAGAGGCAGAGATGCTCCCAAAGCTGGCTGCATGTGGGTGCTCAGGCTAAGCAATTTGGGCCTCAGAGCCTGTGATGTATTGGTAGCTTGAGGGCACTTCCCAGTCTTAGGTGGTTGCCCAGCCTCCTGTCAATCCTCCCACCAGACTCAGGTGTCTCCTCTCACCTGGTTCTAGGGTGCATGGACAAGAGCTGGCATAGTTGTAACTATATCCAAAATGGCACCCATCCTCTCTCAGCCAGTTGCTGGGTGCCAGAATGGGGAGAGAAAAATGTGTCCCCCTTTCCCTCTCCATTGGCAGGTGTCTTGTCCTCCATGGGTCTCCAGGATGAACTCACAACAGCTCTTCCTACAGCTATATTGCCAGTGGTGTGGGTTGCTGCAATTTGGTCTAACCTCACTGTTCAAAGCTGGCACTCAGGTTCTCAGCTGGTGGGGTCCTGTGTTATATCCATGCTCGTGCCACACATCCACACCCTGCATGCAGATCCACAGCATCCCTTTACCTTCTGTGAGATTTCTACTGCAGTTTGCTCCCTAACACTTCCCTGACATTGTACTCTCTCCACTTCTTTTTTTAAACTATCTTTCCATAACCTAGAGCAGTAAACTCCTTCCCTATTCCACAATCTTGGAATCTCGACTATTAAATTTAGTATCCACATACTATCAGTGGTTTTTGGAATCCCAAGCTTCTGAGAATTAATCATATTTTATTATAGAATTACTGGGAGGTATTTAAGACAATCTCAATTTTTACTTTTACTATTGAAATACATGTATAAAATTTATATCTTTATAAGATAATTATATTACAAATATGGATTTAAATCAGTTAAGCTGGGTCCATAAGTCAGATAGCAATTAAACTAATGTTTTTATAACTTCAAAAATGTTGAAAATATTCATAAGGTCAATCCCTATTAAGTAAGCATTTGACTTACTTGGATTATGCTAACAATTTAGTAGCCTAATAGACAGGAGGCTAATGAAAGTGAGATATATATATATGTGTGTGTGTGTGTGTGTGTATGTATATATATATATATATATATGCAAATAAATAAATAAATACTTTTAAAAAATTTTAACTGCTATAACAATTGTACATATTTAGGAGGTACCATGTGACATTTAGAAATATGTACACACTGTGTAATGTCCAATGAGGATAATCATATCTACTTTAATATTTCTTTATAATGAAAACATTCAAAATTCTTCTAGTACATTATCATTTTCTGTAGTCACATAACTCCTATCTAAATACAGTTTAGTAATCATTGATGAACCTTTCCCTATCTTTTCTGACAACTATTCTACTCAGCTTCAGGTAACCAATATTATACTTCTATACTGCTAGGAAATCAGCTATTTTTTAGATTTCACATATGAATGAGATTACACAATGCTGGTTTTTTTTTTTTTTGTATTTGAATTATTTCACTGAATATAATAGCTCCTAGTTCTATGCCTGTCATTGCTTTTTAATGACTTTATTTTGTGTGTGCATGTTTGTGTATGTGTGTATATATACACACTACACTTTCTTCATTCATTTCTGGATGGGCGCTTACATTACCTCAGTTTGTTAGCTGTTGTTAACAGTGGTACAATAAACATGAGAATGCAGCTGTCTCTAAATAGACTGATTTCATTTCCTTTAGATATATATATATACCCAGTAGTGGGAATTCTGAATTTTATAATAGTGCTACTTGTAGCTTTTTGAGTGACCTCCAAAATGTTTCAATAACTAATAATTTTATGGCCACCAACATAAAGAGATTTTTTTTAAAAAAAGAAAAAGATGGCATTGGAAGAATAATTAGCCAATTAATCCATAACATGATTATTTCTCAGGTTATATTATTAGGCTTTTTTGGGGGGTGAGAAGTTTGCCCAGATATAAATATATTTAGACTTAATTATTTGAAAGGCAGAGTTACAGATGGAGAGGTAGACAGAGAGAGAGATACTGACTGATCTTCTACTTCATTCACTAAATGGGATACTTACTTCATGACTCAGCTTTATAGTGCCTCCAGTTTGAAGAACTTGTAAATGCAGACACTGGAATTTTAACCCATGTGCTCTGGTAACAGAGGTTATTTTTACTGTTAAATGTGACTGCCTCCATATGATAGAACTTCAAAAAGACAAAGTCTAGTATGTTAGAAATATTTTCCTAAATGTATTGCAGCACATTATAAATAATCTTATTTACTTCTGAGAATAACATATCACATCATTAGTGCACACATTCATTAAAAGTTATTCTCTGGATGTTTAGCAATTTCTGGGTAACTAAGTTCTGAAGATGTATTTAAGAAAGAAAAATGGGGTTTATACTCTTGCACTGTAGCATTTTATCATAGGTATTTGCAGTTACTAGTCAAGTTGTATAGTTTTTTTTTTTTTAAATAAATGTAAGTTCTTTCACAAATCCAGATGACTTAGAACAGAATACTTTCAAATAGTGGTAAAATTCACAAAAAGACTTCTTACCTCTCTGAAGGGTATAATTTACTCTAAATTTTAAGAAATTTCAAAGATATAAAGCAAACACCTTTTACTAAGAGTGAAGGAATGTATTATTCATTCAAATCTATACTTTTCTTAGGTTTTAGCACTTGGACAAGTCACTTCTCTTACCAGAAAAACGAGAGCTGGAAGGCAAGATTTTCCTTAACAATATTTTCTGTTGTATACATAGATAGTGGTTTTTGGATCAGAAAACTAGGTATAAATGTGAAATGGACAGAATTTGAGGAAATGAAGAAAGAGGTTGACAAATAAGATATTTCCAGGTCCTAAGTATATTCTCCATTTTTAGCTTGAAACTTGAAGTGAGGGCACTTGACCTAGTGTAAGACACCAGTTAAGAGGCCCATGTCCCATATTTCTGTACCTGGCTTTGATTCTCTGCTCTGTTCCTGATTCTGGCTTCCTGATAATGCAGACTCTGGGAGACAGTGGAAATGGCTCAAATGATAGTGTTCCTGCACCCAAGTGGGACCTGGAATGAATGCTTAACTTCTGGCTTTGTCCAGGCTATTGTAGTTATTTAGTGAGTAAACCGATAGATGAGCTAAATCTCTCTCTCTCTCTCTCTCTTTCCCCATAAATACCTTTTTAAAAATTAAGAAATTAATAAAGTATATTCTTGAAGCAAAACTTGTGCTGCTGGCAATAGCATGCATAAACACTGCTTACTTGGTAGGCTCTTGTCTTATTACTACTCCCTGGATCTTTTCATTAGGTTATCGTTTTCCCAGTAAGAAAACTAAAACTTCATTTCCCATCTTCTCCAACTCATATGTGTTTTGTGTCCAAGACCATGCTCTTGAAGTAATCTTAGTGCTGTGTATGATGTGGGGATGAGCAGGATAGATAAGCAATCAAACAACTTCTGTTGTACAGTAAAAATGATAGTGTTGGTTGTTGAGGTATAAACAGATGTGTGAATCAACTAGCACTTAACCCTTAGGGTTAACTGGAGAGAGGGAAAAGATGAGGCAATCAGATGACTTTCCATCAAGCAAAGGCCATTTAAGGAGGACCTTAAAGGAATACTTAGAGCTGTATTGAGAAATAAGGTGTCGGCGCCGCGGCTCACTAGGCTAATCCTCCGCCTAGCGGCACCAGCACACCGGGTTCTAGTCCCCTTTGGGGCACCGGATTCTGTCCCGGTTGCCCCTCTTCCAGGCCAGCTCTCTGCTGTGGCCAGGGAGTGTAGTGGAGGATGGCCCAAGTGCTTGGGCCCTGCACCCCATGGGAGACCAGGATAATTACCTGGCTCCTGCCATCGGATCAGCGCCGTGCGCAGGCTGCAGCGCGCCGGCCGCGGCAGCCATTGGAGGGTGAACCAATGGCAAAGGAAGACCTTTCTCTCTCTCTCTCTCTCTCACTGTCCACTCTGCCTGTCAAAAAAAAAAGAAAAAGAAAAAAAAGAGAGAAATAAGGTAGAGAAGGCTGGTCCAAGCAGAGTAAACATGGACAGATGAAAGGGTCAGAGCAAATGGCATGCATAGAAACTGATGAAAGTCTTACATGAATGTAACACGTGTTATGGGCAATAGAAACAGGAAGAATGAAAGGAGGCTGAATTCTGAGTGGTTATATATTTCCATGTCTGGAGCTAGGATTAATATACTTATTCCACCATCGCAACACTGTGTATTGAGAATATTTTCAGAGTTTTTTTTTTTTTTTTTTTTTTTTTAAACTAGCACCAATACAAAGGAATCTGAAGAAAGATCATGCAGGCCGGCACTGCGGCTCACTTGGCTAATCCTCCACCTTTGGCGCCAGCATCCCCGGTTCTAGTCCGTTTGCTGGGCTGGTTGGGGCACTGGTTCTGTCCCTATTGCTCCTCTTCCAGTCCAGCTCTCTGCTGTGGCCTGGGAAGGCAGTGGAGGATGGCCCAAGTGTTTGGGCCCTGCATCCCATGGGAGACCAGGAGGAAGCACCTGGCTCCTGGTTTCGGATAAGTGCAGTGCGCAGGCTGTTGCAGCCATTTGAGGGGTGAACCAACGGAGGGAGGACCGTTCTCTCTGTCTCTCTCTCTCACTGTCTAACTCTGCCTGTCAAAAAAATAAAAAAATAAAAAAATAAATTTTTTAAAAAAAGATCATGCAGAAAATTATAATTTCCAGAGTCATCACAATATTTTTTTAATGTGTAGATTATTCATTGGACCATCTATGGACTTTAGCTGTGATCCATGTCCTGTACTCTAATTAAGCTCAACAATGACTTTCTTCTTTACCCAGAAACTCAGAACTTTTCTGTTCACAATTCCTCCAAACTTCTGCCACTGTTTGTCTGCATTTTCTGAGGCTTCTCTGGGTCCCCGGATAGCTCCCATTCCACACACTTGCTAGTTCTGCAGAGTGAATCATTGCACTGCTCTCTGTCCCTATGGTTGTACACCAAGGACATCTCTACCACACACGCAGTTGTTGGGTATTTGAAAAACTAGGGAAGGGGAGAATAAATCTATGTAAGGTTTATAGAAATTCTAACTTATTTAGTATTACACTCATGAAGTCTGGTTGTTCATGTTTTGCTTTCATAACAGATATATACATATACACATATTAAAACATCACCTCATCCACTGCAATGCCATTAATACTTCCTACTTTTAGAACATTTTAAATAGTTCATTATATCTGATGATAATATGATATGTAAGATTAACATGTTTTAAGCATATATTCAGCTATAAGTTTATTATGGCCTTCATTGTAATAAGCCAGGAATAACATTCATGGGAAACTTAAAAATTTAATTGTTCACTTTCACATCTGTTTGTTACAGTGCTACCTTTTAAAATGTATTTTTCTATACTTAGGAAAAAATGGTTTAGACAGGAGGACTGAACAAAAATAACTTGGAGCACATCTGTATGTTTTGTTCATAATACATAATTGTGTTGATTAAAAAATGTTAATGAAATAATTCATATGAATAGTTGATTCTCTAAAAATGACTTAAAACAAGATTTTGGATATATTTTATTATTATGTTAATGAATGATGAAACTTCCTCATATAATTTCTATCCCTTAATGGCCTGGAGATAATTTAGAGAGGAGAGACAAAACCTTATGACATTTTTGTTGGCATGTGACTGGAATATACTTACTCCAAGAACACTCTGTACTTTTTTCAGTACTTTTCCAACATCTTTGAGAGAATGTCATGATGTCTAGTAAAATGATTGCCCTAGTTCCATAGTGGGCAACAGGAAGGGAGATTTTTGATGTTGGTAATGTCAACTTTTTATCTTTTTTTCTAAATTTGTGGTATTCAATATTAACATTTAAATCTCAGAATTCCTTGTAGGTTGTGTAAATTATTGTTAGGATGTGTTGCAAATAACAGAAAATAGAAAAAGTGGCAGCTTTAATACATATGAGTTTATTTTCTCAAGCAAAAGAAGTCTAGATGTTGGCAGTGTAGTTCTGTTATATCAGATTCAGGAATAAATAGAGCCCCAATGCTAAATGTTTCTTTCTCTTTCATTGTTCCTGAATAGCTGGTACTCTAACTGTGGCACTTAAGTTTTACATAGTAGGAAAGAAAAAAATCAAGTGAGAAAGTAAGTCTTCCTCTATGTTAACATTTATTTGGGTGCATTATTGTCACCAAATATAGAAGTGCCTTAAGTTATCATGAAGACAGGAATGGAGTTTTAGGTCATTCACTGCCCATATATTTCATAATATATGCCTACCTTCATATTGTGAAGATACTGGGTTGTATAAATTTAAACTAACAGGTAGAGAAAGCACATACTACTCTATTTTCTTCATCTGTATTCTAGCCCAATTTTGTTTATATTTTTTACCATTAAGTCATACATAGATTCAAAGCATATGTGTAGATATTTGCAGTAAATCTGGACAACTTATGGTAGAAAGGTACCTAGTCAACATTTCTGCAACTATAAAACAACAAAAACCAATTCCTTTCACTTAATCAATTTTATCTGCGTTTGTAGCATTTATTAGTAGCCCATCATCATACCAAAATGTATCTATTATTTTTGAGCAGGTGTTAGGGGAGAAAAAGAGAATGGGAATGAGAATGCATCAGAGAAACCTCCCATATCCTGGCTGGTCAGGTTCAAAGTGAAGACCCTGGAATTCAATCTAGGGCTCCCACATGGGTGGCAGGAACACTTACATGAGCTATTAACTGCCAGCAGGAAGCTGGAATCTGAAGACAGAGCAGGTACCAAACCCAGGTATTCCCATATGGGTTCCTAGGTTAAATATCACCACTTTATTCCTTTTTTAATGCCATTAGGCATTTAGTTCATGGGGCCAGCATTGTGTATAGCAGGTTAAGCTGCCACATGTGACATGGCTTTTCTATGTGCCACTTCCAATCCAGCTTCCTCCTAATGCACCTGGGAAAGTAGTGAAAGATAGCCCAAGTCCATGGGACCCGGAACCCACATGAGAGACTAAGATGGAGTTCCAGGCTCCTGGCTTGGGCCTGGCCCAGCCTTGGCCATTGTGGCCATTCGGGGATTGAACCAGCAGATGGAAGATTTCTCCATCTCTCCCCCTCCCTACCTCTTTCTCTCCCTTGCTTTGCCTTTCAAATAAATAAATATTAAAAAAAACACACACACACAAAAAGAATACAGTTCAGGTGAATTCCTTACCAGTTTATGAGTATATTGTACTTCTAGCTTGCTAAGCATTTTTTAAAAAATTAATTTATAATGGCTATTGAATTTGAGCAAATGATTTTTGTCATCCATTAAGAAGATCATATTTTTCTCTTTTAATCTATTATAGTACTAAATTATATTAAAACTCCTGATATTGAATAATTCCTTCAATTCTTGGATGAAGTCCCCTAGCTCAAGATGTATCATTCTTTTAATACTTAGCTAAATTTCATTGATTACTATTTTACTCATTTCTTTTATATCAAAGTAAATTTAATGTGTACTGTTTTTACTTTCTGTATTGTAACATGTTCGAGTTAAGGTTGTGATGTTTCTATATTTTTAAGTGCTATGTACTAATGTAAATAATACAAGAAATACATGAGGGGTTTTCAAAAATTCATAGTAAATATGTATTGTGAAAAATATACACATGAATTTCATTTTTAGTACCAAAATAGACAGAACTTTTAACTGTATTTCATAAATTTTTAAAGTATTATCATACATAATTTTAACAAACATTTTCTGCTAGTTGATGAATGTAGATTTCATTCATTGATTTATCAATATATTTAGGTTATATACTATTTTCATTGAGGTTTAAGCAGTTTGTTTTTCTATATATAGTTCCATTTAATTGAAAATCTCGTAGATTTTCAGAAGTATGAGTATGCAATTTTTTTCTTTTATAATGTTTTAAATCATTTTCTAATGTACTATAGATGTTTTATTGTTAATGTGATTCATATAAATAACTTTTTCCATCTTTGTCAAATGAACAAGTTATATTTTATAGAGTATTTGAAAGAATTTACTTTATTGAAGTTGCTGCATTAAAAATGTTAATGTATATAATAGAGATAAAAGTGGAAATATGAAGTGCATCCCTCTACATTTAAAAATAATTATTTGAAAGACAGAGTTACAAAGAAGGGGAAGGAGAGACAGAGAAAAAGAGATATCTTCCATTTGCTGGTTCACTCCTCAAATGATCGCCAAATCAAAGTCAGGAGCCAGGAGCTTCTTCCAGATTTCCCATGAGGGTACAATGGCCCAAGTGCCTGGGCCATGTTCTACTACTTTTCTCAGGTACATTAGCAGGGAGCTCAATTGGAAGTAGAGCAACCAGGTCTGGAAATGGTGCCCATATGGGATGCCAGCATCACAGGGAGCAGCTTGATCCATTTACACCACAAAGCCTGCCCCATCCCTCTATATGAAACAATCTATTTATTTTAGAGCCAGAGAATTCCCATACACTGGATTACTGCTCAAAACCTGTCAATGACTACAGCTGGAACAGGCTGAAACTGGGAACTGGGAATATAATCCAGGTCTTCCACATGGGTAGCAAGAACCTAGTTACTTGAACCACCAAGGCTACTGCCCTGAGTCCACATTAGCTGGAAGTTGGAGTCAGGTGCTAGAATTGAGTAGCAAATCCCAAGACTCTGATACAAGATGAAAGCATCTTCACCAATATCCTTATGCTAGTTAAATGCCTGTCCCTGAGCTACATTATTTTTGTTGATAATTTTTATTTTTCTTAAAGAATGTTTAGACTGATTTTATACTTTTTGTTTCCTTTATACTTTCATTTAGGTTACACATTTTTCTTTTAGTACCACAGAGGAAACACTGTATATGTAGTGTTCCCTATATAGTTCATATTTAAATGTAGAATAATTTCAGTACCTATTTCCTTATTATCCAAAATGTCATAAGCAGAGGAATTTATTCTGTTTTTATTACTTTCTTTTCTGATTTTGGTTTCTAGTTTCATTGCATTTATAACTGAAAATATAATACTTATAATTATATTTTCTTTAGGAAATTGAGATTTTCTTGTCTTATGCATGTACTTTTTATAAATGTTCCTCTAGCATTGGAAATAATATCTTTTTTGTCCAGGGAATAATTTTTCTCTTTATACACCTGGCTGTAAAATCATGTTGTTTTTATTCACATACACTATATCCTAAGGTATTTTTTTATGGTTATGATCTAACATTTTGTAAGAGTTCTAAGCTATAGTTCACCATCATGGAGTTTTATATATCCCTCCTTATAGGCTGTGCAGCTCTCTGTTTATATATCTCAATGTTGTGCTTTAAATGATGTATAAATGTCAATAGCTGTTAACTTTTCTTGGAAAATTATATAATATAAAAGAAAAATATTGTCTTGCTCAATTATTAGTGTTGTACTACTTCATTGAACTGTTACCTACATGTTAGCATTAATTAAACTTATTATGGTATTGATCAATTAACGTTCAGGTATGTGCATGTGGAGCTTATTTAAGTTAGAGTATTATGGCCGGCATCATGGCTCACCAGACTAATTCCCTGCCTGCGGCACCAGCACCCCGGGTTGTAGTCTCTGTTGGGGCACCGGGTACTAGTGCCGGTTGCTCCTCTTCCAGGCCAGCTCTCTGCTGTGGCCCAGGAGGGCAGTGGAGGATGGCCCAAGTGCTTGGATCCCTGCACTTGCATGCGAGACCGGGAGGAAGTACCTGGCTCTTGGCTTCAGATCGGTGCAGCGCCGGCCATAGCGGCCATTAGGGAAGTGAACCAATGGAAGGAAGACCTTTCTCTCTGTCTCTCTCTCACTGTCTATAACTCTGTCTCTCTCTCTCACTGTCTAACTCTGCCTGGCAAAAAATAAAAAAAAAAATTAAAAAAAGAGTATTTTAGCATGTAACATTACTAAGAATTTCAAGTGTGATTAAAAGAGCAACCTGATGGGCCGGTGCCACAGCTCACTAGGCTAATCCTCCACCTAGCGGCGCCGGCACCCCGGGTTCTAGTCCTGGTCAGGGTGCTGGATTCTGTCCCCGTTGCCCCTCTTCCAGGTGCCGGCCGCGGCGGCCATTGGAGGGTGAACCAACGGCAAAGGAAGACCTTTCTCTCTGTCTCTCTCTCTCACTGTCCACTCTGCCTGTCAAAAAAAAAAAAAAAAAAAAAAAAAGAGCAACCTGTTATGTAGGATATAATAATTACATTTCATATATCAATGATAATTTTATTTGTTTTTTTCATACATAAACAGGTTAAGTGAGATTATTTTGAATAAAATGTGGATGTAATTCATTTAAGTTGCAGTAGCCTTCACATATAATGCTTTTTTGATGGGTGTCTGATACTTAAATCTGATGATTCAATTATTTATTCATTTTAGTATATTTAAAAATACTATGTAAGAAAGTGTGTTTTAAATAAAATGCTAGAATTGCTTTCAGAGAACCAAGTTAAATAGACACAGTGACTTTGGAAACCTAAAAAAAAATTTTGTTTATTATAAACATACATTTTATTTGATAACCAGAAATTTTTCTTCAAGAAAAGGCTCTTTAAACCAAATAAAAAGTAATTTTATACTGTGAGAACCTGTTTATTTGTACAAAATTTGAACTAAACATATAGTTGGTTGGAATTTTTATACACTTAAAAATCCTAAAGTTTAGGGGCTAGCCTTATGGAGTAGCAAGTTAGGCTACCTCTTGCAGTACTGGCTTCGCCACTTCCAATTCAGCTCCCTGATAGTGTGCTTTGAAGAGCAGCCTCGCACTCACAGGGGAAACCCAGAGTAAGCGTCTGTTTCCTGGTTCCTGGTTCTGGCTTTGGCCTGATCCAGGTCCAGCCATTGCAGCCAGTTGGGGAGTGAACCAGTGGTTGGACCATCAATCTCTCTCTCTATGTCTCTCTCTCTGTATTTCAAATAAATAAATAAATCTTTCAAAAATTCTAAAGTTTTCATATATTAATCTGCAAAGAAACATGCAGATGTGCTTCAATTCTTATTTTGACTTTTTAAAAACATTTCAATTCCATCGTTTCAATGCCATCTTACTTGTTAAAGTGATCAGTTTAAGTTCATAATTGATCATAATGATAGGATTAAGTGTCAAAGGGATCACATAAACAAGACTAGTGTCTGCTAATACTAACTGATAGAATTAAAAAGGAGGATTAGCCTAGAAGCCATTGTAATCCATAAGCTGTACTTTGGAAATTTATATTCATTAAATAAAAGTTAAAAAAAAAAAGAATTAAAAAGGAGAGAACGATCCTACATGGGAAGTGGTATACACAGCAGACTCATAGAATGGCAAATGCCCTAAACAGCACTCTGGCCTCAGAATCAGTCCTTAATGCATTTGGATCTGGCTAAAAAGCCCATGAGAGTTTCTCAGGCATGGAAAGTCAAGACAAAAGAAAAAATGACCTAAAGGAAAGATCTCTCTGAGTGAGATCCCAGTGGAAAGAACAGGCCATCAAAGAAGGCAGTACCTTTCTCTGAAGGGAGGAGAGAACTTCCACTTTGACTATGGCCTTGTCTAAATAAGATCAGAGTTGGTGAACTCAAGAGGCTTCCATAGCCTTGGCAGCTCATGACAAGAGCCTCGGTGATTACTGACGCCATAAATAAGAGTGTCAATTGTTAAATCAACAACAGGAGTCACTGTGCACCTGCTCCCCATGTAGGACCTCTGTCCTTAATATGTTGTACTATGAGAATTAATGGTAAAACTACTACCCAAACAGTGCTCTATACTTTGTGTGTCTTTGTGGGTGCAGTCTAATGAAATATTTACTTAGTATATATTAAGTTGACCTTCTGTATATAAAGGTAATTGTAAATGAATTGTGATGAAGAATGGGATGGGAGAGGGAGTGGGAGATGGGATGGTTGCAGGTGGGAGGGAGGTTATGGGGGGAAAACCGCTATAATTCAAAAGTTGTACTTTGGAAATTTATATTTATTAAATAAAAGTTAAAAAGAAATTCAATTCAACAAGTACAGTTTTGTGGGGAGCAACCCGGACTAGACTGAGTTACTGGAATTAAGACTTATTCTATGCATCTGCTCTCCCACAATATGGCGCTGGGAGAGGAGAAAACAGCTTCTACGCAGCTGCCTCCAGTTCAACCAATAAACTGTAGGACCTGCTCCTGATTGGAGAGCAGCGTACTCGGCGTGTGGGCAGCCGAGTTAGGATTGGCGGAGGAGGACTATAAAGGAGGAGAGAGACGGCATGCACCAGGAACATCTAAGGGGAACATCTATCTGAAGGAACACCTGTGCAGCCCCCGAGAGAGCCGGCCGGCGGTGTGCCGCTCCCCTGCGGAAGTGGGGAAAGTGGCATGGGGAACTGCCCTTCCACGGAGGTGGAAGGGACGGCAGCCAACCCGGGAAGAACCAGCAGCAAACCCGGGGAGGGCCGAGCAGACGAAAGAACAGCGCAGGGTCCTGTGTCGTTCCTCCACGAAGAGGGGGAGCGACATAATGGTGCCGTGACTCGGATATGAAGCCTAGGCAGGGTTTAGTGTCGTTCCTCCACGAAGAGGGGGAGCGACATAATGGTGCCGTGACTCGGATAGGAAACCTAGGACGGATAGGAAACTTAGGAGGGAAGAAACGGGAAGAAGCAGGAAAATACCGGAGAGAGAGACTAGCAAAAAGCCTAGGTGCCGGAAGAAGCTATTGAAAGCCTAGGCATAGACTCGGATATGGACTGTGGGAAAGAAGTTAGGATTGAAAGCGAAAGTGAAAGCTTTCATAGACTCGGATGCGGACTATGGCGGGGAAGCTAGGAGACTGAAAGCGAAAGTGAAACCTGGAGCAGGCTTGGACTCGGATACGGACTGTGGGGAGTAGCCAGGAGAAATGAGAGGAATATTGTTGGAAGAAAACTTAAGGAAACATACCGGGTAGAGAAAAATGTTAGGGAGGATGAAGCCGCGAGTGCAGGCCGAGGCGGAGATATAAGCCACCTTGGAATTCTTCAAGTCACCCCGGGGAGCAAGAGGCGAAGATCTGGAACCAGAGGCAGAGACGCGGGCCGCCAGGATTCGCCAGGTTAGTCCGGGGAACTTGGACTGAATGCCGGTGGTGGCGGAAACATTCGCGGAAGTCGCCGCGTGCAGAGAGAGCACGGGGCGTTGGCGCGAGGCCGTGGTGCGGGCGCGAAGTGCGTGGAGACCGCGGAGCGTGCGCGCAGAGCCGGGAACCCGCCGGCGGGGCGAGGCGCCGGGAAGCCGCGCAGAGCCGTGAAGCTGCCGGCAGGGCGAGGTGCCGGAAAGCCGCGGGGATAAGAGAAACAAAAGTTTAGAAGTAAAGTGAGAGAAATAGGAATGCTGGAAGATGGAAGTAGAATGGGAGAAATAGGAATGCCCGGACATAGAGAAATAGAGAAATAGAAAGGCCTCCCCACAACATGGCAATTAGAAAGCTTGGATTCGGTCTGCCTGATTAAGTGAGGCGATGAGCACGATGAGCACCTGCGGCGGCTAGCAGCTTATGCGCCGCAGGTCACCGAAGACAGGCACGAATTAACATCAGTAAGGCTTCCCCACAATACAACAATATTAAGCTTGGATTCGGTCTGCCTGATTTAAGGCGGTAAGCGCCAGCAAGCAGCTCGACCAGAGTATGAGCTGCAGGTCACCGAAGATAGGCACGAACCAACACTAATAAGTCTCCCCCACAATAAGGCAATGAGAAGGCTTGGATTCGGTTTGCCTGATAGAGCTTGTAAGCCCCTGCAGGCAGGGCAAAGCATGCGCTGCAGGGCACCGAACACAGGCACGCATCAGCGCCTAAAAACCTCCTCACAACATGGCGAAGAGAGGACCCGGATTCGGTTTTCCTGATTGATAGGACTTGTAAGAGCCTGTGGCAACTCTAGCAAGTAGAGCAGAGTGTGTGCCGCGGGACACCGAAGACAGGCGCATATCAACGCTAAAAAATAAAAAGAAAGGGGGATCTGTGGGGAGCAACCCGGACTAGACTGAGTTACTGGAATTAAGACTTATTCTATGCATCTGCTCTCCCACAATATGGCGCTGGGAGAGGAGAAAACAGCTTCTACGCAGCTGCCTCCAGTTCAACCAATAAACTGTAGGACCTGCTCCTGATTGGAGAGCAGCGTACTCGGCGTGTGGGCAGCCGAGTTAGGATTGGCGGAGGAGGACTATAAAGGAGGAGAGAGACGGCATGCACCAGGAACATCTAAGGGGAACATCTATCTGAAGGAACACCTGTGCAGCCCCCGAGAGAGCCGGCCGGCGGTGTGCCGCTCCCCTGCGGAAGTGGGGAAAGTGGCATGGGGAACTGCCCTTCCACGGAGGTGGAAGGGACGGCAGCCAACCCGGGAAGAACCAGCAGCAAACCCGGGGAGGGCCGAGCAGACGAAAGAACAGCGCAGGGTCCTGTGTCGTTCCTCTACGAAGACGGGGAGCGACAAGTTTCATTATCACCATCAAGTATGGTACCATCACCAGCACCATTTTTTAACATATTGGAGAAAATAAAAATAAAACTACTGGAAAAGAAGATTCCTGAACTATTTCTGATTTGTAAACATGCCATACTTATGGGAATATATCTCTGCTAAAAATGTTAGTAGTAATATTATTAATGTCTATTGATAATATTGTTACCACTTTGTGTGAGATTTTGATCAAGAAAGCAAAGAAAATGTGTATAAGATTTGGCATGAGATTTTTTTTTTTTTTTTTAGTTAGCCAATACTTTGATAGCTCTATGTGTGATGGCTGTTATTGGTATATTCCAAACCCATTTATCTGACTCAGGCTTCTGATGGTGGTACTCATATTGTCAAGCTCATTTTGAAGAGGAGCAACCTGAGGCATTGAGAGTGTAGGTAACTTACTCAACGTTTCAAGCTTTAGTGGCTGAACCAAGGTTCACATCTGGGCAGTTGTACTGAGGAGGTTGGCCCGTTGAATTCTGGGTGAGGCTGCCTCTGAGCTATGGTATAGGACCTATTTCCTAGGTCTTAGGTGAATTTAGCTGGGTTCACTAATCACTGATGATGCTTTATATCATCAGCTATAAATGAGAAAATATAAGAGCAGGAACCAGATGCTGCTGTTTTTTTAAGATTTATTTATTTATTTGAGAAGTAGAGTTACAGAGAGAAAAGGGAAAGGTCTCCCATCTGCTGGTTCCCTCCCCAGATGGCCCCAACAGCTGGAGCTGAGCCAATCAGGAACCAGGAGATTCTTCCAGGTCTCCCATGTGGATGCAGGAGCCCAAGCACCTGTGCCATCTTCAACTGCACTCCAGGCCATTAGCAGAGAGCTAGATCAGAAGTGGAGCAGCCAGGACATGAACTAGCACCCATATGGGATGCTGGCTCTGCAGGTAGAAGCTTAGACTACTATGCCACAGCACCAGCTCCTGGATGTTTGTTTTGATGATTATACAAAAACTATTGACCACACATGTTTGAAGTCCAATAAATAGTTAACATTTCTTTTTACTTTGATAAATTTCTAGAATTTATTAGAAATCTGTAAGTTAGTTCATTTTATTCCTGTTATGGTTGACAAAGAACATCAGTGCTATTTCTATAAGTACGCAATGTACTACCTTCCAAAAAAGTTTATTTATTTGTTTGAAAGACAGAATTACCAAGAGAGAGGAAGAAACAGAGATAAAGATCTTCTGTCGCTGCTTCACTCTCCAAATGATTCCAATAGCCAAGGTCTGGACCGGGCTGAAGCCAGGAACCTAGAACTCCATACTGGTCCTCAATATGGATGGCAGGGGCCCAAGTATTTGGCCCTCTTCCACTGCTTTTCCAGGTGCATTATACACTAAGTGAATGTTACATATTATCTAAGGTCTAATTTTTTTAATTTAAAGCTCTATTTCAATAGAAATATACCAAAAATCCAAAAGCAATCACTAATGCAACCAATACTGGGTTCCATGGGAACATAAAACGGAATGAGATGTGGTACTTGTGTACATGATATTCACAGTCAAAGGGGAATGGCTATTTGCTTAACTCAAAATCACATCACTCTGAATAATGCTTAGGTAAGATTTAGGCAGGGGTCTAAAGCACACGTAGAGGTTAACATTTTATTAATTGAAATACTCTTGGTTTCCCACAAAAGAACCTGTGAGCTTTGAATATAGTTAAGAAAAATCATGTAGGTTAACCAAAGGATGAAGACCAATCTCCCGTCCCCAGTCTTCAGAAGTAAAATTCTCCTTTCAAGAGAAATAAATCTTATATTTAAAAACTGTTAGAAATTGAAGCTGCCACTTTCTCCATTTCCCAGTGTCTTCCTTGCTCTGTCCCTCCACGGTTTTCCCATCTGATCTCCCAAAGCTGCTTTTCTCTGCAGACACACTGGCCCAGACATTCCAATATGATGCTGCTTGGGTACAGCTCTTGCATTTTTATCTGCTTAGTTTCAGCCATCGGTCCTAGGCTATTGGAGTTCCGATTCTACAGAGCATCCTGGTGGAAAGAAGGAGGAAGCAGAGAATACAGTCTTCAACCTGTTTTAGTTAGGTGTCCATTCAAAATATGTAGGCATTTGAGCTATCATAGTGAATACAAGCACTTGCCTTTGAGAACTGTGTATTTTCCTGGGTCAGGAACAACAGAAAATTAGTTAGCATACACAGCAAATATAACAGTTAAGAAATTTGTTGGAGGGGCCGGCGCCGTGGCTCACTTGGTTAATCCTCCGCCTGCAGCGCCGGCATCCCATATGGGTGCCAGGTTCTAGTTCCGGTTGCTCCTCTTCCAGTCCAGCTCTCTGCTGTGGCCTGGGAAGGCAGTGGAGGATGGCCCAAGTGCTGGGCCCCTGCATCCACATGGGAGACCAGGAAAAGCACCTGGCTCCTGGCTTCCAATCAGCACAGCGCACCAGCCGTAGCAGCCATTTAGGGGGTGAACCAACGCAAGGAAGACCTGTCTCTCTGTCTCTCTCTCACTAACTCTGCCTGTCTAATAGAAAAAAGAAATTTGTTGGAAGGACAATAGTAGAATCAAAAGAGAAGCAGAATATGGGAGACTGGGGCAGGGAGAAAAGAATGGGCCAATATTAAATAGGATGATTAAGGTTACATTTCAGAAAAGTCTTTCAGTGAGAGATTTGGCCAAAGACCTATCTGGGGGAATATGTCTACAATTTTGGAGGCATGTATTGCACAGCAGTTCGTTTTGTTGTAGACATAAGATACTTGCCCTAAAGAATAGACTGAAGTTTGTCTAGTGGTGGTCAGAATAATAGGACCTTTGAGTTGGAGGAAACAAAGGGAATAAAATAATGAATGCAGGCTCATTTGGGGAATGTCTTGGAATAGAAGGTGTTTGGCTTGTGTTGGCTATGAGGATTGAATTAGTTGAGATGAAGCTGGAAAGTAGATTGGGGTTAGCTATGGGGAGGATTAAATGCCATGCCAAGAATATAAATTCTTCCAAAGTGAAGACAGTCAGCCTATATATCTATCATCTCATGGTTCTATCTGGAACAATTAATTTAGTTGAAAATATATTTAGGATAGTGAGATTTTCTTCTCATTCCTTATGTAAATACAGATCAGCATGTTTTAAATATATTTTATGTATTTATATTGCCACCAATTAAAAAGAGCATACACTGAAGTCACTTTGAATTTTACCTCCATCAATCAATATGTATGAGGTCATAGACAAATTACACAAACTCGTCCAGACTTCATTACATTAGATTGAAAATTTAGATGCTAATGTTTACCTTCATGAACTGCTAAGACAAATCAATGGGCTGCCGCCGCGGCTCACTAGGCTAATCCTCCGCCTTGCAGCGCCGGCACACCGGGTTCTAGTCCTGGTCGGGGCGCCGGATTCTGTCCCGGTTGTCCCTCTTCCAGACCAGCTCTCTGCTGTGGCCAGGGAGTGCAGTGGAGGATGGCCCAAGGCCTTGGGCCCTGCACCCACATGAGAGACCAGGATAATTACCTGGCTCCTGCCATCGGATCGGTGTGGTGCGCCAGCTGCAGCGCACCAGCTGCGGCGGCCATTAGAGGGTGAAACAATGGCAAAAGGAAGACCTTTCTCTCTGTCTCTCTCTCACTGTCCACTCTGCCTGTCAAAAAAAAAAAAAAAGACAAATCAATGAAGTGAGGTACAAAGTGGTCAAAATAGACACACTAGAAGTGCCCATCACTTGCCTTTTACTTGCATACTCTAGATATATTTTATATCAATTTTATTTTCTTTCAGTTTGTTTTCTTGACTCAGCATGGCAGATTCTATCAATAATTATAAAGTATGGAAAAGCAAATGTTAGTCAAAACTATTTTGTATGTGAGAAAGCTCATGCCTCGAGAGACAAATTCATCAGTGTGTTCACATGACAAACATTGGTTGCACTCTCCCTTTGTGATACAGGTTTGAATGTGAAGATAAATAAAACAAGGAACTTTGCATCTTGGTTTACTAGTCAATGAAAAGTAAATTGATAGACAATTCAATAAATCAAAATAACTTCTGTTACCAATCTGTACCATACTGCAATTTTCCAACATAACATAAATGTTAAGCAGTTGTTTTTATTGAAATTAGGTGTGACCATAGTAACTTGGTCTACCGAAATAAGCAAAGCACTGATTATGGGTATAATAATATTAGTAAATTAAAGTGCAAACTGGAAGGTATAAGTGTCAGCTTTCAGAATATGATCCAAAGCCATCAAGCTGGACCATATAGAACAAACACTCGAAACCCCGAGAGTACCAAAACTAACAAATACACAATTTCAGTTGCATCTCTTTTGTGAATTTCATAATGGGGCAAATTTGTTTTTGTGATATACAGAGCTTTCTATCTTATAAAATCTATTTGTATTTCAAAAAAAAAAAAATCTATTTGTATTTCACCAGAACGAACTTGCTAAGAAACACTCATCAACTGATTTATTCTTAATTTTATGAGGCTTTCTGAATTTAATGTTTACCCCTAGCAATTTGTAGTTTTGGTCACAGCATACAGTAGCAGCATGAAAACTTTGTGTATCGAGTCACCATGGGGATGTGAAGTACTAACAACCAACCTTCCTTGCTGTTGCTTGCACTGCTCTGCCTAACCCTACGAAAACAACAAACCAGTCCCAACTTTCCCCTTCCCCATCGCAATGAGTCCCATTGTTACAGAGTCTTTGTATCTTAAAGAATTAAGGAAACTTAGTAAACTGTAAATATTCTTAGTGGTCTTCTACCTTTATTAATAGCTGTCAGTTCAAGTTGGGATGATTAATTTTGAACCACGAGAGAAACAGACCTGGAAATTAACTTATTTTGAAATATGATATACAACAGGGATGTCTGTATACAGTAAGGAAGTATGAGTAATTGGAAGCATTAGGTTGATCGTGTGTCAGGGTTTTAAGGGAAGAGGACCCCTGAAAAGAAGGGCAAAAGGGGAATTAAAAAACTTTAACCCTTGGCCAAGGTCTCAGAGTAATTTTGATGTAACAGAATTATGATGATTTATGCATATTTCAGAAATACTGGATAATAAAGTTATCATATAGCCAAAATAAATATAGCCATGATATTTATATTTAAATGAAAGGCATCTGGTAATAACATTTGCAGAATCTAAGCTTTTGTAAATTTAAAACACATTCCCTGCCTCCCGGCTTCCAGTCACTTAGTTTTACTCCAAATATTTTCTGAAAAATAGAAATGAAGTTATTTTCATAAGTTTGTGCTAAGAACAGAAAGATTTAAATTTACTTTGATGTCAGTCATTCTGGGAAATGGAATACAACTGTTTTTCACAGAGAAGTCTCTTCCAGAAAGCCATGTAACTGTATCAAATAAGAACACTTATCTAAGGTGAAGAAAATATCTATTGGCTTGATATGCTTCTGCATATTACCTTCACATTTTATGAGCTGTCTGCTGTTATATCCTTCTCTGGACGCAGAGAAAGAAGGAATGCTTTAAAATGTGAAAATATACATCTTGTTCTGTATGTTGCTTTTAACAAACTGATGCTGTCTGTCATCCAGGAGTTAAAAAATGCAATAACTACACACTCTGTGACAGAATATCTTTTCAATATCTTTTCAGCTTCATCTTATAGAGCAGAGTATTGGGTACAATCTATACCATATTTCATTTTCCTTTGGGACTATCAAATAAACCCACAATAGAGAGAACCAGGCTGAGCCAGAAAGCCTTTCACAGGATATGTTTATTCTCTCAAAAAATTGTTATAGGGGATTGTTTATTCTTTTAATATGATGAGGACTAACAGATAATTCTCAACACTTTTAGCTTTATGAGAAATATACATATGATTGTTCATATGAAAGGCTCCTTGTATTACCAGTATGGTCTCAGTGTATACAGGCTTCAAATATCAGGACTGAAAATAATTCTTTCTCACACAGTCAATAGATCTATTCTTTATCACAGATAATGGTTGTAATAAGAGTAATAATTGTCTACCTACATTTAAAAATTTTTTACTATGTATAATCTTGAATGGGGCTATCACCTTCTTGAACCTCGTCTTTCTTACTGCCCGTAGCCCACTGCTCTTCCCCGTGAGTCATGATTTGATAGAACCTAGGCGTATGAAACAGGCCATCCTTTCGTCAACCCATGGAGAAGACAATTAGGGAGGTATAAACTCTATTGAATGTTAGCTCAGAGATAGAAGATTAAAAAGAGATAGAAAAAAATGAGAAAGAATGAGGCATAGTGAATACGGATGGCTCAAAATGCAGAGGAGGTCATTGAGGTAAAGAAGGAAGCAGTTAAAGCTAGTGTATTTTGTTGGACCTTTGAACATTACAGAGCTGCTTAACTTTGTGGTAGAGGATAGAGCTTCTAGCTTGCATTTCTAGATCGCATTTTCACTGGTCAAACCCTTGACCGGCTGCTTTCTCTTGGTTGTGAGTGAGTTACAGGAACCTTTGGTTAAGTTAAGTATCTAGGAGCCTTTTAACCAAAGCACAGCATGTTTCCAGATTCCCTAGCCCTTCCAATCCCCAAAGACAGTGCTGCTGGATGTCCTTAACCTCCATTGCTTGTCCTTTTCCTTCCTCATCTCCTCTTTTTGTTCATCAAAACTTGCTACTCTTCTTGCTTTCAAGGTCACTTACAGCAACCTCCAAAAAGAAAACTGTGTAAAAACAGAAACAAGAGAGAGAAGGCTTTTCAGGTTGCTTTTATTATGAGGTTTAATAAAAGAGACCACTTCTGAGGAATGGTGCGCAAAGATGGCTTCTGCCAAGTGTGGGTGTGGGAAACTACAACTCCATAAGAAACAAAACAATGTATGTGCTAATAGCTTATTCTGACAGTCTGTAGCACATCCTCCCACATAGCCTTATAACTTTTTCATGAACTTTCTGCACTAAGTAGAATAATGCAGTGTGGTAATAGGACTTGGTCATCATTACACTTAGGAATGTGTGGCTGTCTAGTGCTAAGGGATCCCACTGCTACCCCAGGTTGGATCCTTTTGCTATTAAATATTATGCATTTGCTTTTAGGTTATGCTAAGATGCTAAGATACTCCCACAATGGTTCTTACCCCTTTCCTAGGAGATTAAAAAAAATTTTCCTGACACTTGCTCCTTTACTTTGTTTTTCATAATAAAAAGATTTACAGTTATTTTATCTCATAAAATTATTAAAAAAAAAACAGAAGACATAAAGCTGACAGAGAATTATGATATTACATTATTCTAATGTAAGCATGTGTAGAAAGTTGATGGTCATAATTTTTCATGTTTGTATAACTACATGCAAGTTTTATATGTATAGAGGTGAGTGTAGTGTACAGATCTCTCTATATAATCTGTTCTGCTATCATGTGTGTGCCTAATAATCACCACTCCATGCACAGTCAGGCAATAAAACCAGTGTTTATGAAAACAAAGAGTTGGTATAAAACATTCAACATCTTCATTAATAACTGGTTCTTTTTAAAAAAGAAACATTAAAACAGTGGAATGGCATACAAAATAAATGGTTTAAAAATATAAAAATAATAAATATGGCACTTTTTTTTTTAAAAAATAGGTGTTTTTCAGGACTTTTGTGGCCTTGGTAATGGGGGGTTGTAGCTCCTGGGTTGCTGTGAAATGGTGGGAAGAGGTTTTTTCTGAAATAAAAAGGAAAGTTGTACTCTCAAACATGGGAAGATGAAGATCCTAGTCCTGGGCTCCAAATATCACACTTAAATGACTTATTACAGCTTTAAACCTTGGTGCAGTTGTTTCTGTTTAGAGATATAGGTCCTCTGAGTTACGTGCCATAACAGATTTTTTTTATTCTGTGAAAATGGAATAAATACTTAGGTATGAGTATTTCACTGGGCTGTTAAGATGCTACCAGGAACACCCACAGGCGCTACTGGAATGCCTGGTTTGAATCTTGACTCCCATCCAGCTTCCTAATATGATGACTTAGGTACTTGGGTCCCTGATACCCATGTGAGAGAAAGACCTGGTTTGCATTTTGGGCTCCTGGCTTTGGCCTGTCCCAGGCTCAGCTATTGTGGACATTTGAACAGTGAACTGGTGGATGGATGATCTATTTCTGTCTCTCTCTCTTCCTCTGCCTTTCAAGAAAGGAATTTTAAAGAATAAAAAATGAATAGTTAGTCCAATATACAGCCTTATTTATCTTCTTTGTGACTGTGGACATTTTCTTTTGATTTTCTCCTCCACATCTAAAGCTTTGCTGGTAGTTGAAAACTTTGCAAATTTCTGGGATGTTGAAAACTACTAAAGCAGCCACCCCAAGCACTAGTAGGTTCACTTCTGTAGGATTTGGACAAGTCCCTTTAACTCCTCATGCATAAAAAGTGCCTTACTTGTTGCGTGCTCTGCTAAGCATTTTAAACCAGAACCTGGAAAGAAATATGAGCTGTTGAATGAGTTTTCTTTTCTCTTATAAAACATATACAGAAAATTTTACAAATATGAAAGGAACATAATCTTGCGGGATAACCCATGCAGTGAAGTGATGTGGCCATTAAATGTGACATGTGCATGTGGCTCTGTATATACTTCCTACCACCTCAGCTCAGTTGAGGATAGTTCTGTTTTTACCTAGTATTTGTAGTAAGGAAATCACTCATAAGATCACTCCATTCATATGATGCTCTAAATGTTCCCTAATGTATCAGTCACATTGGGAAAAAATTTTGTTTCACAACATGCACTATAGTTGAGATGACATTTTCATGGTATAAATATGCATATACATTTTGGATATTGTGTGTATATGAATTCAGACTTTTACTAATTTTCTTTGTAGATAGACAAAGAAAAGACAATATTTTCCAAGATTTTTTGCTACCACAATAATGATGCAATAAAATTTATATACTGAAATACATATACTTTTGTTTATTCCTTTAAAAGCATTGCTACATTTGTTTTCTAAAAGGCTGAAATATACAATATTTATGCCAATGATATTTGAAACTATTTTCCTTGAATAGTCACCATTAATAGATGTTATTTTTAATGATCTTACAAATTCTAATAAATAATTGATATCTCATTGCTACATTACTTTGCATTTACCTGAACAACAGAGAGGATGAAAATATTTCTGGACTGTGTAGCTGCTGCTTCTGTTGGCTTCTCTACAAATTCACTATTCAATCTTTTGCTCATTTTTATGTTGTCTTTTTATTACAAATGTTATAAAATTAACCTTTTGTTATTTGTGTATCCTACATTTATCCCTCCAGTTTATAATTGTAAATTCATAAAACATTTGTGTGAAGATGCTAATGTTTATATAGTCAATCCTATCTGCCTTTTGTTATTTTGATTTTCCTTTCCTGGTTTAACTCCTTTTTCATCTATATACCTCAGGTCAAGTGTATGGCTGCCATAGTCATCATTGCATACTGCCATCATTGCATGACATTCTGCCACCCTGACAGGCAGAGGAGTTAATTTCTGATACAGTGACCTTGTATGACAGTGTTTCCTCGCAGTGGTTATAGACATTGTGCTACCATTTTCTACTTCCCATTGTAGTAATTAAAAATCTAGTATTACATAAATTGCTTTTTCCTTCTGTAACTTATTATTTTTTCTGACAAAAGATTACAATTTTATTTTAGTTGCTTGCCTATTGATTGAGTGATTGTTTTTTGGAATCTGGTGGATCTCTTTCTTATCTGTCTGCTGTAGAACTAAGTGAGCACTGTCTTGGGTATTTATTCAGCTCAGGCACATTAGACATTCATCACAGCCCCATTTTTTCCTATTCTTTTTTTCTTCTGCTGAGGTATATATTATGCAAATATTAAGCTTGTGAATCTTCCAAATTCTCATCCAGTCTTCATTCCCTCTGTACAGCCAATAGTCCAACAGGTCCTGAATTCTCACCCAGCTTTCTTCAAGTGTCAATTCCTTATAAATACCTTGCACGTCTGAGTCTGCCTGAGCATCCACTTCCAGAGAACCCTTATATACACATAAATAAATATAAAATATAAAATATTTACTATGTTACTATCAATAAGATTGTGTTTAAATCTTCCCATTTCTTCTTATTTATTTTGCTTTCCCTCATGATATACTATTAAAGTAATGATATAAGATTTTCCAAAACATTATAATTACATGAAACTATAATGTGCTTTATTAAATCCCCGCAAATATCCCTGACACTATTATTGTGAGAGAATTTCCCAGGTAAGTGCAGTCTGTGTTGCTTTGTTCTAGATCCTGTGGCCTCAAATGATAACAGTTTTCCGATAGAGATGGCACCTCATTGGCTATATCATTGTCTCAAATAAAACAGTGAAAGTTCTTCACTAGATGTAATTATTTTCCTAAGAGCTCTTTCAGCTATTTGTTTACATATCTATATATAACTTATTTCCCAGAGCATAAATTTATTTTTAACATTCTGTGGTTTTTGGGATTATATATTTCCAACTGAGGGCAATCACAAAATCTGAAAATCTCCTCTTTGGAGAAAAGTAAAAATAAAAATAAACAAAAGCATAAAGCTTCTTTTACAATATCATTATAGGTTTAATGCAGAGAAGAATTCAAGATACTAAATCAGGCAATCGGGAATTGATCCTTCAAAATTCTTTCTCATAAAAGCAGGACATACGGAAGTGACATGCCGATTGTGCCGGTGATCCCCATCAGCATCTTCCATGTCATAGTCTTTCAATTAAGTATTTCAAGGTTAACGTCTCATGTATTTCTTTTTCCTTTAAACAGAAAGTAATGTCTGAAGAACAGCCTATAGATTAAAATTTTGGGGCTAGTCTGAAAAAATATTCTCTGAATTTGTGTGTGTATGTGTGTGTGTGAGAGAGACATTTGTGTGATACTGAAGTTCTGTCCTGCTGAGAACTATCTAAAGAAGTACCATCATGAAATGTCAATGCAGCTATTAAACTTTTAAAGAAATAAAAACCTCAGCCCATCTGATTCAAGAAAAGGTAATGAGAGAAAATAGAAAAGACTGAAACTGTGAGAAGTGAAAAAATGAATCAGACATATAGGGTGAAGTTAAATTATCTAGATTAGTTGTACTTGAGTTCATTTTACTGTTGTTTAATAGAAACTTGTAATGTAGCAGTTCAAGTTTTTGTTATAGTAATGATACTACTCTGCTGATATAGCCATTGTAGAGTAAGACTATCACACAATTTTGTGGTTAAGTGTGTTCTTCATATGTAGTAAGCTTATGGATTGATGAAAATTATCTTAATTGTGAATATTCACTTAAAAATTTTATCCTTAGAAGGCAAAAAAAGTGAACATTTAGTTTTATGCAGGAATCTTATTACCACATTTTTCTGCTTGAGTTTGGAGAATCTACAATTAATCATGTTACTAATTCAGATACCAAACATCTTAAGAATAATTCTTTAATTAACAGAAACAATAAGTTGCACACATTAAAATAATATGATGCTATAAATCCTCAAACATCTGGTCTTGAATTTTACCATTAGGCATTCTCCATTTCATTGAATATCTAAAGCTAGAGAGTACATAAAAGATACTACCAAGTATTTGATCTTGATTTTACATGGCTGGCATTGAAATATGGCTTTCATTTTTAAATAACCCATGTAATTAACTTTAGCAAAGATGAGAAGGCAGTAGTACTAACAGACCTTAAGAGAGTAGATTTAACTTCAGCAATTGCTTTAACTTCGTGTATTTTATGTAATACTTCTTACACATAATTCTCACACAGAAAGGAATCTTATCTTTTAGTCTGTGTCCATTTGGTGTCTCCTGTATACCCATTTTTTACATGTTTTGAGGGATATAAAAGGAAGCCATTGACCATTATTGCTTGCTTGAGTGGAGGTAGCAATATATTGTTAATGTGCAACACAGGTCTGAAAATGTCATGAGATTTCACAGAATGGCTGAAGTGAGCTAAAATGTTCGAGATCGGATTACAAGTAACCAAACATATTAGTACCTCTGGGACCTACATATTGAGGATGAGAGAAATCCTCAATGGTAATTGTGTTTTATTCTCTGAAAGAATCCCTTTTACCAGAACCATGATCATTTCTGTTTGGTTTTAAGTTTACCCTTACTATTGTCTATGTCTTCCCAAGATTGAAGCCTCAGAGGAAGTATGTTGTCTTAGCATTTTAATGAATGCCTAAAAAACGCAGAAGCTAAGAAAGAGTTTAAAAGAAAAACAAGGCATGACGTGGAATTATCTTTATTCTTTGATTTGAACCGTGTAATGTATATGTATATATGTAATATAATGTATATAATGTAATATGTGTGTGTATATATATATATATATATATATATACATTTGAAGGATTGTTAAGCTGATATTTAGAGTTAAATACCACCTGAGATGGATAGTAGCCTGCCTCTATTAAGCTTGCTCATTGCAGCAAGAGAAGTGATGCAGACACATTGTGCAAAGTTTACCTGTGAGGCTCTTCCTTGGCAGTCCGCTTCATCCGTCAAGGCACTGACTTGCCACTTTGTCATCAGTGGAGGTGATGCACACAAAGGACATCCTTCTTAACAAAGGGTCATTTTTTCTAAGACTCCTTCTTTTCCTAGTGCAATATTCTACTTTAACTCCTACCATATTAGACTAGTTAACAGAAGAAATTTGAAATCATTCCTTAAGTGAATATTTACGCTTGGTTTTTGCAGCCAAGAAGGGCAGTGATGTGTATTCATAGGCAAACACACACACAAAAAAGGTGGAAATGCTCACAGAAAATGGGGCTTTTGTTCCTGAATGTCCTTTTAATGTTCATTTAAATGGACAAAACATTGGTTTATCTGCAGTCTGATATTTCCAGTGGATAAATTTTCTGAATATTTACTGAAAATTATTTAAAGTGGTAAAAGTGATATTAAAATCTGCCAAGTCTACCACTACTCATATGGGGAAGAATATCAAACTTCACAGACTACATAAAACTGTCACATGAACCAAAGAAAATAAGCATTTAAAGCAGGTAATATATTAATAACTTCTACATTATAATTCACTACTACTTTTAAAAATCTAGGCAGTGCTAGAGGCACACGATTGAATTAGGATAAGAGCTCCAAGCATACTCTCCTCTTATTGACAATGGTACCCAATGACCCTTTTAAAGTACTGAATATGTTAGATTGAAGTTAATTCTATTTATAAGAAAGTAAGACTCTACCTAAATTGATTTTCTCAACAATCTAATGGTAGAAAGAAATTATTATTGCCATTTTAGAAATAAAGAAACTGAGTTCAGCTGGAGGTTACAAGAGTCGCCCAAGAGCAGACACCACTGACAAATGCCAAAGACAACATAGAAAACAGACCTTGTGTATCTCAGTGCATTCTGCCTTCCTGCGCGCCTCCATCAGAAGCCTCATATGTATGATACTGTCTCTTAACAGTTCAGAACCACTGAAGCGAAGTTCTCAAAGACCACGCGTTTTACAAGTTTTGCTAATAAGTTGCTTAAGGGACAGAAAGTAGACATCAGGTAAAGTACTGGGAGTATAATTCATTTTTAATTTATTTATGCTTTGTTTTTTTTCTGAAACAAGCTATCTTAAAATACCATTTGGGAATATTGAGCCAAGTCTGAAGAGCAATTAAAATATGACCTTTGGGTCAGCGACATATTTTTACATCAGCTTTTCTCTCTATTCACTGAGAAAATATTCGAAGATAATGATAAATGCAGAATGAGAGATTAGATTAAATTTATTCATATGAATCAATGTGGTACCTATTATGTTCTGGGTAATGTATTGATTATAATTTCTATCAGTTTAACTAATTCCACTTGGCTTTGAAATCTCTGGATATTTCAAAGAAAATAAGGGCTCAGATCTCTGGCCCTTCTGACACATCTAAGGGTATAAATCTTAATATCTGAAAGTTTCAAGACTTGTTATTTTGGCATGTTTAAAAGCCATAGCTCCTCTGCATGGGTAAACTTCAATAATTCATTCATTCTCAAATATGGTCCCTGTACTAGGAGTATTAGCAACATGTAAGGTCCAAGTAGAAAGGCAAATTTTTGGCCTTACTTCAAATATACTGAATTAGTTTCTTTGGGTGTGAAGATCAGCAGTCTGCGTTTTAATAAGTCCTGCTGGTAGATGGGACGACTGATGCAGCCTGGGAATCACTCAGCTAAAGCAAGGGTTATATAGGCAGAAACATCCTTTGTGCTTTATGGGAAGTCTTTGAGAGAGAAGTATATTCCTCTTGACTGTGGAACACCAAATGTAGGTAAAATCAGAAAAATGTAGGTTTGCTTATTCCATCTACTGTTACAGCAGCCCAACAGTCAGTTGATAGAATGGATGCTTTTGTGTTTCTGTGTATACTGTGTACTCCGAGTGGACAGTTCTGTCTTGAAAGGACAGGTTTAATCATATGGTCTTTATTGGAGGGGAAATACATCCTGTCCCTTTCCTGTGAGAGTCCACAGAGATGACCAGATGCATTTTCTAAAGTCACTTTCCTTGAATTTGAAGCAAATTGATTATTAATAATATATTTATGGAAAAACTTAATTTGAGGATTTACTATGTGACATTATTGTTTTTCCAACAATCATTAACAAGTTTCTTTATATGGTTCATATAAACAATTCTATTTGAAATTTAGGCTTTAAATAAAACATTTTTATAGCTGAGAATAAGAAAATATTTGATAGGCTTAAATAGACTCATGTGTGTTATATGGTAGCATATGCACACCTATACAAGAATAAATATTTAGCAAGCTGCAATCACCTCATTCCATTTTATGATCAGTTTTAGATTTTGTACCCGATCTAAGCCTTATTTCTTTAAAGATACATCTAGATAACCATAAGACTAGCTTTCAAAGAATAACTGCTATCAATCCAGATGCTTAACATATGTATATAACACAGAGGTAAAGTACTATTTGACTTTTTAAAAAGGTGACTATTTTTGCTATTCATCTCAAAACTGCTTAAATGATAGAGAAAACTCATGAACATCTATAAGCCTGCCTACTAGACATTTTATCTGTAAAGATGAAAATTGTAAGTACACTTAAAAGTTACCTTTGGTATTTTCAAAGATAGCAGAAGATTTTTATTTTGCATATAGCATATCTTTGCTTCTCATATACTTCAAAGAATTAAAGACCAAAGTCTTCTATTAAAGACAGTTCTTTTCTGTGATTTGGTTATTGGCCTGAATATTTTTCATAGAAATTCTGATCAGGGTGACATTAGGAGCCACAGATATAAATAAATTACTTTCTGCTGTATTTCCATATAGTTTTCAAAAGATACAAGTATACATTTGCTTATCTTGTATTAAACAATAAGGAAAGTAAAAAAATGTGTATTAAGGAGTATTTTGAACTCTCTTTGTCTTCCCTATTCTCACTTTCTCATTTGAAAGAGATCTAATGACAAAATATAAAATTATTTTCTTTCTCTACAAAATAAGAAGTTGAAATTGACTGCATTACTTTTTAAAAAAGATTTATTTATTCGAAAAGCAGAATTAAAGAGAGGCAGAGACAGAGAGAGGGAAGGAGGGAGAGCGTTGTCTTCCTTCTGCTGATTCACCCCTCAGATGTCTGCAGCAGCCCAAGTTGGGCCAATCAGAAGCCAGGAGCTTCTTCCAGGTCTCTTGTGCTGGTCCAGGGGCCCAAGGACTTGGGCTATCTTCAAAACTGCTTCCCCAGGCCATAGCAGAGAGCTGGATAGGAAATGGAGCAGCCAGGACTTGAACTGGCACCCATATGGGGTGCCAACACTTTTCACACAATGCCACAACACTGGCTCAACTGCATTCTTAATAAAAATGAAGAAGTAAGACTGGGGACAGCTTTCTACTACCAGTTGGTGTCTTGTTTTACTTTCAGAGTGGGTGTAGTTTCCAGTTCCATAACATGTTACACGGAGGGGAGACAGTTTCAGCTGACTCTGAGCCCTGGGGAGAAGGATGCTAAGGGCAAATCATGGTGGCACCACTGGCTTCAGAAAAATGAGGAAATGGTACTCTTCCTTTAGACTTTTTCCCAAATGTGTTACGAAAGTCTCCTGCCCTTGAGCCTCAGGTGAACTAATTCTGCTCAATAGATCATTCTCCCTAGAATTTTCTAATCACCCTCTTCATATCTTCTATAATGTTCTTTGATAAATTTCAGCAGAATCATTTTAATCTTGATTACAAAGTAGTATTTTATATAAGACAAGCAAATATGTGTGAACTGAAAATCATAGTGAAGAAAAAAAGGCATTTCCTACCTTCCTATTCCCAGATAGTTATTTTTAGGATGTGATGGGGAACACAAAACTTACAAAGATCAAGTACATAAACTAGCCTGAAATGAAATGAATCAGCTACTTCTTATTCCAAACATATAACAAATGGTAAACACATACACATGTGTACATATGTACCTAAACTTACATGCACACATGCATTCAAAGAGAATAAATTTAACACCAGAATATTTTTTGAAGTATATTCTCGACAAACAAGGACATGCATTAAATCCCAGGGATTTTGGAATTTTAACCCCATGGATATAAGCTTCAAGGAGCCAGGGAGTTTAATATGTCTGAGGGAACACCAGGTCTCAGAGCTGATAAAGATGTTTCTCTGGAAATTAGACCTACTCTGAAGAGCCAGGAGTCTCAAAGTGCTAAGCCATCTAAAAAAACAGGAATGAAGAAAGCTCTGTTGTTCAGCTTGGGAAATCAGTACACAGATTTTCAACCTGGTCCCACCAGAAGCATTGGCAGAATTAATACTTCTGTTTTTTAGAACTTCAAGTCAAGTTCATGAGGAAAAATTGTATGAAATCAATAAAACCATAAGAACTCTGGTAGAGGCAAACAACTCTGTATATTTTATGAACAAACCAAATGAGAAAAAGAAATAATACAGTTAACACTGGAGAGACTGTTTATATTAGAATGATCTTAAACAGACTATGATTCTTGAAATGTTTACAGTAAAATCTATAACAATTGTAAAATAAGAACAATATATGAAAAAGAAGAATTAAATGTGAAAAAGCTATAAAAAGCTCTGGGAATGAAAATTCAGATATTGAAACAATAACCTTATTAGGTTATTAATAGCCAAATGGACACAGCTAAAGAGACAATGAGTACATTGAAAGACAAATCTGTAAAAATCAAGTTTACAAGAAAACATCGAAACTAATGGAGATGTGTTATAAAGAAGAAGTAGTTAGTTACAAGGGAAGATAGAATGAGAAGATTCAGCACATTTTAAAATTCCCAAAGGATAAAAATCAAGGAATGAGAGAGTGGTATTTTCCTGTGGTTAATGCAAATTATTTTCTAGAATTTTTTGTGTGTATGTAAGAGTGTGTGTATATTCATACCACATAGTCCTCAACCTGCAGTGATTTGAGTTAATGATTTTTCATCTATACAATTGTGGAAAGCAATTCCCATTCAGTGGAACGTATACTTCCAATGTTAGATGTGGATCTTTTTCTCCAGCAGTGCTGTGCTGCAGTATGAAACCACTGGTGATACTGGGCAGCAGCCGGGAGCCTCAGCTCCCAGTCAGCCAGGGGATCAGGAGACAAAACATTGCACTGAGTTGCTGATCTACAGTTTTACTAGCTTAGCTGGACTGAATGTGGCTTCAGTTTATGATAGGTTTATCAGGATGAAACTATATCATAAAAACAATAATCTGTAAACTTGTATATGACTTCTGAGATTAAAATACTTTGACTCCTAGGCAAGGCAGAAAAAAAGATTTAAAAAATGTTAAGGAAGGAAGGGATTCATACCTACATATATCATAGAAGAATTGAGGGTTTTCAGTGAAAAAGAAGGGGTCATAAATCTGAGATAAAAAATGAGAAATTTGGGGTTGGCACTGTGACATAGCAGGTAAAGTCGGTGCCTGAGACACTGGCATCCCATATGTTCGAGTACTGGCTGTTCCACTTTCCAATCCAGCTCCTTGCTAATGTGCCTGGGAAAGCAGTAGAAGATAGTCCAAGTGTTTGGGTCCCTGCACCCATGTGTTAATGCAATATACAATAGTACTTTAAAAAGTTCATGGAAAATGGAACAAAAGTAGGTTTCTTTTGTTGCATAAAATTTTTGAAATTCAGGAGTTATTTTCTTATATGCATTTTCAATAAGCTTTTTGAGGCCTCTTTGCATTTATAATTTCAAAGTTTTTTTCAAAATTTGTATATGGGATGTATTTAAAGAAAGAAAATCTAAAAATAAGAAACATTTGCATAATAAGTAATTTTTAGAAACCTTAATGAATTCGTTAACAGAAAAAAAAGAAAAAGCAAGATAGTTATGACAAAGTGAAAACAAAATAAAGTGATAAACTACATTTATCAGTAATCACAATAAATTTATTCTTTAAAAGTTTCTAATTAAACATCAGCTAAATACTATTTACAAATGTCCGTCCTTAAAAAGAAATTTAATATTCAAAGTTTATAAGTAAGTTTATGGAGAAAATGTCAACAATTTATTAATGTAATGAAATCTTATTTAGTCATTTTAATGTTGAATATATTTCACATAAAGCAAAATATTGGCAGCTGACATTGTGACACAGTGGGTTGAACCATGACTTGTTGTCGGGAACGCCTACTGTCACGCAGCTCGACAGTAGCAAGTGTAACATATAACTTGTCAGTTACGGAGAAGAAAGGAACTCACGGACACAAGACTGTGTTTCCAATGAGAGATTTTATTGCTTACACATCAGAGGTTTTTTATCACACTACTCATCAGCATGCTCATTGAGGTCAATGTACTTATCAGTATCAATATACTTATCAATCTATACTAATTAATACACTTATTAATAAACTACTTAACTTAGCTACTTAGCTTAATGTAACTACTTAGCTTAACCACTTAGCTTAACATAACTACTTATCTTCTACCTAATTTACTTACTATAATAACACTTACCTATCAGAGAAACACTATTTCCTTAATGACTAGAGGACTATGGGAATCAATACCATTGATATCAATATCAATAATACTACTTGAACTTATTCATTAATCCACAGATCACAGTATACAGTGTTAAAGTAATTTTGAGGGCTATCCAATCGTAATAGTATATGTACATCGGGTCTCCAGCATTATTTGTAGATACCTTGCATAGGGTCAAAACATAGTTATATTATATTACACATGACTAACATTATTTTTAAAAGCTGCATTTTCAAGGCTCGTATCACGGTCATGAAAAAGAGTGTCAGTGTTCAAGGTCCAGAGCTCCATGTCTTGGCAGAGATGGATCTCGGATCAGTCACTTACAGGCAGGAAGTCGTGGGAAGGCTGTCACTCTGGGCAGTAGGCTCAAAGTTCCCAGGCGGACGGCCAGGTGAGAAGTTGGAGAGGTCCCCTGCTGAGAGGCCTGGTCCAGCTCTGTGGTCAACTCTGGCAGCATCTGATAAGGACTCCAGGCACGGTGGTGAGGCGGCATCTTGGCTGGTCAGGCACAGCGGCAGGGCAGCAATGCAGCAGCTCCAGATGGCCTCTTGATCCCGTCGTCGCCTTGTGCCGCGTAGCAAAAGCTAGCGGGCTGGCTCTTTGGCTCCAAGTGCGCAGAGATCCAGAGGTTCGCACACACTGGGCCCACGCACGCACACACACTCACACACAGACAGTGGGGTTACAGCTCAGGGACAGCTCTGCAGGTCGGCTTGTGCTGCTACCTGCTCCATGCAGAGTAGCGGGCTGCCTCTTCAGCTCCGGATGTGTGGCGATCCAGAGGTTCACACACACGGGGCCATGATCCCCGAGAGGATGGGGAGCGGTGAAGGGCTCCCCTTTTATCCTCATTTCCGGCAGTCCTCCAGCTTGCCAACTTCCAACTTGTCCAATCAATGCTGTTTCCTCCTTGCTTGCGGTTGAACAGTCCAGTCAATACTGTTCCCGCCTCACTTATGTTTGAGCAGTCCAGTCACCGAGGGTAGGAGGCTATTGCCTGTAGCGCCCTGTTATCTGACTGACCAGAGATGTGTGCTTGGTATGATTAGGAGCATCTCCCTAACAGCCGTTAGGCATTGCCTCAGCTCCTGACTTACAACTCCACTTTACTTTTATTTTGTGGCTAGTGGTAACTTCTTAACTCAATGTTTTACCTTGTTTCCACAGTTCATCTCCTTTCCAGGTGAGCGGTGATCCATGACTCTGTTTGAGACTCCTGTGGGATTCCCCACACTTGTTACATGGAAATCCCATATCAGAGTGTCAGTTGGAGTCCTAGCTACTCCGCTTCCCATCTAGTTTCCAGATAATGTGGGAATAGAAACATAAGGCTCTGAATTAGTATAATCACTATATCACTAAGAGTATGGATCTTCCCAGTCCTCCAGGAAAAACAAAAATAGAAAAAAAAATGATAGAAGAAAGAAAACAATATATAGTCAGCAAAATTAAGACACTAATCTGTCATCAGCACAAATGTGAAAATCAGCTTCAATTTCATCAAAAAAAGCTAAGAGAGGGTTTTTATCTTGTACACCAGATTGGTATTACCTCCATGTCTACCACTTTCCTGAGTGCTATCATTTGGAAGTTTTGGGGCTTGTACACTACATTGTGGGAACAATTTTTTTCTTATCTGCAAACATTACCAAAGTAGATAGGAAGAGACTTTTAAATAATATAGCTTAGTGTGTCAAGTAAATTGCTTTTAATAGGAGGAACATGGATGTGCAAGAAATGGAAAGAAATTATCAGGAGTTTATAAAAGAATACCATTTACGGTCATCTCGTAAGGAAAGCTGATGAATGCAGGGAGTACGAGGACACAACGGGCACCTGCATCTGATTTATATCATGAGAATGTGTGTATGGATTAATATTTATGTCTCCCAGGACTCATATGTTAAAGTCCTAAACCCCAAGGTGATTGGAAGCAGGGCTGTGGGGGCACAATTAGGCTGTGAAAGTAGATGGAGATCCTATGAACGGATCGGTGCTCTTGAAAGAGATGCTACAGGAGATATTATCTATCACGTAGGAGAGTAGGGAACCTCTTTTACTGCAAAGGACCATTTGGATATTTATAACATCATTTGTGGGACTCAAAAAATTAGCACCTTAAATGCTAGCCAGCTATAGATTTATTGAATCTCAAGTCCCATCTGTGACTGTCTTGGCAAGATCAGACCAAATCTTTTCATGGGCCTTACATAGCCAGACACTCTCCACCCCTGAAAGGATACAGAAAGGTTGGGGTCACCTGCAAATGAGGAAGAGAGCCCTCACCAAATGTTGAACGTACAGACACCTTGATCTTGGGTTTCCAAAGCAGGCAACCTGTGAGAAGTAACTGTTTTTTGTGTTACATCACCTAGACTCTGGTTGTTATAGCAGCCTGAACTATGATAGTATCCCTTACTACACTGGGGATGAGGGACCTAGGCAGTCTGGATGGCTTCCTTCTAAGTGTAACTCAGAGCAAAATAGGTACACATTTGAATGGCTAAGAACTTTTTCTTAATATTCATTAAATTAGAAAGGAAACTGAAAAGAGTAGACAGTAATTTCAGAGTTAATACATTAGCATAATCCATTTTTGCTTAAAAATGTAAAATTCATGCTGATAGATTTTGAAAGAAAATAGATATTCATAGTAATCATTCTCCATTTATAATAATGTAGCCACTGAAATGGAACATCTGAGCACATTTACATATGTTGATACAAAATTATAAAGTTCTAATAAAACTTATTCTACACTAAATATGAAAAAAAAACCTCCATGTACCAAAATCTATACATTGAATTCTACTGAAATATTCCAGGAAATTAAATTTAGGTCCACATATATTCTACTTCATATATATGAGGCCACTTCAAATTATTCATGGAAAATGAAATTAGATGAGGTTATTTTGCTGCAAAAATTTTGAAATCCAAGCATACTTTTTTACATAATACACATTTTCTGTGAACTTTTGAGGACCCCTTTTACATCATTTGTCATTTTTTACTTTAAATCTCAGCAATGCAGGCTTTTTCCATGTAGAAAGGATTCTGATAGCTTCCATTATACAACTACTATTCTAAGTGGTTTACGTATACTAATGGAATCCAGTTGGGGAGGGTAGTATTATCTCCTGCCCTTAGCAGACAAGCTCACTGTAATATAAAGAGGTTAGGTCACTTGCTTAAGGTTATGCAGCAAATTGTTAACATTATATATATATATATATATATATATACATGCACACACACATACATATATCTATAATATGTATGCATCTTGAATAAGGTATGTATTTATAAAGCTACACATTACTGCATTTACAACATTAATGAATAATAACAAAAATGTCAAACATTCTGAGTTAGAGGTCAGGTTGTGTTAGTAAATGCAGTTGCTGACTGTATCCTTGTCTATCATGGTAGGCGGATTCACATAAAAAATCAACACTGAATCTTCCAAATTGGTCTTAACTGTAGCTGCAGTATTTCAAAGGGAATAACAGCTTTTTTATTTTGTGAAGCATGTAAACTGTCTTAATTATGGAAACCTCAAGAGCAAAGGTCACATCTTAAATCTTCACCCTGTGATCCTCGGTTTAAGACAAAACCAAGACCCAGGTCATAACTAGTTTATCCATTCCATTTAGCTACTTATATACTCATATTTCATAATTTACTCAATCACAATTTCTAATTGCTTTATTATTGGTTCATGGATTATAACACGAATTATAAGCTTAATTATAAGCTCCTGTTATTTTTCAAAATTGAGGATATAGCGATGAACAAATCAAAAAAAGTATTCCTGTTCTCATGGAGCTTACTTTCTAGTGGGAATACATAGATAATATAGGCCATTCTCATGATTTATGGTTGGTTTGTGCTATAAAATATCAACAAAAACTGATCCACTTCTCCCAAGGTTAACAATATAGGCGTGGGGCTGGCACTGTGGCGCAGTGGGTTCTAGTCCCAGCTGCTCCACTTCCAATCCAGTTCTCTGCTATGGCCTGGGAAAGCAGTAGAAGATGGCCCAAGTCCTTGGGCCCCTGCACGCGCGTGGGAGACCCAGAAGAAGCTCCTGGATCCTGGCTTTGGATTGGCGCAATTCCAGCTGTTGTGGCCAACTGGGGAGTGAAATAGCAGATGGAAGACCCCTTTCTCTCTCTCTCTGTCTCTCTGTCTCTCTCTCTCTCTCTCTCCCTCTCCTCTCTCTGTGTAACTCTGACTCTCAAGTAAAAAATAAAAAATAAAATCTAAAAAAAATATAGGTGTAATTTCCTGCAGGCTTCTGGTTACAAATTTTTTTAATAGACCAGTATGCAACCTTCTTTTATGCATGTTTTAATGCTAACTTATTATATATATATATATATATATATGATTATTATATTGAACTCATGGGCAACAGCCCTGTGACTCAGGCCTGAAGCAAGCTTGTCTGAGATGCATCTTCTCTGAGATGCATGTCATAGCCTTCCTGCACTTAGGAGCACTCCACAGCACTTTTAAATAGAAAAATACCACCAAAGAAACCTCTAAGTGTGAAAAATGTGGCACTGCAGAGACCAAGAAAAGGAAGCAAGAGCTGAGACAAGAAGACAGAAGATCGCCTGGCTCAACCTCACCTGTTGCATCTGGTGACTCAAATCTTTTGCCACTGTACATGTCTGTGAATGTCTGCCAACACGCCACAAGTATTGATTTTGTGGTTCCACATAAAAGTAGTAGGCGAACTGACAATACATAATTTGCAAAAGTGTTTGTAAGATCAGTGCTGTGGAAAAAAGAAAGCAGGATGAGAAAGGTGGCTGGAGAAGTCCTTTCTGAAATGGGCCATTGGAGCAAAAGCCTGAAGGAAGTGGAAAAGCCCTTGGGATCACAGAAGCACATTCCAGGCTGAAAGAACAATAGTGACTGTGCCATGGCATGTTTACAACACTTGACAAACGGTAGGCCCTGGAGCTGGAACAGCATACATGGGTAAATGAAGGCAGAGCCCAAGAAAATGTTTGAAGAATCAAACCAAGTGCACAATTGTAGGCAGTGGTAAGAGCTTCAACTTTCAATCTAATCAAAAACAGGTCCCTAGAGAGACTGGGCCACACGTGTGAAAGGAATCTGACTTGGAGAATAGGCTGGATAAAAGAGGCTGCTCCTGTGGAAGAGGGGTAACAGCATGAGTAGCTGGAAGGGTGGCATTTCCATGTATGGAACTGGGAAAGACTAGAAAAGTAGCTTGGGATAGTGAGAGGTGTTCAACAGGGCATGAGTTCTGGACATGTCCAGTTGCAAGACTTGTTAGACATTGGGGAGGATGCATGCACTCAGCACTGAGATATACTACTAGTTAGGAGTTGTATTTGATTAATGAATGTGTTTACTAATGAAAAACCCATTACCTAACTTTTATCTAAATCATTGATTAAAACATGGCATTATTTATTTATTTATTTGACAGAGTTACAGACAGTGAGAGAGAGACAGAGAGAGAGGTCTTCCATCCGCTGGTTCACTCCCCAAATGGTCACTATGGCTGGTGCTGTGCCGATCCGAAGCCAGGAGCCAGGTACTTCCTCCTGGTCTCCCATGTGAGTGCAGGGCCCAAGCACCTGGGCCATCCTCCACTGCCTTCCCCGGGCCACAGCAGAGAGCTGGACTGGAAGAGGAGCAACCGGGACTAGAACCTGGCGCCCATATGGGATGCCAGTGCTGCAGGTGGAGGATTAACAAGTGAGCCACGGCAGTAGCCCCAACATGGCATGTATTTTAATATCAGTTCACATACTGTAGAAAGATATAGAGTGACACTGGATTCAAATAAGTAAAATTGATTTTTTAACTTTTTAAAAACAATTATCTGAAAGGCAGAGTAACAGAGAAAGAGGGAGAAATAGAGATTTTCCATCTATTGATTCACTCTCCAAATGGCTGAAATATCCACATTGAAGCCAGGAGCCATGAACACCCAGGTATCCTATTTGAGTGGCAGGGGACTAAATACTGGGACCATCTTCTGATACCTTCCTGGGTACATGAGGATGAATCTGGATGGGAAGCCAGATAGAATAGAACCTACACTCCCTGCAATATAAGGGGTGTCCCCAACAAACTGATTTTGAATTTTACTTCTTTCACTTAAAGAAACTTAATATGTCTGAAGTTGTTCCCTCCTATGTAAAAATGGACAAAATGGTGTCAGATATATTGAGGATAAAATAGTATATAAATAAGAATTTACCTGTAATATATACTAAATCATTCCTTTTCTGCCATTCCCTATACTTTTAATTAAAAAGTTTGAGTTACAAGATATTTTACTTACTATTTCCATAATAAAGAAATTGATAAATGCATTCTTAAGTTGAAGAAAATAAACTATCATAAAAGGCAAATATGAGTTTAGGACAATAAAACTTGGGTAGTGAACCAAAAAAAAAAAAAAATTGTACTGAAAATTCCATTGCCCCAATTTTATTCACTAAGTTTTCAAATTATAAAACTTAGACTAAGATACCTCCTGCACACAGAAATCATACTATTTTTTTTTACCATCCCTGTATTATTATTTTTTTTTTGGTAAGGATGTATGTATTTATTTGAAAGGCAGTGTTATAGAGAGGTAGAGGCAGAGAAAGAGAGAGAGAGAGAGGGGGGGGGGGGTATTCTGTCTACTGTTTCACTCCCTAAGTGGCTGCAACTACTGGAGCTGGGCTGGTCTGAAGCCAGGAGCAGGAGCTTCATCCGTTTCTGCCACAAGAGTGCAGGGGCAAAAGAGCTTGGGCCATCTTCTACTGCTTTCTCAGGCCACAGTAGAGAGCTGGATCGCATGTAGAGGAGCCGGATCTCAAACTGGTGCCCATACGGGATGCCAGCACTGCAGGTGGTGGGTTAACCTGCTATGCCACAGCACCAGTCCCATGATACTTGTAGCCTGAACGTCACTTCAGAATCCCTCTGAACACCATTTTTTTTCTGAGATAGTTAACATAAATCACTGAGATTCATATTTGAGTTTAGAATTTTCTGGCCAATATGATGTATATAATAACACAAAGTAGAGCAATTAATTTTATTAATAGTTTAAAATCAAAATAGTTAATACAAACTTAAAGAGGCTCTCATGTAAACTTCATGCAATGTTAAGTTTTATTCATATAGTCATAATTTTTTAGTACTCTGCTTAATTCTTAAGACTTTTGAAACTATTTAGGGCATATTTAACTTGCAATCACTTTTAAAATTCATAAATTTGACTTAATGCATTAAATCATATTCAAGATTTGAATCTTCAAGAATATTCAAGGTAGCAACAATACAGGGAAGTAAAGAAAGTATATAAGAAAACAAAGTACTTTTCCAAAGTATTGTCCATGTCTAATTTATTAGGCTGTACATTTTGCCTATAAAACCCCATTAAGTGATAATTTTATTTATTTCACAAATATGAGGAGTAAGATTTTAAAACAGTTAATTCATACAGTTTGGAGTAATTATTCTGGCTTTTGAACACATTTGTTTTTTTCCACCAAGCTTATTTTCTCTATTCTGTGGTACACTTTTTGGAAAAACTGAATCCTAATGAAACAGTTACCTGTTTGATCCAGTCATTTTACTAATTCTGTGCCTTTTAAAAATATCCATGAGTCTAATAAAATGGAATAGGTGCCTCTGACCAAGATTAGTTTTAAGTGAAAGATTCATATCATCTGAAGAGAAACCAGAGTATCCAAGATTCGCTCTAAATTCATAGAACTTTTGTTGGAAATTTATACAACTGGCAGCATGTAAAAGTCAGTCCATTTTTTTTAATTTGTTTATTTATTTGAAAATCAGAGGGAGGCAGGGAGATGGAGAGACAAAGAGAGATCTCCCATCTGCTGCTTGACTCTCCGGATGGCAGCAAATCCTGGAGCTGGGCTAGGCCAAAGCCAGGAGCTTCACACAGGTCTTCTAAGTGAGTGGTGGGAGTCTAAGACCTTGAGACATCTTCCACTGCT